>NC_138979.1:165032244-165674557 GCF_964341445.2 Mesoplodon mirus | reverse complement strand
CTGACTGTGGCTAGTATTATTTAGTCTGTGGAAATGTTTTATTATTAGTTTCCTACTCTCTCTATCCCAGCTCCAACCTTATTCCCCATTTCTTAACTCCAGTTATCATCGCTATTTGATTAATTGCATAGCTATTGAGTCGATCACAATAGCCATGCCCTCAGACTAGTCACAGACATCATCAGTCATCATTTCATATTTGATTGTTTATTTATTCAAAAGGTATTTATTTTTGTGCCTGCTAGCCACAGGAAGCATGGCACAGTCTCTTTTTTCAATGTCTAATAAAGAAGATGAATGTGAACAATGGCTACAAGAAAGCACATTTGAGTCAGAAGTCAACCCAGGAAAAGTAAGACTTTAAAGATAATCCATTATCTTCAGGCTGGTGTGTGTGTTGAAAGTGCTGAACTAATTACATAGGATATGAAAACCTAAATTATGTTATTTATTGAGATCACGTATTACTGGACAGCACTAGGTACATTAATTCAACAAACATTTTAGTACATCTCTGTGCTAAACATTGAGCTTAAAGACCTGATGGACACCAAGGTGTTGCCATCTGTCCTCTACTTCAGGGAGGTCACAGTCTAGTGGTCAAGAGAGTGAACAACCATTATATTCGTGTGGAAGAAGTGCTATAAAATAGGAGACACAGCAAGGCCTGGGTACCCGTACGTGGGCACTCAGCCCATCTGGGAGGTGGCAAGTTTCAAAAGAGGGCTTTTCTTCTTTAGGACTGGGCTTTATTCAAGTGGAAAAGGAGAAAGGCATTCCAAACAGAGGAAAGAGCATGTGCAAAGAGTCAAAAACAAAAGCACGGCACGACTCTTTCTACATAGAAATAAACATAAACTAATAATATTACTTAGTGGGTTTCTTTGTCTTTTGTCTTCTTTTTTTTCTTTTTTTGCGATACGCGGGCCTCTCACTGTTGTGGCCTCTCCCATTGTGGAGCACAGGCTCCGGACGCGCAGGCTCAGCGGCCATGGCTTACGGGCCCAGCCGCTCGGCGGCATGTGGGATTTTCCCAGACCGGGGCACAAACCCGTATTCCCTGCATCGGCAGGCGGACTCTCAACCACTGCGCCACCAGGGAAACCCGAGGTTTTTTTTCGTTAGTTCATGCTTTCAAAGCACCTGTGATGCCTGATGAAATTTAATCTGCATTTTGATTGGAAAAAGAAAAGATAGGTATTGTTTCATCAGTCAAGAGGAAGCAAGAAAAAAATCACTGCCATGATGAGCTGTGTCTGCCCTGGAGCTCAGCTTCCATATTGCTGCCGTGTGTCTTCCCTCTGAGATGAGAGCTTCACCCTGGGCTTTGCCAGGGCTGGCCTTGACCTGTGAGGGATTCGGTGGAGGCAGCAACACTCTCCTTCATGCCTCACAAAGGATCATTTAGATGTTATTTGGAGCTTTGCCATTCAGGAGCATTTTTCTTAAGACAATTTTAACAAACTATTAACCCAGTGGAATCTCAGCTAGCAACTAAAATGCATGCGTATGGCCCAAGGATCCTTACTCAAGAGACATCCTTGGAATCAGCCTAGGTGAACCCTCAAGATGTGAGTGACTCTCAAGAGAGATTTAAAACTGGAATTGATTCCAGCAAAGCTGCCTCAGCTACGCGGATACATATCTCCCCATCCAGGAGAGCAGAGCTATCTGAGAATGAAGACAAATGTGAAAATCTTCTTGACATCATGGAAGACCTGAGGAGTACAAGCAATGTAGGACATAACTAGCAATTAATAACCTTGTCAGTCTCCAGGCCCTCTCTTTGCTCTGATCCATGAATGGTGCTAGTGGAGCATGTAAGTATTGTAAACACTTGCCACATGATGGAACTAAATTACATTGCACGTGTTTATGTATTTATTTATTTAAAATTTTTTTTTGGAGTATAGTTGATTGACAATGTTGTGTTAGTTTCAGGTGTACAGCAAAGTGACTCAGTTATACATATACATGTATCCACTCTTCTCTTTTAGATTCTTCTCCCATATAGGCCATTATGGAGTATTGATGTTATTTTTACAGTGGGGAAACCTGAAAGACAGGTTAGGCAAGTAGAATCGCCCTAGGCCACTCAGTTTTCAAGTTTTGGGATTGGACATGTTATTTCAGGGATCCTCCCTCCATTTCTTACTCTGACTATTAGGATGTGCTCCCTGCTGTACTTGGATTATTTGAGCCACTACTGGAAATTCTCTTCAATTTTCCTTTGCTAATTGAAAAAGAGTTCCAATTCTCAAGTTTCCCTGGAGGCTCCATGCAGACATTACTTTGGAAGTCAACATGTAAGAGAGAAAATTGCTTATGTTGCTTATGCTTTCTTCTTGAAAATTGAGAGAAATATTGACCGACAAAATCATAAGCAGACTTTTGGGGCTTGATGTTCTCTTAAGGCAAATGTATACAGCATGTTATTGATTTATGCACTATTGTATAATTATTCCAGTGTCAATCTAAAAAAGAACATGGAAAGCATGATCTTTCTTCCCCTAAAGGCGAACTTATTTATGGTGCATTTTGTAATCCTGACCATCAATATTTTATTAAAAGGTAAACATTATATTATATTTATTTATAAAAAGTCTGAGTTCATAACATTTTTGCTAGATCAAGTTTACCTGTATTTTGAAGAATACAGTCCACTAGAAAATGTTTCCTTTCTCTTTCAAATTCTTCTAAATATCATGATTATTAATAATCTTGGCCTTTCTTTTAGAGATAATGATCTATATTTTTTGGTTAGAAAGGTTAATAACCTGATGGTTTATCTTTTAAAAAATTATAATAAACATCCTTTTAGGCTCCACTTTTATTCACTGATATTTAAATCTTTTTGTTAATAATTTGTATCAGTGTCAGAGTCTCTTTTCTCTTAGTTCATATTAAAACTCAAGCACAACCATTTTTTTGCATGTATTTTAAAAGCTCCAAATGTTCAGAATTAAGAATATCTAAGGACTTTTAGACACAATTATTTTATTTTATGCTGATTAGATACAATGACTTGATGATTGCTTCGAGAATACCTGGACCTGAAAATACAAGCTGAATAGTGAGAACTTGAGAAGGTTACCGTGACAAAGTTGTGAAGTCTGTTAAACTGACCCTGGTGTTCCAGAGACACAATAAATTTTAAATTAGTCAAATTCTTTTTCCACTCTTACTCTTGCCTTTGTCTCCTTCCCCTACCTCTTAAAATCTTAGAGTAAGAGATGCTCTGAGATGAATGACTGAATTAGATGACTTGCTAGGAATCACTTATTTTCAAAGTAACAAAAACAAGAAATTTCTAATTGCTCAAGCAAGGAATGAACTACAGGAGAATTTTTTTCCAGGACAATTATCTCTAAATTTTTGTTCCAGGGAGCAGTTGTACTGATCAGTCCTCTAATTGCTGCGGTGATGGGAGAATGAACTAGAGAGAGGATTATAAAATATTTCGATGATGGAGGAAGTATTCTATAACATTTATAAGCTTTTGTAAAATTATACACTTCTGACTTACATAACAACCTAAGGTAGCAATCATGGAGCAACCATCACATTTCCAAGACTTTGTAAACCAGAATTTGAAGAGACTCTGGATATAAGAAAGGGAGTCCTGGACTAGTAGCAACTCAGACTTTATTTCTTTCATGATTATCTGATTTTCCATTTCCTGGACTGGGGAAATCTCTGTCACATGGCTAGTAGCTTGATAAAGTATAAGGATCTGAATTGCTCAAGGTAAGAGCATAATCTGCCTGATTGGAGGAAGGGTGGTACAGTGTGAGGGGCCACATGCAGGGCATAGATGGGGTAGAAGCCAAATGTCACGGCAGAAAGGCACTGTTAGTCATCAGAATAAGGGCCTGGAGTGCTCAAGGAAATGATGATTCCAATAACATGTTAGGAAAATGAATTCCAGTTCAGATGAGATGATAGAGCTCAGGATACAGGCCAGGAATATGTGTGGGGACCTCTCTGCTTGAGAGTTGGCCACATGTTGTGGTCAGATTCATTATTTAAAGAAAGTGCAAAGTTCTGATCATTTGGCTTCTCTTGGTGGAGGACTTTATTGGGGTTATATAGTTATCTTAGTGTATAACATGATAAACATTAAATGTGCTTAAACGCTTGATTTATGCTAGGGATGTGGGAAATAGCAATTTGTAAAAAAAAAAATGCTATTAACAGTGGCTAAATTCAAGGATTCCCTATTCTTTGAAGGCAGTAGCTTGGTAACATCTCATAAGATATGCAACAATGTCATGGGTGTGACTTTACCTCTGTAGAATCAGGATTGGAAGAGATCATTGATGTCACCAAGTACAAAGTTCACTACTAATGTATTTTCTTAGCCTGCTGATTTTTCTAGATATGACCATTCAGAATGTAACATAATTCAAATTATATTCACCACTTCATCACCATGACTGGTCTTTATTTAATTAAAGAGAACTATTTAATTTGTGAAATGCCAACTTCCGATGCCCCAGATGACAAGGAGGCGCTTGTTTCCAAGATATTATCTAACTTTGACATGTGATATTGGGTTAAGAGATATGTGCTTTTTAGAGTACACACAAACTTACAGAATTCACTATCCATTAAGAAATCCACATGTCATACCTCAGCTAAACCACCTCAACCTTAGGAGCACTAAAAAAAAGCTGAATGAACCAATAAATCTGATTCAGGTTCATGAAATTTTAACAGGGTTTCCCAACTTCAGCCTGTAAGTGCTCTGCTGGGGAAGTTGAAACTCTCAACTCATAACTCTCTGACTTATGAAGAGATAAACTCCTAAAGGAGCACCACAACCACTTCCCTTGCTTGGTGCCTCTGGTATAAGTAAAAATGAAAAAGGACCCATTCAAGCTTTTCCACCCCATGTGCTTAAGTCCCTATTGACAATAAGAACTCTCTATTATTTAGATAAGTAAAAGGGCTCATGCAGAGAATAAGGTAAAGCTGATATAGTATTTTAAAAATAAGTTATTCTAGCTGAGTAATGATCCTCAGTAATTTTTTTTTCTGATGAAAAATTTACTCCATTTTCCTGCTTGATTAATTAATATTGAATGTGATCGGGACTGTAAAACACTGTTCTTCAATTTTCTGCTTGGGATCAGGTTTTAATGATACTACAATAACTAAGCTTCATCAAATTGGTCTAACCTACTTACCAAATATATAATTTTACTTCACATTAATTATAGGAATTTGTTCAATCATGCAACAAATATCAATATTTATAGAAAACCTACTGTGTATGTTTGAGGCATTGCCACAGACTTGGGATGCGACAATTACAAGAGAGACATGTTTCGCACTGTATCAGTTTGCTAGGGCTGCTGTAAAAAGCATCACAAACTGGGTGGCTTAAACAACAGAAAAATTGGATGTCTCATACTTCTAGAAACTAGAAAAAGAATCTGTCGACAGCACTGATTCCTTCTAAGGGCTGTGAGGGAAGGGTCTGTTCTAGGCCTCTTTTCTTGGCTTGTAGATGGCCATCTTCTTCCTGTACCCCTTTTTATCACCTTTCCTCTACATGTAGCTGTGCTTCTGTCCAAAATCTCCTTTTTATAAGGACACTAGTCATATTGGATTAGAGACCCACCCTATTCCAATATAACCTCATCTTAACTAATTAGATCTGCAGTGATCCTATTTCCAAATAAAGTCATATTCTGAGTAAGGTACTTGGAATTAGAACCTCAACATGTCAATTTTGGAGCAATACAATTCAACCCATAACACCTGACCTATGAACCTTCACTCTAATGGAGGCAGGTGATATTTAAGTCACAAATTACAATAAAGTATAATGAATGTTATACTGGAGCATGGGTCAGGTAGTGGGTGAGCACACAATCATGGTTAAGGAGCCCTGGTTTTGCCCTTAGATGATGTAAATTCATTTTAAAGGTTTTTAAATAGAGTTTTGATGTAATGAAATTTGCTTCTTAGAAAGATCACTCTGGCTTCCCTGTGGAAAATGTATTGTAGGGGAGACTGGACAAAAGTTGAAGGTAGTCTGGTCTAGCATAGAAGCAGTGAGAATGGCAGAAATGGATGGGTTCAAGAAATATTGAGAACAGACTCAGTAAAGCTTAGTATTCAACTGGATGAGGAAATTGAAGGAAAGAGATGAGTTAACAGTGACTTCATATTTCTGGCTTGAAAAACTGAGTTTTTCAAATAGCATTGTCATTTGCTGAAAAGGCAGATATAGAGAAAGAAGAGGAGAAGCTGACGTGTTCATTGCTGACAATGTTAGTGTTTAAATATCTCCAGAAAATCCAAATGAACCTGTTAGGAGGCACAGTAGTTAGTTTTATGGATCTTGATCTCAGGCGAGAGAGATGGACTTGAGATACAGATTGGGGTAATCTCAGCATGTGGGTCAGAGTTTTGGCAGCAAATAGATGGCAACCTGGAAAGAAGTCACTTGAAAAGACTTTAATGAATGAACTATTTACAAAGTTATTGGCTGGGTTCAGGGAACACAGCAAGAGTTGGGGAAGTACTCTGGAATGAATACAACTGAAAGCTGTTACCACTCCGAGTGTTCCAGCACTCCCTTTGCTGCCTCTAACCAAGACTTTTTATTATCCTACCTATCTTGGGATTTCAACATGAATCTCTAAAGTGCAAGACTTCCTAAGAAAGCCAGATGTTGGCAGAGAAAACCACTGGGCTGTTCTACTTTATCACATTCTTGTGTTACTGTGACATATGGTGTGAAGCAAATATTGGTGCATGGAAATATAAAGCATCAGGATGCATCTGAGTTATTCCTCCCGAGTTACATTTGATTTGTGAATGCCAGAAACACTCCATTTCATAGCCATATTTATCATTCAAAGTAAATCATGCATTTGGGGGGCATAAAATGAGGTGCTTTAGAATGCATACGATTACAACTATTGCATATTTCTCCAAAGAAAGATTGGAATTATATGGTTAATGAGAAGGGTTGCTGCTTTAGAATGTGGCAAAGAGAAGCTAAGGTGAGGGATACATTATAATGGATTAATACTAAGCAAATGTTATTTTTCCCTTTCCTTTTCAATCCCAGCAATCAATTCCTACAGGGGTAGCTTTGTGGTGTATTTTTGTTTGTTTTGTTTTTATTACAAAAAATGTAATGACTGTAAGTGTAATGAATGTAAATGACTTTTATTATAAGTCATTCTTGAAATTTTAAATCTGTAAATCAGATTTTTATAGGTCAAATAATATTTTCCAGTAGATTTCTAGTATATTGATATTTTCAGAGATGAATTTGCATAGACAAGTACATGTTAATATGTTAAAAATTACATTTTAAATAATTGCTAATGTGAGACAGTATCAAGATATACATCAAGAATCAGTATTAGAGAAGCTGTGTGTAAATGCTAAACCCAGTGTTAGAGGTTAAGAAAAAGCTCAGGAGCAAAGTTAAGGTCAGTTTAGTTTAAGGAGGTTAAATGGAAAATGTCAAAGAGTCCTGAGGGTCCAAATTAGGAATCAGCAAAAGCACTGAAGTTGTAGCATTAGAGACGTCTTAAGGAGGAAATCCAAAACTACCCATCCTTATTTTGCTGTCTTAGTGCTCCTTCCCTTGCCCTCTGATTTGCACTACAAGACACATATATTTGAGGTATGGTAAGGATTTTGAAATTTATACAAAAACATTGCTCTGAAAATTGTCAAGTGAATACTATCTTAAAACTTATTGCCTGTCAATGTAAGGGATAGAAGAAGTAGTACTTACAGTTTAATTTTTAGAAACTACTTTTTGTTAGCCTTAAGTGGCTATCTTTCCCTGGGAAGATCTTCCTAATTTTATATATTTATATACTCTTTCCTGCCACCTCTTCTCTCCCTTCCCACAATAAGCCCACATGCAAGATATGCCATAATGTCTGCTTTTGACAATCCTGATTATATACATCCCATGAGGAAATCACCTCCCTCCTTTCTAAGATATCAACTCATCTTTTCATCAAACTGTTTTGTGCTAGTGATTTTTTTTTAATGTAGTGACCTCATTTTTGCAGTGAAGTATTGGGTAAGATAAGATCCTTGGTTTCTTAGGGGCAATAATGCTTTTTTTTTTTTTGTAAGATCCAAATCATTCCTGCTCACCTAACAAGGGAGACTATATGCAATCATTCCTCTTGCTTTTCTCTCTGCCCTCCCTCCCCAATGCTTTGTTCTCATGATAGTCTTCTATATATGTTTAAATCTTCATTCAAGATTTATGCCTTCTGCAATGAATCTGCCTCTGCCCCTCCTGGAAGACATGCTGCTCTTCCTTGGCATTCACATAGCATGTTTTTATTAAAATATTAAAGCATATTTCACATTGTATGTAATTTTACTTTTACTCTCCCCGAACCATAATGCCCTTTAAATCAAAGCTCTGTCTTATTCTTGTCCTTATATCCCCAGCACTTGACACAGTACATGGCATATACCAACAACATTGCTGACAAGGAGATACAGAAATAGAAAAAAACTAAAGCAATGAGAATAAGACAAAGCAAAAGATAATATTTATTAAGGCTTACTATGGTCCAAAGTTTGTCTTGGTCAATTTACATGTTAAAATTGTTAGAAGTAGATACGGTTGCAAGGAACAGAAAACCCCAAATAAAAATGAGTTTAAAATGATAGAAGTTTATTTTTCCCTCACACTCAAGAAGTCCAGAGGTAGTAGGTAGGGGCATGATATGTCACTTTACGGTAGCAAGAACCTAGGCTTCTTATATCTTGTGATCCTCCATGGTTGACTTCTACTCTTAAGATCATATCATGCTTCAGGCTGGATGCCAGAGAGCTTCTGGAGCTCCAGCCATCATGCCCAAATTCAGTCGGCAAGGGGAGAGAAAGAGGACAAACTTCTCCCCCCACCCCACCTACTTCCTTTCCTATCTCTTCTCAGAAGTTGCAAGTAGTACTTTTGCTTGTGCATTATTGGCTGGAACTAGTCACATGATTATTCTTAATTGAAAGGCATGGTGGGAAGTGAAGTCTTTACTCTGGGTAGCCACGTGCCCAAATAAAAATTGGAGATTATATTAAGAGGGAAGGAATAATTGACATTAGAAGATAATTAGAAGTCTCTGGCATAAGTGCATTGTCAAATTTAACCCTCTCAACAACTTTATGAGTACTAACCTTAGGGTACTATTATTATTGCCATTAATTCATTTGCCATATCTGTGCATTACTGTATATTAGATCTAGTTCTAGGACCTTGGTATTTGGCAGGAAACAAGACATTTAAGCCCCTGCCCTCTTGGAGGCTTTATTCTGGTTGGGAAGGCAGACATTAAACAAATACATAGTAAAATAATGTTAGACAATAATAAGGTTCATGAAGAAAAGTTAATCAGTGTAAGAGAATAGTGTATAATGCAGTTAATTTAAATAGGATGATCCTGAAAAGACTTTTAAGGGGTGGATTCTGAGCTATGATCTGGATGGAATCATAAGAACATCTGGGAGACGAGGTTTCCAGGCAAAAGGAACAAAACACCTTCAGTTGGACATTAGGGAGTTAGTAAAAATACTGGTGAATGTGGAAATGAAATCAGAGAAAGAGAGGCAGAACCAGACTACATAGGGTTGTAGACAGTGATAGGAAGTTTGGGTTTTATTCTGAGTTTGATGGGGGCTGCTGAAGTTCTTGAGCTGGTGAGTGGAATGATTAGATTTAGGCCTTACATAAGCCATTTTAGTTGTTGCATAAATAATGGCTCAAAAAGTAAGAGGCTAGTGGAATAGGAGGCAGAGTGAAAGCAAATAAAGCAAAAGGGGATCATTTAGAGAGTTTAGGTGAGAAATGATGGTAGCTTGGACAAGGATGGTTATAATGATGAAGGTGAGAATTGATCAGAGGCAGGATATATTTTGAAAGTGGAGCTGATATGCAGTGAGAGTGAAAGACATCAAGGATGTCTTGTAGGTTTTTATGATGGTTGAATTTATGTGTCAACTTGGCTAGGCTGTGGTACCCAGTTTTTGGAACTGGTTCTTTAATCTGATTAGATTTAAAGGCACTAATGGCTATTTCCATTAACAACAAGAGTGCGGATAGTCCATGGTGTAATGTGGAAATAGAGATTCACAAAATATCACCATTGAATACTTTTTTTTAAAATTTTGAATTGTATTTTATTTATTTTTTTATAAAGCAGGTTCTTATTAGTCATCAATTTTATCCACATCAGTGTATACATGTCAATCCCAATTGCCCAGTTCATCACACCACCATCACCACTCCCTGCCGCTTTCCCCCCTTGGTGTCCATACATTTGTTCTCTACATCAGAGTCTCAATTTCAGCCCTGCGAACCAGTTCATCTGTACTATTTTTCTAAGTTCCACATACATGCGTTAATACACGATATTTGTTTTCTCTTTCTGACTTACTTCACTCTGTATGACAGTCTCTAGATCCATGGACATCTCAACAAATGACCCAATTTCGTTCCTTTTTATGGCTGAGTAATATTCCATTGTATATATGTACCACACCTTCTTTATCCATTCATCTGTCAATGGGCATTTAGGTTGATTCCATGACCTGGTTATTGTAAATAGTGCTGCAATGAATATTGGAGTACATGTGTCTTTCTGAATTGTGGTTTTCTCTGGGTATATGCCCAGTAGTGGGATTGCTGGATCATTTGCTAATTCTGTTTTTAGTTTTTAAGGAACCTCCATACTGTTCTCCATAGTGGCTGTATCAATTTACATTCTGATCCACAGTCCAAGAGGGTTCCCTTTCCTCCACACCCTCTCCAGCCTATGTTGCTTGTAGATTTTCTGATGATGCCCATTCTAACTGGTGTGAACTGATACCTCATTGTAGTTTTGATTTGCATTTCTCTAATAATTAGTGATGTTGAGCATCTTTTCATGTGCTTCTTGCCCATCTGTATATCTTCTTTGGAGAAATGTCTATTTAGGTCTTCTGCCCATTTTTGGATTGGGTTGATTTTTTTTTAATATCAAGATGCATGAGCTGTTTATATATTTTGGAGATTAATCCTTTGTCCGTTGATTCATTTGCAAATATTTTCTCCCATTCTGAGGGTTGTCTTTTCTTCTTGTTTATGGTTTCCTTTGCTGTGCAAAAGCTTTGAAGTTTCATTAGGTCACATTTGTTTATTTTTGTTTTTATTTCCATTACTCTAGGAGGTGGATCAAAAAAGACCTTGCTGTGATTTATGTCAAGGAGTGTTCTTCCTATGTTTTCCTATAAGAGTTTTACAGTGTCCGGTCTTACATTTAGGTCTCTAATCCATTTTGAGTTTATTTTTCTGCATGGTGTTAGGGAGTGTTCTAATTTCTTTCTTTTATATGTAGCTGTCCAATTTCCCAGCACCATTTATTGAAGAGACTGTCTTTTCTTCATTGTATATCCTTGCTTCTTTTGTCATAGACTAGTTGAACATAGGTGCATGGGTTTATCTCTGGGCTTTCTATCTTGTTCCATTGATCTATGCTTCTGTTTCTGTGCCAGTACCATATTTTCTTGATTACTGAAGCTTTGTAGTATAGTCTGAAGTCAGGGAGTCTGTTTCCTCCAGCTCTGTTTTTCCCCTCAAGACTGCTTTGGCTATTCGGGGTCTTTTGTGTCACCATACAAATTTTAAGATTTTTGGTCCTAGTTCTGTAAAAATGCCATTGGTAATTTGATAGGGATTGCATTGAATCTGGAGATTGCTTTGGGTAGTACAGTCATTTTCACAATATTGTTTCTTCCAATCCAAGAACATGGTATATCTCTCCATCTGTTGTTATCATCTTTAATTTCTTTCATCAGTGTCTTATAGTTTTCTGCATACAGGTCTTTTGTCTCACTAGGTAGGTTTATTCCTAGGCATTTTATTCTTTTTGTTGCAATGGTAAATGGGAGTGTTTCCTTAATTTCTCTTTCAGATTTTTCATCATTAGTATATAGGAATGCAAGAGATTTCTGTGCATTAATTTTGTATCCTGCAACTTTACCAAATTCATTGATTAGCTCTAGTCATTTTCTGTTGGCATCTTTAGGATTCTCTATGTATAGTATCATGTCATCTGCAAACAGTGACAGTTTTACTTCTTTTCCAATTTGTCTTTGATTTCTTTTTCTTCTCTGATTGCTGTGGATAGGACTTCCAAAACTATGTTGAATGATAGTGGTGAGAGTGGACATCCTTGTCTTGTTCCTGATCTTAGAGGAAATGCTTTCAGTTTTTCACCATTGAGAATGATGTTTGCTGTGCGTTTGTCATATATGGCCTTTATTATGTTGAGGTAGGTTCCCTCTATGCCCACTTTCTGGAGAGTTTTTATCATAAATGGGTGTTAAATTTTGTCAAAAGCTTTTTCTGCATCTATTGAGAAGATCGTATGGTTTTTATTCTTCAGTTTGTTAATATGGTGTATCACGTTGATTGATTTGTGTATATTGAAGAATCCTTGCATCCTTGGGATAAATCCCACTTGATCATGATGTATGATCATATTAATATGTTGTTGGATTCTGTTTGCTAGTATTTTGTAGAGGATTTTTGTATCTATATTCATCAGTGATACTGGTCTGTACTTTTCTTTTTTTGTAGTATCTTTGTCTGGTTTTGGTATCAGGGTAATGGTGTCCTCATAGAATGAATTTGGGAGTGTTCCATCCTCTGCAAATTTTTGGAAGAGTTTGCGAAGGATGGGTGTTAGCTCTTCTCTAAATGTTTGATAGAATTCGCCTGTGAAGCCATCTGGTCCTGGAGTTTTGTTTGTTGGAAGATTTTTAATCACAGTTTCAATTTCATTACTTGTGATTGGTCTGCTCATATTTTCTGTTTCTTCCTGGTTCAGTCTTCGAAGGTTATACCTTTCTAAGAATTTGTGCATTTCTTCCAGGTTGTCCATTTTATTGGCATAGAGTTGCTTGTAGTAGTCTCTTAGGATGCCTTTTATTTCTGCAGTGTCTGTTGTAACTTCTCTTTTTTCATTTCTAATTTTATTGATTTGAGTCCTCTCCCTCTTTTTCTTTATGAGTCTGACTAATGGTTTATCAATTTTGTTTATCTTCTCAAAGAACCAGCTTTTAGTTTTATTGATCTTTGCTGTTGTTTTCTTTGTTTCTATTTCATTTATTTCTGCTCAACCTTTATGATTTCTTTCCTTCTGCTAACTTTGGGTTTTGTTTATTCTTCTTTCTCTAGTTCCTTTAGGTGTAAGGTTAGATTCTTTGAGTTTTTTTTGTTTCTTGAGGTAGGCTTGTATAGCTATAAACTTCCCTCTTAGAACTGCTTTTGCTGCATCCCATAGGTTTTGGATCATCGTGTTTTCATTGTCATTGGTCTCTAGGTATTTTTTGATTTCCTCTTTGATTTCTTCAGTGATTTCTTGGTTATTTAATAACATATTTTTTAGCCTCCATGTGTTTGTGTTTTTTACGTTTTTCTCCCTGTAAGTCATTTCTAATCTCATAGCGTTGTGGTCAGAAAAGATGCTTGATATGATTTCACTTTCCTTAAATTTACTGTGGCTTGATTTGTGACCCAGGATGTGATCTATCCTTGAGAATGTTCCATGTGCACTTGAGAAGAAAGTGTAATCTGCTGTTTTTCAATGGAATGTCCTATAAATATCAATTAAATCTATCTTGTTTAATGTGTCATTTAAAGCTTCTGTTTCCTTATTTATTTTCATTTTGGATGATCTGTCCATTGGTGTAAGTGAGGTGTTAAAGTCCCCCACTATTATTGTGTTACTGTCGATTTCCTCTTTTAGAGCTGTTAGCAGTTGCCTTATGTTTTGAGGTGCTTCTATGTTGTGTGCATATATATTTATAATTGTTATATCTTCTTCTTGGATTGATCCCTTGATCATTATGTAGTGTCCTTCCTTGTCTCTTGTAACATTCTTTATTTTAAAGTCTATTTTATCTGCTATGAGTATTGCTACTCCAGCTTTCTTTTGATTTCCATTTGCATGGAATATCTTTTTCCATCCCCTCACTTTCAGTCTGTATGTGTCCCTAGGTCTGAAGTGGGTCTCTTGTACATATGGGTCTTGTTTTTGTATCCATTCAGGAACCCTGTGTCTTTTGGTTGGAGCATTTAATCCATTCATGTTTAAGGTAATTATCAATATGTATGTTCCTATGACCATTTTCTTAATTGTTTTGGGTTTGTTTTTGTAGGTCCTTTTCTTCTCTGTGTTTCCCACTTAGAGAAGTTCCTTTAGCATTTGTTGTAAAGCTGGTTTGGTGGTGCTGAATTCTCTTAGCTTTTGCTTGTCTGTAAAGCTTTTGATTTCTCCATTGAATCTGAATGAGATCCTTGCCGGGTAGAGTAATCTTGGTTGTAGGTTCTTCCCTTTCATCACTTTAAGTATATCATGCCACTCCCCTCTGGCTTGTAGATTTTCTGCTGAGAAATCAGCTGTTCACCTTATGGGAGTTCCCTTGAATGTTATTTGTCATTTTTCTCTTGCTGCTTTCAATAATTTTTCTTTGTCTTTAATTTTTGCCAATTTGATCACCATGTGTCTTGCATGTTTCTCCTTGGGTTTATCCTGTATGGGACTCTCTGCACTTCTTGGACTTGGGTCACTATTTCCTTTCCCACATTAGGGAAGTTTTCTACCATAATCTCTTCAAATATTTTCTCGGGTCCTTTTTCTCTCTCTTCTCCTTCTGGGACCCCTATAATGCAAATGTTGTTGCATTTAATGTTGTCCCAGAAGTCTCTTAGGCTGTCTTCATTTCTTTTCATTCTTTTTTTTTTTTTTTTTTTTTTGCAGTACGTGGGCCTCTCACTGCTGTGGCCTCTCCCGCTGCGGAGCACAGGCTCCGGATGCGCAGGCTCAGCGGCCATGGCTCATGGGCCCAGCCGCTCCGTGGCATGTGGGATCCTCCCGGACCGGGGCACGAACCCACGTCCCCTGCATCGGCAGGCGGACTCTCAACCACTGTGCCACCAGGGAAGCCCTCATTCTTTTTTTTTATTCTGGTTCACAGCAATGAATTCCACCATTCTGTCTTCCAGGTGACGTATCCATTCTTCTGCCTCAGTTTTTCTCCTATTGATTCCTTCTAGTGTAGTTTTCATTTCAGTTATTGTATTGTGCATCTCTGTTTGTTTGTTCTTTAATTTTTCTAGGTCTTTGTTAAACATTTCTTGCATCTTCTTGATCTTTGCCTCCATTCTTTTTCCGAGATCCTGGATCATCTTCTTTATCATTATTCTGAATTCTTCTTCTGGAAGGTTGCCTATCTCCACTTCATTTGGTTGTTTTTCTAGGGTTTTATCTTGTTCCTTCATCTGGTACATAGCTCTCTGCCTTTTCATCTTGTCCATCTTCTGTGAATGTGGTTTTTGTTCCATAGGCTGCAGGATTGTAACTCTTCTTGCTTCTGCCGTCTGCACTCTGCTGGATGAGGCTATCTAAGAGGCTTGTGCAAGTCTCCTGATGGGAGGGACTGGTGGTGGGTAGAGCTGGCTGTTGTTCTGGTGGGCAGAGCTCAGTAAAACTGTAATCCACTTGACTGCTGATGGGTGGGGCTGGGTTCCCTCCCTGTTGGTTGTTTGGCCTGAGGCATCCCGACACTGGAGCCAACCTGGGCTCTTTGGTGGGGTTAATGGCAGACTCTGGGAGCACTCACGCCAAGGAGTACTTCCCAGAACCTCTGCTGACAGTTTCCTTGTCCTCACAGTGAGCCACAGCCACCCCCGCCTCTGCAGAAGACCCTCCAACACTAGCAGGTATGTCTGGTTCAGTCTCCCCTGGGGTCACTGCTTCTTCCCCTGGGGCCTGATGCACACATTACTTTGTGTGTGCCCTCCAAGAGTGGAGTCTCTGTTTCCCCCAGTCCTGTCAAAGTCCTGCAATCAAATCCCACTAGCGTTCAAAGTCTGATTCTCCAGGAATTCCTCCTCCCGTTGCTGGAACCCCAGGTTCAGAAGCCTGAACTGGGGCTCAGAACCTTCACTCCAGTGGGTGGACTTCTGTGGTATAAGTGTTCTCCAGTCTGTGAGTCACCCACCCAGCAGTTACGGGATTTTATTTTACTGTGATTGCACCCCTCCTACCATCTCATTGTGGCTTCTCCTTTGTCTTTGGATGTGGGGTATCTTTTTTGGTGAGTTCCAGTGTCTTCTGGTTGATGATTGTCCAGCAGCTAGTTGTGATTCTGGTGTTCTCACAAGAGGGGGGTGAGAGCACATCCTTCTACTCTGCCATCTTGGTCCACTACTGGATACTTCTAAACAATTACTTGTAAGAGGAAAGTTGCTGAGTGACTGTGTATTTGATAACTTAGAACATTTTTGTCAAAATAATGAGTATGAATTTGGCTATTTTCTCCTATTTTCCCTGAACAAAGTGAGGAAATAAAAGAATGAGCTCAGGAGTTCCAATTACCAGCTCATGGCTTGCATCAATGACCTAAAAATTTCTATGTCTATCCTGAAAGAAACTCTTATCTCCTGTCGCCAAAGAGCTGAGATTGCTGAAAACCAAACCCAGAGTCTCATGCTGCAAATGGTTGAATTACAATGCAAATTGAATTTCCAACCTCACAAGTTGTCTGCTGTTAAGGCATTGATTGGGAAGGAATGGGATCTTGAAAATTGGAATGAGGATATATGGGAAGACCCTAATGAAGCTAGGGACATTGAACCCTTAAATTCCAATGAATTTTCTTTGCCATCTGAGGAGATTAACTCTGCTTTGCCTGAGAACATTGTAGTGGCCTCCCCTGAAGTAGTTGTCTTGAAAACCATTGCTGATTCTCCTTAGGACCTGCCCTCACCCCTCTTCTTGTTTCTAGACCTATTGCTAGACTCAAGTTCCTGTAGGCCCCTAAATGCGAGGTACAAAGTGTGACCCATAAGGAGGCACAGTACACTGTATAAGAACTACATGATTTTTCCAATTTGTACAGACAGAAATCCATGGAACAAGTGGGAGTAACTATTAAAGCTGTTACATAATAGTTGAAGTATCATAAAATTGGATCAGGCAGAATCAGGGAGTTAGAAAGAACTCTAACAGTTTGTTTGGTTGTCTGGATGAGACACAAACCAAATGGTGGCCTACCCTAAATGAACTGAAACACCAGAATTACCTGGATATATTACAGAGGAAGAGATTCAAAGGCTTAGGGAGACTGAAATGTTAGAGTGAGTTTATCATTTAAGACCTGCTCACCCACCTTAGAAGGGTCCGGAGGACGTCTCTCTATGACTGTGAGAAATAAATTTGGGAGGAGTCCCCCAACGTTCTTGAAGAGATCTGTGATTACTCTTCTCTGTAGGTCATAAATTGTAGTGAGAACTGCTATCACTGAATTGGAAAACCTAAATGCAATGGAAGTAACTGGATTCCAGGGTATCAAGACCCAGTTTACAGCCTCAGAACCCCTTGAATGAATGAAGGGGAAGCCAGTTACCCTTCAGGAAAGAGTCTGATATACTGCCAAAAATCTATACTGTTATTCTTTCTCCTGGTCCCTTCCAAAGGGATCAACAGCTTTCTACCAGAGTAATTGTGTTTTGAGGAAAAGGAAATAATCAGATTTTTGAGGATTATTAGACACTAGCTCTGAATTGGCACTAATTCCAGGAGACCCAAAATGTCACTGTGGTTCACCAGGAGATACAACAATCACTCCACTGAACTGGACGTTAAGAGAGCCAGCAGCTACCTTGGACTCCTCTGGCCTCTGGATCAACAGGCGAAGGGTGAGTTACTGTGCTGGAACAATTGCTCCTGATTACTAAGGAGAAACTGGACTGCTACTCCACAATGGAGGTAAGAAATGGAATACAGGAAATCCTTTATGATGTCTCTTAGTATTATCCATTCCCTGTGTTTAAAGTCAATGGAAAACTACAACCACTCTATTCAGGCAAGAATACTAATGGTCCAGACTCTTCAAGAATGAAAGTTTGGGTCACCCTACCAGGTAAATAATCATGACCAGCTGAGGTGAATGCTAAGGGCAAAGGAAATACATAATGAGTAGTGGAAGAAGGTAGTTATAAATACCATATCACCAGTTACAGAAATGAGGATTAGGGACTTCCCTGGTGGCGCAGTGGTTAAGAACCTGCCTGCCAATGAAGGGGACATGGGTTTGATCCCTTGTCCTGGAAGATTCCACATGCCACAGAGCAATTAAGCCCGTGTACCACAACTACTGAGCCTGTGCTCTAGAGCCTGTGAGCCACAACTACTGAGCCTGCATGCTACAACTACTGAGGCCCATGCGCCTAGAGCCCGTGCTCCACAGCAAGAGAAGCCACCACAATGAGAAGCCCATGCACCACAAAGAACACCTAACACTGCTAAAAATAAATAAATAAAATAAATTTATAAAAAGAAAAAGAAATGAGGATTGTAATTGTTATAAGTATTTCTTTCTTATTTTGCTATGAATATATTTATAAATATTTATCTTATATATTCTACATATAATATATACATATTATAATATCATACATTATATATGTTATACATATAATATCTGTGGGTTTTTTATCCCTTTATCATATAACATAAGATATACTGACTTTATATCATAGTATTTAATCAAGGAGAAAAGTAAACATCACCTGAGGACTTTGCATTCCATTCTAGGGAAAATATTAGTGCTTTTTGGTTGTACACGGGATATTTGTATCATGTTAGGCAGAAGTATGACCTTGTTATGGCCTTTATTTGGAGATGAAATATGGTTTAAGGAGATGTGTATGAGTGCCAAACGGAGAAGGGCTAAACTATGATAGCTAATTTTATGTTAGCTTGATTAGATATTGCTGTGAAGATATTTTAAACATGTGATTAACATTTAAATCAGTAGGCTTTGAGTAAAGCAAATTACCCTCCATAGTGTGGATGGGCCTCATCCAATCAGTTGAAAGTCTTAAGACAAAGGGCTAAGGTTCCTGAAAGAAGAAGGAATTCTGCCTCTGGACTGTGTTTGTAACAAGCTGCAACATCAGCTCTTCTCTCAGTCTCCAGCCTGTTGGCCTTCCCTGCAGATTTCAGTCTCATCAGCCCTTACAACTTCATGAGCAGATTTAAAAATACATCTCTCTTTCTATAGGTATACACATCCTATTGTTTACGCTTTCTGGAGAAGGCTGACTAATACAGTTTTGTTCTGAGCAACTGGGTGAATGGTTGTAACACTGACCAAGCTGGGACAGACAGAGAAGTGAATTGTGGTGAGGAGAGGAGAGGAAATGGAGAAAAGCATGAGTTTTATTTTAGACATGCTAATTTTGAGAACCTTATTAGACAACCAAGTGGAGATGTTGAGTAAGCAATTGGTAAATGAGTGTAATGCTCAGGGGATAAGTCAGAGCTAGAAATCTATCTAAAACTAGGAGTCATCAGCATATAGAAGATGTTTAAAACATTGGAACTAATTAGCTCAACTATAGACAGAATGTTGATAAAGAGCCGAAGATGGCTGAGGACCGAGCCCTGAGGGAGTCCAATATTTAGAGGCCAGGAAGAAGGGGAATCAAGCAAAGGAAACTGAACAAGGACAGACACAAGTATAAGAAGACCCAGGAGAGTAGAGTGTTCCAGAAGATAAATAAAGAAGGAGTCTTAAAAACAGGGGATTCATTGACTATGTCAGATGTTGCTGAGAACTGGGAATTGTTCATTGTATTTGGCATGTTGGAGGAACACAGTGACCTTGAGAAGTGGAATATCAGTAAATGGCAGGGATAAAGCGTGACTGGGATGGGTTAAAGAGAAAATAGCTATTAAGGAAGTAAAGATAGCAAGTATAGACAACTTTCTAGGTAGTTTCACTATGAAGATGAGCAGAGAAATGGGGCAGTGTTGCAGGATTTCATGGGATTTAAGAGCAGAGTCATATTGGTTGAGGCTGCAGAAGGAGGCCAAAAGAAGCCACTTACAAAACTTTTAATTTCAGCTTTTCATCATTAATACTTTCAAATTATTGAACATTGAATGCACGGATACTTCCTTAGGTTTCTATGCATTACCAGGCAAGTGCTAGCACTGTGTAAGGAAAGAGGGCTGTAATACATTACATAGCACCTGGAACCATATATCCTCACCACAGCAAAGTCCTGGGAGGTTTTTTTTTTTTTATATGAAAGATATTTCTGCACTTTTGTATGGTGATGTTAGCAATTCAGTAGAGAGAGAAAGGGACGCAGGAGAGAAAAAACAATTGCAATAGGAAAGTTATAGAATAGGTAAGAGGGGTTAGGGTTGAATGCAGTCATGGGAGGTTGATATTAAATTAGAGCAGGGAGAGTTAAATGAAAGCAGGGAGGCTGGGTATATGCATAAAAATGCAGACAGTTGAGTGATGGGGAAACAGTGTAGTTTTCTTCTGACTGCTTTGAATCTTCCCCCCACAGTGAAATGAGACGAAGTCATCATTTGGATGTAGAATATTAGGAAGGGGTTTAGAGTTTTGAGGAATAGAAAAGTGTGTGAAATGCCATTTGGGAGAGTGGAAGCAGGAATTGTCTAGGGAAATGTACAAAGATTGTTGGGATCTGCTGAGCCCTACTTGTACGATTTGCCATCACAAATTCAGAATAGGCCCTGTTAGAACATTGATTCTTTCTCTTCAGCCACACTGAGATACAGTGGTGCTATGGCAGAGGCATCAAGAGTCAGGTTTAAGTAGAGTTGGAGTTTGTCATGTAAAAGTTACACGAGTGGTGCTAAGCAAAATTTTAAAGATGTTCCTCCAAGATTCCCATCCCCTGGTTATTCTTTCAGACACTAATCTATGTCCTACTGTAAAGAGACTTTGCAGATGTAATTAAGGTTATTAATCAGTTGAGTTTAAGATAAAGGAGATTATCCTGTATTATCCAGGTGGCCCAATGTAATCACATGAGCCATTTAAAAGCAGAAAGGTAGAAGAGGAGGTCAGAGAAATTCAAGGTGTGAGGAGGATCTGATGGGCCTTGTTGACTCTGAAATGTAGTGGTCTACATGCAAGGACCAGAGAGTGGCCTCTGGGAGCTAAGGGTGGCCCCTAGCCAATAGCCAGCAAAGAAATAGGGACCTGAGTCCCATAATTGCAAGGAACTAGGTTGGGCCAACAAGTTGAATGAACTTGGAAGTGGATTCTCCCTCAGAGCCTCCACATAAGAGCCCACTAGACTTCTGACTATAGAATTAAGAGACAGTAAATGAGTGTTGTTTCACCCAATCCAAAAATGGGCAGAAGACCTAAATAAACATTTCTCCAAAGAAGATATACAGATGGCCAAGAAGCACATGAAAAGCTGCTCAACATCACTAATTATTAGAGAAATGCAAATCAAAACTACAATGAGGTATCACCTCACACCAGTTAGAATGGGCATCATCAGAAAATCTATAAACAACAAATGCTGGAGAGGGTGTGGAGAAAAGGGAATCCTCTTGCACTGTTGGTGGGAATGTAAATTGATACAGCCACTATGGAGAGCAGTGTGGACGTTCCTTAAAAAAACTAAAAACAGAATTACCATATGATCCAGCAATCCCACTACTGGGCATATACCCAGAGAAAACCATAATTCAAAAAGACACATGCACCTCAATGTTCACTGTAGCACTATTTACAATAGCCAGGTCATGGAAACAACCTAAATGCCCATTGACAGATGAATGGATAAAGAAGGTGTGGTACATATATACAATGGAATATTACTCAGCCATAAAAAGGAACAAAATTGAGTCATTTGTTGAGACCTGGGTGGATCTAGAGACTGTCATACAGAGTGAAGTAAGTCAGAAAGAGAAAAACAAATATCGTATATTAACGCATGTATGTGGAACCTAGAAAAATGGTACAGATGAACTGGTTTGCAGGGCAGAAGTTGAGACACAGATGTAGAGAACAAACGTATGGACACAAAGGGGGGAAAACTGCTGCGTGGCGGGGATGGTGGTGTGCTGAATTGGGAGATTGGGATTGACATGTATACACTGATGTGTATAAAATTGATGACTAATAAGAACCTTCAGTATAAACAAACAAACAAACAAACAAAAAACAACTAATACTAAACTTTCTTTGGGTTATTTGTATGGAAATATGTTAATATAAATGTTTCAGACTTTACATGAAATTTCTAAAAATCTTATATGTTCTGGTATAATGTTATAAATCATAATTCTAGTTATTACTTTAAAATGTATATCTCAGAAATAACTAAATTTCCTTGTCAATTGCATTATTATGAACTTTCATCAAATCTTTAACCGTGGTCATTTTTAAGTCTTTTGTCATTTACAGACTGTTCTGGGTGCACTCTGATGTTTTTGCAAAAATGTTCCTATAAAAGGGTTTCATCTTCAAGGAATTCATAGAAAAGACAAGTACAAGTTTCTGGTAATTGACTATACTACTGAACTGAATGAATAAGCATTTTCAGAACTCTAATGGAAAACTGATGAATTCATAAAAGTGCTAACAAAAGATCAAGATGAAAAAAAAATTAATTACATGGGCCTGAGTGAACTGATGAGGATGATTATAATTTTTGTGACTTTCTGTTTGAATAAAAAAAAAATCCCACAAGGACTCAGAGGCAAAAAATATACAAATCAATTCTCACTGCAAAGTAAAGGAGCTGTTACCATGGAGGATTCCTGGACTGAATGTCAATATTATGACATAGTATGAGTGTGTTTCATGTTTGGTAATTGCAATCATTGTTGCTTTTGTTGTGGCCATCCATTTACAATGCTTGGTGTCAGTTTATTTATCTCTTGTAAAAATAAAATACAGTGTGTGTGTGTAAAAAAAAAGAGTGTTGTTTCAAACCACTAAGTTTGGTAGTAATTTGTCATGGCACCAATAGAAAACTAACAGGTAGGTGGCAAAGGTCAAACTGTTGATAGAATATGCAAAGGGGTGATCACTAGTAATGGACTATAGAATCCTTCCTAGAAGGGAAGGGAGGAAGAAGTAACATGAGAAGGATGATGAGAAAAAGTGAATTAAAACTCTTGATGCATTGAATAATTATTGGAATTCAAGTGCTGGATTCAGAATATAGTTATTAGAGTACATGGTTGAGATGGGATAAAAGACAAGATTGTTGGAAGAGCAAAGGAAAAATTATTGTTAAAAGCCAGAATAGTGGATGGATTATCTATATGTGTGGTGTAGCCACACAACATGGTGACAGGAAGTATAGTAGAGAAAAACCTAGAGAATGAGCCAGGTGCTAAGGTCTCAAATGAAGGGTGAGGAAAAACCAGGGGTACTGATGGATGATTGTATTATGAAGGGATGATAGACAGTATAGTTTGATGGCATTTGTTTCAAAGGACATTGGGTTTGGGGATGATCAGAAGAAATGATTTAGAAATGGTAACAAAGAACAAGAAGACTATTATCCTATAAGAAAAGCCTCATGCTACATGGGGTAGTAGCAGTAAAGAAACAGCTATCACAGGAGAGAACTTTAGGGAACGCTTCATTTTCCCTTAAAGAAAGGTGAGAGAATCCTTTAGAAAATAGTTCCCCCTCACCCCACCCCGATGATAGACCATCAATTCCAAAGAGAAAAGTGGAAGAAATTGGTGCTTTGGGGAGGAATGAGAGCTTGAGTTAGATTCAGGGTTATATAGAACCATAGTAGAATAGGAGGCTTTGTAAAGAAGAATATCATATAGACCTTGGACCTCTTGAGATATAAGGCATGGCAGTCTTTTTGGAGAAGGTGGGCCATTAATTATAATTTTACCTTCCTTCTTGGAATTGATTTTTTAAGGCAATGAGGCTGAGGTGGTAGTATTATACAGGTAAAGATTAATGGTCTTATTAGGTGCGTGAGACGTTCTCTGGACCTTCCTTAAATCCTGATGTTTTACAGTTAATAAAACTGAGGCATGGGAGATTGAAGTTTCATCAGCATGCAAATGGAGGATGCAAGTTCAAGCAACTGGACTCCAGAGCAGGGAGTTTTAACTGTGGTGCAAGAGGCACTCCAGAATGCTTGCTGACTAATGGATGGATTCAGAGGAATCTGGTATTTGGGAAAATGTCCTTGCTGGGGGTTAAGGTGATGTCAGTTTGCTGAGATGCAGACCTGAGTTTATGAGGCTTCCAAGACTGCATCACCATAATGCCATGTTTTTCTATCTCGTGCTCCTAGAACACTAGTCCTAGAAACCCAGGCACCATGCTGTAAGGAAGCCCAGTCTTCCTGGAGAGAAATGGAGGCCCATAGGCCCTGAGACTCAGCTGATCTATCATTAGATAATGGCACCAGCTTTCCAGTCATGGGAGTAAGCCATCTTGGATTTAAACTAATTTGTGCTCCCCAGTTGATACCACGTGGAGGAGACACAAGCCTTCCCTTTTGAGTCTTGCCCAAATCTCATATTTATGAGAAAAATAAATAATTGTTATTTTAAGCTACAAAATTTAGGAGCTTGTAATGCTGCAATAAATAACTGGAAAATTGAACCACCAAGCTACCCGATATCACTGAGCTTTTGCTTCCCCAGCTGTAAAATGAGGATCAGACCATCAGACCAGAGGGCTGTCATACATATTCATGATATGTGGAAATATACATATTCTGGCATACATAGGTACTCAATCAAAGTTGGCTTCCCTCCTCATGCCCCCTATAGCCTCCCAGATTAGACAAAGCAGCCAGAGTGGTTTGTTTGGGTTTTTTAAACATCTTTATTGGAGTATAATTGCTTTACAATGGTGTGTTAGTTTCTGATTTATAATAAAGTGAATCAGCTCAGAAGTGATTTTTTAAGAAAATTATTCCTCTCTGCTGTGTATACAAGTAGGTAAAAAAGATGCTAGGGAGAAGGAAGTTTATTCTATCTATTGATTCTCATCCCCCACATAGTTTACTTTCTCTCAGGATTCAAGTCTCTGCTCAAATACCATCTTCCTAGAGAGGCTCTTCTGGGCCCCCCTATATAAAATATACAGTACTCTCCAATTTGTCCCTTTCTACTGTTAAGATTCATGACTTTTCTTCATAGCTTTGATCATCACCTGAATATTATATATTTATGTGTTTATTATATTGTCTCACTCAACAAACACGAAATCCCACAAGAGCTGGGATTTTTCACTATTTTGTGCTCTACTGTCTGCAGCACCGGGAACAGTGCCTGACATACAGCAGGAATTCCATAAATATTTGCTTAATGGCTAATGAATGAACTCTTCCTGGTATGGTCCCTACCCTTGTTTTAATTTACTTCTTTCGGGTAGTATGTGGAAGAACATGTTGAATGGATCACTGACTTCAAGATTAGAAAGTCAGACAGACTCTAAGAAAGGAAAAGGCAGTCAAATACGCCAATTACTTCCAAAGAGTAATGGCATATTTTGAAATGTGGAGGCTGCGTCATTAAAATTCATTTTGCGCTACATAAAATAAGGAATTGGGAGCCTGACAGAAATGAAACTCAAATAGGCATTCATTTCCTTTATCTTTTTACAAGGCAGATCAATTAGTAATTTTATGGTTGAAAAAACTCATTTTTAAATGTTATGTGGGACTTAGCGTAATATCAAATCTGGCCTAGTGTCACCTTTATTAAGAAATTGAAAGCACTTTTACATCTGTTCACTGCACTAAAAAAATACTGAGAAACACAGTTTTTGCCATCTAAAGTTTATAACAGGAGGAGAAAAATGGGCACAGAAATGATCTTGTTGCATAATTAACTCCTGCAAAAAGTTAAGGCAAATGATCGGCCCTGGACTAGAACATTCTGAGCTGCTCTTACATTTGTAAACCAAGCCATGGAAACTCTCCCAAACAGGTGTATTAGAGTCCAGATGGCCTCAACAAGAGTCCAGGAAGCCAACACCTTCTGCTGTGTTTCTGGCCACTCTCACAGGCTCACTGGGTTTGGCTTCATCAGTGCCCAGCTGGGAGGCAGCCAAGGGGACATGCAGGTGGTGCCGGATGAGAAACGGTGTTTCAAAGCAAGAGACTGCCGGCTGCCGTGCTGCGGGAGAATGCTCCCCTTTTCACTACGGGGTTATAAAACTAAGATCCAAGTCATTTACAGCTGATAAAGATCCTGGATACCTTTTAGATAAGAGAGCATAGGTGTTATTTAACCTCAGTATCCTAACTCGGGTGATTACACTCTGCCACATGAAATTTCCCCCGAGGGTTCAATCAGACCTGGTCTTTGCCTTTGCTTTTCAGTCCTGTGTAGGGTTGCCGTGCAGCTATTAAACAGCTGCTGAGCTCCACTCTGCCCAACACAAAAGAGTGTGTATTCTTTATGAGTTGGATGTTGGTGTGAGGATGTGGGATGCTGGCAAGGCTCCATGCGAATCTAGTTCTGGCAGGATGTTTCGCTGGCGTAATTATGAACAAGGAAATCTCTGGCCCTTTTGAATGCAAGCAGAGTCTGGGGAAAGTGATGCAGATTGATGCATTTGGTCCCTTCCAGTGACGCTGAGGCAGCAAGGGAGTCTTGCAAGTCACAGACCTGATGATGGAATCTCTACCTGGTGGAAGGAAACCTAGGGATGATTACTGTGCAGATAGACCTGCCAAGAAAAGCTCAAGGAGCCATGTTCAAAGTACTATGAAGGAGGCCTTGTCTTTCTCCTCTCCCTTCAGCATTTCCATCAACTACACTCCATCCAACATTCATGTTCTAGAAGAGGCTTCTCCATGGAGGTACAACCAATTTGGAAGAAGGCTGAGGGGTCTCAATTCCCCAAACACCCACCTTCTCATTCTCTCACAGCACTTTGTTGGGTTAAGACTGCATTTTCAGAAGGACATGTTAAAATAAGAGTGTGTTAATTCAGAAATCTATTCACAGCTACCTTTACTATTCCAGCAGTTATCTTTTTTTAACATCTTTATTGGAGTATAATGGCTTTAAAATGTTGTGTTAGTTTCTGCTGTATAACAAAGTCAATCAGCTATACATATACATATATCCCCATATCTCCTCCCTCTTGCATCTCCCTCCCACCCTCCCTATCCTACCCTTTTAGGTAGTCACAAAGCACCAAGCTGATCTCCCTGTTCTATGCAGCTGCTTCCCACTAGCTATCTATTTTACATTTGGTAGTGTATATATGTCCATGCCACTCTCTCACTTCATCCCACCGTACCCTTCCCCCTCCCCATGTACTCAAGTCCGTTCTCTACGTCTGCAACTTTATTCCTGTCCTGCCCCTAGGTTCTTCAGAACCTTTTTTTTTTTTTTTTTTTTTAGATTCCACATATATGTGTTAGCATATGGTATTTGTTTTTCTCTTTCTGAATTACCTCACTCTGTATGATACTCGCTAGGTCCATCCAACTCACTATAAATAACTCAATTTTTTTTCTTTTTATGGCTGAGTAATATTCCATTGTATATATTGACACATCTTCTTTATCCATTCATCTGTCGATGGACACTTAGGTTGCTTCCATGTCCTGGCTATTGTAAATAGAGCTGCAGTGAACATTGTGGTACATGAGTCTTTTTGAATTATGGTTTTCTCAGGGTATATGCCCAGTAGTGGGATTGCTGTGTCATATGGTAGTTCTATTTTTAGTTTTTTAAGGAACCTCCATACTGTTCTCCATAGTGGCTGTATCAATTTACATTCCCACCAACAGTGCAAGAGAGTTCCCTTTTCTCCATAGCCTCTCCAGCATTTATTGTTTGTAGATTTTTTGATGATGGCCATTCTGATTGGTGTGAGGTGATATCTCATTGTAGTTTTGATTTACATTTCTCTAATGATTAATAATGTTGAACATCCTTTCATGTGTTTGTTGGCAATCTGTATATCTTCTTTGGAGAAATGTCTATTTAGGTCTTCTGCCAATTTTTGGATTGGGTTTTTTTTTTGTTTTTTTGTTTGTTTGTTTTGCAGTATGCAGGCCTCTCACTGTTGTGGCCTCTTCCGTTGTGGAGCACAGGCTCTGGATGCGCAGGCTCAGCAGCCATGGCTCACAGGCCCAGCCACTCCGTGGCATGTGGGATCTTCCCAGACCAGGGCACGAACCCGTGTTCCCTGCATCTGCAGGCAGACTCTCAACCACTGTGCCACCAGGGAAGCCCTGGTTGTTTGTTTTTTGATATTGAGCTGCTTGTATATTTTGGAGATTGATCCCCTTATCAGTTGCTTCATTTGCAAATATTTTCTCCCATTCTGAGGGCTGTCTTTTCATCTTGTTTATGGTTTCCTTTGCTGTGCAAAAGCTTTGAAGTTTCATTAGGTACCCTTCATTTATTTTTGTTTTTATTTCCATTTCTCTAGGAGTTGGGTCAAAAATGGTCTAGCTGTGATTTATGTCATAGAGTGTTCTGCCTATGTTTTCCTCTAAGAGTTTTATAGTGTCTGGCTTTACATTTAGGTCTTTAATCCATTTTGAGTTTATTTTTGTGTATGGTGTTAGGTAGTGTTCTAATTTCATTCTTTTTCATGTAGCTGTCCAGCTTTCCCAGCACCACTTATTGAAGAGGCTGTCTTTTCTCCATTGTATAGTATTGCCTCCTTTATCAAAAATAAGGTGACCATATGTGCGTGGGTTTATCTCTGGGCTTTCTATCCTGTTCCATTGATCTATATTTCTGTTTTCCATTCTTGACAATGGAAAAAATTGTGAATAGCCAAAGTGTGTGTAAGTCCTTTTCCTTATTCTTCTCTTTTTGTAAGTCCATAGTTACAGAGAGAAATTTAACGTGCTCATCCAGTACACTTTTCTGTATAAACGTGTGAGCTAGTCCTTCAAAGTCTTAAAGTAAGACATTTCAAGCATTTTTCCCCAAAATAAACCACTTTAATCAATATTAAATTCTGCCAAAGCCATTTGTGTCGCTTAGAATTGTGATGGTTTCATTCAATAGAAAGCTTAAATATGGCTCAAAGAGAGTTTTATCACATAACCCGAACTCCAGAGCTGGGTGGTTCAAAATTGGCACAGTTGCTCTAGGAAGCTTATATTAAAGAGCTAGTCTCCTTCTACCTCCTGGTCCCTCATGCTCAGCTTGTGTCTTTTAACTTCATGATTGTAAGATGGCTGCTATACTCCAGACATTTCATCTTTATTCCAGCAAAAATAAAAGAGAAAATTAAACAGCAAAAGCTTCATACAAGCTCTATGAACCTTTGGGCAGGAAAGTAATAGTATTTTCAAACTCTCCACTTGGGGACTTCCCTCCATTCACCACTAAGGGGCTATATAATCCCCTTGCTGCAAGGGAGCCTGAGGTGGTAAGTTCTTTCAAATGGCCTAAAGAGTTAACCACTGATGCCCTGAATGAAATCTGAGCTGATAAGGAATTAAGGGTTGTGAATAAGACATTCAAGTTATGAATAAGGAAGAAGGGGAAAATAGATATTATGTGTTAACAAGCCATGGGTGCCACACGTGTGATAAATGAATTCCACAAACCCCTTTGGGTATCCTTATTTTCCTTCTTGCCATTGACCTTGATGATGTGCAGATGCCTATTGCCTTGAGTATGAATCAACATACATGGTCCCCAGAAAATTTCCATCAGCAGTAAATTTACTACATGTAGGATTTACAGCCTCAAACCTACTCTTGTCCCTCTCCTCTATTGACCTTAGGCATACAGTGTTGAAACTTAACTTCAGGACACTGTTGGGGAGGAAAAACTCTCCCTCTGCCCTCTTACCTTCAGTCTTGGAGGTCTGTGAATTAAACTAACAAAAGATAGAGTAAGAGGAGAAAAGGCCCAGAACTTTTATTAATAGTTATACATTCGGAAGTTCATAGAAAAGAAATGACACTTAAAGAAGTGGTTAGACTCAGGGGTTTTTATATCATTTTACCATAGGAAAGGGGGTTTGGGCTTCAAGGGATCACAAATTGTGGGGACAAATTGTGACTAGGAAATATCTGGGGGAACTAATGGGAGATAAGGGTTATTTTAGTAAAAGGATTCTTTATATAAACTCATCCTGGTGTTGACTCTCCATTTCAGGTGATAAAGAGTCACTCTTTTCTTCTTGTGACAATGGGGTCACCTTCACAAAAGGAAATTTATGCTTTGCTTTTAGGCAGATAAGGGGAGGGCAGAGAACTCTTCCTGCATCTGTTGAGTCTTACTTGCCTTCAGCTTAAACAATCGTTAGGTCAAAATGGCATAATTTGGGGTGACATATCCTGATCCCCATCAACACCCTTCTGCAAGTTCCCCACATATTGCCATTTATTGAGGAGAGGAAAGTTGATGGTTTTGTGCTGAAGTTTTATTTGAGTCTATGAAATATCTGAAGTTGAAAGTCCTTATGAAGGTAAGTCTCTGTATAGGTGTTAAATTAATTACGATAAACCTCACAGTTGATTATGGCCCAGAAATATATTATGACACTGCAGCTGAGCACTGCTGAACTAGACAGTAAGATAAGTCAACTGTTCTTTACCAGAGGGTTACCATTCAATCTGGTAGCCAAAGTGAGAACCGGGATGCATAAATGTTGATGGCTGGGTAAGAGAGGCAGAGAGAAGAGAGAACAAAATGGTAACATTGCGGATGCTGCCATGGTAAGTGGTCACCATAGGGGAGAACATAGCCAGCTGGAAAGGAGAAGGTAACTTTGAAATCCAACTTAACCTTCTCCCTGAACCAGGAGGCCAAATCTGCTTCCATGGCTAGAGCCAGATGCCTTAATTATTACCCAGTTTGCTTTAAACTGAATCCTTTTAGGTTATATTCAACTGAGACACATTAGCAAATTTATGAATTAGGTTTCAGTAGACTCTTTATCTATAAAACAGAGTTTTTGTTTGTTGTTTTTGTTTGTTTGTGGCAGTTTTTTGCCTTGATTTCAAGAGTCAGTTGGTGAAATTATTGACCAAAATTGGGTCACCATTATGAAATATAAACTATGGTTGTTGAATTGAATTGAGGTGAGGAATCAGATGCACCTGGGAAACTTCAAACTCATTTGCACTCTGCTCTGGTCACTAATGGTCTTGAGGAAGAACCCTTTCAGAAAACACTATAATTAGCATTACATAAACAGAGTCTTTATCTAGGTTCTCAATGGCCCCTGGGAGGTGTCCTCAAGGCCTGACACAGGCACAGATCTAGGTGGGAAAATTTTTACTCTCCATTACTAGGTGTCTGTTTAAAAGCCAATTCTTCCTCCACTGCTGCTGAGGAATAGAAGAGTTTCTGAACAGTCTGTTAATAGGCAACTTAACTGTCTTAAGACAAAACCCAAGAAACCATTTCCAGTAAAAGTGTGGGAAGAATTCAAGAAAGCAGAGTGAATTTCCTAATATGGAATTGGGCCAAAACAAAGCCTAACTCACTTCCATCAGGTCGTTAATGGGCACAATTTTAGGGTCACTGCCTCTTCCATTAAAATGTCTCTACTATGGTTTTGAACTCTTCCTCTTCAATGTTGCTGAATCCTGTTGTTAAACTGGCCATTTTGCTTTCCATGTTTCATTGGCTTTTTCTTTTAACCTCAAAGCCTCTTTTTTAAATGTCCATCACTGTCAGAAGACACCCCTCTCTCCATTTAGTTATTTCTGTTTGCCATAATTTCTCTCCTTAGCCTAACGTGTGTTTTAATTGAACGAAACCATCATTTTGTTTTCAAGTTGGTTAAAGAGCTCAGAGCCTTACCTTAGGGTGGTTCACCTTCTTAAATGGCCTGTACAAGGCATGTTGACTTTGAGTTTGAAACTCCAAGTTCAGAGATGTGCAAATCTCTTGGGATCCTGAAAATAAGGGCACAGGGCAGAGGGCGTCAAGGACTTTCCAATTTTAATGATAATAATAAAAAGATCCTACCTCAATTGGGCTACATTTAACCTGGAAATGGAATGGGAAGCCAGAGTGTTTTATAATTGACAGCTTTGTCTCCCAGCAGATGGCTGTAATCTCCTGCATGTGCCCAACACAGACTCTAGGATTTCTGAGTTTGTAGTGAAAACAGAAAAGACAAATATTTATCATAATTACAACATTTGTGCATTGGATATAGTTTCACAGCCTTTTAATCCTCCTTGACTAGAAAATACAGAGTGCCTTTTTTCCCCTTGCCAGTTGAAGAAGTTTATTTACCAATGCTTTGAGAAACATTTCAAGTTTTTAAAAATACAAAGCTAGGCCATACAGAAACAGCTCTCTTTTTAGCCTACTTCCTAGTGAATCTATACATCTGCCAATTCAGGGAGTTTGGACCAATCAGCAGCTACAGCACTCAAACTTAAGTAACGTCATAGTCAATTCTGGATTGATTTGAGGAAATGATCCAGTTTTCAAATTTCTTTCTTTCCATTCATTACTGCTGGTTACTTCTTATCAAGAAGGTCATTTAGGTATCTCTCAAGTTATTTACATAATTATGTCCTGTTTAGTCTATGGAATTTTCTTATGAGACAACATGATCTACATCTGATTAATCCCATTGGATTATGGCCACCTCCACTATTAGCAAATCATTAGTCAGCATCTGCATTATGATCTTTCTGAAAAGTACTGAACTATTTCTAGAGAACTACAAACTGTAATGCAAATGTAAATTCCTGAGCAAAATCAATCCAAATCATACAGCCCCAGTAAGTGTGAGTCTAAAATACACCTCTTCCACTTTCAGTTTTGCTGCCTTGCGCAAGTCAATTAACATTTCTTAGACTGTTTCCTGACTTGTCAAATCCTAAACTTTTAAGATGGTGAGTTTGGCAAAAAATATTCAGAAGTATCATATACCTGGTCACTCAGATTCTTGCCTCTTGTAGTATTTGATTAAAAGTATCCAATGGTGATAGACTGAATATATTGCCAGATCATGGCATGGACTGCGCTCTCTTTACTGTTGATACTTAAAACAGATGCAGGGCATCCCATTCAGTCTCCCTGAATTGTGGTCCCTGGAGCTATGCAGTGCATGAAACCTGTCTGGATATACAGAGCAGCCTCGGGAATGATTCATTCAGGAAAAAAAAAAAAATCATTTACTGTCCCCTGATTCCCTAATGACATTCTGAGTCATGGAACTACAAAGGCAGAGTAGAGTTGCTCACTATCTGTGATGTGGTCGGAGGCCAGTACGACGTGGCAGATGCTCTGATAGAGTCACTGTGCACAGACAGAGGAGGAGGCAACCAGCTCTGTTCGTTGGAGCTGAGCTGGAGTTTGAAGGCCAATTTGTCATGATTCATGCAGAAAAGGGAAGTGAGGCATTCTGAGCAGAATAAACAGCCCATTGGAGAAACTGTCACACGTACATGTGGCTATGGTTTAGGTAAAAATTTTGGAGGTGAACGGAAATGAGAGAAGAAAAGTTTGGAAAGTTAAATTGGGGTCATTCAGAAAGATTTCCTATTCTGCCAATGGTTAGGTTTTATTTCTGGAAGAAGGATCCTAGAAGCTTTTCAAGCAGCTGTGTTATATTTAAGTTCTATGTTTTAAAAACGTATTAATAGGAGATTTCTATGATATCATAGATAGAAATAAGGATACTAAATCTAAAAGGGGAAGCTGATATATTCAGCTTATCTTTTGATTAGTTTCTGGTTTTAAAAATTATTGTTATTTGCCAAAAATAACTTGAGAGTTAAATTTTGTTAATACTGATTACAAGGATGGATCCAACTCCATCACTGGTGCTCCTTTGTGATTTTATCAACTTGATAAACTTAGCTCGAAATACATGGCTATCACTTAGAACCTGGAAATCTTATTGTCATGCAAAGATTGCCTCTGTTGTAAGGGGATTTGATATGTAATCATGCAGAGCTATAAACAATACCACCCAGACCAAGAGAACTTTTTGAGAACTTGTAAAGAGCAGAGGTCACACAGTTATATCTGAATTTATAATTCCTCTTGAGAGGAAAGTCCAATTGGATAAGCTTTGTGTCCAATCTTTTTGGTTTTTTGGCTTTTCAGGTTTTCTCGGTGGTGACATTTACCATGATAGATTGCCACCTGTATTATGGACAATGATTTCTGGTTAACGTTTGGCAGTTCAGGCATTACTACAAAGTGCTGGTGTCCAGATCATCTGCATCATCAAAATTTGAAATAAGACCTTTAGGCATTCTTGCCGTGAGGAAATTATGGCTTTCAGTCCAGTATAGTCCCTTAGACACCTTATTTATAAGTTTTTCAGATATTGAATTCATTGTTAACAGTTTTAACTAATAGTCCCTATGATTTTTTATCACATAAATTATGAATGGACAATAAGGAATGTTCTAGTGATAGTGCAAATGATCATCAAGATAGCACAGCTGGTCCCTGGAAATCTTCATCTAACTACGACAATCCACCGAGGTTTAAAGCCCTAATACATTGGGGAGGAATCATTGAAAAAGCATCCTTCAGAGCAAAGATAAAACCAGGGAGTTATAAATGTCCTTGTGAGACATAGATGTCCCAGTAGTACCAGAGGGTCACATATCCAAAGTCAAAGGAAAACTTGATTTGAATTTTGATCCATTTAAGGAAAAAACATGGTAATTATTGCCTACCCAAGGATTATTGGGCCAGAGACACTACAGAACTGTCTTCTAAATTGAGAAATATTTGTGCTAGGAAATCAAGTGCCTGGCACAGAGTAATCACTCCACTAATATTAGCTATTAACATTAATATTCCACAGAAATGAGAAATAAACTGAAAATTTCAAGTTGAACTTAAAATCAAGTACATTTTTGGCTTTCATACTAATTAACACATAACCTATAATTCAAACTATACATTTAAAAATGTCTTTTTGCCAAATTCATACTGTGAGGAGACGGTCCCCTGCCCCTTGATCATGCTATACAGGTGGCAACATAGAACAGCTCATGTCTGGTAATATGTACTCCTGAACCATGTTTGATAGAGATATTTTGGAAGATGTGATTTAACTAAAAGAATCTCTGGAACTGAAATGACAAACCTTCTCACATGAGATTAAGCATTTTGCAGCCTCTAAGAACAACTATAGTCACAGTCTTAGGAAAATTCAACGTATTCTAGACACCTCGCTAGATTTCATATTTTACAACCATTATCTCCTTTGATTTTTCTCAGCAGTCCTATGAGGTAGATATTCTTCCTTCTTTTTACATATGAGGAAACTGGGAGTCAGGAACTGGCCACCATCACACAGCCAGTAATTGGTGGGCTGTGGTTTGAACCCAGACTGATTGAATCCAAAGTCTGTTTTTTTTTTTTTTTTTTTTTTTTTTTTTTTTTTTTTTTTGCGGTATGCGGGCCTCTCACTGTTGTGGCCTCTCCCGTTGTGGAGCACAGGCTCCGGATGCGCAGGCCCAGCGGCCATGGCTCACGGGCCCAGCCGCTCCACGGCATATGGGATCCTCCCAGACCGGGGCACGAACCCGTATCCCCTGCATCGGCAGGCGGACTCTCAACCACTGCGCCACCAGGGAGGCCCCAAAGTCTGTATTTTTAATCACTATAATTCATGGCTTTCCCACTAATGCAAGTTCAGTATGAGCTTTATTCCTCTCTTTGCATTATTTTATGCATCAAGAGGCTTCACAAATGTGATTCCTTAGACTGTCTGAATGATTGAGTGTACCTCAATGCAAGGATTGTTAGGTTTCTCTGAAACATCCTTTCTGTGATAAATCTCTCAAAGGGAATAGTCCAGGGAAAATAAATCAAGGCATCTTGGGGACTCATGGGAATTTACCTCCGTGATTGAGGGAATGAACTGACTGTCACCTGCATACACAGTAAATAAAACCATGGAAATGCATGAGATTGCCACCTGAAAATTGACATTGGTTTGTTCATTTTCTTACCAGAAGAATATAACTGAAATGAAGGGAGCTAAGGGGAACTGTAAGAGTGATTGATAGAAAGATACAGAGTTTAGGTTAGGAAACTAGAAAAGAGAATGGAAGGTTTTATTATTATTATATTACTATGTCTTCAAAGCATGCCGGCACCCTTTCCTCAGTGCAATCACAAAGTATATAGATAGTACCGTACTATGCACCATGGAAGAGCAAGAGAGAGAGAAAAGTACAGTGAGAGAGAGAGAGGTGTGCTGTCTGCCCTTAAGGGGCTAATGCTTTAATTAATGGATTAAAAATTAATTTTACTGGGTTGAAGGGCATGCACATGAACAGCACAGGCACATGTTCATCACCCAAGGGCACTTTGCTGATCATTTCATGTAATTTGTCTCTAAGTAAATGGTCCTCCTAAGAAAGAAAACCCAAGCTCTCTTGACCAGGAAAGGCTGGGCAAGATGTGAAATGCAATGTGTTAACCTCATGGAAGCAAGGCATTCTTTAAATAGACAAAGGAAAGGAAACCAAGGCAAAAGCCTGTCTTTTATTCATGGCAAAGGAAAGAAGATAATTAATGATCCAAGTGGCAGAGGACCTTGGTGCCTTCATGTACCTCAAATTTTAATAAGGGAAAAGAGAATCGATTACAAAAGAAAGAGACTCACCCAGAGTTATTTAAATATGGCTTTATCAGCCTTATATTTTACCTCAAAAATATACTTATTCTTAATTTGTATGTGATATAAATTGCAGACATTCTAGTGGGTCTGAGACAATCATCAAGGTACCCTTCAAGAAATGGGAGGGATTTGGCCATCTCTTCAGACATTGTTTAAGTATCAACTTCCAAACCACGGTTACATGGAAATGACAGCGGAACAGAGTAAGCATTACATTAGGAGGAAATAACAGGAGAAAAGTTCCAAAAGGGAAGGAAAAATATTTTGTTTAAAATTCAAGAAAACAGGAGGATAGCAACTTCTAACAGATTGTGGGTTTGGGCCTCCGTGAGAAATTGTAAACATTTCCCTTTAAGACACTTCAAACTAGGGTGAATCATGTTTCTAGTAAAGTCTTTTCTAATTAAGTCTTCTGTATCTGTCTGTAGAGTGTGGAATTAGCTATGTCCTTGACTCCCAAGCCTTTTCAGAATTTAATTCCATTGGAAAACTTTAGTGTGAAACCACACTTCTTTCCTTTAAAGTCATAGCTGTTAAGAACTTGCTCATGACTGTGGGCTATTGTCTCCTCGGAAGGACAGTTCCCAGAGAATGACAGGCTCAGGGCCAGCATTGCACACAGTGGGCATTCAGCAAGTTTCTGCTGAGAGTTCTTGAATGAATAGATCCCAACCTCACAATTAGAGAACATCTCTCTCCTACTGAATCTCTCTAATACAAAATCTAGCCCCAAGTCATTGTCCTCATGACAAGGGATAGGTTTGGAATCCAAGTTTAGAATTCTGCCAGTGGTCAAGCCCTTTGCCATTTAGACAGCCACCAATCCTCAGCTCACTTGGGTTTTAGAGGCAAATAATGACTGCCACTAAGGTTTAATGATAGTTTCACTTTGAAGTGTTCAGAAGATAGACACCCTGAGCACATAATAATGGTCTCCGTGGATTACTATGATCATCCGAGAATAGAAGATGAAAAGGGAAAACTCTTTGGTAGTGTAAGCTATTTATGACATATCAACACACAGCTCATCCTTTCTGGACACAGGATATCAGAGACCTGCCAAATTTGAAGGTTAGGAAGTTCTTGTGGGCAAACAGAAGTGATAGATTATTGCATACACCTCTGCCCAGAGGAAGCTTCAAAGGTTCCTCATATCCTGGGCCACATGAGAGCTTTAAAAATCTAACCAAGAAGCATTACATATCTAGGCTGATGTCTTCCAAAATATGCTTTCAACCCAGAAGACTGGATATGCATATTGTCTTTTCATTGATTGGTAAGATTTAAAAGTTCTCATTCATACCCCTTAAGTCTCTCTCTTTCTCTCTCTCTCTCTGTCTCTCTCTCTCTCTGTCTCTGTCTCTCTTTTTGAATTAGTGTCAGTTAAATGTCTTGGTTTAAAAGTGTCAGTGAAAAAGCTTACAGCACTTCATTTGAAAAGGAAAGGTGCCAAGAGATACAATGACTTAAAATCAACCTCAATCCAGTTAATACTTAGGTTTTCTTCAGAGGATGATTTCAAGTGAAATGAGCAAATTTTCCGATTAACCACAGATTTAGCCATAATTTCTAGAAAGCTTAAAGTGAGGATAAAAATCACATTTTTAGACAGCTTAGAATTTAAATACAAATATAAAAACACACACAAAATTCATTTCTTGGTTAACTAAAAGCTTCAGCATGTCCCTGCGAATGACCACTCTGTTAAATTCAAGGGAAAAAAATCAGAAGTTAAAGTTCACCTGGTTGACTTAATCATTGGTCATTTTTTTAACAATAGTTTAGGCACCTGGAGGGGAAAAAAGTCTTTAAAGTTTAGTTATCTGTTTCATTTGTTTGTTTTTATTTCTTGCTTTTTTTTTCTCTTTTCATTTGCTTTTTGCTTCATGGTTGCCTCAAATCAAACATATTTATCTTGTATTAAACTGAGACTCAAGAAATTCCAAAGACGTACCCAATCATAATATAGCTCCAAAGTGGCAGAGAATGAGTTCAAATCTGACACCAATAATTTTGCTACTTCTACTATGCATGTGACTATGATTTTCTCACCTGTAAAACAGGGCTAATACCTGCTTCACAAAGATTAAGAAGATAACATATGTTCACCTTTTAGAGCAGTGTCTGACATCTGGTAGGTATCCACGAAAATGTGATGATAGTAGTGGTACTGATGGTGGTTACTTCTATTAAAGGAAAAAGTACCAGAAAGACTTGCCCCCTGAATGGTCTAAGAATAATACCCTGAGTTTTCTAAAAGAAAAAAGCTGTTACTGTGGAATATAAACTAATTATCTCAAAAATCTGCATGCATATATTTCTTGCAAGAACAGATAACTTCACCCTTAGATTTGGTCACACATCATAGATCACAATTAAGTGTTGACTGGGTGGAGGGTATTTTGCAGTGGTGCATAAAGAGAAAGAAAAAAAAATTATAGGCACTTCAAAAATTCTATAACAATGACAAGAAAGCACTAGATTAACTGCCTAATAGATACACCTGGAAAATTCCTTCCATGGCTAGACCATGAAGTGCAGCTCAGAACCAGAGAAACCTCGTTTAAACCAAAAATGCATTTCACTTGAGTACAAGTATGTGCTTCCAGCCACTTCTATTTTAGCTCACAGTAAATGAAGATGTTCTAGCAACACCCACTATGTTCAGAGGTCTCGTACATACATGGTTGTGTCATGACTGCAGGGGAAAGGTTGGAAACAGCCAAAAAGGAAGATTGGTTAAGATGAAAAGCTTATAATGGTCTACTTCTAAAGGTGTGGAAGAAGCAGTGTGACATCTTCTTGTGGGTGGGCTCTGTCCCACCCGTTCAGCTCGACAACTCTCTGAGGGAAACATCCTGAAGTGGACTAGAAAGAAGGCTATCAATAACCCCGGGTAAAAGCCTTTCCTATTTTTATGAATTTCTTTCAGACAACATACTTCTCCGGCCTTTGTTTCATTTGTAAACTGCATATGTATACATAAATATACACCCAGACCATAAACAAAGTAGCTGGTAGTAGTAAACAATGAGTAGAGTATCAATGCTACATATTTCTCATTTTTAATCACTTTTGGCAATTTTTATTTATAGGGTAGTGATTTAAAAGTAATACTAGACTATTTAATCCAACAAAATTTCAATTATTATTTCCTAACACCTCTCTAACATATTCATCTTCAAAATCAGCAGCAGCATCCCATTAACTACGTCTCACCTATGGAAATAAAGGACCAATATCAGTAGAAAGTTTTCCATCAGAGGAACCTAGAAAAGGAATGTCTCTTAGCTGTTTTAGATCCAATCCCAGCAGTGGAATAGAATCTCGTTTCCCAAGTCTTTTTCCTTCCTCCTTCACACAGCCACATTGGATAATTAAAGAAAAAAACAGATATAGAAAATTCCTCTGAGGACATTAAATTAATCCTCTGTGAAATTTCATTATTTTATTCATAAATGGTATGACAGACATTATAAATGGAGTCAGATAGCAATTGTGTTAAGACTAGCTGCAGTGTAAATTTTTTTTTAAGTACTAAATTTCATTACCTAAACACATTTGGAGACACCTTCAATGAATGTGGGCTTTAATCTCTGACTGAATATAAACCTCTCACTCAACTGTGTGACTCTTTTGCACATCAGAAAGAGAGAGAATTTCTCATTAGCTGCTACATCAAGCTTTTAGTTCAAGGAAAGAGTCTTGCCCAGTAAAACTAAAAACAAAACCATATCTTAACCAAATTGATTTCTCTTTGCAGGGTTGACCTCTAGTAAGTGGCTTGGGTAGAGCCCTTACTGCTTTCTTCATAAGCTAAAGGAGAAAGAATCATTAATAGATGAGCCTAAGGCATTCTGAAATATACTTGCTAAATAATAAACTTATCAATTCCTTCCCAATGAATAAATTATTAATTCTCATCCAACTCTACCAAGCCTAACAGTGAGGAAATGCAGGTGCCAAGGAAGAGAAATGAATCTCAACAGTGTATCGCCTGCAATGGGAGGGTCAAGACTGACAAGTTATTAGATAGGAACCTTGGAGATAATGCCTTAAAACATAGGAAGGCAGTGTTCAATTAAACATTAGGAGAATGTATTGCAATTTTAAACATTTCCAACTACAGACCAGAGAAAATGCTCAAGGACAGAAAAAGATGCCTACCTGAAACTTTTTTTTTTTTTTTGGCCGTACGCGGGCCTCTCACTGCCGTGGCCTCTCCCGTTGCGGAGCACAGGCTCCGGAGGCTCAGGCTCAGCAGCCATGGCTCACGGGCCCAGCCCCTCCGCGCCATGTGGGATCTTCCCAGACCGGGGCACGAACCCGTGTCCCCTGCATCGGCAGGTGGACTCTCAATCACTGCGCCACCAGGGAAGCCCCCACCTGAAACTTTTAAAGATTCATTGCTACTGACCCTCTCCTCTAGTAAGAGAATTAATTGCACACTAGAACTAGCATCAGTGATGAGAGGGTGTGAGCGTGTCCAGCCCTTTTCACACCTAACATTTTATACATATATTCTCTAATATTTATTTATTTCAATAGCACAAGGCAAGTTTCCCATTTTTCTAAAGGTGAGGGTGGTTTTTCTACTATTATTGCATAAAAGACTTCCCCCAAATTTAGTGACATAAGCAGCCATTTATTAAAGATTCCCATATTGTTGCCAGTTGCTACCAGTCTCTGTTCAAAACCCATCAACCCTCACCTTTAGCAAAAGTGCCCTTGCTCAAAACATGCCAACCTCCCACCTTCAGCAGGAATTAACATAAATCTTTAAGTTAAAAGGTCCAGAGATAAGAAAGGAAGCTACAAACAAACAAACAAAAAACAGATGGAATGAGCTGGGACCAAGATGGCAATGAATCTGACCTCCAATGGACTCTGAGTCTTATTATATGTTGACTTGACTACATTAGCATATTAAATGACACACCTACTAGTGGCTAAGACCAGACATTAAGGACCAAAAAAGGATAAAAAAAGGGGTGGCATCTCACACTCCCTCTGAAAAAGCCCTGCCTTCTCCCCATAGACTAAAACATATGCCTCCCCATCATAGCCTCACTCCTCCTCCCTTTGTCTTTCTCTTTAAAATTAAGTCACTCTCACCAGGTGGGCAAGAATTTGATTTGTGAACTTTGCTCCTGCTTCTTCATTCTTTGGCTACTGAATAAAGCTTGTGCTGTGTTGATCTCAGCTTTGGTTTCAGCTTTGGTTTCATTATTCACCTACTTGAACCTGAATGGAAAAAAACCCTCCCCCACCAAGGCAGAGAGCCTCGACGGGCCTAGGGCCAGAGCAGGGTCCATAGGACTCAACTCAGTAACACTACATGTAAGGAATTTGAACAGGGCTCAGGAGGGATGGATTGTTTCTGACCCATATTGTTTGAAGCCTCATCTGGAAGATACTATGAAGACTGGGACTGGCATCGTCTGAAGGCTGGCCACTTGCATGCCTGACGATTGATACTAATGGCTATCAGCTGGGACTTGAGCTAGGCTGGTTAGCCAGATCACTGAAGGTGGCCTCTCCACGTGGCCTGATATTCCTCAAAATATGGTGGCTGGGATCAAAACATGAGTGTCCCTAGAGAGAACGTGCCAGATGGAAGCTGTATCACCTTTTGTGACCTAGCCTCAGAAGTCACACAGTGTCTCTTCTTTTGCATTCTATTTACTGGGTAGTCACAGAGGCTGGCCTACATTCAAGGGGTGAAAATTAGACTCCACGTTTTGATGGAAGAGAAATGTCAAGATTCTGAGATTGTGGGACTGGAAACATGGCTGTGGACATTTTTGGAAAATAAAGTTGGCCATGGTGATTTTTTTCCTTCTCTTTTCATTCCTTTTTTTATGTTTCACTTTTGCTTTCTTATAGTTTCTGAGGAAAATAGCAAGTCACATGCAGAAAGCACACTTCTAGTAAATTCTAGTGATATTTTGGTCATCTGCTATGAATCAGCTTATTGCATATCAATAACTTTTGTACTTAGGTTTATTCTGGTAGGTCTACCTACCAGAATATGTTTGTGTCAGAATGTTTGTTCTGACACAGGCATTTTGGAGTTTAAACCTGAGGATAAATGAAAGGAACAGAATTTGGAGGTGCTACTTGTTGGAAAGAAGTCCAGAATAGAGGTAAGAAAATGTTTAAAAGAGCAATGAAGACAGATGTTGGGATTTGAGTCTCTTGAAAAGGATTTAGGATGTGAAGGAAAGAACTTTTTGCTGAAAAAGATTAAATGTTTCTTGGCACATGTTAACTTTCTCAGGGTTTTTAGAAATTACTTATTTGACTTTAGGACATTTTATATTTCTGCATACTGCCAAGTAAACATTTTAGTGAAGAAAAACATCTTCACTTATTTATCAATAGCTATCATAGTGCCATTTTTAATGCTCTGGGAATAAATGAGTGATGCTTTTGAATAGCCTCCTCTGTCCTGGTGTTATTTCCCTGACTCATTTAGGACACTTAACGGTTGATGGGCCTGGGCACTTCATTCCCTGGACTGAAATAGGCAGAATGAGGAGAACCTTGAGCAATGGAATTGGGTGTTAACAAAAACATGGAGAAGAAAGAATTACATACTTCATTGAAAACCACATCCCATGAACATTCCTTTTGACATTACAAATCTATATTCAAAAATCTATTCTATAGAAATAATTTCAAAAGTGTATGAGGATGCTTATTGTAGTATTATTTATTATAGTAAAAATTGAAACAAACTAAAACAGCCATCAATAGCGGAATGTCTATGTGGCATATTCATGTCTAGAACACTATTTCAGCCTTCGAATAACATGTATCTACTTTCATGGAAATGTGCCTATGTTTTACTGACACATTTAAAAAAAACAACTTGCAAAACATTGTGAGTAGCAGAATCCCATTTTTGCTTTTAAAAAGATAGAACATTTATATTCTAAATGGCAGACTTAGCACTACTATAGCTTTCCCATTTCACACAAAATCTCTAGAAATGATAACGTATTTAATTTTTAAAATTCACAACCTGTATGTAAATCAAGAAGAAGTATTAATGGATCAGAACTTATGAGAAATTCTTGAAAGATGGGTAATGAGAGAAATGAAATGAGAATAAAATAAGCTCCCAAAACACAGAACATGTTTTTCTTCTAGAGAAGTTGGGAGCAGGACAAAGGGAGCTTCATACCCAAGTGTAGTGGATACTAGGATCTCGAGAGACACTAAGAGTAACAAAATGGTTAATCAGAAGGGAGAACTAAGCAGGTCAGGATCTGTGTATCTCACCTTCTTAGTCCAGAGAGCAGCTACAGGGATGTCAGACTCAGGTGGGATGGGGGGAGTTGTACTATGAGAACCTGGGGTCAAAGAAATGGGATAGCGCTGAAGGCTACAATATTGCACCAGGGGATAGCCCAAGCCTGTCTATTCTGAATGAAAGCTGCTCAGTGCACAAGTCACACCTCTCCCCATAAGTGGGACATATCAGTCACTTCAGCTACAAAGATGACAGCACATCAAGAGTCACCAATCATTTGAGGAACGCCAATGCTTTGTTGTGCCTCAATAAAAAAAAAAAAAATTAACTCAATCTTGAGGACCGAACAATGAGCATAACAGAAAGTTTAGAGTGAGTATAATTTATATCCTCAGAAACGTAAAACACTATTTGACCCATATAAAATTAGCCTAATATGTAATGGAACTTAAAACTTGTCATCACTGTTGGTGAGGATATGGAAAGATTGGAACCCCTGCACACTATTAATGGGAATGTAAACTGATGTAGCTGCTGTGGGAAACAGTATGGGGGTTCCTTAAAAATTAAAAATAGAATTATCATATGATCCAGTGATATCATTCTGGGTATTTATCCAAAATAATTGAAAGCAGGATCTCAAAGATATATTAGAACTCCCATGTTCATTGTAGCACTATTGACAAATAGCTAAGATGAGGAAACAACTTAAATGCCCATTGATAGATGAATGGGAAAAGAAAAGGTGGTTTATACATAAAAAGGAATATTGTTTAGCCTTTTAAAAGAAGGAACTCCTGCCATATGCAACAACACGGATGAACCTTGAGGACATTATGCTAAGTAAAATCAGCCAGTCACAGAAGGACAAGTATTTCATGATTCTACTTATATGAGGTATCTAAAATAATTGAACTCAGAGAAGGAGAGAATAGAATGGTGATTGCCAGGGGCTGGGGGAGGAGGAAATGGGGAGTTGCCATTTCATGGGTATAAAGTTTCAGTTATACAAGATAAATAATTTCTAGAGACCTACTGTACAGCATTGTGCCCATAGCTAACATCGCTGTGTTGTACACTTAAAATTTTAAGAGGGTAAATCTCATGTTAAGTGTTCTTAACATAATAAAATATTAAAAATTTAAAAATAAACAAAACTGTCATCATCAACTGTTTAAAATAAAACTCAGTAGTTGGGCTGAACAGAAGAAAGGACATAGTTCAAGAGAAACTAGTGAGCTGGGATACAGAGTCAAGGAATTTTCCAGAATTCAAATAGTCAGAGAGGCAGCATTGTGTGGTGCTTAAGAGCACAGACTCTGGAAACAGACAGCCTAGGTCTGAATACTAAGTCTGTACTTACTAGCTGTGCGACATTGGAAAAGATATTTAAATTTTTGGTGTGTGTGTGCTCATTATTAAGCTTTTTTCCTTTAAACTCTAAATATATCCTATTAGGACTAGGAGGCTGTAAACTTTATTTTTCCTTTGTCTATTTGTTTCCTGTAAAGTCATGTCAATAGAGGGCACAAAAGCACAACTAAGAGGCAGGAGGCAAGGGTAGGAATTCTCTGTTTGCTTGTAGTTCCTGACACCAGGGTCCTAACAGCAGGAGGTAATCCTGGCAGTAGCAGTTGGTGCTAGTCTCTATCTTCTTTTGGCATCCCAGAACAGGCTTCTCACCTTCCCTCACTGTATTGTACAGTGGGCACTATCTCATCTTCAAGACCCCTCCTCTCCTTTGTGACCTAGATGGCACCCCTTGCACAGAGTTCTGTACTCCAATTCTGTGGGGTTCCTACGTTCTGATAATCTTCCTACATTCCCCCAGACATAGGGATGGCAGCCACTTTCTGCAGCTATTACTTCCATGTGCCTCTAGATACCTCAGAGTTCTCATTTTGCTTTTTCAGTATTCCAATACTTGCTTAACCAATTCCCTGTGCAAGTTTTCTAACCAGAAGTGGGTGGTTATAAAGAGTAAATTGAGTTAACACATGGAAAGCACTAAGAATAGTGTCTATATATAAAGAGCTATGTAAGTATTCACTATCATTATCAAATGTTACCTCAAAAAGCTGAGAAAAATATAAGAATAAATGAGAAGCATTGAAGATAGAACTAGAAATTTCAGCAACTGCTTTAGAAGGTGAGAATAGAAATTACTCAGAGGAGGCAATAGTAGATATATCGATAAATATATGATTGATAGGTAGATAGATATAGATGATAGATGAGAAGAATTTGGCTGAGTTTGATATAGATATGTCATTGGCAGAACAAAACACACATATAAACACAATATCTTATACCTAGAGATATCATTTTTAAATTTTAGACTATCAATGATAAAGGAGTTAGTATTAATCTGTTATCAAATCTATATAAGGAGAGAATAAGAAAATAATACTATTGGACAATTTAATTTGTGAACAGAGGTGCAATATCTCAAATAAAATACCACTAATAGATCATAGCAGTGTATTAGAAAATAATACAACATGATTAAGTAGCATTTATCTCAGGAATGCAAGAGTAGTTTAATATTAGAATTGATTAAAATAATTCAGTACATAAGAAAACTATATGATGATCTCAACAGATAATGAGAAAGCACTTGATGCATTTTTATTTAAAAAAACAAAACAAACCACTCTAAGCAATTGCGAACTAAGATGCAACTCTAATCTGATATGAGAGTTCTCTTTTTTTTTTCCTTTTTTGTCTTTTTGGCTGCGTTGGATATTCATTGCCACACGTGGGCTTTTCTCTAGTTGCGGCGATGGGGGGGCTATTCTTCATTGTGGCTCGCGGGCTTCTCATTGCAGTGGCTTCTCTTGTTGCAGAGCAAGAGCTCTAGGTGCGCGGGCTTCAGTAGTTGCAGCACACGGGCTCAGTAGTTGTGGCTCACGGGCTCTAGAGCACAGGCTCAGTAGCTGTGGCGCATTGGCTTACTTGCTCCGCGGCACGTGGGATCTTCCTGGACCAGGGTTCGAACCCATGTCCCCTGCATTGGCAGGCAGATTCTCAACCACTGTGCCACCAGGGAAGGCCTGATATGAGATTTCTACCAGTAAACTGTAGCAAGTATCATGGTCAATGATGAGTCACTAGAAACATTCTCATCAAAGTCAGGAACTAGATAATGCCACCTGCTAATGCCTTTAATACACAGTATTGCAGTCGAGTTCCAAATTAATAAGAAAAAATATGAACTATACATATTGCAAAAAGAAGTAAAATTATTATTTATAAGTGATAAAATTACCTATATAGTTTGTCAGTTGATTATCTTAGTTTTCTTATCAGGATGAATAAGAGAGTTCAGTGTTATGGCCTGATAAAAGATAAATGATTAAAAAGAAAAAAAAATCCAAAGCTTTCCTATGTACCTGCAAAACATACTAGATTTAAAGATCCTTCTTCTAATGGCAACACAATATATAAAACAAGGAAGTAATCTAGAAATAAATGTACAATAATGTATAGAAAATTATAAAAATTTGCTGAAGTTGATTAAAAGACCTAAGTAAAAGAGAAATATAAGCAATACAATAAAGTTGTTAATTGTTTCAAATATAAAAATTCAATGTAATCCCCCCAAATTTCCCACAAGATTTTCCACCTACCTTGACAAGCTGAGTCTAAAATTCAAGTGAAAGAATAAATATGAAAAAAGGTAAAGGCATTTTTGAAAAAGAATAAATTGAGAGTAATGTGATCTAACAGATTTCAAATTATAAAGATTTAGGTAGTAAGACAGTATGGTGTATGTTTGGAGGAATTGATTTATGCTTCCTGGGATGGGGATATTTCCAAGACATACTATTGAGTGAATAAAGTAAAAGTAAAGGAAGTAAAATTTTCTGTTCTCTAATTCACAAAGCAGGAATAAATCCAGAAGAATATATAGCTACTGATGAAAGGCAGTACCTATAGGACTAGCATGGTGGCCACTGATTAAAAATTCTTTTACCTTATTACTTGTAGTCTTTGGGCTTTTTAAAGAATGTAGTCATAAATTACTCAGGTGATTATGAATACAAATATTTTTAAAACCTTTATTTTGTGTGTGTGTGTGTGTGTGTGTATATATATACATATAAATATACAAATCTATTTCTGACCACATATTTATATTTTTCCATCAAAATCTACCTATCTCTGTGAGCTAACTTTTACTATGCAACAAACCATTTCCCAACTCACTTACTTAAAACATTCGTTAGCTCTCATGATTTGGTGAATTAGTTTGGAAGTAGTTCTCACTGAGCTGAAGATGGGTGGTCTAGAATGAGCTTACTCACATGTCTGGGCACCTTCTGGAATGGCAGTGATGTTGAGAGTATCCAGGAAGAGAGGCAAACCTAAGTGCACAAGTCTTTTTCAAGCTCCTACTTGTGTCAGATATGCTATCATCTCATTGGCAAGCAAGTCATGTGGCCAAACCCAGAGTCAGTATAGGGGGGACCGTCCATTAAAAAAAACAGCCAAAAAGATTACACACCAAGCAGTGAAAAGTGGGTATACCTGGGAGATGGAAATAATGGAGGATGAAGAAGGATTTTTTTACTTCTTTACATACTAACATATGGTTTCTTTTGTTGCTGTTTACGATGACCATATACTACTTTTGCAAATTACATTATTTTAAAAAGTAAACAGAAGAAAACATTCTTTGGCAGCTAAGGAATCTCTGAGAGTTTTCCCGACCTTGACTTCATTTCCCTGCATCTGCATACATTTACCCTCCCCAGCCACTGAATCTTTATGCCCTTACCTTTGTCAAACATGCCATTTCCCACAGTGAGACACTGCAAAATACCCATCTCCTTCTAGAATCCTCACCTCTGCAGTCACCCTAGCATCTGCCAGCACATATGCACAGATATCATGGAAACATGCATAACAAAATAAACAAGGACAAAAAGCCTTTTAGAAATCCCAACTGGTGGTAGCTGCTTCAGTCCCCCCAAGGGAGTGGTTGACTTCCCTCTAGAGCCAAAGGCTTTTTGTAAAGCAAAATACCTCCCAGGATATAGTTTAGAAGGATACAGTGTAAGAAAAAGTCAAGTTTCTTGTGAGGATGGGAAAATAAAGAAGATCCAGGAAGGGATGAGAAAAAAAAAAAAAAACAACAATGGAGAAAAAGCAAAATAGTGGCTTTTGGGTGGTTAAAATTCTTTTAGACAGAAGTATGTTAATTATTAAGTGACTGTCTCCTTTGTTGCCCTACTATACTCTGCTTTGCTATGCTGATACCTGGATACTGCAAAGTACATCTTCCTTTGTCAGCTGCCTTTGTTAGTTTTGCCAGAATGAGTCTGGGGGCTTGCTCCTTCCTCTTTGCTTGCTGTTCCTGTCATCAGAGCCCATTTGCCATCTCTGTAACTATCCCCCTGACAAAGACCTTCACTCTAGTAGAGACATTCCAGTCTCTATCCTTTGGTGCTTCTAGAACATGCCTCATTGCACACTCTCAGAAGTGCCGGCACTAGAGGGGCAGCATCCTTCCCTCAGAGGGCTCGACCCCGTGGTAAGCCCTACCCTCTGCGAGATCCTGATTTGCTAGCACCAGCCACACAGTCTCTACCAACTCTATGGGGTCTGAGTTTCTAGGTTCTGATATCACCCTTTTTTTTCTCCACCCTTAGGGGTAGTGGCTGCTTGCAGTGTTTTTAATCTTTGTATCACCTCAGTGTAAACTCTTTTCTTTTTATTTCACTGTGGGAATAAAGAACACCCAAAACAAAGAACAAACAGAGGCTATTAATTCAGAACTTTCTACATAGCAAGTCAATCACCATCACTTGCACTTGGCAGAGACTCAAAGGCAGCATTAAGAGTGAGAAATCTTCATAGTGGAAATAAAAAAGAAGGTTTTAGACATGCTCTGATCGGAGGTTGTTGGAAAGGGGAAGCTAGAGGCAGGCTGTCTTACATGACTGTTTGTGGGAGCATATTTGGCTTGGGTTATGCTCCCCAACGGGGACAGTAAGAAAAATGGGGAAGCTGGCAGTCATTGGTCAAGTCCTGATCATTCTGGGCTGACTGCTAACAGAGGTTGATGGTCAGAGTTCTATTGTCACATATGGACATCCCGTTGTTCATTCAGTTGCTCACCTCCAATTCCTGTTAATTCCCTATATTCTGTTCTCTCTGTTAAAATGCCTAGTGTGCTTTCTGTTTTCCTAACTTGACCCTGACTGATACAAGAGTGTCTAATATTCAATTTTCAAAAGTTTCCATTGTGTGTGTGTATATCTATTTTGCCAAATCTTTGCTAAGTCTGATACACAAATGGCTTGTATGAATGGTATTTGGAAATGAGCACGTCTGGAAGGGTGTAAGACAGAAGGAACAGCTGTAGGAGGCAAGGCACTAGTGACACCAGACTTCCACAGAGATAGGAGGGTGGACTTTGGAGGGAGCTAGAGAACCAGGTCCCAAAGGTATTCCCATCCCATATTCTATCTTAGGAACCGTATGAAGTTGCCCAATAAACATTTTGGGTTGGTTAACCAGTTCCCAAATTGATAAATCAATTTTATCTATGTGTATTGGTAATACTTTTGTGATTCGTTCATGTTTGTTGGCAATTCTCTTCAACTTATCTTTACTGAATTCCTTGTCTGGGCTAGATGTTGTGAGATATTTTTTAAATGGAAATTACCTAACCTTTGTCCTCAAAGGGCTTAGAGGCTTTCTGGAAAGAGATTAAGTAAGTAGGAGTGAGAAAAACAATATAATGTAAGGTCCAGAATAAGCACTAAAACTAAATGGTACTGTATTATTTTTAAAAAGAGAAGAAAATGCATACAATGTCAGCACTTTGGGAAGATTTTTCAGAGTAGTCCACACTTTCATCTTCACTTTTCAATAAAGAAAAAGCCAAGATTAAAAATTTTTGAAAAATTGTGGTTGCAAAATTACTCATAATTCTACCTCACTGAAAGCTCAAATTTTTTGTTTTACCTTTCACACATACACAGTTTAGTCATAGTCACAATATACAATTTATTATATTATTTGTGTTTACACTGTCATAAATATTCTTCATGTTTCACATATTTTACATGTTATATTACTACCATTTTAACAGCTTGTAGCATTCCATTGTTTGTGCCACAAACTATGCAACCTTTTATTTGGGCTGTTTGTTTTTTTTTTTTAATTTTGCTACTTTAGACTTATCCATGAAGATATTAATTGTGTCACTAAATTTTTGTTTCTGGCAGATTGTTTCTTTTGGATATACTTTTAGAGAGGAGATGCTGTGCTATTAGTACATTTATGGCTCTTCCTTTTGAAATATTGCTTTACAAAATGATTATACAGTATTGTTAGTAAGGAACTGATTTATCTTAGCCACATCAGCTCATGTTATCTTTTTTTTGAACCCTCGTTTCCAAGGTGCTATAATTTGCATTTTTAACTACTAATGAGAAAAAGAATTTTTCCATTTCCTTTTTGTATTCATTGATGAAGATTATAAAATATGTAGAGGAGAGGAAGACACCTTAAAAAAGACAGAAATGAACAGGGCTGAGTGGTAAATGTGAAGCTAGCTGGATGATAGGAAGATAAATAGATAGAAATATTATTTGTAATATGTATATATACTTATATATACATATGCACATGTAAACAGATTGCATGTCACCATATTTCTCCCTTCAAGTATTTACTATAAGACCAGCATTATATTAAATGATGCTTTAAATAAGTGTCATATTATCCTCACAACAACCTGATGTTTGTTTTCCCCATTTTTCTGGTGAGAAACTGAAAGCTCACGGAGGTTAAATCACATGCCTGTAGCCACCAAACTTAGTAGCAGCATGGGATTTTTCCAGTATCTGTCTAACTCTGATACATTTCTAAACACCAGGGGATAACTCTAAATATTTTACTTAATGTGGAGAATTTGTACTGAGAAATAAAGGCACACATGATAGGTTATCATAAATTGGTAATAATGGAATCTTCCTGGGCCCTGGTAGGATTTATGAAAACAAGATCCATATTGGCTGTAAGGACTATATTCATTTTCTGCTGCCAAATGGACTTGGTTTTAGTTTAATTCTCTTTATAGAATTGATGTTTGTTCTTGGCTAACCATCTATGATATCATTATACTGCACACAATGAATTATTCACCCGAATGTGCCTTACAATTAGCCTCAGCAGAGTATTTGCTCCTTTCGTCCAAACATTTTACTTTATCTATAAAGATTAAATTAATCATCTCTGCCAGCAATGAATAACTGAGAGAATTAGTTTTTAATATCTGGAGTAGAGAAGGGGAAATTGCAGGCAGAGCAATACATTTTGCTTGACCAGTGTTCCATGTTTCCTTTTATAATTTGTATTCTATATCGTTTGCAGCATCTCTGCCTGGGGAGAGGAAGAGATAGGATACATTATTTGATCAATGACTGCCAACCCTTTGGGAGGAAGGCAGCTGGACACAGATGATTAATTAAAATGCACTTTGAGTCATACTATTTCAAAGTCCCATTATTAATTTTTACAAGGCTATAAATTAGATATTATTAGTTCCCTATTTTACAGACAAGAAAGTATGCACAGCGAACTTAAACGATTAATCCAGCATATGTGCCTAGGCCATGCAGCATCAGTATTCCAGTCCTGACCACTGTTCTGGTGATTCCTGATGGGTTCACAGCTTTGGGTCCACTCCTTTTTCTGTTGCAATCCACCACCCACTTGTAGCATCACAGAGCAATGAAATTCCCCAGAAGGAAAACATCAGGAGGGAAAGCAATATATCCCCCAATACATGTACTATTTGGTGGAGTATCAATTGTTGTTTACATTGATTCATTTTTTTTGGCCAGGCTGCGCAGCTTGTAGGATCTTAGTTCCCCAACCAGAGATTGAACCTGGGCCCTCAACAGTGAAAGGGCAGAGTCCTAACCACTAGTCTACCAGGGAATTCCCAACTGTTGCTTACATTTAACATGGGACAATCAATTTGGAAATGAGTTGTCTTGTTGAAACAGGTTTTCAGGTGTTTCCACTTCTGTGTGATTGAACATAAAAAAAAATTAGGAGAGCTAAATTCCTTCCATGACCCCCAAATAAGTCAGAAGTTCAGAATTTCTCAAAATGCTGTCCATTGACCACTTATGTAAGAATCATCTGGGTCCCACCCCTCACATATTGAGTCAGAATCTTTGGGAGTGGGACCCAAGAATCTTCATTTAAGGGTTTAAGATCTACTGATTAAGAAGGTTTTCCACCATAAGTTTGATGGTGATGGTGATAATGATGATAAATGGAACAGTTCTTGGCACCTACTTAGTGAAATAAATTTATTAAAATTTTAATTTTCATTTATCTTGTTTAAACTCATAAAAACCCTATGAGGCAGTTACTATTTTTATAGTAAAAATAAAAATAGTAACTTCACAATAGTTCCTTCACATTAGCGAAGGAACTGCAGCTGCATAAAGAGAAAGAATCAAATCTAGGTATTCTGGTTCCAGACTTTATTGTGCCTCCTTAACCTCTATATTGTATGTGTGTTTCAATTATAGAAAATTTCAGGCAGCAATGTCCAAAGCAAAGATAAGCATTGCAATTTACAATGAAACAAAAATTAAATAAAATAAAAGAAAGCTGAATCTTTCATTTTGAATAAGAAAGTATTCTGCCATTTTCCTAGGAATAACTAGTAGAATAACTAGATGAGAAATGGTTGTATTGTGATTACATTTTTTAAATCCTATAGTTTAATTGAAAGATTTAACTAAAATCCTGGCTAAAATTTGATAAAATATTTAAACATTAGCATGAGAAAATGAGACAAATAAAACTGAATAAAAATAAGAACTCTTCTCAACAGTGAGAAAAATAGGACATAAATTACTTTACGTAGCCCACAGAGACTAGAAGTGGTCTTCAAAGGCTAGTAATTGCAGAGTGGTCTCATTCAGAGCTGTCAGGACTTTCTTTACCTTGACTACATAAACTAGTTGGAATTATATTTCCTGGGGATCTCTACAAAGCTTCCTAATCAGAGAAAATGTTGGGCAATTTCCCAAAGCACTTGTTACCATGTTTAGAAGCAGGGGCAAGGGAATTAATTCTTTCTCTCAATTTTTTAACATATTTTCCACAGCAATCATAAAACACAATGGTATCTTAGAACCCCTTTTGGGAAAAAATGAGGCTCAAATATTGATGGTTTGTATCACCATTCTTTTTTTTTTGCGGTACGCGGGCCTCTCACTGTTGTGGCCTCTCCCGTTGCGGAGCACAGGCTCCGGACGCGCAGGCTCAGCGGCCATGGCTCACGGGCCCAGCCGCTCCGCAGCATGTGGCATCTTCCCGGACCAGGGCACGAACCTGTATCCCCTGCATCGGCAGGCGGACTCTCAACCACTGCGCCACCAGGGAAACCCCACCATTCTTTTTAAAAATTAGAATGGGGGCATACTTATTTACTGTTTATTGAACTTACAAATTTTTCTGGACAGCAATTGGCACTAGGTAAGTTTTGAAAACGTTCTTTGATCTAATACATGTAGTTACATGAATTTATTGTAAGGCAATGATGGATGATACAAACAGAGATTTTTCCCACAAGGATGCTTGTCATGGTAGTTGTAATTTCTATTAAAATTTTGATATTACAGATAAGTACTACTTGCTATTCCAACACAAAGACATGGTAATAATGAAACATAATGCACTTGCCTTATAGTCATTTTTTATTAATCATGGCTGTACCTAATTGTCATTAATTGTTTATTATGTCTTTTTAAATTTAATATCATGTCAAGCTTTTGCTCATACTGATAAATTGTTATATACATGAATTTTAAATGACTTAAAGAAGTACTGCAAAGGCTAAACATTATTTAATTGCATTATTTTAATGATGTTGCATAAATTAAATAATTTCCTGTTGTTCAATATTTTTTCTATTTGTTTAATATATAAATAGTGATACAAACAATTGAATGCTTACTTTGTTAATTATAGTTATTCATAACTAGAGTGGTTTTTAAAATTGTAAATATAGATGTTTAAAAACAAAAAAAAATCAAATCCCACAAAGCACAAATTGGGCCTTTATTTAAGACATAATAAATGTAATATATATTTGTTACCTAAATAACCATTCCCTTTTAAAAAATCTGTTTAGGACTTCATATTGTTTCCTTTTGTCTATTAACTTTGCTTAAGGGAAGATTATCTCTACTCAGCTTTTATAATTTGAATTAATATAGTCAGGCATTTATCAGTGAGGATATACAATTAGTATATCTCAAAACTATGTTCATCACATAATGGCTGTCAGGAGGTTATGAGGTCATACTTTTTCCGCTAGTTCTATTTCTTCTATTTTCTATTTCTATTTCTGTAATATTTCCTCTATTCTGCAAGTTGAAGAAATAATATTAAATTGTTTTAATGCTTCAAAAGCATGTAAAAAGAAAATAACCTTTATTAAAAGTAATAACTTACAGTCTAAGAATGTTGGATGTTATCCCTGTTGTTGGACAAGAGCTATTACCAATGATGCTTTGGATTGGGGAAATTTTTTTTCTAACCCAGGTACTGTGTTACAAAGGACTTTTATTCTTGGGTAAATTGTTTAGTATCAGGATTTTCTTTCACTGATACTTTTCACTAATGCATCAGCTTCCTCTGAAGGAATTAAAATTCCTTTCTTCCTTGCATGTCCATGAGGAAGTTAAATAGATGATACATATTTGTGTTTCACAAATAAATGGGAATAATTGCTTTGTCTCAAGATAAATGACTAGAAAGTAACTAATCATGCAAATTCATCTTTCTATCTCAGACTTTGTGAAAAATATGGGATACATTAATTTATTAACATTCAAGATGGTTCACAAAACCCCTATAATTCTGCTTAAATGAAAAACCCTTGACAGTATAAATCTAAACATCTTGTCATTAATAATATGTTCATATATTAGCCAAAACCTTGTTTTGCTCCCAGTAATGATTTCTTTTACTCCATGGAATTTATCTAATGTCTCAGGAGAGTAAAACTTTGATGAGAAGCTAATAATAATAATAATAATAATAATAACAACAACAAATCTTAACTATTTCAGAAACCAAAGCATTTGATTGCAAAAACTTAAAGATTATTTTTCTTTCTTCTTATGGACCTTATATAAACCTTGATTTATGAAACACACTGCCATTAGTTCATACAAGACCCTCATTTGTTTTGTTTTACTTTTAGTAGTGTAAAGAGCACCCATAACCTAGTATATACTCCAAGAACAAGAACCTTACCAATAAGTTGCATCTGCTTATATGCTCCTCTTCTATCTTATCCTCTTACCTTCTCCCCAGAGGTAACCCTCTCCCAGATTTTGTGTTTATCATTCCCTTGTAATTTGGCTCTTGAACACTCTTGGGTAAGTAGGAGGGGAATTGCTGGGATGTAGCAACTTGGTGAGACATCCAATTGTAATAGATAATGCTAAAGTATTTGAAGCATGGTTGTACCAATTTACCTTTCAATGAGCTCTGTAGAAGAAATCCTGTTGATCTCTGCTCTGGAATTTCCTGACTTTTTTTGTTTTTAACAATTAAATGGAATCAAATCATACCTTGTGTGTAATTTGCTTATCTTTATGGTCTTGATTTCCTTCTACAAAGTACTAATGTGGCTGAGCACATTGATTAGCCGTATGTGTTTTCTTCTCTGTACATGGCTGTTCCTGCTTTTCCCTTCATTTTTCTATTGGTATGTTTGTTTTTCCTACTGATTAGTAAGATATATACTGATACACATATATAAAAATAAATAAATATATTAAACTTTTTTTTCTACTGGTTAGTAAGATACATAGATAAGCAGATAGATAGATAGATAGAAAATAATCTGGGTTATATATATTTCAAATATGTTCTCCTAGTTTATTGCTTGTCTTCATTAAGACTAAGACAAAGGATTAATTTGGCTATACATGGCCTTTTTGTTTCCATATGAGTTGTAGAATTTTTTTTCCTATTTCTATAAAAATGACATTGGGAGAGGGTGATGTCAGCAAAGATGGTGAAATAAGAGGTCTCCAGCTTACATTCCCCCTTCAAACAACTATCTGGCAGCCATCCATGAACAAAAGTGCCTTTGTGGGAGCTTTGGGATCCAGGTGGGAGGTTGTGAAACCCCAATTAAGTCCAAGATTGAGAAGAGCTGCTTTGAGAAAGCAGGCCTACATCCTGGTGGCAGGTTTGCTGAGCACAGTCCCAGGTACAGACCAAAAGCATTCCCACTTCTATGGACTCAGCTCCAGCAGCTTGGCTATGCTCCCCGAATCAGCCCCACCTGCCACGGGACCTGGGAGGAGCTATTTCTCAGAAGAAGACACACAAATGACCAACAGGTATATGAAAAGGTGTTAAACATCACTAATCATCAGGGAAATGCAAATCAAAACAACAGTGAGATATCACCTCATATCTGTTAAATGGCTGTTATTAAAAAGACAGTTGTTGGTAAGGATGTGGAGAGATCAAAAATCTTACACACTGTTGATGGGACTACAAATTTGTATAGCCTTTATGGAAAACAGTATGGAGTTTCCTTTTAAAATTAAAAATAGAACTACCATATACTACCAATTCCACTTCTGGGTTTTTCTCAAAGGAAATCAAATAAGTATCTCAAAGAGATAACTGTACTCCCAAGTTCATTGCAACACTACTCATAATAGCCAAGATGTGGAAACTACCTAACTGTCCCCTGATGAGTGAATGGGTAAAAAGTTAGTGTACACACAAGACGGAATATTACTGAGCCTTAGAAAAGAAGGAAACTCTGAAACAGCAACAACATGGATGAAACTTGAAGACTTTATGCTAAGTGAAATAATGACAGAATGGCAAATACTATATGATTCCACTTATCAGAGGTATTAAAAATAGTCAAATTCATAGACTCAAAGAGTCAGGGCTAAGGGGAGAAATAGGGAAGTAGTAATCAATGGGCATAAAATTTCAGTTAAGGAAGATGAGTAAGTTCTGGATGTTGTACCTATTGTTATCAGTAATGTATTGTAGCTTTAAAAATTCGTTAAAGGTATAGATCTCATGTTAAGTGTTCTTACCTCAAGAAAATGACAACAGAAAAATAGAAAAGTTCCCAGATAAGTGTCCATCAATACATGTATATGCAGGAAAAATAAATTATTTTACTAGTAGAAAACTCAGTAGAAATCATGGAGAAATTAAAAAGATTATTGAAATAAGGCACATTCACAAGTGTGTCTAAGCTTTTTAAACTATGAAATCTGATTGAAAATTCATGAGAGTAATTTTCTTAGGAGAAAGTTGAGAGAATCATGGGTATGTCAGACAGAAACAAGAACAAATGTAAAAAAACAACAACAAATATAAAAAACAATGAATATTTAAAAATATTAAAAAACTACAAATATTAAAAAAAGCAAAAAACCTAAGACACAAATTTTATATTGTAAATAATAGATTTAGCAAAATGCATGAAACCGTCACCATATCTAAGAGTCAGTTTTCCTAGCCCCATAACAGGCCAGAGAAGGACAATTTGCTGAGACAGTTATAAAGGAAGCCATACATTTAGATTATGTTATTTGCCCCTAAGACAAGGGCCTACTACTGCCCCTCTACTAGATAAATCTGGCTGGAGGAGAACAAAACTTAGAGTACAGAACACCTGGATTTAACACCCTGGGGAGAGCCTGAGGAATTTGAAAACCTTAAAGAGATCTCCTATCTGGCATAGTGGGGAAACGTGGAGTAGAGACAGCTACATGGGAATTTGGGTTTCCCTGAGGTTAGTATGAAGGCCTTCTTATGTGTAAAGGCTGATTCTAAAGTGGCTGGAGACCTGACCTGAATGGGTTGGCATAAGGGAGACAAAGTACCAGTCATCATGGGAAAACAACCAGAGCCAATCAAGGAAAGAAAGAAAGAAAGAGGGGGGGAGGGAGGGAGGAAAGAAGGGGGAGGGAGGGAGGAAAGAAAAAATAGAAACTGCAAAGGATACCACAGGTTAATAAAAGATAACAACTAAGGTCCAAATGGACCAATCTTATTCCTTGGCAATGTATGTAGGTTGGACTGCTTAAGGAAATGCTGAATCGGTTGTGACCTCCTGAATTAACTGAGCTTCATTTCTGTCACCAGGTGGGGTGGTTAGGGTAATGGAAAATCATATAAAGAGTGTTCTCAAACTTTAGCTCATATCAGAATCACCTGGTGGGCTTATACATAAACCACAGATTGGGGAATTCTCTGGCAGTCCAGTGGTTAAGACTCCACACTCACTGCCGAGAGCCCAGGTTCGATCTCTGGTTGGGGAACTAAAATCCCACAAGCCACACAGTGTGTCCAAATACATATATACACACACACACCCCCACACACAGATTGCTTGCCCCCCTCTCTAGAGTGTCTAATTCAGTATGTAGGTAAATCTGGGATGGGGCTCAATAATTTGCATTTCTTTCAAGTTCCTAGATGGAACTAATGCTGCTGCTCTCAGAACCACATTTTGAGACTCACTGGTATAACAGATAAACATCCAACATCACAAAGGCTTAGTACAATACAAACATTCTTTATAACATCCACTCAATGTGAGAGTGTATTGTGTGTGGTAGGGGAATGATATTCTTTCTACATAACTTCCAAGGTCACCTTGGGCATCAATACCAGCAGTTTGACAGTGGAAGAGTGAGTAGAGGACCACATGAGAGGTTTCAATTGGGTGAGACTGGAAGAACCTTCTCTCATTCTGTGGACCAGAACTCAGACACATGGCCACAGCTAATTGCAAAGAAGACTGGAAAACATTGTCTAGTCACATGTCTAGGAGGAAGGAGAAATAGACTTGGTAGACAGCTAGTCAATTTTTACTGTAGTGCTCGAGATGTTAAAAAAAAAAAAAAGTAAGCTGAGTTAAAGTAAAATAGAGTTAGATACATTTCATGTCTGAATTTTATGGCCTGAGGTTTTGTACCATCAGCACACAGATAACAAGTATATTCATGACCTGATTCCTACCTTCATCTATAGTCTTATCACTCCTCATTTCCTTCCTTTGCACTCTGCCACAGTTCAACAAAGCTCATTTCTGTTCCTCAAAGGAGTCGTGCTAATTCCTCTCTGTATCCATTTTTCTTTACCTGTACGACCATTTCCTACTTCCTTATTGCCTTCCTGTTGTGCCATTTGTCCAGTTAACTCTTATTCATCCTTTAGGTCTCACTCTGATAGTCACTTCCATAGGGAAGCCTTCCTTGACTAAAGAAGACTTTAGACCACCCAGACCCTAGACTAAACGAGTTACATCTGATGTCTGGATGTACCAGTTTTACTTTGTTTTTCTTGTTTCAACTTTTGTAATTGCGTGACTTTCCTATTGGACTGAAGGCACTGTATCAACACCTAAGTCTATCTTACCTACTATTTTATCAGCACTGCTCATAGCGTTTAGAATAGTACTCAAGAATTACTTGTGGGGCTTACCTGGTGGAGCAGTGGTTAAGAATCCACCTGCCAATGCAGGGGACATGGGTTCAAACCCTGGTCCGGGAAGATCCCACATGCCATGGAGAAACTAAGCCCGTGCGCCACAACTACTAGGCCTGCGCTCTAGAGTCTGCAAGCCACAACTACTGAGGCCTGTGCACCTAGGGCCCATGCTCAGCAACAGGAGAAGCCACCGCAATGAGAAGCCCACGCACCGCAATGACGAGTGGCCCCCGCTCACCTCAACTAGAGAAAGCCCACATGCAGCAACGAAGACCCAATGCAGCCAAAAATAAATAAATAAATTTATTTTTTTTTTAAAAAGAAGTACTTGTGGGAAAAAGGAGTGAAGGATAGAAGGAATGAAAGGAGGTAGGAAGGAAGAAGGGAAGGAAGGCACTATTTTTTGCAAAATTTCAGAATGCATCGACAATGAGATTGTTGTATTTGTTACATATTGATTGACCAGATCGACTAGCTGGTTGCCTCAGTAGTTAGGTCTATACCCTTTCCTCCCTCCCTTTTCCACGTGTACTCTCTACACCTGCCTCTCCTACAAGCTGCATGCTTGGCTGAAGAGAATGTCTCCGAGAGAGGAAAGCCCCTCCTGGTCAACTGTCTATGAGTCAGTGTCCTCCTTGGCATCCCTAAGCACGATTTCATTTCTCCATTTTGGGAAATGTATTTGTAACATCCTGATGAAAATGACTGCCAAGTGCATAAACAATACAGATTTTAACAGACTGCTGAAAAAGAGAGAGAGAGAGAGAGAGAGAGAGAGAGAGGGAGAGGGAGAGAGAGGGAATGATGAAACCTGCTTTGAGTCTTCCAGATTCTTATTGAATGAAGAGCATGAACACACGACCTGGAAGACGTTTATCTAGATCTTGTAAAATGAAATTTTGAAGATAATAGGAATGATTAATCAAAGAAACCCAGTGAATCTGAAGTTAGAAGTGACTCAAGTTGGAAACCTGGTCTGTAATAGGTTATAGCTCAGCCCAGGTTGTGACTGATAAGGCATCAGCTATACTGGTAAAAAATAACAATGAGGAAAACAGTAAAGTAAAAGTGCTGCCATTTTCCCTGACTTGAGTATAACAAAGAATCCTAGATGCTGGTATTACTGAGGCTAATCGACAGAGGGCAGAAAATAAGGAAAAAAGAATGTTTAAAACATAGTCCCTCTTTATGGTTACCAAACTAGAAATTATTCATGTTGGTAGTTTGGGACCTCGCCACCTGGCTCTGCACACACCTTCTCCTATAGGTTAACTGCTCACTGCTCTTTGAAACGGAATGATGCAGATCCTACTCTGAGCTCTTCTGCAGGACAGGTTCACCCCTGGTAGTCTTGTACTGTAAACTGAGTCTGTTTGGAGATCTATGGCTTCTCCTTGAGATTCCGTCCCTTTCTTCTTTCCATGCTCTGGGCTTTTTCACTGCTTTGCACGGCCTTCCCCAGAGATTGTAGTGGGATAATTAAAGGAGAGGAGACATAAGCCACACAGTTTAGTAATGATTTGTAGCTCTTATAAACCCATTTCTCTAAGGAAGGAGATGTTAATGAATTGTTACCATAAGGGTTTGGGATCATCTGTGGTTCATAATTATTCCAACTACCCAGATCATTTTTGCCATAAGAATTAAGACTTGCCTACATGGTTTGGATAATTGAGATCAGGTTTTTGATTTGCTGAGTAATTAAAAGTACAATTGATCCTTGAATCTCTAATTGCATATGTACCAATCTCCTTTATTAGATATCTTTTTACATCTAATGCATATTGTCAAGTTTTAAGTAGGAATCCTGCTACTTTTATTTTTCTCCATAGATCAATGAAACTCTCTAAGTAATAGTATGCTAAGGTCAAATCCTATTTTCATTAATAAAACAGAAGTCAACTTTTTAAAATGCCAGCAGTAGAATGCATATATTTTGACTAGTTTTTATTTTCAACTGGCTGTGTTTAAAAAAAAAAAAAGCCTTTATTTTTAAATGGCAATTATCTTTGCATTTACATATCACCACTTTGTAAGGGAGTCTGCAGTGATAGGTTATTCTTTCATTGTTATTCATGAGATACTGTCACCAAGTCATAAAACTGTAGAATGAGTTGCCCTAAATTGGGATTAGAATGTAGCAATCAGTCATTGCCTCTTGAATGCAATGAGGTCCCAGTGATGCAAAGCTATAGCTTCTGACAGCACATTACATTTTTTTTTTTTTTTTAGATGTTGGGGGTAGGAGTTTATTAATTAATTTATTTATTTTTGCTGTGTTGAGTCTTCGTTTCTGTGTGAGGGCTTTCTCTAGTTGTGGCAAGCGGGGGCCACTCTTCATTGTGGTGCGTGGGCCTCTCACTATCGCGACCTCTCTTGTTGCGGAGCACAGGCTCCAGACGCGCAGGCTCAGCAGTTGTGGCTCACGGGCCTAGTTGCTCTGTGGCATGTGGGATCTTCCCAGGCCAGGGCTCGAACCCATGCCCCCTGCATTAGCAAGCAGATTCTCAACCACTGCACCATCAGGGAAGCCCACATTTAATTTTTAAAGAAGTTGGATTGGAGAGGGCAAATGGGAGGTAAGAGGAAAAGTTCACCAAGGCACAACATGGAACCTCACTAAGGCTCTTTCAGGGAGGAAGGCTGGAAACAGTAAGAATCAAAGAAGCAAATGGCTCCTTGGACTTCAGAAACATTTAGGGGTCTGGAATCAACTTTTAATCCAAAAAGTAGGTTGAACTAAAATAGTGAAAAGCACTGGAATTCCTATTGGAGCATTCTACACAATCTACCTTAAAAATAAGGAATGTAGGGACTTCCCTGGTGGTGCAGTGGTTAAGAATCCACCTGCCAATGCAGGGGACACGGGTTCAAGCCCTGGGCCGGGAAGATCCCACATGCCGCGGAGCAACTAAGCCCGTGCGCCACAACTACTGAGCCTGTGCTCTAGAGCCCGTGAGCCACAACTACTGAAGCCCGCGTGCCAAGAGCCTGTGCTCCATAACAAGAGAAGCCACCGTAATGAGAAGCCCACGCACCGCAACAAAGAGTAGCCCCCACTCGCCACAACTAGAGAAAGCCCGGGCGCAGCAACCAAGACCCAACACAGCCAAAAATAAATAAATAAATAAAATAAAGAGTGGCTTCCAGAGGTGTGCAGATGAAAACCCTGTGAGGTCCTGTCTTAAGCTCTGGGGACATAAAGATGAATAATATAAAAAAAAAAAAATAAGGGATGTTCCCATAATAGGAGACAAAGAATGTAATTGTGTGCTTGGCATCCTGCCTCATTTAAGGCAGGACAACTTTTGCTCACCTTGAAAGACAGTCAGAGCTCATGACTCTCTACTCTCAGAAAACCAAATTTCCCTGTTAATAGTTCTGTCTTATTTCCTCCCCCCTTGCCCTAATCTGCATGGTGACCAGCTTTAGCTACTGGAGGAAAGAATTTAAATTATATGTGAAAATGGAAACAGGTAAATATTTGTGGGAAAATAATATCCCATCTTCCTGAAACCACTGTATATACTGAGTAATAAAAAGGGAGCCATAAAATAGATTTTTATACAAATAAAGGGAAAATAAAATTATGTACTATAAATTTCTTCAAGTAGGCTTTGTTTTTAAAATCCCTGGAAATGCCCAAGAGTTCAAAGGAAGCAACTCTGCATACAAAGAGGTGTCCTTTCTGTTTTACACTTACTAAAGTATCCTTACATACATTTATTTTTGTTCTATTTTTTTTCTTTTTCCCAGCACTCTAAAATAAAGAAAGTGACCCAGTGTCCCAGCTTGGAATTCTTTGGTCATTTCTCTGGAAGTCTCTCTCTTAATAATCAGTTACTCTGCCCTTGTCAAGCTATTGATGGAATAACTAGCCCTGTTCTGAAAACAGGTATTTCCTAGAATTTCTGTATCTACTGGGACAGCCATACCTGGGTATTTCAGTCAGACAGGAAACATATCAGGTAATAGTAATAGCTATCCTGCCTCTTCTGGGAAAGTAGCCCATTGTAGATACAAATGCCTAGATTTGTACATTTTGCACCAAGGTGGCACAAGGGTGCAGAGGGATCATCAGTAAGAGGAGTTGCACAAGCTTTGATATGTATTACCAGTGACTGTAGACCTGCGCTTCAGCCAGTTACCAATTAATAATAATTAACGTCAACTGAGAATGTATTTCCTGACCTTCTGAATACAGCAAACTAAAACTTTAATGATATTTTAGACCATAAAATGGATATTTGTATGGGGAAAAAGTGCTTTTCTACTCCCCAAATGATTTTGATTCTTTACAGGGTTAGCTGTTTGCTGCTTGTGTTCTGGTCCCAGGGTAGAGTGTTGGCTGCTAGGGTGAATAAAAAGGACAGTGTAGAAGCAGTTTCTATCACTGGCTATAGTCCATATGACAGATTTTGCCATTTAAAAATAAATAAGGTTAATTCCTTTCTTTTGATACTGATTTCAGTGCATTTTCATCTGCAAAGCCAAAATGCTGATGTAGTCACGGGGAGACAGGTGTTGCCATTTTTTTAGGAGGAGGAGCTTAGAAAAGAGAATTCAAGGTGAGTGACAATGCCCCATGCTTGAAAGCTGGCAAACTAAAAGTTCTAGAATTATGCACTCTTACACACAAAAAAGGGAAATTGACATGATGTAATCCACATGATGTTAAAGTGTCAATCACTTTAACAACGTACAAAGCAAATTACATGATGCATTCACTGCTTTCCACCTAAGTTAAGGAATCATGGCAATCTGTTCCCACCTCCACAGAGCAATTACTGCAGTTATTGATTGTGTCTGCCGAATGGTGACAAGGGGAGGGCACCATGTTCCCCCTCTCTTTTGAATAATGAAAATAAGTAGAGAGATGGCACTCTTTGGCAGTCAATTTCCTTTGGGTAAGGGAATGTAAGGTAGGAAAAGTGACCTGTTTCTTCTCCTTCCAGGCACATTTGTGTGTTTTATCTTCAAAGATGGCTTAGAGTCAATTCTGCTAAATTTACCCCAATATGCTTGGCAAATGGATGTTGGCCACATGCTAATAAACACACATAGACTAAATAAGGACACCAACCACCAGCAAGATCCTTTGACTATTAAAATAGTTTAATAAATCAGATGGGTGCACATAGGTTGAAAATTTTCTTTTGTACCTAGTGCTTAATTCATTTCTTTGCTCATTCATTTAGTCACTTGTCACCATCAATTTATATATCTTCATAAGGGCTAAGTATGAGATGCGGCACAATGATACATTTTCTCCACTTTCCATCTTTTACTGTTACTATACTGTTATGTATTCCTCTCCCGTTGGTTATCCTCTGGATAAGCAGAATTAGCCAACACATCCTTTATGTGTTTTTTATACATTAATTTATTCAACAAATATTAACTGATCACCTTATATTCACTACGCTCTGAGCTGAGAACTGCCAGAAATGCAATAATAAATAAAACTTGGTTCTTGTCCTTGAGAAGTTTCAGGCTACTGAGTTGTAGCAAACTGACTACTTATCTTTTATGTCCTTTTGGGGTAGAAGAAATATGGAGAATCTTCCCTCATTGCAAAATCATGGGACATTCCGATTTTAATTTTCGAGTAAGTGCCATCAGGAAAAGCAATTATATCTCTTAAAAACATCATCCTCCCACAAATAGTATAAGTTGTCTTTGTTCATTTTCTTTACTTCCTCACCTCCCATTTAGTCCTCAGTTCCTGGTATTGGACTTCTGCCTCTATTACTACAGAGAGCTTTTCTTATCTGGGCCAACAATGACCTTCTAGCTGTCAAACCCAAGTCAAAGAAACAGAAGTGAGAGAATGCATGCCACGTGCATTTACATTTATTTAGTTTACATTTGCATTTATTTATTTTACACTGGGTACCCACTATGCACCAAGAGCTAGGCATGTCCGGGGAATTCTAAGTAGGTCTCTGTTGAGAATGGTGTTCCTTACCAGGCTGCGAGTCTCTTGAGGGTGAGAACTTTGTTTTATCCTAGAATTTTACAATACTTTTCAGGTCTTCTCTAAACTGCTATGCTGCATTTGATGGAAGGATCTTCCCCCTCCTTGAAGCTTCACATCTCCCTAAAGCTTTGGTGATAATGTTCTCATGTGGTTTACTTGCTTCTTTTCTTTTCTTTTCTTTTTTTGATGTGGACCATTTTTAAAGTCTTTATTGAATTTGTTTCAATATTGCTTCTGTTTTATCTTTTGGTTTTTTGGCTGCAAGGCATATGGGATCTTAGCTCCACAACCAGGGATTGAACCCTCACCCCTGCATTGGAAGGCAAAGTCTTAACCACTGGACCACCAGGGGAAGTCCCTACCCTCTAATCTTCTATATATATATCTCCAGTGAATTTTGTCCATATTCCCAGCTTTAATTAATATAATATATTAATAATTCTCAAAACATCTCTCTCATGAACTTCTTTATCATCTTGTAGTTATCCTCTTTTCTGTGGATATCCATTACCATGCTTCCACATATATTTATTTAACAAATATTAAGTATTTGATACAACAATGAATAAGACAGACATAATTCTTGCTCTCATGAAGCTAAGTCTGAAGGGACACCATGCTCTGTATTGAAAGGTCAGTAGCTCCCCCAACATGGCTAGTACTGTGGCTACTACATAGTCAGTACTCAATAAAAAACTGCAGTAGAAGTGAATAAATGAATACATATGCCATGTTCTTTCTCATCTCTGTGCCTTTGATTGTATACTTTCTTTGTCTGGAATGCTCTGCTTATACCTCTGGTAACTGCTATAGCTCATTTGATTCCTTCTTGGTGCCATCATCTCTTTTTGGCCTTTCCTGAACATCTCAGGCAATCTGGATACTCTTTTCTCTGTGATCCTAACACATCTCATTCGTACTTCATTTGCAGAACTTAGGTACAAACACAAGGACAACACAAGGTACCATCGCATGTGGTAGTTAATTGCTTGAGAGCAGGAACCATGTCTCTTTCAGGTCTCTCTCTAGCACCCAGCGCAAGGGCTGGTTCACAGTAGTGAGTTAGTGAATATGAATTAGTAAATGGGAAGAAGTGAATGAAGTAAATTATCCCCCTACCAAATGATTTTGCATCCAAGGCTTGACATACTTTGATCCCAAATTTCCACTTATGTATCTCCCATTTCTCCATGTGTCAACCATGATCCAGCCAACTTGTTATTCTTGGATGTGCATTTTCCCATCTTTATGCCTTTTACATATTGTTGCCTGTAAGTAAATGCATCTTCTACCTCTTCTATTACTACTAACCACTCAGACTTCAAAGCCCCTCAAATGCTAACCTCCTTCCCTACTTTTACGACACTCCTCACATCCCTAACTCATCAAACACTCCCTCATTCTTAGCATATTTCCCATCTCCCCATCTGAAATTACCTCATCTTCCCTTGAAGTACTGTCACACTTTTCCTATAATGTCATTATGAATTCTCTCTTAGAGTTTAGGTTCTTATCACATGTGCCATGGTAAATTACAAGCATCCTGAAAGGAGGAATCGTGCCTTGTAAACAGGAAGCACATCATATTTTTTCAAGTTGCCTTTGTGCACTAGCTTCTTATTAAATTCAGTTTGCCCATTTGGACAGGTAGCATCCCTCTCTCTCTCCCTCCTCCTCTCATGGGCATGTGCATTGTAGGAATGCAAGTCAAAAAAAGAGAGAAAGGATTTCTTTTGATAAATTCTGGAGAATACAATCTTTATTCCTTTCTCTGACAAAATCATCAGGTTCATAAATAGCTGACCTGGCAGCAGCCACAAAAGCATGTCATCATGGCATTTCAAATACCAAGAATAAAGAGAAGATTCTGAAAAACAAGGTCACATACAGAGGACATGGAATGAAAATGGCACTGGTCTACTCAATAGCAACATAATAAGCTAGAAGACCATGGAGGAATAAAATTCTTAGGGAAAAAGAGTTCTCCCTAGAGTTCTGTATTGAAACAAAACTATCAATAATTTGAATAAAGAAATGTCCAAGTATGCAAAAGCTCAAAAATTATATACCATGCATCTTTTTGCAGGAAGTTCCTAGAAGATGTGCTTTATTTAATAAGGGAATACAGTAAGTAGGAGAAAGATATGGAACCCAGGAAACAGGAAATCCACCACTGGAGAGAGTGAGAAAATAGCAAGTTGATGACAAAGGATGATAACGGTGAAGGTGACTGAAAAAACAACCAGTTCAGGTTGGAATAAGAAAATAGAGAACTCTAGGAGGGATATCTCCAAGAGTAACAAAAGGAAGCTACTAGATGATTCGACAGATTTGGTGATGTAAAATCTTATCTTGGTAATCATTTTTCAAAGCCACTAATGGAACTAAGATTTAGCTGTAGGTCTCAGTGGATACAAGTAAATGAAGTAAAATAAAGGTTATCAATTCTAGAAAAAGCCAAACTTGTCCAAAAAGTTTATATAGGAAAATTGAAGTAATCATAACACATTACTCAGCAGAGAACAGTATTTATGTAGTCATATTCAAGAAAGCACCAAATAATAATCAAAACATATAATATAACTACATTGGAAGAATGAAGTAGAGTAAGGGGGTCATATGAGAGAAAAATCCTAATGCTCCATGTTAGGGACACAGTGAGTAATGTAAGAACCTAGGGGTAAGACAGGAATAAAGACACAGACCTACTAGAGAATGGACTTGAGGATATGGGGATGGGGAAGGGTAAGCTGTGACAAAGTGAGAGAGAGGCATGGACATATATACACTACCAAACGTAAAATAGCTAGTGGGAAGCAGCCGCATAGCACAGGGAGATCAGCTCAGTGCTTTGTGACCACCTAAAGGGGTGGGATAGGGAGGGTGGGAGGGAGGGAGACGCAAGAGGGAAGAGATATGGGAACATATGTATATGTATAACTGATTCACATTGTTATAAAGCAGAAACTAACACACCATTGTAAAGCAATTATACTCCAATAAAGATATAAAAATAAATAAATAAATTAGTGAATCAAAAGATAGCTGCGTGTTGTATTTAGAAATGTGGAGGTGAATACCAGATGAACTAGCAAGGAGGAGAAGAGGCTGCCTTTGGCAAGCAGGATGAGGGGAGAGGGGAGGAAAATGGAAGCAGGGGGTGTTATTATTTATTATAAAACTGTTCTCTGTCCTATTAGGCTACATGCATGTACTTCTTTGATACAAATAAAAATCAATTATAAAAATAAATATACCTTTGGACCCAAAACCCTTTTGAATATGGACATAAAATTTGACGATATGTATAAGGTGGTTCATCACAGCATTTTTCTGCTGTCAATGGGGAATCAGTGAATTTTTATTTTGTGGAACCTTCTAGTTACATTAATGTAATAGGTTGTATTTAATATGTGGATTGCCATTAAAGGGTCGAGGAAGGGTACTGCTTGATATTAGGGTTTGGTGGTGGTGTATAAACAACGTGAGCTTTAGAATCCTTAGTCTTTAGTTCATATCTTGCCAAGCTATATAACCTCAGGAAGATTGCTTAACTTTTCCAAGTTTTCTCAAACATAAAATGAGGATAGTAATACCTGTATGATGGTGCTCTTTAGTACTAATACTCTAATTGCCATCATTACAGTTGGCACTGGTAATATTGCTGTCAGTGCTGGTTCTTCTACCATGTCCTATTTGGAACTTCACTTACATATTTCAAATTCTTGTGTATTAGGAAAGGATCAAGTGTTGATTCTACAACCTACTGGAAGTGTGACCTAGGACAAGTCACTTAAACTCTCTTAGCCTGATTTTTCTCAGCTGTGACATAGGGAGAGAAACGGTGCTGATCTCAAAGGATTGTTATTAGGAATAAATGAGATAATACCTACAAAGTTTAGCAGAGAACCTAACAAAGCCTCAATTTGCAGTAGTCATTTTATTTTTTATGTTATCTTTTGCCTATAATAAATCAGCTTCCTTCTCTGCCATATCAACAGGGATTCAAATAAGTGACCAGAGACTCAAAGAATTTTCAAGTTGGAAGGCACCTGAGCTATCAGGCAACTAAAGACTTCAAGTAATGCTTTTTATTTTTGGCTTTTTTGTGTGTGTGGTACGCGGGCCTCTCACTGTTGTGGCCTCTCCCGTTGCAGAGCACAGGCTCTGGACGCAGAGGCTCAGCAGCCATGGCTCACGGGCCCAGCCGCTCCACAGCATGTGCGATCTTCCCGGACCGGGGCATGAACACGTGTCCCCTGCATCGGCAGGCGGACTCTCAACCACTATGCCACCAGGGAAGCCCTATTTTTGGCTTTTAATTTAATTAGTTTTAAACTTTAAGCTTGAAAAAGTAGACTCAACCAGAAGATGAGGGTGTAAAGAAACGATTTTCCAATTCTTCTCATGTAAAGTCAAATTTTAGATTCCTCTTTGGAGTAAAACAGGTCTTCACTGTTTACAAGGTCATTTCTGAGTTGCAAAAGTTCTCTTCATGTCTTTTTACTGTTATACCATGTTTTTCTCCGATGTTCCCCTATTCAATCTTGGCTGCCTCAATCAGACAGACAGAAAGCAAGAGTGAGAACACTTTTCTCCTTGCATCTGAAATGGCAACCTTAGCAGCAGACAGTAACTGCTCCAAGTCTGTCCAATAGCTACAAATCATGCTTTTTGAAATTAGCAGAGTTGAGCACTTCTTTGCCCTCAAGTGTATAATTGCCCTTTCACTTTATAGGCAACATGGTTCTCAAAATGCACCAGCAGCACAACATCACCTTTGTATGTTAGAAATGCAACTTCTCAGACCTTACCCCAGACCTCTTGAATCAGAAAGTCTGATTCTGGTGGGGCCCAGCAACCTGTGCTGTAAAGAGCTCTCCAGGTGATTCTCATACATGCTGAATTTGACAACAGCTGGTCTAGATCTTTCTAAGCATAATACAAGAAAAAAAAAAGGAAAATGATAGCAATGTAGTTGCACACCCCATGAGTAGGAGGTTAGCAATATTCAATTGTTCCTTCCACAGAAGCTCACTGGAGATCTCTTCCATGCCAGGCACTGTACTAGTCACTGAGCATTCAAGATGAATTTATCGGGGTATAGCAAACACCTGCCTCAGTATATCAAACACAGCCTAATGGACTCACTGATTGGCTTTCTTGTAATGTGGATGCATTATCAGGTCCTGTAGAATTATTTCCTGGGCTGTAGCTTTCTTATTTAAGTCATCATGTTTTCTGATGTCTCATGTCTATCCTTGAGAGCTCACATATTGTATATAAACTCATCTGTCTTGTTGAACGTTTTACATAGAATTTGGCTATAAAATCGGTAATCTTCCTCATTATCCAAGTAAAGCAAATACCTGACAGCAAATTATCTTTGCTCTTACATGTCTTTAAATTGTAGGTGATTATAACTAGGGTGTTTGTGATTCTTCACAACATATTATTCCAAATGTACATCCTTCTCTCCAGTCATCAGATACAGTCCCTGAAAATACTTTTTTTTTTATTGCTCTGTGTTGCTAACCAGGGACTCAGAGTTCCCAAGACCTTAATGAGCTACATAACATACCATTGCCACTCCCTGGACTCCATAAAGTCAGAGAGTTTGCAAGGACTCAATTTTGATAAAGGATAAAAATCCAAGTAGATTCATTTTAAAGCAGGAAAATAAGATAATAGAATATGGGTTATGGAAGAGGGAAGACAGGAGGTGGAAGAGAGAGAGGCAAAGAAATAAGCATAACTGGCATTTTAATGGGAATGAGTAAAGAGTCTGCACTATAATAAATCTCCTAGACATTTGATCCCAATAAACCATCTTAGTCCTTAGGGCTATTCTGGCAGCAAGAGATAACTGCTGTGAAACCAAAATGTATTGAGCATAAAACTCACATTTTGATGTTTACTGTGTATCTGCTTTTAAAAAATAAATTGAAAATCCAAATTTCTTTGAAGTGGTGTAAGGGGAAACAGCCTCTTAGGGCTCCTTCTGCGTGTCATCCAGCACCTGCCTGCCAAAGCCAATACTTAAATGCCCACTGGCTGGGGAACCAGAGGCCACTCTTTCATCTGAGCATTGTTTGACTGGCTTGAGCTGTGGAAACTTTCCTTTGTGTGTGTATATGTAGAGGGCTTTTTCGTAAGGGTATGGCTTTCTGGAATCTCATTTTCAGAGATTAACAAAGTTGACTTCAATAGATCAACAGTCTCATCTCAATAGATTTATGTGATGGAAATATCAAAGTCACATGTCAATGCTGACCTGTAAAATCCTTGAATTTTAAAATATAAGAATTTCTGTTTTCAATGTTAACTATGATTAAGGAGTGGTCCAACTTCCTTTTTTCCCCCACAGCCCATTAACGTATCTATATCCAGTGTTCTTAATAACACACACTTGGCAGCTATTGCAACACAACATCAACCTAATTATAAAAATTATTGCAGGGACTTCCCTCGTGGCACAGTGGTTAAGAATCTATCTGCCAGTTCAGGGGACACAGGTTCGATCCCTGGTCCAGGAAGATCCCACATGCCGCAGAGCAACTAAGCCCATACACCACAACTACTGAGCCTGTGCTCTAGAGCCCACAAGCCACAAATACTGAGCCTGCATGCCACAACTACTGAGCCCATGCACTGCAACTACTGAAGCCTGCATGCTCTAGGGCCTGTGTACTGCAACTACTGAGGCTGCATGCTGCAACTACTGAATCCCGTGTGCCTAGAGCCCATGCTCTAGGCACAATAGAAGCTACCACAATGAGAAGCCCACATGCTACAATGAAGAGTAGACCCTGCTCGTTGCAACTAGAGAAAGCCTGCATGTAACAACAAAGACCCAATGCAGCCAAAAATAAGTAAATAATTAATTAATTAAAAAAAAACCTGTTGCCCAGAGTGATGTCAGTAAGAGACAAAGTCGATGATTCTCAACTTCAGTCTCCCTCACAGAAAGAGCAACTAGGAACTATTCATAGACAACACACCTTTGTGAAGATCTCAGAACTCAGGGGTGAGATTAAAGCACCCCACTGGACCACAAAAAGAGAAATAAAACACATTAGAAGGGTAAAAGAAGTGGCTTCACTCTGACTGCAAGACCCTTCCCCCAAGCTGATGCAGCACCACACTGAAGTGGTCTCTCTGGATGTATAATTTCTCCGCTGGGAAGAGGAGAACTCAAGATGGACATCAGTGTCTCCAGCATTCTGGGATGCTTTCAGGGAGGCACACTTAGGTACTGCCTTACATTTATCAGTGGGAAAAATCAGCTGGAGAAGAAATGGGGTGGGCCTCACAACAATGTGCTTGTGGATCTTGGAAGGTCACATTACTGCTGCTGGTAGTGCCCAAGTACAGATCCCAACCAGTGGGTCTGCTCTTCTGCAGAGCTGAATTGGTGGCCCCATCTCTCCAGGGAGGTCAGTTGCCAGATCTGCCTGGCTTGGATCCACAGCTGGCAGTTTGTTTTATCCAGAAAGCATACTCTAGAGACCCACATGAACAGGGAAGCAAGACAGTGGCCCAGGCCAACTACTAAGCATAGCTTTCAGCCCTGGCAAACCAGGAAATCTGGCTGGAGATGCCAGGCAACTTCACAGCATATCTACAGGCTGAGCCTGGACAGGGGAGCAAGTCACTGGCCCTGCCCAACTGCCAAGGATATGCTCCAGCCCTACCTAACTAGGAAGGCTGGCCAGAGACATAAAGAAGCTCTACAGCACATCCTATGTCCCACCAGGGTAGGGAAGGAAGTCAGCAACACCACCCATCTTCTGAGACAGGCTGGAAGAGGAAATTGCTTCTTTAAATATGCAGATAATAATGCAAGTAAGCATGATCAAGAAGGATCAGGTACACATTATGCCACCAAAGGAAACTAATAGAGTTCTAATAACTGACCCTAAAGTAATGGAGATCTATGAACTATCTGACAAATAATTCAGAACAATCCTCTTAAAGAAATTCAGTAAACTACAAGAAAACACAGATAGGCAACTAGACAAAATTAGGAAAGCAATGCATGAGCCAAGTGAGAGTTCAACAAAGAAACAGAAAGCATTAAAAAAAAGAATTGAAATCCTAGACACAAAGACTGAAGAATTCAATAGAAAGTTTCAATATTAAATTTAACCAAGCAGAAGAAAGAATGTGTGAACCTGAAGACAGAGCATGTGAAATTATCCAGTCAGAGTAGAAAAAAGAATGAGAGCCTATATGAATTATAAGAACCATTAAAAGAAAAATCTACACACTATTGGCATCTCAGAAGGGGAACAGAGAGAGAAAGGAGCAGAAAGCTTATTTAAAGAAATAATGGTTAAGAACTTCCCAAATCTGATGAGAGATTTGGGCATCTAGGTAGGTTCATGAAACTCAGAGTTCCCTCCAACAAATTTCAACTCAAAAATATTTTCTCCAAGACACATTATAAAAAAACTATCTAAAAGCAAAGCCAGAGAGAATTTTAAAAGCACCAAGAGAAAAAAATTCCTCACATACAAGAGAACAATCATAAGTCCATCAGTGGCTTTCTCAGCAGAAACTTTGCAGGCCAGGAGAAAGTAGGGTGGTATATTCAAAGTTCTGAAAGAAAAAAGTGCCAACCAAGAATACTTTACCTTGCAAAGTTGTCCTTCAGAAATGAATGGAGGAAAAGACTTTCCCAGATAAACAAAAGCTAAGGGAGTTCATCACCAAGAGACCTGTCTTACAAGAAATGCTGAAAGGAGTTCTTCAAGCTGAAATATAGGGACACTAACATGAAACCATATGAAAATATAAAACACATTGGTAAGACAAATATATAGTAAAATTTGAATGCTTCAATACTGTAATATGGTGGTGTGGTAATCACTTAACTCTGATATAAAGGTTAAAGGACAAAAGTATTAAAAACAACTATAGGGCTTCCCTGGTGGTGCAGTGGTTGAGAATCTGCCTGCCAATGCAGGGGACACGGGTTCGTGCCCCGGTCCAGGAAGATCCCACATGCCGCAGAGCGGCTGGGCCCGTGAGCCATGGCTGCTGAGCCTGCGCGTCTGGAGCCTGTGCTCCACAATGGGAGAGGCCACAACAGTGAGAGGCCCATGTACTGCAAGAAAAAAAAGCTTAAATAATTTATTAATAGATACACAATGTAAAAAGATGTAAATCATGAGAACAAAAACATGAAATGGAGGGTATTAAAAAGGTAGAGTTTTTGTATGGGATTAAAGTTAAGTTGTTATCAGCTTAAAATAGACTTTTATATTCATAAGATGTTTTATGTAATCCTAATAGTAACCACAATGCAAAAAATACTACAGTATATACACAAAAAATAAACAGAAGTGAATCAAAGCATGCCACTATGGAAAATTATCAACTTACAAAAGAAGACAGCAAGAAAGAAAGAGAAGAACTAAAGGAACTCCAAATAGTGAGAAAACAATAAGATGGCAATAGTAAGTCCTTACCTATTAATGATTATTTTAAGTGTAAATGGATTAAAATCTCCAATCAAAAGGTAAAGAGTGGCTGAATGCATTAAAAAAAAAAAGACCCAACTACATGCTGCCTACATGAAATTCACATCACCTTTAAGGATACACATAGGCTCAAAGTGAAGGAATAGAAAAAGTTACTCCATGTAAACGGAAACCAAAAGAAAGAAGAGGTAGTGATGCCTCTGATATATCAGACAAAATAGACTTTTAGCCAAAAACTGTCACAGGAGATAAAGATGGTCATTACATAATGATAAAGGGGTCAATTCATCAAGAAGATATAACAATTATAAACACATTAACCCAACATTGGGCCACCTAAATATACTGAACAAACACAAACAGATCTGAAGGGGAAAAGAGACAACAATACAATAGTAGTAGGGGACTTTAATAATGCACTTCAATAAATAAGTCATCCAGACAGAAAATCCATAAGGGAACATTGGACTTGAACTATCCTTTAGACCAAATGGACCTAACAGACCTATACAAAACATTACATCCAACAGCAGCAGAAAACCCATGCTTCTCATGCACATGCAGAACATTCTCCAATGACAGATCTCACATTCACAAAACAAGTCTTTGCAAGTTTAAAAGATTGAAATCTTGTCAAATATCTTTTCCAACTACAATAATATGAAACTAGAAATTAATAAGTAGGAAAACTGGAAAATTCACAAATATGTAGAAATTAAACATCACACTCCTGAACAACTAATGGATCAAAGAAAAAATTAAAAGGGAAATACAAAAATATGTTGAAACAAACAAAAATGGAAATACAACACTTGAAAATGTATGGGCTGCAGCAAAGTGGTTCTAAGAAGAAAATTTATAGTGATAAATGCCTATTAAGGAAAAAGAAAGATCTCAGATAAGCAACCTAACTTTACACCTTAAGGAAGTAGAAAAACAAACTAAGCCCAAAGTTAAAAGAAGAAAGGAAATAACAAAGATCAGAGCAGAAATAGAGAACAGGAGAACAATAGAAAGATCAGCAAAACTAATAGTTGGTTTTTTGAAAAGGTAAACAAAGTTGACAAATCTTTAGCTATATTTACCATGAGAAAAGAGAGATGACTCAAAAATATTATAAAGAAGAGATGTTACAACTGATACCACAGAAATGCAAGGGATCATATGAGCCTACTATGAATGATTATATGTCAAAATATTGGACAACCTAGAAGAAATGGATAAATTCCTAAAAACATACAACCTACCAAGACTGAATCAGGAAGAAATAGAAAATCTGAATAAACCAATCATGAGAAATGAGATTGAATTAGTAATAAAAAACCAGCATTATACTGATACCAAAGCCAGCTGAGGACACTACAAGAAAAGAAAACTACAGCCTAATCCCTGATGAGCATAGTTGCAAAAATCCTCAACAAAATACTAGCAAACCAAATTCAATAGCATATTGAAAGGATCATACGCCATGATCAAGTAGGATTTATCCCTAGGATGCAGGGTTAGTTCAGCATATGCAAATCAACAAATGTGATATATCACATTAATAGAATGAGAGATAAAAATCCTATGATCATCTCAATAGATGCAGGAAAAAGCATTTGACAAAATTCTCCATCATTATGATAAAAGCTCTCAACAAAGTAGGTACAGAAGGGAGGTACCTCAGCATATATGACAAACTCAGTTAACTTCATACTCAATAGTGAAAGTTTAAAAACATTTCCTCTAAGATCAGGAACAAGACAAATGTGCCCACTCTTACCATTCCTATTCAACATAGTATTGGAAGTCCAAGACAGAACAAATAGGCAAGGAAAAGAAATAAAAAGAATCCAATCAGAAAGAAAGTAAAATTATCTCTGTTTGCAGATAATGTGGTCTTATATATGAAAAACCCTAAAGACTCCAGTGGAAAAATGTTAGAATGAACGAAGTCAGTAATGTTTCAGGAAACAAAATCAACATACAAAAGTCAGTTCTGTTTCTATACATTAACAATAAGCTATCTGTAAAAGAAATAAAGAAAAATAATCCCATTTATAATAGCATCAAAAAGAATAAAATACTGGGCTTCCTTGGTGGTGCAGTGATTAAGAATCTGCCTGCCAATGCAGGGGACACGGGTTTGAGCCCTGGTCCAGGAAGATCCCACATGCCCTGGAGCAACTAAGCCTGTGTGCCACAACTACTGAGCCTGTGCTCTAGAGCCCACAAGCCACAACTACTGAGCCCACATGCCACAACTACTGAAGCCCACACGCCTAGAGTCCATGCTCTGCAACAAGAGAAGCCACTGCAATAAGAAGCCTGTGCACCTCAACGAAGAGTAGCCCCCGCTCACGGCAACTAGAGAAAGCCCGCACACAGCAGTGAAGACCCAACGCAGCCAAAAAAAAGAAACAAACAAACAAACAAAAGAAAAAGAATTAAATACTTAGAAATATATTTAACCAAGATAGTGAAAGAACTGTACACTGAAAATCATAAGATACTGATTAAATAAATTGAAAAAGACACAGATAAAAGGAAAGTTATCCCATGTTCATGAATTGAAAGAGTTTAATATTGTTAAAATGTCTGTACTACCCAAAGCCATGTAGAGATTCAATGCAATCCCTATCAAAATTCCCATGTTATTTTTCACAGAAATAGAGAATATGATCCTAAAATTCATATGGAACCACAAAGATCTTGAATAGCCAAGAAATCTTCAGAAAAAAACAAAGCTGAAGGCATCATACTTCCTGATTTCAAACTATATTACATTGTAATATAAAGTTATTGAATATAAAATTATAATAATCAAAACAGTATGGTACTGGCATAAAAGTAGACACATATACCAATGGGACAGGATTGAGAGCCCAGAAATAAACCCACAGGTATACATTCAACTAGTATTTGACAAGGGAGCTAAGAATACCCAATGGGGAAAGGCTAGTCTCTTCAATAAATGGTTTTGGGAAAACTAGATATTCAAATGCAAAACAATGAATTTGGACCCCTGTTTTTATCACTAACAAAATTAACTTGAAATGGATTGCATACTTAAACATAAGACCTAAAAGTGTAAAACTCCTAGGAGAAAATAAAGAGAAAAAACTCTTTGACATTGGTCTTGGAAATGTTTTTTGGCTGTAACACCAAAAGCATAAGCAACAAAAGCAAAAGTTAAGAAGAAGAACTACATCAAACAAAAATTTCTGCACCACAAAAGAAAAATTCAACAAAATGAAAAGCCAGCCTACTGTGTGGGAGAAAATATTTGCAAACTATATCTCTTTTAAGGGGCTAATATCCAAAATATATAAGGAACTCTTACAAGTCAATAGGAAGAAAACAAATAATATGATTAAAAAATGGGCAAAGAACATGAATAGACATTTTTCCAAAGAAGACATACAAATATAAGTACATGAAAAGGCACTCAATATCATTATTTATCAGGGAAATGCAAACCAAAAGCACCTCGAGCTACCACTTTACATCGATTAAAAAGGCAGTTATCAAAAAGACAAGAGATAAGTGTTGGCGGGAATGTGAAACAAAGGGAACCCTTGTGTTGGTGGGAATGTAAATTGTTGCAGCCACTATGGAAAACAGTATGGGGCTCCTCAAAAAATTAAAAATAGAACTATGGGGCTTCCCTGGTGGCGCAGTGGTTGAGAGTCCGCCTGCCGATGCAGGGGACATGGGTTTGTGCCCTGGTCCAGGAAGATCCCACATGCTGCAGAGCAGCTGGGCCTGTGAGCCATGGCTGCTGAGCCTGCGCGTCCGGAGCCTGTGCTCCGCAACGGGAGAGGCCACAACAGTGAGAGGCCCGCGTACCGAAAAAAAAAAAGAAAGAAAAAAAGGAAAAACTAACATCTATAATATATAATATAGATACACACACAATGAAGTATTATTCAGCCATAAAAAGAAGAAAATTCTGCTATTTGCAACACATGGATGAAACTCGAGGGCCTTTTGCTAAGTGAAATAAGTCAGACAGAGAAAGACAAATGCTGTATGATCTCACTTGCACGTATAATAGGAAAAAGCAGAACTCAGAGAAGCAGAGAGCAGACTGGTAGTTGCCAGGGGTAGAGTGGCAGCAGGAAGGGGAGATGTTGGTAAAAAGGTACAAACTTCAAGTTCTATGATGAATATGTTCCAGAGCTCTGACCAACAACATGGTGAGTCTAGTTAACAATACTGTATTGTATTCTTGAAAGCTGTTAAGAATGTAATTCTTAAATGTCACACACAAAAAAAGTTATGTGAAGTGGTGAACATGTTAACTAAACCTGTGGTAATATACACACACATGTATACAATACACATACAATATATACATGTATCAAATCAGCACTTTGCACACTTTAAACTTACACAATATTATATGCCAGCTATACCTCAATAAAGCTAGAAAAAAATAGGATTCATCAAACAAAAACAAAAACAAAAAAATCTACTGCCCCATATGCATATATATCTTATCAAATTGCAGCTTGCACCTGCCAAGTGAGGAAGTCAAGAAAGGCCTGTCCAACTACACAGAGAAGTGACTTATGTTTTCATAATATATGTTAAGGAAATGATGTTTATAATATTACTGTTTAAGGAAGCTTTAAATTTAAAAGAGAAAAAGATACATAAAGACCATCACAAAAGACCAGCACAGTGGTTAAAGCATTTTGCAATTACTATATAAGTACCTATTTTTTTCCTTTCTTACAAAAGAGTGCAGGCTATGTGTGTGTGTGTAAACTCAGAGCTTATTCGTCGACATCTGACACTATTTCTGGAATGGAGAGGTTGGGTGGGAGAGGGGGAGAAGGAAAGAGGAGGGAGAGACTTAATTGTTTAGATGCTCTGATTCTGGACCTATCTTCTGAGCAATTACAAACCACAGGAGTTTAGGAGCAGCTCTTCTACTTCTGCTCTCCTCCTCTTGCCCACATTTCCCTCCTTGTTTGGTTTATAAGGAACAGCTATCCTAGTTTTTCCACTTCAAATTGCACATCAAAACAGGTCTGGGCAGGGTGCTCAGCAGTCCTGCAGATCTGTCTCTTGCTTCAACAGCGTTTGGATGAAACAGACCCAGCAATGCCCCTTGCTCCAGCCTCTGACCACCCTCCAATCTTTTTTCCTTCGCAACCTTAGGAATCTGCCACTCAGCTATCCTTGGTCACCCAGACTAGCCAACACCATTTTTTGAGCATAGCTCCGTATTACCAATAAACCATGAGCTCCTAGATTCGTCAGAATTATTCCACCAAGGTCAACATGAATCTTCAGGCCTCCTACACCTACCTCTCTCTGGGCTTCTATTTCCACCGCGACGATGTGGCTTTGGAAGGCGTGGACCACATGTTCTGTGAATTGGCTGAAGAGAAGCGTGAGGGTGCCTAGCGTCTCTTGAAAATGCAAAACCAGCGAGGCAGCCACGCCCTCTTCCAGGACGAGCAGAAGGCGTCCCAAGATGAGTGGGTAAAACCCAGGACGCGAGGGAAGCCACAATTCTCATGGAGAAGAACCTGAATCAGGCCCTCGTGGACCGGCATGTCCTGGGCTCTGCGCAGGTAGACCCCCACCTCTTTGACTTCCTGGAGAGCTGCTTCCTGGAGGAGCAGCTGAAACTCATCAAGAAGACTATGACCACCTGGCTAACCTCCGCAGACTGGGCTGGGCGAGTATCTCTTCCAAAGGCTCAACTTCAAGCATGACTAGCAGCTGAAGCCCAGTGGCCTTTGAGGAGCCCCGATGGTGTCAGGGCATCTGCCTGAAGCCTCTCTCTGCCGCCACTAGGCAGCTTTGTAACCGCCCTGGAGCTCTCTCCCAAGCCTTGGGCCAAATGGAAACAGTAAAGCTTTTTGCAAAAAAAAAAAATCCCAAACAAACAAAAAAAACCCCAGATCTGGTTACTCATGCCCATGCGTGCACATAAGCACGTTTTCCTGGGTGATGTATTAACATCAAAAACTACACCATAATACTAAAGAAATTTTAGTTTTTCAGTTTTAATGATACCCTTAATTTAAACTACCTTGCACTCCACTCCTCACCCTGCCTAATTGTCCTTCCTTGCAAACCTAGACAACCTTTATTGTTTGTTTGTTTTAAGAAGAATATTTAGGTTCCCCCAACTGCTGCTGCAAAAAAAATTTTTTTTAATAAATAAATAAATAAATAAATAAATGGGCAAACGGCTGAGCACAGAGTAGAAATAGGAAAGTGGTTTACTTGTTGAAACCTACTCTTCTTCTACACTTCTTTCTTGGTTTCATTCTCCCCATGAAACCAAGAAGCAAGAGTTTGTGGTGGTTCTATCCATTTTTCCTAACACTTATTTTGACTTTTCGATGGAAAAGAAGACTATCAAATAGTCTATAAATAACTTTCTCTCCCTCTCTCTCATAATACTTTTATGATGAAAATTCTAGGCCAAAAATTGCAGTGAGTGAGAGCAAAGAAGAGAAAATCATGATTTTCAACCGACAGTGGAGCAGTGATAACATTATAACTTGAGAATGTGCTTAATGATCTATCTCTTCTATGTAGACTCACGCAAATTCAGTGTAGTTACAGTTATTGCAAATACATGAATATAATCTTAGGGGAAAATGCTAGCAGATTTGTGATCACATTTCTAGAGGTAAAACTGAGAATTTCTTAGCTTCCACAGGTGCAAATAAGTAGTAGTCTCCCTTCCCATTCCCTTGAAGGAGAACATGGATTCTAGTCCAAAATGTCACATTTCACAAAAGATTAAGCAGCTGTATATAATATATAGACTTCTCTATTCATTTCAAATAGTGATCAAACACAGTTGAATTGAAATACGTACAAGCTGAAAAATCCTTTCAGTTTTCAGGCAATCTCATTAAATGGTGAAGAGTCTACTTAGCAGTTAATCTTGTCTTTCATGCTGTCATTGAATAAAGAACTGGAATCAGGCCATTAATTGTCCATTGGAAAGAGTGTTAGGTTTAGTTACTCTGAAACACATTGAACAAGAATAAGACTCAGGTCAAGAGACCCAACAAAAACTATTCTTTTAATGCTTCTTTTGTGTTTCTTAACATTGGGCATAGATAAAACAAGAATAGCGAAACACTAACAATTCTTGAAATTAGATAATGAATAAATGGGGGTTTTGTTATACTAGTCTCTTTACTTTTGAAAATATTTGAAAATGTTCACAGTAAAAAGTCAAATTAAAAACAAACCCAAAATACACAGAGATCTCTGGCATGGAAGAGGGGACCATGGTCCTTTCTGCTTTGGAGATGAAGGTCTGTGTGACTAGGTTATCATTTTGCTGATGGACCAGGTGCAGTTAATTACTATGTTTATCAGTGTTCACTGACCCACTGGAATACAATTAATAAGTTGTTCTACTGGATGAAAGTGAGGGAAAAAGTTCAAATTTATTTAGAAAAATTTTAATTTTTCTTGAATTTGTGCTCTTATGCTTTATGTGCATATATACAAAGATTCAAATTCAGTTCAAGGTGATTAACTGAACAAATTTAGGGTTTAAGAAACATCATGAACTTTTAAGTGTACAACACAGTATTGTTGACTGTAGGTTCAATGTTGTACAGCATAGCTCTAGAACTTATTCTTCTTAACTGAAATTTTATACTTGTTGATTAGAGGGTAAATCTCATGTTAAGCATTCATGATAAAATAAAATATTTAAAAAAATAATGCATATCACTAAAATGGTGAAGGTTCTCTGAAGACCTCTTGGCTTCCTGGTGTTTAATTAACCAACTGTCACAGGAATCCGAGGACTAGAAACCCAGGCGAGGAGTGAAAATCTCAGGATGTGAGCCTTCCCTGGGCATAATCCAAGCTGGATCCTGGAAGCAGAGAACTTCAGTGGTAGTAAAGGGGAAACTTTGCCAATGAGCAAGCAACTGCACTTTATATTTTCTTGGCAAAGGAAAGAAGTAGGAAAATAGAGTGATTGCCTAACCCATGTATTTATGCAGTTTCTGGTGCTGGCTAGCCATGCAAATAGCAGCTAACTTTGATCCTGCCTGAGTCAGATAACGAGGCCAAATTGTAATAATGATCAACTTCTATTAAGGTTTATTATGTGTCAGGTATAGGCTAAGTAAGCATTTTCCCATGCATTATTTTATTTAACCTTTTCTGACAAACCTACACAATAGGTAATATTATAATTTCCTTTTATAGGAATGAAACCTGAGTCTTATGTAGACTAAGTAATTTATCCAAAGTTACAGCACCAGAATACATGCCATCGCATTCTGACTCCAGAAACCATGTACCTTAACATAGTCTCTTGAAGTTCACACTATTAATTTATTTCCAAATTTGCCTCTGGCTTTCCTTTAGCTGTTCCTGTCTTCTAGGGCCTCTCATACAACTATACAACCCTAACACTGCTTTCAAATCCTGGTCCCTATTCCTACGATCCTATTCTGCTCTGTTTAGTCTCTCTTGGATTTATTTGCTCTTCTACCTAGCACATGTACTCACATCAACAAGGCTAGAGTTTCTTCTGGATTCCTTGACTCCTTTGAGCCTTGAAAATTTTCACTTTACCAATTCCCAACACCATGTATATCTATGGTGGACTGAATTGTGTCTGCCACCCCCCAAATTAATATGCCGAAGTCCTAACCCCCCAGTGTGATTGTATTTGGAGATAGGATCTTTAGGAGGTAAAGTTAAATGAGGTCCTAAGGGTGGGGACATGATCTGATAAGACTGTGGCCTTATACGAAGAGGAAGAGATCCTTTCTTTCTTGCACATGCACAGAAGAAAGGTCATATGAGTACAGGGTAAGAAGGTGGTCATCTGTAAACCAGGAAGAAGGTCCTCACCAAAAAAGGAGTCCTGCCGGATCTTGATCTGGGACTTCCAGCCTCCAGAACTGTGGGAAAAAAAACTTCTGTTGTTTAAGCCACCCAACCTATGGCATTTTGTTATGGCACCCTGAGTAGCCTAACACAACATCTTATCATGCTCTTCCTTAGCTCCAAATGCTCTGAAGAAAAAGTATAAAATGACTTGTTTCTCTAGAGCCACCATTACATAATTGAAAGAGCTTTAAATTTGGAACCACGAGATTGGATTTCAAGTCATGAAATATAAAAGAAATATTGCAAAAATATAAAGTATTGCTATTTTTTTAACATCTTTATTGGAATATAATTGCTCTACAATGGTGTGTTAGTTTCTGCTTTATAACAAAGTGAATCAGCCATACATATACATATATCCTCATATCTCCTCCCTCTTGCGTCTCCCTCCCACCCCCCCATCCCACCCCTCTTGGTGGTCACAGAGCACCGAGCTGATCTCCCTGTGCTATGTGGCTGCTTCCCACTAGCTATCGATTTTACATTTGGTAGTGTGTATATGTCCATGCCACTCTCTCACTTCGTCCCAGCTTACCCTTCCCCCTCCCCATGTCCTCAAGTCCATTCTCTACATCTGCGTTAAAGTATTGCTATTAATGCCAGATAAAGACAGCCAACTTCTAACACTTTCATCAGCTGCCTACCTAACAGGTTGTCAACAGACTCCTGCCATGTGCTCACAGCCTCACTATTAGGTACATAACTTTGCCTTTGATTTACCTAGAATATTGAGGTTCTGTGACTATAGCTGTCCCATATTCTGTCACCTCCACTGCAATATGTCAGTTTCTGATTCCATTTTCTCCTTCATTACTCTATCGGAAGAACAGCTTACCCCCTCTCTGTTCAGAGTAACACCTCTATCTGGAAACTTGATCACTCCAATAATCTTTCACCCTCTCTGAGAGTGTATCTGTTATTGCCTTTCTGCTCCTGTGTCCTCTTCGCTCAATGACAAATTAACCCTTGACCTTGAGAACTTCTCAAGACATTCTCTTGTCTCTCTCTTCCCTTTCACTAACAAATTTCGAAAACCTCCTGAGCCATATCTTCCACTAGTGTACTTTATACAATCTGTGATCCATCCAAATTATGGTTTTGACCTACTGCTTCCTACTTCAGTACTTTGCTTGGGATGGCATGCAGCTCTGATCTCTGCCTATCAATTTTTCAAGGTTTACCTAATATGTCACCTCCTCTGTGAAACCTAACCATAAGTTATTTCTTCTGAACCCCCAAAGAGCTTAGTTTGCACTTGAACTTTGACAGCTTGATTGTGCAACCCTTAGTAGATTATAAACTCATTAACCCTCTCAATTTAAGACATAGTAATCATTTAATAATGCCTAATAAATACATTAATCATCAAACTAATCTCAAACAGTATCCAGATTTCAATTCAACTGGGACAAATACAGCTTGGGATATTTTTGGAGAAAAATCAAACTTCAACTTGAATATGGGGGAAGAGAACCTGGGCCTATCTGGATCTATACAAGAGGTAAAAAGGCTTAAAATTCCCATTTCCATTTTCTGCTTTCATTGAAACAAAGTGACAATAGCCAATAGTAGATTGGCAGGCACATGAGTGTTCAGTAAATGTTTGTTGAATTATCAAAAGAGTAAATGCTTAAAGTGGTTCTCGGATTACACATTAAATAGTGACACTTAGAAAGTCTATGGAAGGAAAGCTAATATAGAATTTTGAAGGTGTGTCTAAGGCAATAATAACTATGATTTGGGAAGCATGGAAGACTGTCCTTTGAGGTAAATAATAGTTTACCATTTGAAACTTTCTATGGCCTCTATACTGAAGGAGTTGATTGAGGTAAAGAGTTTTACAAGGGTAGGCATATTTCTGGTGGAAAACTCAAGGAGAGCTCAAAGAATCAATAAATCGATGTGATTTCAACTGTAAGAGGGATAAAAACAATTATGATGTTAGGTTACAGAAGTCATATGATTGTTCTGGGGCTCTCCTATATGTATCTTCTGTAGATGTTAAGGAAGAATTTTATATTATTTTTCTTCTAGGATAATAACAGATGATTAATAAGACAAATTAGGCATTGCTGTTTGAGGGCTATCGGCCAGACACTGTGCTTATAACCAGGCACTTGTATACACATTAGCTCATTTAACTATAGAATAGCACTAAGAGGAGGCCATATCATTCCAGTTTCATGGATGAAGTTAGAGTCACTGCACACTTTACTCAAGGTTTCACAGCTGGTAAAGGACAGACCCAGGATTCAGAGCCAAGATTTGAACTAAGCTTTTCTGATTCCAAAGCCTGTGGCCAAAGTTAAACACACTGGAAAGGGATGGTACCATCTCAATACTCCCTCATGGAGATAATGACAAATTATTTCTGCTCATGGACATTAACCAAAGTATCTGAGCAAATGCCACTTAGATCCTGATGAATCTACCACATTAACCATCGTCTCAGAATTTCTCTGGAAGTTGAACATTTTCTCAAATCTGTAGCTTCTTTACTTACCCTAATTTTTGGCCACTTGCTTAAAATATGCTGTCAGACAGATTCATGCTACCAGTTGTCAGTAACACATGTTTACTAGTTGCAGTCATGCCCTCAATCAAAGTATATGATTAGAAAATACTAGTTTTATCAATTATAGCTAGTAAATCCAAGTCATGACTTGGTAACATTTCTTGACAATTACTAAATAAATCTTTTTATTATAGAATTTATTGTAGAATTTGTAATTCTAGCAGGCAGCTATTGTAAATGACTAGCACAGAACTCAAGTGATGCAGACTAACCTTGTTGAGTCCCTACTCTGTAACAATCACAATTAAAACACATTATTTCAATTTTTTTTACCCAAACTATATTGTGAGGCAAGGTCATTGAGGTGTCACATTTTTCAGATGAGGAAGTCAAATCTCAGAGACATAGTGAAGTTGTCCATACACAGTGAATAGTCCAGCTGGGGTAACAACTCAGCTGTGTCTGGCCTCAGTGCCTGTATCCTTTTCACGACATCCCACTGACCTCCAGGTCAGCAAGGCCTGACTTTTAACATGATTAGAAATGTACTAGCCAAGTTGTCCTTAAGCTCGTCATGTCTTTGTTTCCTCATCTTTAAGATGAGGAAAATGCTATCTACCACTCAGGCATTAAACAAACTACATAAGCCAAAACACTTAACATAGTATCTGGCATATCATGGGCATTGATAAATGATTGCTTCATGTAAATTATCTGAGGCAGGAATCAAAAAAGGAACTTTCCATAGTTTGACCTCATTGAGCCTTATTTTTTTCCATTTCCATGATAGTTAATAGCATAACCATTCCACCAGTGAAATCTGAAGGAACAGGGTTAACTATATTTGCTTTTAATTCTAACTCTTTAAAAATTGGTAACGAATATATGGCTAGAGTACAGGTGTTCAGTTAACTCACATTTCTAGATCATGGTGAAAAATGTAGAATATCATGATGGATTATCCAGTTGGCAAAGTAAGCATGTGCTTAATGAACCAGCATATCAAGGACATCTGAGATATGAGAAAGGTTCCAGCTATAATGAATGTTTGCAGAATTTTGTAATCTGAAAATCTAGAAAGAAGCTGTTAAAATGTAAGCACTCATTTAAATTTTGACTTTGGATTTAGTACTTTTCTAAAAAATTTCAATATGGTGGGAGGCTTGGAAAAAATGCATTTAAAGCTTTCCAGTGTTTCAAACATGAACATGGTTCTGTAAGTTTGTTAACTTACAGCAAATACTTAAAAGTTGCCAAACATTTAAGAAAATAGTATCTAACAATATTTTTTCCAGAATACAATGCTTCTGTCATCTTATCTGTTCAGAAAAGTGTTTTCCCATGGTTACTTTACCATAGTTATCTAAATAATAATGCCTCAGTTGACAGACAATAATTGTTTAGCCCCCAAATATGTCACTTTTGATAAGTTTATATAAGTATTAGTAACTGGTTATAATATTTTATTTCACATGAACATGGTCCTAGATTACTTGGCTTTTAATTCGACATGACATATTTAGCCCCAGTACAAGGTCTTTTACCAAATGTTTGGAAAATAAAAATACAGCATCATACAAGCTTTTGGGAAGAACATTTTATTGCTAAGCATATCCTTGAACTAAAATGCAAATGTGAAATAAAAGGAAAAAGAAAAAGCAGTAACTTCACAACATCATAAAATAAATTCCTTAAGAGTCTGCTCATAAAACAACAGCAATATGATAGAAGCTCACATACAGAATGCACATGTTCCCATAAAATTGTCCAAATAGAAACTTACACTAAAAGGAATAAATGTATTCTTACTCAAATAAAAAATGTAAAGAAAGAAAGCAGGAAATCAGTTCACAAGACCTCAAGACTCCAAGAACAGCAATCTTTTACAGACATCGAGATATAATCAACTTCATATAGGTTGGGCCATTTAGGTTATCTAAATCGTGCTTTGATATCTCTTTATAATCCTGTCTTTTTCAATGACAACAAAATAATCCAAAACTCTTAACACATTGAAATATCAGGTAATGAAGAACACCTCTTTCCATACATATTAGTAAAGGCTACCATTGTTTAGGTTGCGCTTTTTGCCCCACGTCTTTAAGATACTTTTTCAAAGTCAAATATTCATGCAACTTACAAAAACCAGCAAGAGTAGATTTCTAAATCTAAACAGCTGATTGATTTTCATCTGTACAAAAGAAACTGTATGTATCTGACCCTCCAGAGAACACATTTCATTTTTGTGTGAATATTTCTCTTGCTTTTGGGATAGGTATGGCCACACAACAAGTTTATTGTTTTTCTGTACATTGTTTCCTCTTTTCAAAAAGAAAGACAACTGGAACATAAACCGAACAAACTGAAATAAACAAATAGAAAGGAAAGAACAGTTCTCAAAGCAGTATGTACACAGGTGGCTAAGGAATTATACCAGCAAAAATGTAGTAAAATATGTAAACAAAATCTGAGAAGATTTTTTATTCTCTTTGACACAGTTAACTGTGACAAAATTAAACTCACACTTCACATTTTAAGGTTTACTTTTTTGTCGTTTTGTTATTTTCTTTTAAAACAACATTCTCATTCCACTTCAAGATTTTAACAGTTTTCCTGTTTCAGTCATCCCATCAAACATACCATGATAAATATATCTGTATATATATTTATTTATATATATTATACTATTAAATTCCATTTTTTGTGTGTCACAGCAGCTTTATTCATTTATTATTTTTAGAAAAGATGGGTGAAAGGAGACATGAGCAAATGGAAGGACAGAGTTATCCATAAATGTCAGGCTGCAAAATTAAATCACTAGGAAAAACATTATCATGTTGGGGGCGGGGAAAGAACTATGAATTCTGCACTCTGTCATGCCATGTTTGGCTTGTGTGACCTTTTGTGGTTCCATCACAAGTTGAACTCCCCTATTGTCTGTTTTGATTCTTTAACAGACTTCTTATATTGTCTTTTCTTTTATATTTGCATGCATTTTGATCAGTCACAGATCCAGCCCACCCCCATTCCCCTTCCCTAGGGAAGGCTCTGTTTTAGTTTATGGGGCTTTCTCCTTTACCACAATTTGGCTGGGCTCATGGACAGGAACAATATTGTTAAGTAAAGCCAATAGCTCTGATAAAACCAGCCCTAACCCCATCTGTTCAGGGTTTGGGTGGCAAATTCTGGAATTTGATCCTGAGGAACCAGCTTTTCAAATCAATATTATCATCCATCCCATGATTTTGCTATGTGTTCAGCAAAGCATCGCATAGGAAATAGACAACAGAATCTAGAAACGCCACAACCTGATATGTAGAGTGGACACCATGGTAGCTTTTGAGTTCATATGGCAATGGTTTCTCTTCTGTTTTCTGAGATTTTTGTTTCTTCTTCTTATGTCCAGTTATTCTCAAAAAATAAACAAATACCCAAAAGCCATTTTTTCCCCTCAGATCTTGAAAAGTTATGCACACACTGGCCAGAACCAGATAAGGGTGGGGTTTTTTGTTTCTGTTTTTACCTTTTTCTTTTTTTTTTTGTTTTCATTTTTTACATAATTAAACCAAAAAAAAAACATTATTACAGTCAAGCTTCACAAACATTATTACAGACTCACTTGGAGTTATGGAACAAGTAAGCCATGAAGTATTCTACCTTGGATGAAAGGTCCTAAAGAGAAGGAAGCTTCCAAGTCCGCGAAAGTGGGGGGAGCCATCTGCTCGCTCCAGAGGGCAAAGTGTGTGCTTTATGACACAGCAGGGCAGAAAGAACTGTCTCCGAGCAGTGACTGAATCAAAGCAGCCATGGCTGAATCTTATAGGTAGGTACATCTTTGTGTGTGTTCTTTTAAAAATGATTTTCCCCACCATAGTCATGGTATACCCCATCTCATAGTTAGAACAGTTCTGACATCTGTGAAATCTCATTTTCCAAGTATTTATATATTTATATAGAAATAATCCTGTGTTTTAAATTCGCATATCGTTAGCAGTGTCGTGTTTACACATAATACTCTTTGTCCTTGTTTTTCTGTTTCTTGTGGCCGCTCTTCGAGCTCTGCTGCTTCTCCTTGAGGAGCGTGCCATTGCTCTGCGCTGAGTTGCTGATGTAGTTCCGCGTCTCGTCCACTTGATAGGACCCCTCGTCCCTGTTCCTGTACTTGTACATGGCATACAGGAGGATCAAGATGCAGAGGGCAGCAGCAGCCACAATGCCGACGACCATCCCTGTTGTACTGCTCGACTCCCGGATCACCTCTGAGGCCCCCGGAACCCGTCTGACTCCCGGCTCCGTGGGGTTTGCTGTGGGCACATTACGGAACATGGGGGAAGTAATTAGTGGGCTCTTCAGTTTGGTGCTGTCTAGCTCATAGGCAGTGGGCAACGGAAGCAAGACTATATCAGGCTGGGGTTTGAGATCACGGTTATTCATTTTGCCAGCTGGCAATTTGGGCACCATCCCAGACGAGGAGGAAGCTGTGAAGCGGATCAGCTCAGGGGACAAAGATGTGGTAGTAGTCCTACTAGTTTCGGAGACTTTGTTAGGTCTAAAGTCCTTGGATTCCCACTTGGGCGCATGTGCTTTGTAGCCACCTTCGAAGATTGAAGTGGAAAGACTCTTATCTGTTACCAAGGAGAAGGTGGTGTAAAAATCTTCATCATCAGTAGGGGGCAGGTTAGAGTCAAAGGTTTCCCCTGAGCCATACCCAGATATCACCAAGCCATCATCATCACAACCATCGCTGCCTTGGTCCGACAAGCAAGGTAACCCCGCCTCAGAGGTCATGGACAGGGAATCTTTGGTGGTCTCAATAATGGTGAGGAGGGGGCGAAAGGTAGGGGGGAGTGTAATGGAAGGTGCACGAGTAGCAATAGGAGGGGTAGCTAAAGGGTCTTCTACAAGAAGAGGGATAACTAATTCACCTCCTGGGATTGAAAAGAAAAAGAAAAACAGAATTAGTATATTTGTAGAAAAACAATTCACAGCCACACTCAATGAATGTATGTATAGTTCATAGGTTACACCTCCGAAATTATAATAAAATGACTTGGATCCACACATGGATCCTCTCTACTTCTAGGCTGATTATTGGGCTATAGTTTTAGCCCATTATATGCCTCTTGCCATCAAAACCTGAAATCCTTAGATTGGGGGCTTAGATTTTTAAAGATACTCTCAAGTAATTATTTAGATAGAATTCAAATAGGCTTTTTCCAGGATCTGCTTATGGGATAATGACCTTCACCTATACTGTTGCAAATACTGACCATGAAAATTGTGTGTGTGTGTGTGTGTGTGTGTGTGTATACGTACATGCACATATGCATGTGATTAATCTGTGAGCCATAGCATTTCCTTATTTTTTTCTTGGGTTTCTACTTATTTGCTCCCATTAGGATGAGAATGACATATTTTCCATGTCACTGAGATCAAGATTAAGGAACATAAAAGAGCTCATCTTTAGTATTTTAAGTTACTACCTTTTATTTCACATTTATCAAGTGCGGTCTTCATTTACTATATGCTAAGTAAGGGAAACTTACAGTAGGTTGAAAATGTTCATCTAACAAGCCCATCTTGATTATGCTTTTCCAGAAATTCCCCTGACTATAAAACCACAACTTGTTTTGCATTGGTCTAGTATTATATTTATACATTGCTTTTATGCTATATGTAATATATACTGAGCAGACACTAGATTTTAAGAATACCCAGCCTACATATCCATGACTTACTGGAAACTTACTTTTAGATTCAGAAATGTGGAGATAGCAAAGTAGTTTTTAAAATCAGTGATCCTTTTTTCCAATTTGGATTCCTTTTATTTCTTAGAATGGCAGATATTTATCGGTTTACCCACAGACCCTAGTTATTGCACTTATAAGCATACGAGGACTAGGTCAGGAAAGGAAGTTCAGAATAGTTCACTAAATCATAGTGCCCTGCAAATTATGGTTACCACAAATATTCTGTGGTGGATGCTACTCACCTACTTGTAGGGCCAAGCTTATTATTCATGTATGTAAGCAAGATAATCAGTCTTCAGTTTCTCCTGTGTTTCTTTACAGTGTTATTTTCAAACAGAGAAAGAATCAAGAAGTCACAGTTCATGTCTCTTCATTAAATTTATTTAAAAAATTATTCCAACTATTGTTTTTAAAAGTCCTCTAGCAGGGATGGCATGATATGTCCCTGACCCAGTTAGTCAGACAGTTGAGATGATAATAAAATATTATGGTTGAAGTCTTCTTTCTGACCTGCTGCATCTAAACTGTCCAGGTTTCAGGTATGCTAAGAAAAAGCCTCCTGCAAAGAAAGCTACTGCACACCTTCAGAGCACCAGAGAAGAACTGCTTGCACCACATCAGAAGCTTTTATCCTCTGCAGAGAGAAACTGAGTTGGGGAGCATGGCAACGATGGACATAATGCATACCTTAAGGAAGGGAAGGGACAAGAGAGCACAGTACAGTCATCCCTGGCCTACCTGATGATGTTAGCACATGTGGGGAAATAAAACAAGAATCTTTCTGAGAATCTCAAGATGATATTTTAGTCTGTGTTTTAAACCCCAAGCTTCTCTTCTAGTGCTCGGAGTTTGAAACTATTGAGCAAACCGATTTTTGCAGATTTGACAAAGCTTCAGACTTGCTTTCCTGGACAAGCATGCCTATTTTTTTTTACATTGTGAAGATATGTAATTCATATATCTTGCAACTTATTTAATGCATAATTTACATACTTTTGCTAATTTTTATAAATGGGATTTGGAGCACAGGTCCCTAAAGGTAAGCCAGTCCTAAAACTAACCCTGAGGTACCTTTTCTTCTTATTCTTCCGGTAGGGAGGCCCTGAGTGTTATATTTAAGATGATATGGGGAAGAAGGCAGTGTCTGAGTAAGAAAAGAGCAGTGAGGAGAGAGGAGTGAAGGCTCATGCAGGCTGTTAAAGGTTCCCTAGGGATCGCTCAGGGATGATTTTACTTTCCTTTAGAGAACAAGACAGGGTTTTTGTACCCATCTCACCTAGAATGGGTGTTCTTTTCTGGCACAAATACTGAGAGTCATTTGCTTTGTAGGGCAAGGATAAAAATCAACCCATTGTTTATTAAGTGGAGAGTAAACTGGGATAAAGGACAAGGAATGACTGATTTGTTGGGAGGCGAAGTCCTGGAACAAATAATTAAAAATAAAGGCAAATTGTTAAGTAGGATGCTAGTGTCTCTTTAAGTGAGATTAAGATCACTGTCTTCATGATTACAGAGTGGCATTCATTTGCAATTTTAGTGGACCATCTGTGACACCCAACTGGAGTCTCACATTTGCCTTTTTTTCCCCCCTTGTCTTTTCAATCCCAGCTAAAGCTTCCACTGTGTCTTTGTTGTTAAAAATCTACAAAATCTACAAACTGCTCATTCTGCAGTTGAATCACTTCCACTTTCCTTTGCTATTCGCTTCTCATTCAACACCCTAATGTGAGTATCTCTCTTGGAGCAGAAAAAAAAAAAAAAGTGAAAATCATCCTTTTGATAAGGGGATGAAAAGAGGGTCTTGAAGCTCACTAATTTACAAAGAGCTTCTAAAAGGTTGGTGAGCCTTTAAGTGAAATGGCAAGAGCTTATTTCCAAACTAAAATGATGGGTATGCTGTTGCAGAGTTTAAATAACAGAATCTGTTAAAACTGCTAATCTTCAATTTCTTTGTCATTTTGTTATTAATCCTAGTAGCAGTGTTAAAAATGATAAATGATGCCCCTGTCAGGGACATTTGAGCCCAAATCCTGGTAGTGTTTAATCAATGAAATCATAGGAACTTTCATAGCTTCCCTCTCCTGGCATCTCAAGAAATTGGAAAAATGTCTTTAATTTGAAAGGGAGTCCACTGGGATGTAGGAGTTGGTATTACAGAGGGGAATTAAAGTGAAAGTAGGTGGAAATTTTTGGATAACTATAAACGTGAAAGGTGCCTGGGACAAGTATGTGAGTTGGGGTGTATAGTCCATTTTAATATCAAATTCCATATTTAAGATTTAAGATGATTCTAGTGTCCTGGGAGGTCCAAGGGCACACATCATTTGAGATAAGGAGGTGAAGGATGTGTTTCTCCCATCACTAGATCCTTACTAGAAATGACTTAGATTGCAGAAGGCTATTTAAGATTTCATGTTTATTTGTATTAATCCAAAGTGAGTTTCCTCAGAAATGTTGGAGCAGCTGATAATTTTTTTTTCACTGCCCAAAGAACGTGAAATCAGTGATCTACCAGATGTCTATGCTTATGAAAGTATTCATAGAAGCAACAAGCTTAAAGTCATAAGGGGTTGCAGGCAGAGTAATACAAAACCTGTAATCCATCACAACTCTAATTTCCTATTCAATCCCCAGAATTTTTCTTTGGTTTGGAATAAGAACTATCCATATTCCTTAAAGTTAGCATTTTAAATCAGGAATATATACCTTTTTTTTGACAGGGTTGTGCTTTTCTTTAAACCAGAGAGATCACTAGGGATATAAAAGGTCTATTTTAGCCCTGAAGGCTGCCCTGTTTTTTTGTTTTATGAGTGTATTTATAGATATATAATTCATGTGTCTAGGGCTGATATTCAGCAAAAGGGGCTCTCTGCCATCGAAAAAGACAGTATATTAAAAATTTAATAGAACTCTTCTGAACTGTGAGAATGTTGTAGGTGATGGTGGTGTAGTGGGTCATCTGAAAAAGCAAGAAAAGCAGCACAAAGTTTCAATATGGCTCCAACCTTTGCCTCTCTGGAGATATCTGAGTGGAAGAAGTCACAAAAATACGAAAAACAATGACACTGAAGAGTGAGTCTCTGGGAGAGGACACCGTGCTCCAATTCCTTGAATTTCTTTTATCTATATTTAGGTTCTTTACCTCGTCTCTTATTTGCATTTTTCTCATTCTCTGCTGGGAAACTAACATACAGTGGGGAGGAATCATCTTTTTCCCCAAAAAATTAGTTATTGAATGATATTCATTTAGTTATTTGGTGCCACAGCAGTGTGTACTTGCAACACATCAATATCTGGAAGCTTGGAACCATGAAATTGTTCTGCATCCAACCTCAGAAAAAATAGTCACAGACAGGCATGGCAAGTCCCTGGGGAGAAGAAAGCAGAAAAACTCAAGTATCTCAAAGGGGCTTAACTTTTTAATGAGCATTTTAATGAGATGAGAATCTCTAGGTAGGACATTTTCCCCTAGTTTATCTGAAATGGGTTTGATTCTGAAAGACTACAGATTCTATTTTTTCAATATACACCCAGGTAAGATGAGCTATAACCCCCTGATGTCATTATACATTGTAAAAGAAGGAAGGTCTAGTGGAGTTTTTCATCTGCCTATTGGTTAAAACCTTTGCCTCTGAAGTCACTCAGACGCAGGTCAGCATCACAGTTCTGTGGCTTACTAGCCATGAGTTGGTCAAATTTATTAAAATCTCTGTACAATGGGAATAATAACACAGCCTATCTCAAGCCACCAATGTGACTAATAATAATACATGTTAATGTTAATTATAATGCATGTTGTATTTAGCACAGAAACTGCTACTCCAAAATTCTAGTTTCTAGTATCATTTCTACTAATATTTTGGGCCTATAAACACTGAAATCATTGACTACTTTTTTCTGACCTTTTTTTATGTGGTAGTCGTATGCTGAGGTATAAGTATAATAATATAGGATCTAGATTATTAAGGCTATTTTAAATGCAGAGTTTGAAGAATGATTTATAATAAGCCCAAGAGCTTGCATTTAAAATAAATGATAAGCCTTATATCAAATAGACTTATGGATAGCATCCTCAACAAAAATAAAAGTTTTCAATTCAATTAGATAAAATAGTCTATTTAGGAGATTCTTAGTTTTAAACCTAAAATATCATCCAACATGTCAAACAATATAAAATCATATAAACTGAGGCAGATAAAGTGCATTCATTGAAGGTGCTGGGCTGGAAACATATGTCTTATCCACTCTTCAGTTTGATATTTCTTTAACAGTAATACTAATACCTAAAACTAAAGTGAAGCAAGTAATCTCTTTATTTAAAAATTATATAGCACTTCTTGCTGATCTTTTGTTTCCTGAAGTGATAAGGCAACATTGACCAAATACCTTTAAGGTCAAGGAGTATTCTCACCGTAGTCATACAAAATGGCAATACCTACCTGAGACGTTTCCTAAATAAAACTTTAGATGTGAAAATCATCATGTTTCTTGTGGGTAGAATCTTAGGATCCTTTGAAAGCTTACCTGTTTAAATCCTTGAGAGAAATGGCAAATATTAATAGAAACGGAAAAGGAAAAAGAGAAAGAGAGAGAGAGATTTGGGTGCTTACTGTGTGCGGGTGTGCTTTCACCAGTAGTTAGTTTTATACTTTGGAAGGCATCATTATCATAGGACAATACTCTAAACTCTGGGGTTCTTTCTCTATTCTCAGTGAAAGTGATTTTGTAGCTTGCAGTGATGGTGATAGTTTAATCCTGGATAACCAAACTCTACCATAGTCACTTGAGAGTACCTTATTTCCCCTTTGCTGAAGGAAAATAAAATAAAAGACTGATTTCCCCAAATGCTTTCTAAGGAGTTAAATTAGGATGTATTACCACTGATAACATTTGCAGTTAACTCAACTAACTTTCTTCTGGAGTACAGGCCTCCTGTAGGTTGTATCCAATTTCATATCCCACTGTAGAGTCTACCATTACTTTCAAGGCTTTAAAAGTTGGTTCAGGCAAAGAGGCCAGGCTTCCTTTGGATGGTAAGAACAATTTATCCACACCCTTCTACCAAGAGTAGAATTCACATTGATAATTAGAAGCAATTCAGCACAAAATATAACAGTGAAAATTAAGCAAATAGACACAAATGAAATAAAATATTTAATATTGTCTTCAAAATCACATAGTAGAAAATAAAATCAACTTCAGGTTCAAAGTAAACTAGAGGGAAAGAGAGCAAATAACATCAACAAGGCATTCACAACATAAGGACAGAAAAGAAAAGTAAAAGCAAATAAAAAATAGAGGCTGTTTTAGGAAAAATAAAGAAATCATTTCCATATAGACAAAATAATTTAACTTAAAAAAGCATACTGTATTAATTTATAGTCAACTTACATCAACAAATTGCCCGCATGTTTTTTGGCATGAAAGAAAAATTTACAAAAGAAAGTTGTGTAAGAATGCTCTTGGACAAATAGAATTGCCACATTCTTGTAACTTGCTTTTTTGTTGTCATTTCTTTAAAAACTTTTGAGCAAAATGTCTAATTTTTCAAATATAATAATTTACAACAGAGGATGATACAGGGAGGCAACAACACATACATCCACACCACATAACATGAAAAGAAAAAAAAATCTGCACTTTAACAAATTTTTTACTTTGAGGGTCTTGGGAGGGCATCAGTTTTGAATCTGAAATTATTCTGATTGCAATGATTTAAAAAAACTTTAAAAAAACCTGTTTAATTTTATAATTTGCCTTTAAAACAATCTATGAATCTCGAGGGTTTTGAATGAATTTCTGCATTATTATAGGTTCTCAGATATATATTTAATTTTAATTTTTTTTGTCTTTTTGACAAGTTTTAGACTTTCTTTAATTGAAGGGGATGGATGACAGCACATAAGTTTGAACAATGCTAAAGAAAGGAGGGGTATGGGAAGGAAAGATGCAGAAAGGGTAGGGTCATATCTATGAGTGTACTACACAAGAGATGAAGATGATGGGAGTAAATGTGTAAGTGAGTCGCCATGTCCATGTAAGGGCGGCACGGAGTGATCTAGCTGCATTAGAGCTTCTGGCTGTAAGGAAGGGATGGGCAATATACAAAAACAAATGAGCCTACACATGCCCATCTACAGAAATAAAGAACAGAACTCTAACACTGACAATCTCACACACCCTAAGCTGCAACTTCTTCAACATGCAATTACTCCAAAAATCATTACAGTTTCATTAAAGATTTTTAAATAATAAAAACAGTTAAACTTTTGTCCCTACTAAAAGTAGCCAAAATACATAAAATAATAATAGTAATACTTATAATAATGATCAAAAGGTTAAAAGCAAAAACAAGGAGACTAGATTTATGCATTCAAGTTGAACAACTTCATCGGCAGGCACACAGCCCCATCTAGAGTTAGGGGAGGGGGTGGAGATCTTCAAATCGAAAGACAAAGCTGTATAGGGAGCCCACTGGCTGGGTCATTCATGACTTCCCTATATAGAAAGGGTACTGTCTGAATGACATCACCTGTCTTCCCCATGCCACCCATGGTGCATGTGATTCTAGTGAGACTGGGCTTATTTGAAAGATGTGGATGTGGGGATTCTGCAGCTGAAGTTGTTCCACATTTAAAGAGGGAGTGGGGAAAAGTTGCAGAAAACAATTCATAACTTTTTTTGTCATAGTTTTGGATAAAACCAAATCTAAAGATAAAGATCTAGCAATTAAAAAGAAACACATTGATATATATACAGATAGATATATATAATACAAAAAGCACTTAATTCCCAAACAAGAAGGGAGCAAAGAACGAAAAATAATTGAAAGGAAAGAGTATTTCACACACTTTCAGAGATGAACAACCAGATGCACACGCTGAGGAGGCACAGACAGAGCAGTCAGGGGACACTTTTTTTTGTTGTTTTGTATATTCTGGCTTATTGATTCCCCTTTTGCTGACAGCCAAAATTAAAAACAAATTTTGCATTTTCTTTAAAAAGAAATTTTGCATTTTCTTTAAAAATGTTTTTTTTTTTTTTTTTGGTTTTGCTTCTCAAAAAAAAAAAAAGGGGCGTGCAGTCTGGATGTACGTCGTAAGTAGACATTTGAGAGAGAAGAAAGAGGCTAAGACTGACAAATGGGTAATTGTCTATTATCCTTTAACTGCAGGAATGTTAACCAAGTTAATACATGCTTAAAGTAAGTTGCATTTAGGGAAAATAGGAAAACAGACCAGCAAGTTAGGGTTGGGAAGAGGTCATCAAGACAAAACCAATTTGAGAGTAGGAGAAAGGTACTGGATTTAGTTTCATGCCTTTCCAGTAGAGGCAAAGGTCATCCCAAGGCCTTTTGCCAATTACATTCTTGTAAGCATGTGTATATGTGTACATGTGTTGGGGCTTGAAGTAGAGCCTGTAGTGGCAGGAATTGAGGTAAAAATACACATGAGTTCATGGGTTCTGCTCTAGGAAACTTAGCCCATATTCATCCATAAACTCAGAAGGTAAATTTTGTAAGACCTAGAGGGGTTATAATTAATACTGCTCCATATACATGTTCTTGGACTTGGCCAAATTGACAGGGCACATGGGTGACAGCTGTGGTAATTAAATGTACCTGATAAATGGACAGCTTTTTTTAGGTAATAGAGGCAAAACCCCCTCCACTCCTCCACTCTAAAGAGCATAGTGGCATAGCATCAGTAAACTAACTACAGGATAGTCAGGAAATGAGTGCGGTTTATTTGAAGGACATTGGGGGAAATTGCCAGTCTTCTAGAGACCATGTGGGAAACAAAATGCTAGATTAAACCTTGAGAAAAGGAAAAAAAGAGACAAACTGTGTGTGTGCGTGTGTGTGTGTATGTGGAGATACTGTGGAAGGGACATGGGGAAGGAGGTTTTAGAAATGGCCTCAGCCTCTACTGGAAGAGATCACAAGAATTACATTAAATATTTTATCCCTGTGAGAACATTAATGTTCAACCAAGGACTGGGAAACCCAGGTAGGCGAACCACAAAGGTAAGACACTTGAGAGCCCCTGGTTCTGAGCCAATTCCAACCACTCCTAAGAAATTTTGGGGGTGACTTTGACAAACAGAATAAATTGTGAGGATGAGTCAGACTTTTGTCCCTTAGGGGATGCCCCTTTTATTATTTTATTTTAAAATAATTATAGTAATGTGTCCCCATGGGTCAGTCCGTACCAAGAGTTTTAGTCTCTGGTTTTATAATGTTAATCATTATTCTAGGAACTTCACAAAGGGCAGCTGGGAGGTTTTAGGAGGAGGAAGAAAATCCCAACAATATAGGAAAAGAAAAACCCTTGTTGCCATTTAGTTAATTTTTTTGAATAATTATACTTTTAACATTGAATTTCATTGTATGAGAAGACCCTATATGTACAGATTGCCTCACAAGGCATCAAATTACTTCTGTAGGACAAAGTTAGTTTTAATAACATTCACATGGGCTATTTTTTGTTTCATAGGCATTTTTTTTAAAGTAGGAAACGTTAAGTGGTCTAAGTGTGAGACTTATAAAGAATAAGATATGTCTAGTGTACACATACTCCTGGAAAATAAGAGGTGTTTTGAGGAAGATACATCAGCAATTTGAGTCTCCTAAGGTTTCTACTGAGTAATTTACCTATTTCAAAATTGCCTGTTTTAAAACTCATACAAGTAGGACACCACTTACTTTCTGGAAATCACTGGCTAAACAATTGAACATACCAAAATTTATCGTTGTCACTTTGCAAATAAAATATGTATTTTTTAAATCCATGGAAGCCACAGTTTCATATGAAGCAAACACGACACTACATTAGTGCCTACACATTTTTATAAGTCAACCATCAGTTAAAATACACAAAGCTCATTTGATTTCTAATATAAGATAGAAAATAATATTGTCAGTAGCTCATAATCAGGTTACAACTTCATTTTCATCTTTCATTACATATCTACACTAGGTTTTTATTACCAATAACTGCATGGTTCTGGATCTATGCCTCTACTGAGTGTTAAGAATGCTTTGGGGTTATATTTGCCATTGAGAACAAATAATACAATAATTTGACTTGAAACAGCATATTTTGATGGGACCATTTTTATCCCACCCATGTCCAAATAACCCTGTCTAAATGCAAAATCAGACTTTTAAGGGCATCAGATGCAATAAGATGGAATTACTCAGAATGCATCTTGGAAAGTGCACTTGTTTCAAAGAAATGTGTTTCTAAACTGCTTGGGGTTGTGCCTGAGAAGCTGGAAGAATACTCAAGGAACTCAAGGTGCAAACCCGCCTCTCTGGGAGAGTGAGTCCTGCTTGATAAGGACATTGTCTTCAGTGTGCACAGAGGAGGTTCAAGAGGAAGGTCCAAATGAATTATTTTGCATAACATTAAATATTTTAAATTTGCCATTGAAAGTACTGGAAAGAGGAAGGAAGAGGCAACCTTCTTGGGAATCAGAGTACAACACCAGGGAAACACTTAAAAAATTGTAATCAGGGAGGCGTAAAAAGGAGTCTGGAGAACAAATATTTAATGAGAATTTTCAAGATTTTTACATCAGGTATATGAGATAAATCTCTTCATCATCTGTCCCTCCTATGAAATACCAAAATCCTTTTCATTGATTGATATGTTATGTGTCTGTGGGACGAAGGGAGGGATTCTTCTGAGAGAATCAGTGGCTCCGTTCTGAATCATGGTTTGGCTTAGAAAAAGAACAGAGACACTATGCCTGGATGTCAAATCCTAGTCATGTGAGGATGGCTGTCACTTGTGTTACAAAATGAGCCCTGAGTTTACCCTGACTTCTCACAACCTCTTCCTCAGATATGGGTGATGCTCAGAGAAAGAGTGAAGGCTGCTTCAAACATGGTATTTGTCTCTAAATAAAAAACTTAACATTTTCTTTTTAATGCTGAACAAAAATGTCCCAAGTAAGAAGTTCTTGTACTATCTGTTCCCAAACATTTTACACACCTAATTACAGTAAATAGGGAGAAAGAGAAAAACTAAACCTCCAAGATGGAAAAGAGTAAAGAACACCATCAAGCCCAATACTTAGAACTGTACTTCTGTATCAGTGATCTGCTTGCCCGATTGAGAGTAACTTTTCATACTTAAGAAGATTCATAAGAATGGATAAAACATTACAAAAGGTAGTATTGCATTTTCAAACCTGGTAGAATAGAATGTTTACACATGGAAGGACCTTACGTTAATGACTTCTTTCCCTATGTATTTAAGAAACCCTTAACTTGTATCTGTAATTCTGTCCCCAAATCTCCATTCCATTTTGTGAACCTACTGCATCCTGTACAGATTGTTACTGGCTCCAACACTCCACTGCACTTAATTTGTTTTCTTCTCAGTTTCAGCTACACTCAGAACTTTAGGACAAGAATAGCATCTTTTTATCTTTATTTTTCCTACCAACCAGAATACTAATAATCACTCAAACGTTTATTGAATGAACTAATGAATGAATAAGTTAATTAATATCATTAATTGCTTTTTTTTTTTAACCCCACACTAGCTTAGAGCTTCCATAAAAGCATTAAAATCTTACATCACCGAAGTGGCTCACCTTGTACCTGAAATCTAGTATATGGGATAGAAACTTTAGAGTCTGGAGACCTAAGTTCCAGTCTTGGTTGTATCACCTACTATGCTAGCTTGTTAGGACATTGAAAAAGTCAGTTAATCTCCCTGAGCTTGTCTTTTCATGTGTAATATGATGATTATAATGGCTGGTCAATTAACCTACCTCAAAGGGTAAGTTTATACAACTGAGATTTTGAATCTGAAAGTGTTTATAAATTTTAAAGAGCTCTTCAAATGTTTGTTACTATTTTCTTCAAAGCTGACCAAAGCATCAGCTATGAGGGTTTCATATTCAGAGAAGGCTGAGTCTCAGACAATTGAGATCAGTGCTACTCTGAGTGGGATGCTTGGAGCATCTGCTTCAGCATCAAACAAATAATAACCTCAGTCAAAAACCCTAACCCAGGGCTTCCTTGGTGGCGCAGTGGTTGGGAATCTGCCTGCCGATGCAGGGGACGCGGGTTCGTGCCCCAGTCTGGGAGGATCCCACGTTCCATGGAGCGGCTGGGCCCGTGGGCCATGGCCGCTGGGCCTGTGCGTCTGGAGCCTGTGCTCCGCGACGGGAGAGGCCACAGCAGTGAGAGGCTCGCGTACCACAAAAAACAAAAACAGAAACAAAAAAACCCTAACCCAAGTAGCCACTATTACTACCCCTCTTTAACCCCTGTTCCTACCCCTCCAATAGTGCTAAGTTCTTAAAGCTTGATTAGTTCATCTTTTAGTGGTGAAGTTTTGTTATATATGTATGTAATTTTACAGTTAATTTGTTTCACTCTTCTGTGGGTTAGAGTTAAGCTTCGAAGAGGTCATATTGAGATATGTTTTCATAGGAGCCCTTCCTCTCAAACCACATGGCTTGAGACAAGTCACTCACTCCTCACCCCATCCCCTGGAGTCTCAGTTTGCTCATTTATAAAATCAGGAAGACTCGTCCTTCCAGCTCACATATGTATGTAAATTTAAGTAAAATTACTTTGGAAACTATGAAATATCCAATTCAAATGCAAGAAGATGTTATTCGCTATATTCTATGAGTTCAGCATTACTTGGTGCTACTGAAGAGACCAAAGAGGATGGTGACAAGGGTGGAACTCTCATCAAATTCCCTTGGAAAACATATCTCAACAGGCATTAGAACTGTGCGGTAAGATGAGGATATGAGGGAATGGAGGGTCGAGGTAGTAGTTTAGCTCTTTTCTGCCAAATGAGTTAATACTGGTTAAGATGCACAAAAGGGAAAATTCAATTAAAAAATTTCCAGGAATTAATATTCTTATTTTCATTTGTTTTAATGGTAATCAGGTAGTAGTATAAATAAGTCTTTCTTCACTCAGGATATTATAAACTCCTTGATGCACAAGCTGAAACTTTATAATTATTTTGTGTTTTTTAATCCATCTAACATAGAGCAGGGACACCATAGGTCTTCAGTACATATTTGTTGAATTGAACTACAAAAATAGAGCAGCTTGCAGCACTTGGATCTCTGCTTTGTGAAGTGGGTGGGATTCAAAAAAGTTACCCTTGTTGGCACTAATGTATTTAATCAAGAGTTATCTTCATCGAATATCTTCATGAAGTAAAACAAAGAGAAAGAGCAGTGTAAATAGAGCTTAAAGCCATGAACTTAGCAACTGCTCTCCTTTTCTTAACCTTGCTTCTCTGTGGATTTTTAGGGCCAATATATGCATATGGCTCATTATTTGCAAACTATTAGGTCCTTATAATTCCATTAAAGTCCAAGACAGTAGGTAATATAAAAGATTTATTTTATCCATATAAAAATGACCTGTGTGCCAGTCAGAAATGAAAGCTCTGTCTGAAATACTTTCTTCCTTTAGCTTGAATAGCCCAAGATTTTTCCAACTTTCCTCCTCCTGTTCTGACCCTTTATCTCTCCATTTCATGGCTGGTCCCAGGTGTGGCCCTAGGCTGGGTGATCCTATCCTGCCCCTTGGCTGTAAAGACCTGCCATCTATATGACTATGAGTTGCAGTTCAAACCTCCTCTCAGATTCCAATTTCCCATATCCAACTGTCTACTCAACATTTCTACTTCAGTATCTAAGGGGCACCTTAAATTCAAAATGGCTAAAAGAGAACTTTGGCCTTTACTCTCCTCCTAAACTTGCACCTCTCTTAGGTTTCCCATCTTTTGGGTTTGACCCAGGTGTACAAGCCCCTAATTAGTCATGATATTTGACCCCCTACCCCAACTCACCTCCACATATCCAGTGTACCAGGAAGTTCTGTGTACTCTACTTTGGCAACAAATTCCTCACGTTGACTTTCTCCCACTGCCATCACCCAAGTCCTAGAGTAAGCCACCATGATTCCTTGCCTGGACTCTGCAATAGCCTCCCAATTGATCTCCCCACCTCCACTTCTGGCTCCCTAAAATCCATTTTCCATAATGAAGTCAAAGTGATCTTTAAAAAGTACACTATATAAAACAGATCAAGTCACTGTCTTGCTTCAAATCCTCAAAAGTAGAATTCTCCAAACCCAAATTCTGTACCGTGATCCACTGTGAAAGTCCCCTGTGATCTGCAAGCTGCCTACCACTCCCATCTCATCTCCTACAGCTGCCCCTGACCCACGATGTCTCAGACTTTGGCCATACTCTCTACCTTCCCTTCCAAGAACACTCCTTTTCCTATTCTTTGCCTGGCTTGTTCCTTCTGATGGTTCAGGTCTCTCCTCCAATTTTACTCCTCAGAGAGGTCCTCCGTGACTTCCGTAGTAAGCAGCCTGCTTACTAACTGATCGTCCCCTCATGATTCTCTGTATAGTATTTACTAGCTCTTCCATGCCCATTTATTTATGGAATATAAGCTCCATGAGAACAGAAACTTTGTCTCATTCTCCACTGTACTTAAAGCAGTGCTGGACACTTGGTAAGAGCTCAGGAAATCACTGCTTAGTGAAGGAACAATGCCTCTAATAGCCTGAAAACACCTCGCAAAGGGAGGCCAGTCTACTTTTCTCTCTTGCAGACCTCCATAGCTCCAGGCACGGTGCTATTCCCACGTGAGGTGTTGAGTAAATGGTTTGTAAACTAACTGTTGAAGCATTGCATCCTCTATTCTGTTTTATTTTCTTTTACTCTTCTCTAAACCAGATAGGATTTCCCTGAATTCTAGCTAGCAGTTCCAATGCAAATTGGACCTTCTCACCCACAGCTGGCTTAAAAAACCTTCTGAAAAAAAAACCATCACTATCTAACTCATTCTCCCTCTCATAAACTGGTACTGGGATGTTTATTAAAAACTCAGGCTTTCCTTTGCTGTTGTGAAAGCTAAAGATAAAATAAACAGAAGAGTGAGGCCTACAGCTGCCAGACTTTGATGCATGTCTTCAGGCAATAGGAAGGAATGGACCAAACAAATTATCAGTGGGAGGACTGGTGATCAGGGTAGTGAAAATGTACTTTGTTATGTTTGCCTGCTGTGGCCCTACAGCCACTGACAGCAGAACCCAGCAGTAGTGGGATCTTTTTCCTGAACTCATACCATGACATGTTATGAATGTATTTTTAGAGTAATAAATTATTCAAGGAGGTTTATTTTGCTTCTGTTGTCCACAAAAGCTCATCTAGTCTGTCATTATGACCAGAATTCTGATCATTTTCTTTGTGCTGGTGTTTTTTTGGTGGTAGTAGCTTGGCATTCTACCTGTTGCCTCCTCTCTGCAGGGCCCTTAAGTTCTCTACATTGTCCACGAGAAATAGCTGAACTTGACGACATGTTACAATAAAATTCACCATATCTTGAAAACACTCTCTTTTCCCCTAAAATCCATCTTCATTGTTAGGAATGTTCAGTGTTCATAAATCAATAACACCAAGGCATTTTTATACTCAGTGGAAATTAGTACTATGCAAACAACATGAAAAGCTTGCTCAAGACTCATGCATTTGACATCAAGATGATGTACCATGATTGCATGGCTTTGAGTGTATCTGACCTGAGCCTCAAGCAGTTGATTTACCAGACAGGAGAACACTACAGAGATGCCTGCATGTGCAAGACACATATCATGAGATTTATTTTTAATTTTTGTAAACAGAACTACTGTAGATTAGAGAGAAGCTATGATAAATTCCCTAGTCATTCCCAAAACTCAATGCACATGAGCCTCTAGATTAGTAAAGATACATGCTTAGAGACAAATGCATATGATCAAATGGTTCACATAGTGATCCTCCCAAATATGAGAAAAGAGAAAGAAAATATAAATTATAATTTTATAGTTAAAACACTAAATTAACCAGAAGCCTACTTCTAGAGGGACATGTTCTTAAGAGTTATTGAGAACTTATTCTCTGCCAGACGTTGTATTAAGCACCTTAAATATTTAATTTCACTTAATCATTTCAATTACATCTTACATTATCAGCAAACTTGGGCTGAAAGAAGTTAATTTGCTCAAAGTATACAACTAGGAAGTTGGATAGCCATGACTAAACTCAATCCTATATATTTTACATTAAACCACAATGCCACTGCAAACCAGGATGTTTTTAAATATTCAGTTCTCAGTGAGTATGGGAAATTATAAACAAGCTAATCTTTAGGCACAACAACAATTTCCACAGGAGATCCCAGGATCTCCACAGATTATCAGTGGGAGGACTGGTGATCAGGGTAGTGAAAATGTACTTTGTTATGTTTGCCTGCTGTGGCCCTACAGCCACTGACAGCAGAACCCAGCAGTAGTGGGATCTTTCAAACCCTTATGCCCTTGAAATCGTTATTGCACAATGAGATATTCAGAGGGTCTCTGAGGGTTTTTTTGGTACAACCTAAGGTCATTTAAGCCAGACCTACTAAATCAGTCTCTGCTGGGGGTAGTGGGGATGGGATGACAGGCAGTGTCTGAATATATGCTTTTTTTTAAGTTCTCCAAAGGGCTTTTATGCAAAATCACGTTGAGCTCATAATCAAAAGACCTGGACTAAATCCAGGCTGTGATCCACTCTCTGTGACCTTGAATTAAGCCATAACTTCTCTTGTTAGTAAGGTGGAGATAAACTTCACTGGATGTTGAATTAATAGAAGGAGATGCTAGCTATAGCAGCACTTTATAAAATGCACATATATACATACACACACATATACATACTTTCAGAAATGCTATAAGAATAATAATTCTCTTACTGGCACATTGAAAGCTACTTAATAATTACTAATACATTAATTTTAGGACCACACAAGAAATGTTTTTGGATATTGCACCTAGTCTAAATGTAATGTGGTGGATGCTTCGGTTATCTATGAAGTACTTATCAAAATAGTCTAAAAGATTTGATTCCTTTGCTATTTTCCTGAGTTATCAAATTACAAATGCTCTCTGAATATCTCTGTCCCATACTGTTTTCTTTCATACTATATCCTAATCCATCATTGACTCCATGCAAACATTTTTTAAAAGCGCTGTAAGCCAACAGTTGGAGAATCTCATCACATTGTCCTTTTTTCATACCCTATTATTTTATTCTGCATTTTAACCCCAAACTGGTAGGCTCCACTAATTATTCTAAAGTGTTAAGAAAAATGGCTTTCTCTGTACTCATCAAACAGGCACAGATGCTACTCTCAGTCTCAGGTAGGACAGAAGACACAAGAATTATCTTCCAACTGTGTCCTTTCAGAACCATGGAGTCTACCATGTCTGCTAGAGTGACATGGTGTTAGGATGAGGACAAGACACTAGCCTGGCTTCAGATTAGGGTCACAAAGTGAGGAAGAGTTAGAGCCAGCTTTGAAAACAGAAGTGCCAACAGTCATCTGGTCACTTTTAATATCTCCTTGGCCAGACCACATCATCATTTTTCAGTGTGGTCTCCAACATTATTTCTCCACGGTGATAATAAACAGATCCTGATATATTTTCCCTATGCTGTTTTAGATGAATATGTTACTTGATCTTTAGGTTCTCACACTACATATGATGACCATATGAGGTATCTATTAAAAAAGAAAAGATTTGAGAAACATTAAAGGTTTTATCTTTAGCAATGGTGTCATGTTTAATTAAGAATGTCAGAATGGTGAAACTCAGAAACCCACTTACAATCTCTAACTTTATGCAGAAGTTTAATGTGCTCACATGCAGTGACTTCATTAGAATGTTTGCTCATTAATTTTATTTCTGTTTCATAGTACTAATCTATAGTAATGTTTCCCCCAATGCTATTAGCCAAAAGGTCATATTTGTTTTTTCAAATGGATGGATACTACTGAAAGCTGAAACTTAAAATTCATAAAGTGCTAAGTATTATCTCTGCAAGATCATGTAACCTAGGGCTAGGCTTTTGGGAGTCTCTCTTACTTGAAAAATGTTACATTTTTTATTACATATTATTTAGTTATTCAGTACAAAATATATTAGTCCTCCTGTAAACAACTCACTAAGAGAATCCTTATTATCTTGGACACCAGGTAGAATTTTTTTATAGTGACAGGTCATCCCTACTCTCTCTTTTTTTAAGGAACAGATAGGCGAAGCCACTAAGCAAATCCAGGGCTGGAGCAGTATCATGAAAACTTAGACAAATCATTTTGTTCTTACCATATCAGTTTCATCTTTGGTTTTGTTTTCAACATAAATTCTCCTTGCAGATGAGGGTATCCTGTTTCCTTGAAAATATTATTCAGCCAGAAACAAGATAACATACTGTTATGGTACCTGTACCTATCTGTCTGCTTGAATGTCAGGGCTCCTTCACTGTATATCTCCAGGGGATGCAGTTCCTATTGTAGTTCATGTAAAGAGTATCCCCTCGAGTTTAGCAATTCAAGGCCTGCCCAGCCTATGCAATAACCCCATGCAAGTTACCCCTGTGCTTATGAACAGCATTTGTAACTACTCTGAATAAGCCCTATTCTCCCTTTCAGTTCTGTTGAAGCCACCCAGTATTTGGACAGGACAGTAGCACACAGTGGACAATTGTCCTTGGTCACTGATACTTAAAGTTGTGAGCAGTGTTGACCAGATAGGTAAAGACAGTGAGAGAAGATGTACAGGAATGTGGCCATAGCACATAATAAGGACCCAATAAATAATTATTGAAAAATAAAAAGTGATTTCCCTGTGGACCTGGCTAATGGGCACAAATCAAGTCAGAAAGATACCACAATTTGAGTGTCTGGACATTTTAGCTTCTAAAGAGCCTTCATATTTGAAGAGATTTGTTTAACCTACAGTCCTTAAGACTTATTTCCTTAGTTTAGATAGAAAGAATCTAAAAGCAAGGACTCAACTACCTAGAAGTCTCTGGAGAATAACTCTCTCTGATACTTTTACAGAAAGTAACACAAAAGAACAATGAATGGTAAAATGAATAACTTTGTAAAGTAGTGGCATTCACCATTTGTGGTCCAAAGAAAGCCTTGAAGGAGAAAAGGATGGTAGTATCTATTCAATATGTTTCCAGAGAAACCAGAGAGATAAATAAAATCAAATGCTGTTGTGTCTTTTCCCACAGGTTATACATCCTGCTAATAAGCAAAACTTCCAGAAAGTAAGCTCTCCTGACTTTCCTAGAAAAGACATTACATTAGAGAGCAGAGCGTGGAGGCAACCTTACTTAGTGGTTATGTAACCTCAAGTAAGTGACTTTAATTTTCTGAGCCCCATTTTATTGCCTGTAAATGTAAGGGTTAGATAGGGTGATCTTTTGAAAGAACCAGTGACTTAAGGAAGGTAAGTGCTATTGCTAATGAAGCTCAAAAATTTTCCAAAGCCAATAATATCATTTCTCAAATATTTTAAACTGACTATATTTAGTTTACCTAACTCTACATCTTTACATAAGGGAAGCATATGTTTTATGTCGCCTTTTCCCTTAAGAATCAAAAGTCAATTACCTAGCCACTTCACAACACTCCTTCCTTAGTGGGTCCTGGAAAGGTGTAATAATATCTGTGTTTCTTGCAGTGAGATGACAAAGTCCTAGGATAGGGTGCCAAGAGTATTATTTTGGATACATGGGATGTTGAGCAGAGAAAGAAGGGAATCTAATAATCCAAGGATGAAGGTTTGAAAGTTGATTTCCCACTGTAGAGACTAGCCATTGGCAGAGTTCTATATGGAAATCAGGCATCAACAGATCAATAGACAAAAGAGGCAGCATAGGAGTTAGTGGGTCAGGGATTTTTTTTTTTTTGTAGGTGATACATAAACAATGATAAATGTTCAATCTAACAACTCCAACTTTTAGAAGAAAGTGTTGGGTATGGCTGACTTTTATTGCTTCAGAAAGCTCTATGCCTCTATCTTTTGTACTGTGCTAGTGTTCAGATGTATAATGTTCTCTGGAGCTCTCAATCCAAGGTCTTCTGAGACTGCATCACAATAATTACCCATCTGTATTCTAAAGCTACAAGCAGCTCTTTCTCTGCTGGATAGCTTGTAATGGTGGCCAAGTAAAAGAAAGCTACATAGATTTTGAAAGCATAGTTAGAAAGCATCACAGGTAGCTTTGTGTCATGTGGGCTAGTTTTATGTGTTGTCTGGAATAGTGATGGAACTTACTCACAAACCAGGATGACACTAAAAGTGTAACATTTCCTAGCCGAAGAAGGGCTCTTGGTTTTAACAACCTTTAAGTGTATCAGATGTCAGTTGGCAAGAGTTTCTATGAGAGCCACTCAAGTATGACCCTGTGGCCTTAAACTTGGAACTGGATGCTGCAGGAAAGCCAACTGGGAAGGCAGAGTGGGAATGCATGAGCTTGGAAAACAATAGCTACACATCACACTTAGCATCTTTGTCATTTGCCAGTGGGTTCCTTCCAGTGCACAGAACCACTTTAGTCCAAATTCTTTGAACTGTTAGTAGCATCCAACTGAACTTTACTGAGAAGAGTAACTTTTTTCTCTCTATAACATTAGAAGGAAATCTCACTGGAAAGGACTCTACCTTAATGATGCAGAGTTGTGGCAACTTGAAAATCAGTTGCAAAGGACTGAGTGCTGATTGAAATTTACTATGTTGTTTCAAATAACCATTCACAGATAGGCTATTCCAGGCATGCCAGGATTTAAACTGCATCCTCCTAACAGTGGCTAAGTCTGATAGGGTGATGTTCCCCTGCTGTCACCATCAAATTTCTTATGTAACTATTATGATCATCAACCAGAAAACCCATGGGCTCTGTGCAGGGATGTGGTTTAGTGTCGAAATCCTAACTGCCTATGCTTACACCGAATCCCAAACCACTTTGCTTATGAAGAAAAATATGAACCCCGGGGCTATGGCCACATTCCAACTTGAATAATTACGTTGGTTGCCACAAATTTCTTTCATTCAATCGCTCAACTGTGTCATCTGGGATGTAGCTACTCAATTCATCCTACACACCACATTTCCAGCCTCTTGAAGAAAAGCTCTGCCAAAAAGGAGCTCCCTGTGAGCAAAAGTGGCCACAAATCCTAGAACAGAAGCCTAAAGAATGTGCGAGGAGGTACCAAAACTGAAATCTTCAGATGCTGAAGTTTTTTCAAAGTTTAAAAAAACTATTCTGAGAGTAATATTAACATTTATTCTTACATGTCATTAAAAGGTATTATGGTGCCAAAGAAGATATTTTAAAATGGCCCAGTTCTGCAGTTTCACAAAGCCCAATGAGTGGCAACTGCATAGGACAGGTTCGGAGGAGAGACATGGTTACCTATTTTGTTATGGCCATGGAACCCAAAAGAATATCCTTGCTTTTGAAAGGGACCCTACAAGGTAGTCTCACTGTTTTGGGGAAGTTACCATGATTCTGTTTGTCCTCTGAAGAAATTAGGGTGTGAAAAGAGAAATGTCCCCAAGTATGATAAGAGCTATCTGAATCTGCAAGCCCCGGTCAAGTACGGTTGGGAATGAATGCAAACTTTTCTGAGTTTGATTTTAATTTTGTTGTTTTCAGTTATTTAGTTTTAACTTAGAATACCACCTTTGGTAAAATAGTTAACTGGCCCCTTTTTTGTCACACTGAGTGTCATAGTCTTTACAGGAACATAAAGGAGTATGGACACATGGCTGTGTTTTGAGCATTGCATAATGTTTTCAGCAGTGACATTTTCATGTAGAATGTTGTGTCTTTAGCTGTGAAGCTGAGCAGCAAATAATATACAGTTAAATGGTTGGTTCAAGAAAGGGAAAGGTTAAAAGGGCTGGGCCCTCCTGGAGAGTCAGAGGAGGCATCTTGTTGTACATACTTTGTGCTCATTTTACGGCTATAAGAGTGGCACTCGGAAACCCCTTATCAGATGAGAAAGGTGGCAGAGATAGAAATAAGAAAATAAAGAGAATGGGCTCTGGGTAAAAATGTCAGCATTTGTAATGGGGTTTGCTTTTCCAGTGGTACTTAAAATCTCAGTAGTAGTAACAAATGTTGGATTTCTCTGTTATCTTTGTTATGTTTCTTAAGGACTAAGAGCATTTGTTATTATTATTGGTGGGTGTGGGACAAGTCTGTTTATTTAACTACCAATTCTCTGGATTTCTAGTCTGTCTATATAGTTGTTCTTACACAGTGGTACTTCTATAACAGAAAACCTAAGAATCTGTACATACCACAATGCATACGACATTCTTTCATGTAGATTTTCTTGGGAGGGTAGCCAAAGCTGTTTTCCTCTTCCTGTCTACATACAAGATGTTGTTACTTGGCAGATATATGTTAGAATAGTTGTTCCAGATTGCAAAGAGCTTTGCGCACCTGGATTGTTTTCATTCCAAAAGGTCCAATTAAATAATACTGTACTGCATTTGCATAATTATTCAATTTAGCTATATGGCAGAGCTTTCAATTGGAATCTTTAAATTAAAAAAATCTGCATGTATGTCAATTAAGAATTTTACAATTATTGATCAGTTGGTACTCTAGAGATGATTTGCTAATATACTGATAGAACAAATACAGTGTCATTTAAGGAGAACTTGGTAAAAATAAGCATTTAGGAGGAGATGAGCCTTTATTTTAAGGGTGATCGCTCAACATTTTTGGATAACAAAGCAATGAAAATCTGATGGAGCCTGTGTGCTTTTTCCCAATAAAAATGTCTATGTAAATAAAATTTTGTGAAGACATTCAGATCTCATCCATGGATCCCAAGCTACATTTTTAAGAGGACTGCATTACAAAAATAAGGCAAGAAGTAATATCTGTAAAAATGCCTCATAAACTCTAGAGTTATATATAAACTTATGAGGCAACTGCACAATAAAAGCAACAAAAAGGATTAATTCTCATTACTGCTATAACATATATTGTAGTCTGAGTCGCTAGAATTTAATTCATTCTTTTACTATCTCTAGTTATCTAAGTTAATATAAGAGGCCATTATTAAGAGTTGAGTCTAAAATTTGCCTTCAATGTAAAACATATTTTATTCTAATATAATGTGGCTAGATATTGTTAAGTTTGATATTCATCAACACTGGTAAAATGAACCCAACCTCAGGTGCAAATCTAATAGAGCTGGATGTTAATTAATGTGATCCAAACAACTTATCGTTTCGGGCTTGCTTCTATTAGGAAAGATGTGTTATGGCTGTACACTAATAGAAAAGTCTATTAGTTGCACGGATTCCAATTTCCTTCATCTATGTTAGTCACTGCATGCTAGGTTTCTTCTAAGATTAATATTTTGTCATTGTTTCTCTTTATGTTTAGAGAATTGGTTTAAAACCATAAAATTGTGGAGCAAGATGCAATTGATGTATTTCATATATTTTAATCTGATAGTTTCATATATAACTTTTAGTCTAGGAGAATAAATCCATTTTCCTTTCAAGATTCAATTTTGGCATCCATCTGTGCAATACCAGAGAGAATTAATATCAGAAATGAAGGCCACTTCCATTTATATTTGAGCCCCATAATAATCCTGTAATGAGCGGGGTAGATGTTATTTACATCTTAAGGCAAGGTTTCTCCACCTCATCATTACTGCCATTTTGGGTTGGATAATTCTCTGTTGCAGAGACTATCTTGTGCACCACAGGATGTTTAGCAGCATCCCTGGCCTCTACCCACCAGATGCCAATAGCACCTCCCCAGATGTGATGATCAAAAATGTCTTCAGAATTGCCAAGTGTCTCCTAGGGGCAAAAATCACCCTCAGTTTAGAACCACTGGTTTAAAGGTAAAGAAACTACATTGCAGAGAATGTAAGGCATTGGCTCAAGGTCATGAAGACACTGAGTACTAGAGCCAGGGCTACAGCCCACGTCTCCGATATCTAGCTCTCCCCTCCTGCCATGGTCTGCAATGCAACTTACGAGATACTACATACTGTGATTCCTTTAGTGTTTCTGTTGAGCCATGAATATCATTAACATAAATAATCTCGTAATACCATTAATATATCTAGAAGACAAAAAGTAACACATATGAAAGTGTGTGTTAAATTCTGAAGTATTATGAAATTTTCACATTAGCATGAATGTATTCGAGAGAGAGACAGAGAGATAAAATGTGGGGGAAATCAGAGAAGACATGAAAAACCCAAAGTAAGCTGGAAACTAGAAGGTGAATCTGCCACTGATTTCAAGTCCCCAACTGCAGAACTGATCTTAAATAGTAGTTTAAGTATTTAATTCAATCTGGCTGCCATTGGCATCCTTCCAAAACACTCTATTAGCTGTTACAGTGGAATTTTGCCAGTAGCCAAATTATCAGTTTTTAGTCTCTAGAGGATAGCAGGTACAAACAAGGAAAATTCATCCTTAATGTTTTTAAGAGTGGCAGAGCTGTGCCCGATGGAAATAGCTTCATCCTCCAGACATATTAAATGAAGTTGGAAAAATCACGCTTGGCAAGATAAAAACTATAAAACCAGACACAATGTCTAGGCCCTCAGAAACCTGATATCTAAGGAATCTGTGGCTATATCCTCACTTTTTATGATTCCCAGAAGCCTGGACAATACACACACCTTAATCTAACCAAAGGAAGAGTTTTCCCATCTTGCATGCATGAAACCCCAGAGCCTGACCCAGTCCTGCATTAACATCCTGTGCATGACCAGTTCTCATGGGAAGACCCTCACTCACTAGCTTTTGGGTAAAGGCAAGATTATGTAAAAGAGTAAAAGTTGTAGAGATAGGTCTGCAGTTCTATTACACTTCAGAGAAAGTACTAAATTTCTTGTCCCTTTGAACAAAATGACACCACTGGTGAAAAAGCAAGCATTTTTCTTAAAATGCTGTCAACACCCCCAATTTCCTAGACATTTCCCTCATTTTTCTTTTTTTCACGATTCCCTGGTGGTCTCTCTCTCTCTCTCTCTCTCTCATAGGATTGTCAACGCTTAAAGACCTCATATCTCAGTTTCCCGAAACGGACTGAAACCTCCTAGGAGTTTATCTGTCAATTTAATATTTGTGTCATCTTAAAAGAAAGTAAGCTTATTCAACCTCCTTCCCATTTAATCAATTGGTGTGAAGGAAATGAGAGAGAGGACTAAAAATAGGTGGCTTACAGCTATTAACAATGCCTTGCACCAGCTAACACACAAAGTTCACAAAGTTGCCCGAACAGTTAATTGAGCAAGTTAGATTAAATGTCTTAGGAGGTGGGCAATGAAACAAGATGGTTTAGACCATTAAGACCAGAAGGAGAGGCTACTTTGCTTGTGTCTATATTAATATAGACTCTGGTAGATACAGAGTTTTTATAGAGTGGACAAGCAGACTCATTCTCCTCCATTGCATTATGGGTGGATCTCTGCCATTGAATAGTAAACCAAGACTTTCTTTCCCTGGTTCTGGCCAGCAGCATCAGGCAAGGGTCTGGGAGGACTCTCAGGCCTATGGGCTCTAACTCCCAGGCTTTGTAAAAGGCAACATCCTCCTTTTGAGCATCACCAGCCTCCCTTTCTAATTGAGTAGTCGCAGAAGAAAAACAGTCATATGTCAAGCTATTCTCTCTTACTCTCTTCTTCTATCATACAAGAGCCAAACGTTTGGGGTTTGCTGAGTATAATTTCAGAAATAAAGGTGCCTCCATTCTAAAATTAAAAGAGAAAAGCATTTGTTCATTTTGTTCATTATTCAGAGCCAAGGGAACATGACTCCAAGCCCACTTCTTGAGTCTGAATCCAAACTCTGTGGCCAGATGAAGGATCTTATGTAAGTACAAAGCATCCTTTGTTTTTTCACCCAGAAATAGAACAAACTATTTCTGGATTCCAAACTTATTCTCTGCAAACTTATTAAACAGTCTCACAAAGTTACAACTAAAGTACCATAGTCATAAATGTTCCCTATAACCTCATTGACTTTAAAATGATGTAACTTGCCTGGATAAGTCATACCAGAGGCAAATCGACAGTCATTTGTGTGGTAACAATGGCCTTCTCCATCCTTCCATGCCAGGCCATTGAGAAAGAAGTGGCCATGATGCTCAGCACATTTTTACAGCCTGAATGAACCTCATCACTAGTCTTTCAAATGTTCCAAGTGTGTTGCAGACAGATAAACAAGGCCTGCTTGGAGGAAAGGCCTGAATTTGAAACCATGGAGCATATCTCCTTCATTCAGAGTGTGTTGAGTGAAGCAGTGCATTGTAAATGAAATACAGTAAGCAGTCCTGTGGATATGCAGACGCCTTCATTTAAGAGAAAAGTTATTGGATTCTGTGGCCATGGTAGGCTGGGTGTGTGGATGATAACACAACTCAGCTCTTTTCCACTGAAAAAGATGCTTACAAGCAACCTCTCTCAAGGAAGAAAATTTCAGAAAAATCTGTTATCCCATAGAACTAAATATCTATATCTATCTATCATCTATCTATCTATCTATCATCTACCTATTTTCATTCAGGGGCTAGAACTAAGCTTTTGCAGCAGCGCGTGCTTTGATCATTGTGTGGGCAATAAAATAATTCATTTATAATTGATTCAGGCTACTTCTATTGACCTTGATGGCTACTGGCTACTGACTCCATAAAATGTGCTATGTCACTTAACAAATCTAAATGGTAATCAGTAGTAATCTTATAAAGTACAATGGGCAGCAGGAGTGATAGACTTTTATAAGCAGAAGGGAAACCATACATGGACAATGACAGACAGAAAGAACAACTGCTGTTTCCCAGCTGATAGAAGGAATATTTAAATTCCAACCCAGTGTGGGCTTTCCTGGTGGTGCAGTGGTTGAGAGTCCGCCTGCCGATGCAGGGGACACGGGTTCGTGCCCCGGTCTGGGAAGATCCCACATGCCACGGAGCGGCTGGGCACGTGAGCCATGGCCGCTGAGCCTGCGCATCCAGAGCCTGTGCTCCACAACGAGAGAGGCCACAACAGTGAGAGGCCCGCATACTGCAAAAAAAAAAAAAAAGAAAAAGAAAAAAAAAAATCCAACCCAGTGATGGGATGCCATTAGCAATCCAAAATGTGACTTAGAAAACTCTTGTGGTGGGGATAGTCATCCTGGAATATATTTCTAATTACTTCCTTTTAGGAAAAAGAGTATTTCTTTATTACTATAATAATATTTATTAATTATAATAAATATAGAATATATATAATAAACACAAAATTATTATTATTATTATAATACAGTCAGTACAAAACATTTTTCTTTTATTCCAATTGTAGGAGCACACATTTTTACTGTGGGGCAAGTATTAAAATATCAGAGAGTGTACAAACCATTCCCTTCAAAATCATTAATCACACTGGGAAATGATCCTCAACTTTAAAGTCAAATATCCAATCACTTAACCGATAATGACTGTAATGGTGAGGTGGTGGTGGGGAAGAAGGAACGTGTTTTCTCTAAAGTGTGCGATTGTGTAAATTATAAGTAGATCGATATTTGATATCTGCTTACTCACTACCATCATCAAAATGCAATTCTCTTCTCCAGCACCATCTTTTGAGGAAACATCTGTTTCTTTAAAAAATTGTTGAGTGACTCGTTCACTAATAGGCTCTGCAAGATGTAAGAACACCTAGAATTTAGATGCTTCAGTCTCTCATGACCAAGTTGTAAGTGCTTGAAGAAATGATGCACAGTCACATACCAAACTGTAAAGTATCATCTAAGACTCTGAGAACCTGGAAATGGCTTTGGTGACTCTTCAGCCTAAGACATATATTCCTGTCACCTTCTCCTTTATTGGTAGGAATTGGTGTACCAAAAAATACAGCCTCACTTTTTATTTTTTTAATTCAACTTTCCTCCAGTGAATGCATCATTTTACTCATTGTATCTCCATTCTTCACAAAGCCCACTCACTGCCCACCAAGGGGCCATGCAGAGTTGATAAAGTCACTCTCATCTCCATTCACCCAAAGATGAAAAAGGACACCAAAGCTTATTTCTGTGAAAGGTCTTTCTTTTATAGCTTGGACAGCTGTTCCCAAATGACTCCCTCTTAGAGATGGCTGATATTTCCTCATGCCTAAAATTTCTTGCATGCTCAAATGAATTTTCCTTCTTCTTTGCCCATTAAACTTCCACTTATCCCACATAATTCAGCTGAAATATTTCCTCAAGGAAGGTTTCCCTGCCCCCACCTTGCATCCACATCCCTCATCCCTACCTTGTCACATGCCCTGCCATGACATGTGGCATGTGCCTTTGCTTCAGAGCACTCATCAAAGTATTTATTTGGAGATCACTTGATTAATCAATGACAGTCCCCCCCACTAGACTCACCAGGGGCCATCTCTATTTTTGCTCACTCTTGTACCCTAGTGCCTCTCCCAGGACTTAGTACATCATAAGTGCTCAATAGGCAGTTGTTAACAGAAAGCACTAATGAACAGTTGGTCAGAAATACGAAATTTGTTTATCAGTGCCCTCTGAGGAATGAAAATGAGAGATACCTCAAGTTCCTCTTGCTATAATTCTAGTTAGTTAGTTCTAAGAAAGGAAATCTTACTCATATGCTAAAGCACAGGCTATATCCTCCTGCTTCCTCAGCAACCCATCCAGGAGGACTTGAAGACATTTGCTCACTCTTCCTGACCTTTGTTTACTTGTGACCAGCACAAGTAAAACAAAATAATATGTCAAGAAAATGCTTCAAAAATTCCTGAGCATGACAACTAAATGCAGTATGTGATCCTGGATGGGATCTTGGACTGGAAAAAAATAATTTTAAATCCCATTATGCACACTGGTAAAATCTGAATATGTACTCTTGGTGAGATTTTGTATCAGGGTTACATTTCTTGATTTTGATAACAGTACTCTGATTTGTTTTCCCTTGTTCTTAGGAACTACATGCTGAATGATTCAGGGTAAAGGAAATTATTTCTGCAACTTACTCTCAAATGGTTCAGGGGGAAATCTATATGTATCTATCTAAATATATCTATCTATATGTATCTATCTAAAACATCATAAAATATATGATGCTTTACACACACTCTCAAATGGCTCAGATATATGTGTGTACATGTACATAGACACATATAAATATTTTTTATATACATTCACATAACAAGAGAGAGAATGATAAGCAAATGTGGCAAATGTTAACAATTGGTGAATCTGAGTAAGGGCATAAGGGAGTTTTATGTACTATCCTTATACCTTTTCTCTAACTTAGAAATTATTTGAAAATCAGAAGTTAAAAAAAAATATCTGAGGAAGTAAGTATATGTATATTTGTGCAATTTTATGTACGTATGATGCATAATCACAATCTAATTAATACACACACGTATGAAGACTTTGGTCAGATTTCCAGTGCGGTAAGTGCTGCAGGATCTATAACTCCAATACGAAGTTGATTTTATATCAAAAGAACCATCCATAAAAGTTAGTGATTGATGCTTTACTGCAAGTGTATAAAGATAAAAAATATATATGTATGTATGTTTAAAAACCTAGGTTATCAGTATTTATGATCATGTTTTCCAGAGCCAGCATGATGGAAAAAAAGAAAAAATCAGTCCTAGACTATTCCTATATAACATCAAATCTATCCATCAGGTAGGCCAGTTTGGGGTAAAATAGCAAAGAGACACACTTGTGGATATGCTGAGTTCTAGAAAAGATAGCTTTCTTGTGTTTATTTAATGAGTAAAATGAAAGTGAAGTGCTTTTCAAATTTCTCAGTTCCATCTATTGAGTAAGCATTGTGCCCCATGGGGTGGGGGCGGAGGGTGAAGGGAAGGAGGTACTGAAGATTGTTCTTTGAGCATCATTAAAACATGAAGACTTTCTCAGTGGCTAAGATCCCACCTGGTCCAACATGGTGACTATGGCTCCTTGAGGCACTACTGAATGTTTCTGAGATGAAAATAGAACCATGGTGAAGGAAGTGGAGGAAAAAGTCAACATGAATGGCAGCTGGTAAGGTGAACATCTGCTTATCAAGTTCAATAATACAAATCAGCGTTTGTGCAATGCCTGACCCAGAGAGAAGCAGAAAGTAATTTGGAAATTGGAATGACTGTAAAAATACAATAAAGAATTATTTCACCAATCTATGAAATGGCATTTGGCAGTGGCTCCAGAACAAAACAATTCAGTAAACAAATGAAGTCATGACAAGGGAAGGTCATAAGGCAGCCTCTGAATGTGGCAAATGAAAAGTGACATCAGATTTTTTAATGGCTACAAATACAAATGTTTGCCCCTTGGCAGCACTGCCTGACTTTTTTTGAAACATGGCTTATAAGATCAGTGATAATTTAAGCACATTATCAATTTCCCATTTCGATCTTCTGGACTACAGGTAGATGCTATTAAAAAGGAACATTCTTAGAAGTATAAAGCACAGTTTTAAAAAATCAGTTATACGTAAATTTAAAAATATTTTCCATGTGATGATAGTCACAATTTTAACTATTTGATGGGCAGCTTCTGATAAATGCACTCACTAACAAAGCCACAAGAGTGAAAGACTTTGTCCCAGAAAACAAAACAGAAATCAAAAAGTCTTGGCAAGCTCTCCCGTCTCTTAAATATGTGTGGAAATCACTGCTAGTGCTGATATTTAAAAGTGGCTGCTTTTATCTTTAAACAACCCTGTTGTTTGAATAGACATGCTCCACGCATCACATTTGGAACATTTGTTTTACCAGCTGTTTCTAAAAATACGTTCATGATATAGACCTTTTCTGCCTATCACCAAAATTGCTTTTGTTCAGGGATTTTTCCCCCTTTCACAAGAGAAAGGGTAAAGACATGGAAAACAACATCTGCTGAAAGATCTCACAGCTTCAGGGAAGGACTACAGTCATAAGCTTTGCATGAAAAAAAAAAAAAAAGAACCACCAAAAAACTCCAATAAGCTACATGACTGAAGAGACTGCCACATTCTTTTGGATTAAAGGTAATCAAATATTTTAATTTGTTCATACGATCCTTATAGCAGCAGTGACAGATGTTCCCTACATGGAAGAGCGTCTCAATTAATCTACAGCTGGCTTAATTTTCTGGCCATCCTATCAAGGGAGAGGGAAGAAGAGGGAGGTAGAGAGAGAGGAATGCAAAGTTTTTAATTACTTCTCTGCAACTCTCTGCAACTGCATTCTTTCATCTACTTATTACATCTAACAAGCATATGTACAGATGAGGAGTGGTCAGGCAGTGAGGATGTACGTGACACCTAAAAGTTGGGTTAAAGAACCAATCATATTCCCAAGTGTCTGTTGAAGACCACTTCACAACCCATCTGTGTTCCTGGTTTCCAAGCAAAGATTTTATACTTTCTGGTAGTGGGTCATTTGCAGGATACCTCGTGCCTACTGCTGCTGTATAACCACCTGGTGTGTCCATGGACCATTTGTCAGTTGATGAACAGGACTGACCCTAGGGAATTGGTGCATGCTCGGCTATCCAGAGTCCTCCGTATCAACATTATCATTATCTTTGAATTCTTCTAGTAGCTTTCCTTGCAGGGCTTAAATCATGGACTTAATTCAAACTCACGGGAAAGACAGGATTCATGACTTTTTTCCAATTATGGGTCTGGCAGAGTTCCTATATCTAAATATTCACAAGGGTTCCCTTGTTGGCCTCTTAATATTCTTTTACATTAAAATATATAGAGAGGGCTTCCCTGGTGGTGCAGTGGTTGAGAGTCCGCCTGCCGATACAGGGGACACGGGTTCGTGCCCCGGTCCGGGAAGATCCCACAGGCCACGGAGCGGCTGGGCCCGTGAGCCATGGCCGCTGAGCCTGCGCGTCTGGAGCCTGTGCTCCGCGACGGGAGAGGCCACAACAGTGAGAGGCCCGCGTACTGTAAAAAAAAAATAAATAAATAAATAAAAATAATAATAAAATAAAATCTATATATAGAGAGAGCCTTTCTTTTTAATTACAAATGTAATACATACTCAACATAGAAATTTTGGAGTATGAATAACAAAATAAAAATTACTCACTGACCACCACCTGATAATAATCACTGTTAAGTCTGTTAATGATAATATAATCCTTATACCAGATGCAAAACACCAACTCCTGATTTCTCAATAAACTTGATGTGCCTTTTTATTAGGCTAAATTAAATATAATACTTTCAATATTTAGATAATAAATTTCATGAAGCAAGAGGTTATTGGTATAGATTGCCCAAGAGACTGAAATGGTGGGAGGAAAGGAGAACTATGGGGACAAATTCAGTAGCTGCCTTTAGTATAGGTCACATCCTTCCTTTTATCTGGGGACTAAGGTTTTGACCTCCTCTTGACACAGAGATGGATCGTGTTATCTCAACTATAGGCTCATTCAGCTCTTCAAAATAGTCCTCTCTACTTTGCAATAAGACTTAAACTGAGAAAAAATTCTAGGTTTAGATTGGAGTCCTTAGAAATTTCAATTTTTCCATAAGTTTTTTTGTTTACAAACTGATTGTGTCCTTCCAGTAACAGGTATTCTAGAATTTTTTTGAAATCTCCCATTCTATTTTGTGTCTTTAATCTATTTTTTGTACTGAAATTCAAAAACTCTCTTATACTTAATATCTAAGTGACCTATGCCTGGAATAATAACTTCCTGGGGTCTCAGTGAAATAAACAGCTTGGTCTTAAGATCATTTAGTTCATAAAAAATTTTAGACTTAGAAAGGTTTTCAGTTTTCAAAATTTACTAAATCTAGCTGTGGCAACATAGATAACACTTTAAATCTCTTTAAAGTTTTCTGGTTTTGGGAGGCTGGTTTATTTGTTTTCAGAGACAAGAAAAACATAAAAGAAAAATCTATGGGGAATGACTAACATCCAGTTGCCAACTTTTAATCAGTTAAAGATGCTACAAACAGGAACAAAACACTACTTTCATAAAAGACGTTGATTTTAACCATCAAGAACCGCCCCCTCCCCAAACAGAAGATATAATCTCAGAACATAGGGAAGTTCTGTAAATTTAACTTTGTGGAAACTCACTATATTGTCCTTACTTTTCTCAGTTCACCATGGATCAGTGAAGGTTTGGCATAGCTTGACACTAGTTTTGCTTTTGAGCTTGGGAATCACTGTTCTCATTTGTCTAATAATCTGTCCTCCATGTAGGAAGGTGATATCACTGACCATGCATCTCTAGAGCATACATTTGTTGAGTGTGTACCACGAGCTACTTAAACGAATTGCTTCACCATGTGCCCATAATCTCTTAGTTGGTCCCCTAGTGACCAATAGAGAGTTGTAGATTTGACCCCTAAATTGGTCAATAAGTATACTGTCTTGTGTGGCAACAATGTCCAGTGGAAAGAAGATGACCAATTTCCACACATTTCCTCTGAATTCTCTGTTGAATGCTATCTCAGTTTAAAATAAAAAGCTCTGGGCTCTTTAAAAAAAACCTTGATACACAGTATCAGTAAAACAGCATGGATTATGGATTTAGGACACTCAGGATTTAATTCCAACCCTAATGGAAACTAATTCAGTGACCTTGAACAAATCAATTTACCTATGTAGGTTTTACTTTTGTTACCTAAAACAAAATCATTACAATGAACTCAAAAGCTCTTCAAGCATATACTCTTAAAAGTTATGTAAACTTTAAGATTATAATTTTTAAAATTTCGAAAAAGGCCTTTAGCTTTACGGGAGCTTAAAAGAGGAATTGCTCTGTTTAATTCGATACTCAAGGTCACCGAGAGATATCTTAACCAGAAATCTTACTAAGAGCACATTCTTCAAACTTGATGAAGCGGTTAGATCTAAAGGAATTAAAAAAAATAGTCTTAAAAAAATAAACTTAAAAACACTGTGTGTCTAGGGAACTCTACTCAGTACTCTGCAATGGCTTATATGGGAAAAGAATCTTAAAAAAGAGTGGATATATGTATATGTATAACTGATTCACTTTGCTTGTACATCTGAAGCTAACATAACATTGTAAATCAACTATACTCCAATGAAAATTGAAAAAAAAAACCACACTATGCGTCTCTCATTGTTGAAACTTGCTTGACTTTCATAGGGTTTGTTTTTATTTTAATGTTTTAAAAATATTTAATTTGAATGCTATTAAATGAGGGTGTGTTCTCCCTGGTTGATGAGTTCTCGCTATTGCAGATGTGTCATCTGTTGTGTCACCTGTGTCACCCTTGTCTATTTCATCTCATCACGTTACACGGCTGGCCCCTGGGGACTGAGTTTGCCCATTTGCTTTTATAGGGAAAGCTAGAAATAACTAAATGTAAACAAACAAACAAGCAAATAAGCAAGTGAATAAACCAACCAACCACATAGGAAAATACCAGGCTATTGCAAGCATAAAGGGAGAAGAAGATGGAGACTTTACTGCATTTTGCTATGTCCCTATCAGGCCATCAACAGTGCTTAATTTACCCTTGTTTTACTCTTGTTTTCTATTATCCCTTTGATCTCAGAGGCTTTTAAAACACTAATTCTAAATTATGTTGTTTGAAAAGTCAACCCGTGTACCTCCTGCCCCCAAAGTCCTTCCTGATGGCGCCGTCTTTCTTCCTTTCCTGCATCAACTCTGCATTTCTTTTTTTGCTTTCTTCTTGAGTCATAGTTCAGAACCTCACAACGCCAGGCACAATACCACAACAAGGGGCCTTGCTAATGGAGAAAGCTCATAATGTCATTACTTAGCATTCTGCCTTCCAAAAGTTAATCTTATGCTCCCTCTGGGGTTGGGATACATTAGAATCTGGTTTCATAGTTTACTTGATGTTGTTCTTATACGAGTCTTTTGTATTTCTTTTCCGCAGATTTCTAATGTTAAAGATGCTAAAGGGACTAAGCATTAATTTATGGAGTCAAATCCTAAAGTAACAAATGCCACTTCTGCAGTAACACTAAATGTGGCTTGTACCTGTATTTTCATAGCCTGCTCCTGTCTAATCTGTTGCCAGGTGGTAGAACACATTCTTCTCCTCAGGATATTGGATGCTCCATCCTGCACCCTACTGAATAATCCTTTGCCTCCAACATTCAGAGGACTAAGATATAAATAAATGCTTTTGCCTGCAGTGCAGGAAGGAGTCCTATATATTGTGCCCCTTCAATTCTGTTCTCCTCATTCACTGCCTGTGTCACCAAGAATGTTTTTCTCACTTTCCCCACAAAACTTATAAAGCTACAAATCAAAAAGTACAGGAAAAGAGGAGGTTCTCAGCAGGTTGCAAATATCATATCTCAGTCATTTAGACATTTGTCAGCTCGATAACCCACAGCCAAGGTTTGGGGAAGAATTACTGCGATGTGACACAGTATGTGGGCTGGAGTTCAAAGAAACTACTGCCGAAGAGGTCTGAAAGCAGGAAGGATGCAGCCCACACCCCAGCGGAGGCACAGAGTACAAAAGACAGATGTGCAAAAGGAAGGGCAAAAAATCAAGCACTTACAAAAAAGGCAGTGTACACGCTGTGGGGAGGGGACCCTGGTTTTGTACATTTGCTTTTTTTTTTTTTTTTTTTTTGCTGTACGCGGGCCTCTCACTGCTGTGGCCTCTCCCGTTGCGGAGCACAGGCTCCGGACACACAGGCTCCGCGGCCATGGCTCGCGGGCCCAGCCGCTGCGCGGCATGTGGGATCTTCCAGGATAGGGGCACGAACCCGTGTCCCCTGCATCGGCAGGCGGACTCTCAACCACTGCGCCACCAGGGAAGCCCTGCTTTTTTTTTTAAATCAAGTTTCATATATGAGATAATGCGCATATTCAAAACAATGGTGAGAAATGAGCTTCCAATGTCCTTCCACATCCTATGTGGTCTCACGTGCTTAGTGGGGAACTCAACAAATGTTTATTAAGATTGACCATAAAATGTGCAAGAAGAATTCATCTTTTAAAAAAGAAAATTCCTAACCTATCAGATTTCTCTAGATCAAGGGTCAGTAGACTACCGAAATTCAGCTTGATGCCTGCTTTTTAAAATCAAGTTATATGGAATCACAGCCATAATCATTCATTTATGTATTGTCTATGGCTGCCTTTGTGTTACGACAACAGAGTTGAGTAGTTATGACAGGGATTGTGAGATTCCCAAAGTCTAAAATGTTTACTCTCTGGCTCTTTATTGGCTTTTGCTCTGAGTGATTAGGCAGAAAAATTTGAAGACTTAGCAATATAATATTGCCATGATCTTTTAGTAAAACGGGGGTATCTGCTTCAAAGCTAAGATGAAAGCAGAATTCAACAACAGAGGGTCCTCAAGCATTTTCAACTCTACAGATTTCCCAGTTTAGGCTTCCGGATTGGTCAGGATGGATATAATTTGTAATGAGACCCTCAGATGCTTAAGCAAGCTATACTTTCCTTGGAAAGATTCTAATAAAAGCAAACCCAGCTTTAAAAAGGTACTTGCTATTTCATTGTGAATTTTAGTCCTTAATAAATCCTTTAAGATTCTTTTCTTGCATAGAAAATTCAAGGGCCCAGAAAAGGTTTGGGGTTTTGTTTTGATTTTTCCTTTTATATAGTTTGAGACATATAATGCAAGGAAGTGAGAAAAATGAAAGAGAAGATAAACACATGAGTAGGAATTTAAGAAATGTCAAGAGTACACAGATGTCAGAAAGGGACTAAGGTAAGAAATGCATCCTCTCAGGTACACATTCACTTCTTTTGTTGCTGTCTATTAGCTGTAACATCAAAAACACTGTGTTCAAAGAACAGAATTATCTCAGAAATGAAGAAAATTCAGCATCTCACCAGAGCTCTCACTACGAGCCTCTATTCTTAGAATCCTAACATCAGTTAAAGGTGGCTGTTTCCTGATCATATGCTCTAAACAGGTCTGCTGACAAGCAGGGAGCTAGAAGTCCCCAGTGCACAATTACACAGGTGACATCAAGAAGGACTAACCTCACGTAAGTGATGGTTTTCATCCTGAATAGTGGAACCATTCCACCTTGCAGGAAGCCACAGTAAGTCGTTTAAATCACAGCTGTTTGGATAAATCATAGCTAAACAATTTCATAACCCCTATCAACCAAGGTTTTCAAAGCCTTTCAGATACACAGTAATTAATCCATCTAACAAGTATTTCCCAATCATTTAATATACTCAATACACAAACCTTCTTTCATTATTATCAAAGAGGCAGGTAGCTATTTCTATATATGGGTCAATGGAGAATACTATATAATGAGACTGTATAACATAGTGATTCCTGTGTGGGCTCAGGGCCCCACTGTCTTGGGTTTAAATCCCATTTCTCCTACTTCCTTGCTGTGTGGCCTTGGGACCATCCGTTTGGCTCCTCTGTGCCTCAGTTTACTCATCTTTAAAATGGAGATGATGATAAAGCCCCTCAGGGGATTGTTATGAGGATTAAGGGAGTTAACAATGTAACGTATTTAGAACTCTACCTGCATATAGTAAAAGCTCAATGAATATTTACTGAATGAAGGAACAAAGATGTAGCAGTGGAAAACTTACAGATGAAGGCCTAGAAATCACTTCAAGGGGCTTTATTCAATATTATGTGTGCTGTCACTGAAAGTGGACCACAGGGGCAGCTAAAGCTGACATTAAGTCAAAGTAAAATATTGTACCATCAGCAACTCAGTCAGAGACTGTATATTGTCAAAGTAGAAGGGCAAGGTCCACACTTTCCTTTTTAATTCCCAGATTTCTCAAACTCTTTCACAAAGCAATGATTGAGTATCTCACAGTAAAATTATTTTTTCAAGTTGCAGTCATTTTCTGCAATACAATGGTTCTCATGCTGTTTTAAGTATTAATATACTAGTTTTATGGGAAAATGTGGAAGTAAAGGGCACTGATATATTTCACTGTGAAGTTGGTTAATTAACATGCATCAAGTAAATGAATAAAGTTCATTATGTTTTAAAAGTTACAAAAACATAACAACTGAGTAATGGAATCATGCTGAATATTATAATTATGTGCTAAGAAATGCAGCTATTATAGTCTTTCCAAAGCTCGAGAAACAAAAGTTGGAAACCTAAGAAATATCCTGTTCATCTTCATGTTACTAAGGGACGAATTTTTGGAAACTCTATTTTGAGGAAACAAAATTAGTGAAAGCTCCACAAATGAGCATGTCATAGTTCTAAAATGTAGTGCTCTGATAAGTGTTTAAGCCCAATCCTCTGTGCACACTGCAGTAGAAATAAGAGTTATCTATTTTCAAACAGATTTGGGTTTGAACCTTACCTCTGCCACTATGTGCAGGCATGTGACCTTGGAAAAGCAAACTTTTTGAGTCCTGATTTTCTCAATTGTAAGATGGCCACAATAGTTTCTATATTATAATAACTGAAAATGAGTTTTAAATAAAATACCATGTTTGAATGCACCCGGCACAGTGTAGCACCTTAGCCAGTGACATGCCAGAGCCAGCTCATGATAGCTGACTGCTACATTTTCAGGAATTTTCCAAGTTGGTTGTTAAACATAGCCATTACCAAAGATATATATATATATATATATATATATATATATATATATATATATATATACACACACACACACACACACACACACACACACACACATATATATACACACACACATATGAATACATTCTATTAAAAACAAAGGTAATAAAAGCTTAAAACTCAAGTTCATTGATATCCATGGTATCTGTATGGTGAAAAAAGTGTATAATCGTGTGCTCATGAGCATTACTTCCCAATTCTGAGTTTAATATTGTCATATCTGTGGCTTGAAATCAGCCACAGAGGGAATATTTTATACTATAGAAACTGTCACACACTACAGATTAAGGCTGTGTGTGTCTACGTGTGTGCTGGTTCTTATCATTTATCAGCAAGCTACTATACCTGACTCATCAGGAATACCCCCTCCCTCCTCCAGCTTTCCCTCCCTCCTTCCTTATCTGCCCTCTCTCTTCCTCCTTCACTCTCTCCCTTCCTTCCTTCATTATAAAGTTCTTAGCCCATAGACCCCACAAATTTCCACTTCCTGTGCCCTTCCCCTGTACCCTTAAGAAGAGCAAAGAGCTACATTGACATGACTGAAACATCTCATCATAAAACCATCTTCCTTGAAACGCTTTCTCTTCTCCAGGTTAAAAATATGGACTTTTTAACCTTAAGATCCTATTTCAAAAATCAATCTATCAATTCATTTCAGACCTATTTTATACTCTCTTGTTCAACCTTTATGGATAAGGAGGTTGAATTTGTTACAAAAATTCATTTTCATACTATAAGTATCAAACAGACCAAATCATTCCAAGTTATGTGGCAAATTTCCTGGGTAATCACAGTATAATCCAGCATCTGAATAATTAACTGGGCACTGTCTTCCACCTTTCTCTCAAGAAATTCAGACTCAATTCTCAGAACTAAAGTTATTGTGTATGTCTTATTCTTTGAAAAGAGAAAAAAGAAAGAATTTAGGTCTAAGTCAAAGTGTTGACTCTCTAATGCTTCCATGAATTAAAAAATAAAATATGTATCATTTGACTCAGAAAGATCAAAAGATAATCTTACCTTGAAATATGCATGAGGTAGAAACAGTGAGTTAAAAAGATTTTTTTTTTTTTTTTTTTTTACTTTCCCTTGCCAAACACATTTATATTTTAGGTTAAAATACATAAACAAATAAATTTTATAATAAAACACATTCATATTTCCACTAATTCCTCACCAATTCAGGAACAGACACTGCTCTATATAGCAGAAATGATGACGCTCCTCACTAGCGTATTCTGAAAAAATTTTCTGTTGATTTGTTCCTGAAGAAAACGTCTAACTAGAAGATGGATAATCTATGGGAAAACTCCTTGGAAATTAGCTCTTACATGAAATCCCTTTAGCAGTAAGCCCATTTAATCATGCCAAAGAAATCAACAAGGGTTTCTTATTGTTGTTGACAGGGAGCTTGTTTAGCTATTATCATTAATAATTTTCCACTGTAAGTTTTGCCTCCTTAGCCAGGTAAGAAGTGCAACTTATGACCTCCAGATGCAAACCAGTTATCAGCCTTACAATTCGACTGAAAATTTGTTTTGCTTCTTTGTGAAGTTCCCTAAAGGTAAGGTTAAAAAGAGAAACAATAGGGGAGTGAGAAATAAAGGGAGAGGATTTCAAACCACATATTACAAACAGAGAACAGAATCACAGAACGACACCAAGACAGTGGACTCCAAGACAAGATGGCAAGACAGATGTGCCAGACGAAATGCATGCTTGACTGCTGTACCAAGGAAAGCAAGCACAAGAACAAAACCACACAGAGATGCTGCGAGGGCAGCTCTTGGGGCTGCTGTGATCCCGTGGAAATAATAATAAAGATGAGAACCCATGAAATTATAACTACAAAAGAAAGTTATCCCCACAACTCATAACTGGACTTGCTGGGTTAGCCTGGATGTATCACTTGAATGAAACACGAGATGGCGTTATTATAGCCCATGCACTGGTGATGGAGGCCATGGTTAGTTGATTAGCTATAAAACTCTCACTGCATGCCACACAATGATCCTGGGCTTGTCCAGAAATAAAAGATACAACAAATAGTCTATATCTGCAATAAAATTCTTTTTATGCCATCTGAAATTTGTGGAGAGGGATGTGTTTCTCTGTTCTTTTTGCATGTTTTTCTTTCATTACTATTATTTTTTTTCTGGCTCATTCGTCCTTTTTTTCAATGAAATGCATTGTCATAAAGGGGAGAGTAAAGACAAGTGGCCTGTGCAGATATAAGGAAAAATAAAAAGGGGAAAGGAGAAAATTTAAATAAAAAATATATAGGAGGAAGAAGAGGAAAACAAAGTACTTCATTCATTTGTACACAACTTTCTTGGATTTTGTTGGTGTTTGTTTTGTTTTGAGCATAAATACTGGAGGGATATGCTGAAGGGGAGAAATTTGAGATTAGGATGGCAAGAAAAGATTTTGTTGCCTTGGTTGATTTGTATATCTATATATCTCTCAGTATTTAAAAAATAATGACTCAAAAAAGTATAGCAATGAGTTAAAAATAGCCATAATGACCAAAATACTAAATATGAATCAAAACAAAATAAACTGAACCACCAAAAATTCATGCGGCACAAGATGAGGTGAAATAACAGAAAATGTTTTTCAAATATATACAAAGTATATATCTATTTATATATATACACAGAAATGTGTGTATATGGATAGATATATCTGTATAATTTTTTCTCTCTACCCCTCCCAAGGAAAATTGAGTTATGGAATCATCATTATAATTATGATAAAGAAAAAAACAAAACCTAAAGAAAAGTTAACATGCTTTTCCACCAAGTTAAAACAGTATCATGCATGTCTATGTTGGCTGATGTAAGAATGATGGTATGAATTTCTGTGTAAAGACGTGGCTGATGGCAGGGGCTGTTGTTAATCTCTGTTTACATTATTCTAATATCATTTATACTGTGTCTATATATATATGGAACAATAGGCTCTATATATTTAGTATACACACATACATAAATATATATATGTACACACAGTATATATATTGGGGCTTATGGGAGAAAAAATACAGAACAAAAAGAATAAAAGAAAACACATAAAAGCCTCTCTTTTAAAACCCAATCCCTCTTTATTTATTAATTTTTCTCGGGTGCGGGGACTTGCTTAATGATTTCATTAAGCTCACTCCTTAACAACTACTTGCACTGGCATTTGAAATCAGGAAGTTCTCATGGCATTTGAAATCAGGAAGTCTGGCTTGAAATTCTCTCTTCAACACGCCCATCCTTAACCTATTACCTAAGAAGCTCTGGCCCTAGGCCATACCGTATATGTGTAGTACTAATTTTTCAACCATAACGAATCAGAAATTCTGTGCCCCCAAACTAAGATATAGAAGAATGCTCCCTGGGGTTAATTGATTCTGCCACTGGGTGGCATCATCTGTGGTTTTTCTTGCCTGTCCTTGGATGGGGTGTGCTAACTGCTGAATTAGAGACCTCTCCTTCGAATTGAGTTCTGATAATATTCTAGGCATTTCCATTCATTGTCTACATTGTTTCTTCCCTTCTTATCCCTCCTTTGCTTTTATTCCCCTTATTTTTGTATCTGTCTTCCCTAATAGACTATGAAATCCTGGAAGGAGTCTCATCTTGTTTTTAATTTCCTAGAACCTACTCCAGTGTTTATACATAGTAGTCACTAAAAACTGTTGCATAAATAAGTGATTTATTACACTTTCAACTGGAAGTGTATATACTTACACACTGATCTTATTGATTCCCTCTCCTTCCCAACATCACCAAAAATCCTTGGGTAATGGAGATGAATAGAATTTTTTTTCATTTTTACCACTTTTGTTATTAGATTTGTTGTTCTGGTTATAAAATCAATGATAATGATCAACCCACATTTTATGCACACCATGCCCGCACTATCAATGGCCTAATAGCCAATTAGCTGATTTTCCTATACTTATATTTCTATCCTTATTCTAATTTTCAAAGCATTTTATCATTAGGGCTTTAAAGGCCACATATTTGCTCCAGTCACTTAAAAATTAGCTTGGGCTGGGGTGGAGGTGGGTTATAAAAAAGTGATGCAACTTATCACTGAGTGGGCTAATGAATGAAGATAGAAACTATACCATTAAATTAGGAACATTATAACCCATGAATGTACTCTATTAATTTATAAATCAATGAAGGAAATTCAAAAATTGGTGGGATTTAACCTAGACCTAAATATGTGAATAGCTGTTTGCTTTGTGTACATTGAACATGTATTAGAGCTCAAATGTAAAAATTACTCATGTCCACAGCCAATAATGATTAATTAAATTAATGAAATTTACATCTACTTACATCCTTCTTTCCGAAGCTAAAACATTTCTCAGATTACTTCTATTATAACTTTATTCAAAGTGTTTTTAGGTGAACCCTAAAATTCAAGGTGAATTCTGGACATTGTGACTCAAACATTCCTATGGCATTTCATTTAGGCATTTACTATTCAACTACACACTGAATAGTTACTTGACTGATGATTATTTAAACATGATTCTATTTATCAATCCTGAGTTTCCATATGGAAAAATCTTTCTAAAATTAAATAAAAATCTATTTATTTGTAATGAAAATATACAAGTTGCTAACTTCAAGTTTGCTGGAGACACGAATGACAAAATGCATTTCTATAAACTCTTAAGATTACCAACATCATATTTAAGGTCGATAATCAGCACACTTATTATTTTTCATCTATGGATTCTGAAAAATAAAGCTCTCTTTCTTCCTATCCTTTATTAGAAAATTATTATTGTCTTAACACTTCAGCTGCGTCCTCCACAATGTTCCAGCAAATAAAAACTCTAAGGATTTGCTGAGCTTTTAACAATTCAGTGCCAGATTTTCATATTATAAATACTTTACTGAGGCATCTCAAACTGCTAAAGACTAAGAACCCAGGTCTACCTGGAGAACATAAATGGGGATAAGCTCTTGGTGTTTTGCCAAATTTAACTGTCACCGTAATGGGTTGGGTAACAAAGAGGAACAAAGTAGCAATAACACCAAATGCAAATGTGAGGACTGTAGATTTGAGAAGTAAAAATACATCTGAGAATCACTCTGGGGATAGTAATTATTTTGGGATCTCAGATTACTACCATTAGTTTAAACATCTCCCTCAATCCAACCATTATAAGTTGTTTAGCACAGTCCTACTGATAGATGGATGTGTTTCATCTTTACTTCCTTTTACTGTCTGCCCTCTGGTGCAAGTGCTGTCCCTTGAGATTTGATCAAAGGACACCTAACAAAAGTGGAGGCAAAAACCCCCAGCTAACTGACACCCAGAAAAATGTATCCCTAGATAATGGCTGGATGAATCAATATAGTTGTTAATTACTGCCATGCCCATTTCTCAGGTGCAAAAGGCACTTTTTTTCACTTTTCTCCTCTGCTCTTTGAACCCTGCCCCCACGATTTTTAGAATCTTAAGACCATAAACCACATAAAATTCAGACAATTGATAATTTTTAAATATACAGAAGCGAATCTGACAATACATTAGTTTTGATGTTATTTTTTTTTTTCTGAAAGATGGAGACACTGGGCATAGGAGTTGGGGGGAGGGAGAGAGAAGGAGTGAAAAGTGAATTTAAACCCTTTATCTGTATTTCATAATCCATTCCCACATTTTAGATCATGAAGGTAAACTTACTAAAGACCTTAATTTTTATTTGGCTTCCACAATCTCATGAGAGAATCCCATTTCCTAGTGGTTATTTGAATCCTCTCCAGCTTGTCTATTTGTTGTTGTTGTTTATTAAGAAGAGGTAAGAAGGACAATGAAATATGCATTTACTGCACAATTTAACATCAATAGAAGTGTAGTTGGGAAGAAAAGGGTTTATATGCAAAGACATAAATCTAAAATATCAAATAGACACCTCCTTCTTTTGTAGGGGACACAATCAATGTTTACAAATTAGGAAAGTTAAAATCCTGACCCTCAACTTTATGTACTTGAACAGTTATTCAAATATTCTTCTGAATATATTTATTTGATACAGATGGATTCATTATGACTTTATAGTTCACAATTTCAATTCCGGGTTCTCAAAGCAAATGTCCAGAAAATGCAACTCACTATAAAATGATCTAGTTCCCAGCAAAAGAAGGGACAGGGTAAGGTAGAGAATTATTTTTGCTAAAGAAACATGGATTTTATTAGGGCGATACTTACTTGTATGAAATCATATATTTAAAAATAATTCACCAGGTTTTATTTAGCTGTTTAAAGGGAGATGAAGTGAGAGGTATGAAAAATCTCCAATTTTAATTTAAGATTATGAGGTATTTTGAGAGTCATACAAATTCAGTCAACAAATACTAATTGAGTTTTCACTCTGCCTTGTTCTCATGATTTAGGCTTTAAAAAAAAAAAACTCATTTACATATGTTCCAGCAAAAATATACAGAGAAAACTTGAAATCCACTGGATGTAAAAGGTTTCTAAACTATCATCAACCACACTCTAAAAAAATTTAAGTTGTCCTTAAAGAACTAAGCTACACAACTAAGCTACACCAAACCAGGGTGATCCCTAAATGTCAAAGTGGGTTGTGAGTATAAAAGTCATTTGCTTACATCTGACTCAAAACCAGCAGCTTTGAAACCCAAAGAAATATTTCATTTAAAATTTGATGCCCACATGAACACAAAAGTTGTTGAATATAACATATACTAAAGTTATGAAAAGTTTACACAAATTTATGAAAAGCAAGAGCCTCCAGTGGACCTAAATTAATCAGGAAAGAACCTGTAGAAGTTAAATACCTTATTACTGACACAGCCTAGAAAATCATAAATTTGGTAACAAAGTAAGAGAAGATAAGGTAATTTCAAGTAAGATAGAACAAGATTAGCCAAATTTAGTGTATTTCCAGCAAACATCAGGCCTGGAAAAGAGTAAAATTTTAGAAACTGAGGTAGTGAATTAGAATGTTTAAACTTAGAATTTTAATCTCAATATTCACATAGAATCTCAGGATTAACAGTTTATGTCAAAGTTATGTAAATGTCACCACTGTTCACTGCTGCATGGGCAATGGAAGACTTCTCTTTAGGCAGTGTGAAACTTAACCCCAGAAACAACTGGTTTGATGGTTCTGATTTTTAATCTGTAATATTTCTGGAAAATCTTAAGGCTACAGAGATATTTCTCATACAATGTAAAAAAGGACTTGACAGCTCTAAGCATGTAACCTTCATCAGTATTAATCAGGTTCCCAGGGCAAAACCTCTGCATCAATAGGTATATCTATCTCCTTCCTACATTAAATATGCCTCTGACATATTTCCCTGTGCATCTGAATCACTTACCAGGAATACTTTATGGAGTAAATTTAGAAGGAAGAAATGCTCATTCTTCAAATGTGATGAGTTAAATAATCCCAGGCAGAGGGGATCAATATCAGCCTCATGGAGCTATATGTTAGCTCCTTCGGAGTGGGTATTCTGTCACTTGCTTTACTTATATATTCCCTCCCATACTCCCTTGCAGAACACCACAGATTGTTTTAAAAACTGTTTTTATTCCCCCACCCGCCCCATGTAATTATATCACTCAAGAAATACTGGCATTGAATTTCTGTCCTCTGCTTTGAATCAGATGAAACACCTGTGTAGTCACTAAAAAGCAAATGGACTTAGTCTGGGGCTTTTCAAGTTTGGGCCTGTTTATGTTCAATACCAAATGGTAACATACTCACAACCTGGGGAGCCATAGACCTTGTGAATCAGAGATCTAGAAAAGCCCTCTGTCTTCTTATGGAGGTTGCTATGGAGATGACGGTGTGTAGGAGGGGGAGGTAGTAGGGGAAGACAGTGGTGACAATTGAGAATGATCAAGCCTAGGTTTTTATAAGAAGACTTAATATCCAGAGATTTGATAAACATTGTTGCATATATACAGATATCACTGCTATGAAAGCGAGAAAACCAGAGAAAGGATACACAGAGAATCCAAATTGAAATCTAGGTATCTTAAATTATTGACCACAAAATCAGTGAATTTAACATGCGTCTTGGAGATCATGCCCTATTCATATCTGAATCCTTAATATGTAGCACATACCTAACATACACAACTGACCCTCAAAAAATATTTGTTGAACTGAATTCTGTTGGAGAGGTAAGTTAGATAATAAAGCTCCATATTCTATTTTCCAACAGCACATTTGTGCAAACTATTAGAAAAGGAAGGATTCAAATCTAGAGAAACACTGTATCCTGCCTGAGGGCTCAGAAATATTTATTAAATGAATGAATAAATCAATTATTTAATTAATGAAAATTTGTTGCCCACGTTCTGGTATAGATCAGACGTATCTTCCCTTTAGACTTAAAACCTCACTTAGAACACTGAGATTATGACCCAATAATCTGAAAAACAATCTGACCAGCCGGGTCAAAGTTACTTTCCTCCCACACAACTGAGCGTCCAAAGTAACAGATCACACTCCAGAATGGAAAGGCCCTGTAAATTATTGACATGTCCCTATGTAATGTTAAGAACAGGAACCCACAGAACTTCCTGAATCCAAAGCCATTTGCAAGATACCAAGCAGTCAGGCTTCCACAAAATCTGAAAATTGTAAATAATTTTAGGGTAACAAATGGAAGATTTTCACTTTTGTTACACTAATTTTTTTAATGAATCTTAAATTTCTCTAGAATTAACAAAGGAAATGTTTAATGGCTCTCCTTTATTTTTAAAGAAAAGGAAAAAAAAGTTAAAGCAACCCAAAGAATCAACTAGAAGATTCTATTTATTTCTCTTAGCCTTTACAGAAATAAGATCCTAACCCAACTCCAGCTTTTAACTCTATTAAACATACACAGAAATTCGATGATATCTGTTCTCTATTTTATATATATATATATATATATATATATATATATATATATACATATATATAAATATTTAACTTATAGCAAGTCTCAAAATAGACGACTTGGGAAAGTTGATAGGAAATAATCAGGGACTGCAGTTGCCTGCTGGACATTATATCATATATAAAGCTCACTATAAAGAAAGACCATAAAACATCAAAATGTATCTGGGTGCAAATGGGGAACACACTGAAGCTTCTAATTGCCAAAGTCCTCTCAACTTCAGCACAGTAGATACATTTCGAAGCATCTCAGCCGTTGACATGGCATGGTTCTGTCCTAATTTTGTGTTTACTATGTTATATTGCTACACAAATTCTCTAAACACACAACGAACAAAATTAGTATAAATATAATACCATGCTAACTGCTGTTGAAATCCCATGGAAAAAATTTATTTTTGGTTGTTTGGTTTTGGTTTTTGATTTTGTTTTGTTTGCCACTTAGAACAGTTCATGAGGTTTACATGATCTTTATGGCCCCACTTTGGCTTTATGTTTTTTTGATGTCAATCCAATATAAAAGTCTTCATGTCCCACCCCCTGTCAATTTCATAGCTGCCACTGGCTGCTATACATTTGCTGCTTTGGTGGTTAATCTGGGTGTCTGATTGCTCCAAGTTATGTCTTATGGACTTTTCTTTAGCTAGTCAAGGAAGTGACTTTAAATTTCCCTGGGATTTTACGGCTCCTTCCATGGGATTTGATGCTTTCGATTGATATTTATATATGTATTTACATACATATATAGATACAGGAAATACACACATTAACACACTATAATATATATATATATAACACATGTATATTCACATATACGTATGTATTGTTTTTTGCAAATGAAAAAATAAAGCAAGCAAAACAAGACTGACCTAACCTACCTGTACTCGGCTCACATTCAACGAAGTCTTCGTCATCACTTGAACATTCAGCAGATGAAACAAGGTCATCTGATGTTGGCTGCACGTGTCAAAGAAAACATAATGAGGTAGGGGGAAGAGAGAGGAGAGAGAGAGAGATAAAGAAACCAATGAGCAAAAGCATCAAAGACTTATCACTGTGTCCTGCCTCCATCAGCATTGCTGTCTCTCTCCTCTAAAGAGGGCATGCTGTAGGGTAGAGAATGTTAACTCCTGTGTAGCTTTGAATGGCTCTGGATCCAGACAATCTGTGTGGGTCTATGTAAAGCTGAGTGCCCCAAGGTGGCTTGAGGAGGCTGAAGGCTATCCTATCCCTGTAGATCACATTGTGCAGCCTGATTCTAACCTGACTTTAATTTCAATTTTGAGAATCAGAAGGGCAGGAGAAGGGCTATTGCAAATGGTGGCAATACAAGGGAGCAAGCCAGCACAGAAGAACTACACTGCAGCTTGGAGAGGGTTTCCATACATATGGTGTGCAGTCTCAAGTGTATGATTTGGTGGTCATGAATCTATAGGCTGGCATAATTAATGAACACTGTGGAATGCAGTCTGTTTGGGAATAGCATAATGGCCTCTCTCACTATCAGCGATTCTTCATGTAATTGCTGCAGTCAGTTGAATTAGTAATGTTGACCAGCAGACAGATACTACAAGACAGCCTGTGGACACAGGTAAGGCTGTTTCTGAAGACAGCAGAAAAAATTTTGATTGCAACAAAAGTAATTCAATTTGAGACAATTTTTTTTTTCTATTGAATCCTGCAGATATTCCCCAATGCCAGGGAATCTGCTGCTGCAAGAAATATAAGGGACTGTAGGTGTGGGCAGTAAGAAAGTCCCTTGCTACACAGTAGACGAGAAAAGTACTTTCTGTACCTGGTACATTCTACATGCACAGTAAATACTCTTTCAATCATTCCCTCAATTATTAAGCTACAAATCTTGTCTAAAAACCAAACTTTTGTCCTACTCTGTGCATAAGAGTACACAATATATAGCAGTTGTTCAACAAATGCTCATTGATTTCTCCTTCCTGATGTTCATAATATTAACTGACTTGCAGGTCTTATTATTCCCAAAGCATTGAAGCCTGAATCCATATTCAAGGGAAAAAGTGATTACAAGTCAGATGCTGTGCTAGACATGTATATATGCTTATTAGTTGTAGTTATTACTAATTAATTAGACACAATTCTCACAATGATCCTTTGGGACAGGGATAATTATTACACTTTTAAAGGGAACTGAAGTTCAGAGAGGTTAAGCAAGTTGCTAAAGGACCCACAGCTAGTAAAAAACATAGTGAAGATTTGAATAGATACTCAAAGTTTGCATCTGTAGCTCCCATAGGCTTCTTTATACCCCTTCTTACATGATGTTATGGACTGAACTGTGTCCCCTCCCAAATTCATATGTTGAAGTTCTAACCCCCTAGTATCTCAGAATGTGACTGGTATGTGGAGATGGGGTCTTTGAAGAGGTAAGGAAATTAAAATGAGGTCATTTGGGTAAATAAATCCAATATGACTGTTGTCTTTACAAAAAGATGAGATTATGACACACACACACACACACACACACACACACATACACACATAGGGAAGGCCATGTGAAGGCACAGGGAGAAGACAGCCATCTACAAGCTAGGGGGAGAGGTCTCAGAAGAAACCAACACCCCTGACATCTTGACCTCAGAATTCTAGCTTCTAGAACTGTGAGAAAATAAATTTCTGTTGTTTAAGCCACGCTGTCTATGGTACTTTGTTATGGCAGCCCTAGCAAATGAATACACATGACAACCCGTATGCTTAGCGTTTCCAGACAACATCCTTCTTGAAATAGACATAGTAGGCACGGAATTGCTGGAGACAGCAAAGAACAGTAGGAAAACCACATTAGGTAATGGATTTTGCTTAATTAACAGTGGCAGAGAGGTGCCTTAAACCACGTAATTGATCTTTATTCAATATCTGTGAGGGAGATACTTCTACCTCTGCTTCTCCTTAAAGTCAATAGAAAAAGATTTTTCAAACATACTATTTTTATTGTCAACTAGACACTACTGAAATGTGCATTTCATTTCCACAACTGATGCCGGCAGCTGTATCCTGGAGCACCATTATTCATGTTAGAGAGATCATGAGCTCACTCTCTTGGAGTTTCCTGCTATGATGGGGCCCAATACGGGTCCACTCCTGCTCATTAAGGGAAGGGAGGTGATAAGAGAATAAATATTAACTGTGTAAATGCAGAAGCAATTAGAAGAGGCAAATACCATTTTTGGAAGGGCCACAATTATTGTTTGATTGTTCTAAAGCATGCATTTTCTATGGGGATGATATCCACCCATGTCCCTCCCCCAGCCAGCAATAATTGTTTTGGGCAAAAGGGGGAGGATCTTAGATATGAAAATGGCTTGTGATCAGCCAAGAGCCACAGTACTAAAATGAATATACAGTATATCTGGTATTAAAATTTTATGGAGAAGGACAATTAGGAAAAGGTCTAAAAGTCTTCTTAAAGGCTGGTAACGAAAAAGAGGTTGAGAATACATTTCTAAAATGTAATCAATCGAAAATTAATTGTCGGTGACTTGATTATAAGGACCTTACAGAATGGCCCATATAGGACTTAACTAGCTTTGATCCCTAGAAAACTGGTGAGTTAATGAATATCTAGTGAGCTTGTCTCAAGAACTGAAGGCCAGGCAATAAAGTTTAAGAAGGTCACTGAGCAAATGTATAAAAACAATGCATAACTCCAATAGAAACCAAAAAGGGCATTAACATATTAGTGGAATCTTTAACTTAATACCAAAAAGTATCTTAATTTTTAAGAGAATTAAGATTTTACTTAAGCCTTAGAATTATCTTAATTTTTATTGGCTAAAGAAACAATGTAAGGTTTTTTTGTTTGTTTTTGTTTTCGGTTTTTTGTCTTTTTTAAGATAAGTACTAGGCTCTGCGGTGGAAAGGATATTTCCTATTTTCCCTTCAGCTTCCCCCGCCTCCTCTAATACCTCACAGGTTCTCGCCCCTGTGGTTTGAGTGACACTGTCCCCAGCCCCACTCCCCTCCCCCATAACCACCTCCATTTCTGTCCCCAAAATGGGCCCCTAATCCCCCTGGCAGGCCCCAAACATATGCTCACCCATGTTCTCGCTCCCTGTGCCTCACTTCCCAGAGATTTTTTTTTTTTTAAATATGAGTATGGATGAGAACAAGTTTCCTCCCAGGCAATGGAAACACATTTTGCCAGTAGCTCCTATAAATGGTGACTAGACTCAAAGAAGATGAGATGACAGGCAGTCTGGAGAGTGTGGTAAGACTGGGCTCTAGACAGCACAGCTATGAATCCCAGCTCCTAAACGTATAGTCTGTGACCTGGGGAAGCCAGTTACTTCCCCTCTCCGGGCCTCAATTATTTTCATCTGTAAATTGGGGTTAAACAGAGTGATTTGTTATCAACTGAGCATGGGATTTAAGTGTACTGTTAAAAGTGAAGCTCTGTTCTTGGCATATGGTACATGCTCAATAAATATGAGCTAAAACTAGCTAACTAATTCAATCAATCAATCAATCAGTAACAGGAATGTCGAGCCTGGGAGCCACTCTTAATTTAAATAGATGTGCTATCTGCCTATGTACTCTGTCTTTAATGATTTATCCCCCATTAGAACTGCTCTTCATTGCTCATAATTCCTTACCTCCATTTAATGGTACAAACACCATTTCTGGTTGGATCTGCCACGAAGAGAGATAAAGAAAAATATACTCATGAAGATGCCAAGAGAGCTAAAAAAGCCATTGGAAGATCTGTTTCCAGTGGCTGTGGATCCAAACATTGTGTGTGGTCTTCTGTGAATTGAGCCCCTTCCTTTCTGTCCCTCAGACTTCACCATCACCATTTACAGATTCAGCCAATGAAACTCCCAAAGCAATTACATACATCTCAATCCTCTCCTGGCCCAACATGGTAAACAACGTTTATCTGGAGAACCTGGCATCTAACACAGCCACGCCTGCCACAGAACACTGTGTAGTTTCAGAAATGCTTTCGCTGCCAGGAGCAGGAAGCTTTGATATGCAAAGGGCTCAGGGTTCAGATCACTATTTTTAGGGATTTAAAAAAAAATGACTTCTGTCCTTGCCACCCAAACACAACAACAAAAATTACAAACCAAGGTTTTGGGATATACACTTAGGATCATATCCTAAAGTAATGATTATTTGATCCAAAATTACTCTCAGAAAACCCAAGGCTTTCTTTTAGTAGCTTTTTAAATTTTTTTTGTCTGTGCCCTTCCCCAGTTACAAGCAAATGCAGGGTCTGACTCTGACCCTTGGAAGAAAAGGCACACGTCCCTGATTATTGGTCCCCATGACTAGTGGAGTATGTTTCACTACTGCAGTATCTCACAGACTTGGGGTACAATGATCATGAGAAGAATGGAACTACGGACTGTTTTCCTTAAATAAAATGCAGGAGCCCTAGGCTGTGTGTGTGTGTGTGTGTGAGTGTGTGTATGTATCTTCTTACAATCACAACCATTTTTTATTATTACTCAGAATTCCTTAGAAAGAAGAGCAGTTAGTACTTTTGAGAGGAAAAAGGTATTTGAACTCTCTAGAATCATGCCTACTAATTTACCACTCATTAAACACTTGCTATATTCAGGCTTTGTGCTAAGCAATGATCACATATTAACTCTTTCAGAACTCATAATAACCAAGGGTACAGAAATTTGTAGTGACATCTGCTGTTTTAACTGCTCACCATCCACGCTCCTTCGAGGAGCAGTATTGCCTTAGGAAATTTCTCTATTCATATAGTTACATGAGGACTGTTCATCAAGTTGCCTTCCATGTCATCTTAACTTTTTTTCCCTCACAATGATTGTCTAAAGGTCTCATAATTCCTAATGGCTAAGCTTAAAGTGCTTACATACTGTGGTTCCCATATGTCAAATATCAACATTATCTACAAGTCATTCAATGAAGAATAGAAGATCCATAACTACTCCCCAAACCAAACAGTTTCTTAGTGGCTAAGTGACTAAGTCAACCATCAGTGATACGGAACTATATCATCAAGGTGCTTTGTTCATTCATTCATGCATAATAAATATTTATTGAATGCATATGTGTCCAGCCTTGTAACAGTCAGGAGGGATAAAGTGATAGATAAAAACAGTTCTTTTGCGCTGGGAATTCACAGTCTCTGAAGAGACTGTCTGGTCAATGGACAAACTTGACACAGTAAACTGAATGCTATGACAAGAGTAAGCATAAGGTGATAAGGCAGCATATAGCAAGGGAGCAGAGAGAGCTCCTAGGCAGAGGGGCATGTGGAAAATGAGCCCTCAGGGACAGGCAGTAGTGAAGCAGGGGAATGCTGAGAGCTTTGAGAAGGAAAAGGGCATCCTAGGTGAAATCAACAGTCTTTGTAAAGGCTCAGAGATATGAAAAAGCACAGCTTATTTGTATACCCACAAGTAGTATGGGATGACTGGAGTGAAGAGATGTACTAGAATGACAGTATGGTATGACAGCTTCTTGAGTTATCGTGTTGTTCTTGCAAACTTGGATAATGAGCATGAATTTAATATCCTGCCCTATCAGACTCCTCTCCTTCTTCCCCTCCCCACATCTCACCAGTGTCATCCGTCACATTTCCTTAGGGAGCTAATAATACACGTGGTTTCAGAACACAGTGCATGGGTCTGACTGCGCCATTCCCTCCACAGTGCAAATGAAAGACCTTCCCTTGCCTTCTCAAGGGGAGGAAAATCTTCTTCTGTCCCTATATATTAGCCAAGTCCTATATTAAAAATAATAATTCATACTACCCTATTTTAAAATATGTATCTCATATTTTTAATCCACATGTTGAAATTACTTGGTTCTGTATGAGGACTCATAAAACTAAAGATAGGTATTATAATAACTTTCAATAAAATATCTCTCAGGCAGGAGCCCTCTTTAGTCCATTCCTGAAAGATTTTTATTGCATTTATATTCTTTTTTTACCCCTACCAGTGTTTATTGAAATTACCTTAGAATAAACTGGGACCGAAGAAAGCTCAAAACTCTGTCCACCCAAGTAAATTTATAGATATATTTACCTTCTAATTCCCTCAGTTTTACAAACCTGGCTTCTCATTTTTCTCCAATGAGTTATTGTTTCTATAATCACCTGCTTCTAATTATTCACTCTGAAGGGCTCTACCTCATCTCAGTACAGGGATGGTTCTACACCATTCTTCATCGTTATCCATTATTCAGCATTGAGAAAAATATCTGCTTCCGTGGTCAGAACTGCTTAAGAGAGTTTCACTATGTCCCCTTCCTACTGCCCAGATGCTGATTTGTGACTTCAAAATTCCAACCTTTAGCTGTTTATCTTATACTGAGAATAGGCTAATCATTTGGGGGGATGATCTTTTTTTTTTTCCACCCAGCTCCTTGGAAGCACGGTTATTTGACCGAGATTAAGCAGCAGATAAAATAAGTCCTGTCACAGAACAGCTTTATGAAATTATAAATAACACACTCAAGAATGATGATCGCCTTTCTTCCAGTGAAAAAGGAAAGGAGAAAGGCCCATAAATATTCTGAAGTCCCACAGAAAACAGCCATACATCTCTGCAGCTGCTTCATGCTCAAAAGAATTAAATTCCTTCAAATGCTTGGTGTTTTAGTTTTTTGTCTCTAAACTTCCTTTCTGAGATAGAGCTGGAGTTAAGTATCTCATATGAGGGATGGTCTCATTCAGCTTCATTATGAGTATTTATTCTCTATTAAAAAAAAGATGTCTGAGATACTTTAAAGTACATAGACTCTAGATCAATCAATAATCTTTAATGAGATCTGAAAAGGTTGACATCTCAATTTAAATTTATTTAAGACTTTATCAAACTGTTGCCATTGCATAGTCCAATCTTTGATCAATGCTAATAGATACCTCCCCCCCGCCCCCCACACACAAACTACTGGATGATTTTTAGACTGAACCAAAGGCAGGCAAACCTGGAGCTTCAGCAAGCTTGTTAGAAACGATCATCTCATCCCTCCCTTCTTCCCCACCAACCCCACCACTACACCCAGTGCAAGCCCCATCCAGAAACAACCTTAAAGCATGGTAAGATTGTATGAGTGTGATTATCTCTACCCTCATTTTATCCTGAACATCCTCTCTATAGTCATCTTCAAAAGAACCAACAACACCATTATGAGAAAATGAAATAAACGATTTGAACTTGTCATACTCAAGTGTAAAAGACAGAGGCATATCACGAGGCAGGTTCTGAATGATGGAAACAAAGGGACAAAGTTCCAGCCTGGTTAAGATGCTTTCTGAGTTCCCTTTTCATCTACCTCGATGTGCCTAAGTGTCTTTACTGGAACGACTCTGTGAATTTTTAAAAAGTCTTTGGAGTTCATGTCATTGTGGTTTTTCAAGACATTACTTTCCTCTCTACTCTCTACCTGGAGACGACCACTTGCCAAATAAGACATGACAACCCACGTATTTTACTTGGCTCATATTTCCTTGGAATGAGGTTTTAAGAGAATTGCCCTGGGCTACAGACATTGCATTCGGCATGACCAAAATTAGTTAATTGGGACAGAGCTTTATCAGAAAACTGAATACAAAAATTAAGAGCAGGGCTTCCCTGGTGGCGCAGTGGTTGAGAGTCTGCCTGCTGATGCAGGGGACACGGGTTCGTGCCCCGGTCTGGGAAGATCCCACATGCCGCGGAGTGGCTGGGCCCATGAGCCATGGCCACTGAGCCTGCACGTCTGGAGCCTGTGCTCCACAACGGGAGAGGCCACAACAGTGAGAGGCCCGCGTACGGCAAAAAAAAAAAAAAAAAAAAAAAAAAAAGAGCAAACAAAAAACAAATTCCCATTTTTCTGGATATATGATTTTATAGATGCATGTATTTACTTATTCAATCAGTCTTCCCTCAACAAATGTTTACTAACAGCCTATCGTGTGTCAGTCACTCTGCTGAGGGCTAGATAGAGCCAGTCCTTGTCCTCCTGGAGTTTACAGGCTACTAGGATTTGAGCCAGGCTGAACTAGAAAGCACTGAGTGATGCTAAACCATCAGCTACAAAAACTTGAAATTAATGTGAGGTTCGTAAGTGGTACCCACTGTAAAAAATTGATGACCCGTTATCATTAAAGACCGTAGATTATATAGGAATCCAAGCGAACAGTATCACCAGCTTCTCTTTAAACCCTGCCCACTGTCAATAGCCTCCACATTGTTCCTTTTTTCCTACTCCACATATACTGGAGCAGGATAAAGAGTGATGTGATTTATAATAACTTTTGCTAATGAATTAACCTTTAAGGAAATCCCTTTGTTGACTCAAGATTTAATTAACAGTAGAAAAACCAAGCTAAGCTTAGCCAAATTTTGTGCCAAGGATTGGAGTCCTTTATTTCTATCTTTGAAGCCCTGTAGGATTACATAAATAAATGTGGTACAGCATCTTTTTTTTTTTTTCTTTCCAGTTTTAAGAGTTTTCTTCCATCTGCTCAAAAAAGGAAGGGTGGATCAAGAGAGGGGGGAGGGAGGAAGGAGAAGAGAGTGGGTAGAAGGGGGATTAATCCGTCTGTTCAAGGCAGCCTGACAGAGGGAAGAGGAGTATTGAACCACAGAAGATTAACCAAACTTCAATGTACCTTCCCAAAAGCAGGAGGAATGTAATGCTACGTGGTATTCCACTGATAAGCAAATCCCCCTAAATCCCTTCAATTTATTTCTTGGCCTGGAGAAATTACATATTATTTAGAAGGCAGGAAAAAATAAATAAATAAATAAATAACCCCCAAAACACGCCCACCCAACCACACACCATCTCCAGGAATCTAGATCAGGAGCCTATTGATTATATACCCACAAAGGTCTGGCTTTAATGGCTGCTTTTCTTATTGGTGCAGCCCTCTCCGGGACTGCTAATCTGAAAGGCTTGGCTGTGTTCCCCCTGTAAACTCTTCTGGTTTTCACCACAAACCTTGTTTTGAGTGCTGAGGCTCTAACCATGACAAGGGAATGCCAATTTAGCTCAAGCTCCAACGACCCAACCTACTTTTCTTGCTTGCTCACCTTCTCGCTCCCTTGTCTTCCTTTTCTTTTCCTTTCTTTCTTTTCTTTTCTTTTTTTTTTTTTTTATTTGAGTTGGGAGTCGCTTTCTAAGTGAGCCCTTTATTCCAATGATAATACTGAAATCAAGCCTCTGTTTTTAGAGGGCAAGTGACCAAGGCCAAATATTAATGTGATCCACAAATTGTGATGTGGATATCAGTCAGTGGACGTTGAAATTCTGAACAGTCTGCATCCTGGAGCGCATCAGTGTGTTTTGTTGATACGATTCATTTCTCCATGTTCTTTCTTGCTCTATAGTTCAGAAAGAAGGAATGGGTTTTTTGGGGAAAAAAAAAAACCTAGGAAAAATTGAGTCATATTTCTTTGTGAGATGATCTAACTCTTGGTCCTCTTTTTTGAGTTTAACCTTATCACTGAACACAGGAGAAACAGCCCTTCCTGGCAGGTTGAGAGCACAACTTAGAAGACTTAATAAGCTCCAACATTAGAAGAGAACAAGGAGTCGCAGGATAAAGCCAGTCCTGGATTTTGGTCAGCAATTCTGAAAAAAGATGTAACGTAGCCATTCAGTCCAGAGCAAATAGCAGTGGCTCTCAGTCTTTGGTCTCATGATGAACTGAGGCTTGCTAGCTGAGCAAGTGAGAAAGGAGTGGGGCAACAGCCAAATGCTGGGAATCAAACAGAACCTCGTCTTTATTTTGTCGAAGGTAGGCCACTTACAGTGAAGAGTGTGCAATGCACGTGAATATCCATCAGGTCTGTCGGTGCAGAAAAGAGTTGAGAATGGTTACCTTGCAAAACTAAGCATGATGGAATTTCATGCTTAGTAAACAAGAAACTAAGAAAGAAATTCAAGCTCAAGATGATATAGAGTGAACACGAGAAGGAAGAGCATATCAGCACAACCCAGAACTTAGTATGTGGCACAGAAAACTTAACCCAGAACAATCAAATGCAGTGGACTGAATGTAAAATACAAGTAAAAAGAGACAAGGTTGCCTATTCCTTATTACTCTGAAGAGAGTATTTCCCACTCAGCCATGTAATGTAATATTGGAAAAGTCAGATATGGGTGTCAGAGCAACAGCAATAGTTAATGCAAGGTTTGTGCATTTGACTTGGTTTACAGTTGATCTGCAGTGAGTAAGCCTGAGTCAAAACTGTGAAAGAAAGATGAGGGCCAACTGAAGAGCCTGATATCAAACCCCAAGAGAGGGAAAATGCAAAGGAGTTTGGCTTTGCAATGAAAATTTATCCCTGGTTACTCATGTCTTGAAAACAATACCAACCTCCCACAGAGAAAGATGGGAGGACAGACTCAAACATAGCTCTTTGATTTGTATTGTAAGTCTCAAGTTAGAGAAAGTCTTTAGGTGCTGTTGCATGAGAAATTCAGGAACCCAGATGGACCCAGTTACTCTCCAGAAGTCACGTCCTCATTCCTAGGCATGGCTAGCCCCATGCTCTATATAAACTCAAAACGATTTACAAAACCAAACACAAGGTGACTTCTATGCAGGAAGGGAAAAGACTATTCATCTCTCATTTCCGATGGACAGCAAAGCTAACAACTTTTTTGGGTTTCAGTTGATAAGCAACAGCATCCATTTACTGGTAAAGTGGGTGTTGGAAATATAGCAGGTGTCATCCCAGGCCTGAGACCTATGTCATCACACAGCGTTCGGTGCTCACAAGGACCTTGTGCTTGGTTTAACGCTCTGCTCTCATCTTGAAATTCTGAATCATTTTATTCTTGAATTTGTGTTTTGCAAGTAAAGGAAATGAGACAAGGGGGTACGTGCATAAGCAAAGGAGATGCATGCAATGTGTGTGTCCACCCCTGTTCCTGGCCACCCCATCTACATATAGAGTTTCTGATGCCCCACGAGTCCAAGATTCTGTGGACCCATCATGTACGGGGGTAAAATGAATCAAACATATTTATTTGAATTCATCCCCTAATATTTCTTTCTTCTTTCTTATTTTACACTGGTTCCTGTGGATTTTGAAGCTGTGCCTGAGAGGGAAAATGCAAAGGAGTTTGCAAAATGTTTTTGAACAGTCCAGAGGGGTCCGATGTGGTTTTCAGAAACTCAGATTATGACAAATAGTTTATGCTCCTAAAACTGGGACCCTTGTACCTTCACTCCTGGCCTCCTGACTGTGGGATATAACTAGACTGATTTTCTCCAGAGTCCTTTTCAAGAAAGAGCTCTTTCCTGGATGGCTCTTCTATTGCCCCTGCCTCCAGCACCCCCTCCTCCAGACCTGCCTAGACCAGGGTTTAATAACATTCTGGGGAAGATCCCATAATAAGGTCCTGGGCCTTGGTTATTCCCATGTTTTCATCTTTCCAATTCTGAGAAGAGTTTCAACACAACCACTTTAAAAAAGGATCATGACAGTGTAATTTTCTGAAAAATGTTACCATGTCTTTAAACATACACAGAGGTAGTGGTGGGTAGCAAAACCAGAGCTGAGAACGGGTCAGACAGAACCATAGAGTTTTGCCAGCACTGACTGTGAGACACACTCCCCTCGGAGATCCTGGAGAGCCGGCTGATCTTGGGAAAAGTGGGCTGCCCTTCCAAACGGGCACTCTAGGAAGAGAAAGTGGATAAGTACCCACTCTGCTGAGTCAGTGACATCTTTCAAAACTGTATCAGAAGAATATTTTTAATTTACACTCTGCCTCTTTGAAAGAAATTGATATGTCATTTGATGGGACTTCTTTAAAATTGGAGCATCTTTGTTTAGCTTTTCTGTAGGTTTTTTGTTTCCCCTGGTCTTCTAGGGAGCAAAGGAAAAAAGTGTTTTGTTTGTATTTGTATTGATTCAATCACTTTGAGCAAAAAATAAACAACTAAATACAGCAGAGTAGTTTAATGACAATCTTTCAGGGATCAAGATCTCTAAGCAACACAGCGTCTCATTCTAGGTGATTGGAAATAAACAGAAATCAATAAAACAGGATTACTGGGCAATAAGTAAGAGAAGCCACATTCATAATTTAAGAAGCTTATTTTCATGCATTCATTACTGAAGAATGCACTTGAGCCCTATTCTATTTTTACAACAGCAAAGATTTCCTCCCAGCATGGAGTCTTTTTCTTTTCTTTTCTTTTTCCCTCCCTCCCTCTCTCCTTTTCTTTCTTTCCCTCCCTCCCTCTCTTTCCCTTCCTTTCTCCCTTCTCTTTCCTTCCTTCCTTCTTCCCTCCCTCCCTTCCTTCCTTCCTTTTGAGACACTGAAAAAGAGTTTCTCTAACACTTATCTGAGAATCTCCTACATTCCTTTCCTAAGGCTGCTCAGAGGAACAAAAACACAAAAGGAGGTAGGTCTTAGCACACTAGGCAAGGATTGATTCCTCAAACACTTCCCATTCCAGACCCTTATATGTCCAGCAAAGTGCCTGGTGAGGAGGAGTCCATGGCGCAACATGGGAGTAGGGTCTGAGGGATGTGGTCCCTACCTTCAGAGAGTTTACAGTGCAGCATGAAAGGCAAGTGTTGGAGACATTATTAATACCCCTTCTAATCTTCCTCCCTGCTAGGGCTGGCATTGTGTCCAGGCTAACCAAGCCTTCTTTGCAAGAACAGGTGGCCATGTGGCATTTATCCAGACAAAATGATGATTAAGGAAGTCTTCTAGGGGTTCTAGAAATGCTTATTCTATTCCTAATAAGAGAGGATGACTTGTCTGGTTCAACTGCTTTCCCTTCTTCCTTGGATTTGGATGGGATATTTGGAGCTGCAGCAGCCACCTTGTGCCCATAAGGTGGCAAGTGTGAGAGAAAGGCTAAAAGACTTGAGAAGCTGACTTAGATGTTGTCAAATATATGATATGAGTCCAAACAAGCAGTTTTCTCCTTTCCAGACTCCAGAATTCTTCTTAACTGAGTAGACTTATCTCCTCTTTAATCACTGCAGGTCATATGTTCTGTTATTAGAGGCTGAACACAATCATAATGGAGAGAGCGATCCATACAGAGCAGCCAGAGACAGAGAGGATGCAAAGTACTGTGTGAGGGGTCTCTGCCTTTGGTGCACATCACTCACACTTTAATAATATCCAGAGTGGGACTTGGGAAGCTCCACAGTAATTCCAGTGCTCTTCAATATGCCAGTCTTGTGACCCGATGAGATTCCGAAAGGAATTCGAAAGAGATCATTTTGGAGTTGGGTAAGCAAGAAGAAATATTTTTACCTTAGTAAGGGAAAATATTTTCAATTTAATATCTTGTATCTGCAATCAACATAACTCGGACTGAATTGATCATCTTCTCTCACTGCTAGGGTCATCTTTGAGTCCTCCCTACTCAGCATCACACCTCCTGGCACCAAGTCCAGTGAAGCCCATCTCTAATCAAATGTCGCTCTGTTTTTCATTTCTACTGTCCTGGCTGCTTCCCTGGATGGATCCTGAGATTCTCTAATCAGCCTCCCTTGCTTCTGTCTCTTCAATAAACCCTAGAACACGTCACTAGAATAAAAACAAAGCTTTCAATGTGCCACTCTCCTGGTCCAGATTTATCCCACTGCTGATCGAAGAAGATCTAGACTTAATTTTTTTATTTTTATTTTTTAATTCAAGATCCTCCACCTCTGGTCTCCAATGTAACTCTGCAGCACTATATTCCACTACCATTTGCACCATGAACACCTCCACAATTCTGACTATTAAATAAATGTTTGCCATGTCTTGAACAAGCCTGATAAGTTCCTGACAATGTTCTGGCTTATATATAGCTCCTTACCCAGCTCTATTTGCATTTCATTCCACTTAAACTTGGTAAAATTCTATATATCCTTCTTTAGGGCCCAACTCAAATTCATTTTTCATGCTGCTTTTTCCTGATCCTATGGCTGAAAAATGAAATATTGTAACATGCTAAGTCAGTACTTTCTTCAAATCTCATGGAACATGTTTTTTATATTCTGACTTATAATACATATCTGGCTTACATCTTTCCCTTCTACTTAATTGCTACTGGAGGGAGGGAAGGAGTGTCCCCTATAGCCAGCTATAATATCAAGGAAAGTGTTGTGTTTGGGGTCAGAAAGCATGGACTCTGCCCCTGGGGGTGGAAGCCCAGGGCGATCACAAGAGCTCTGCCTTCCAGTTTCCTCTTCTATAAATCTGAGACGACATCTACCTCATGCCATTATTATGTGGGTTGAAATGGATATCAGTGACTCAGAGATAGTACTGTTTGTGATGTGTTGTTAATATTATGACATTATTTATTATTGGTTGGAAATCACCCACAGGACTATTACAGCGCTGGATGAGAGCTTAGATGCACAACAGATATTAAATGGACAGAAGATGCTCAGGGAATGTGTGTTGATTTAAGCAGAACTGGGCAAGCCAGGAGTCATGTTTGAAAAGAGGAATAGGGTTGGAGGAGGGAACTACTCCCCATCCTTGTCAAATTATCATTAATTCTGACCTTTGGAAGTGTCAGGGTCAGGAATACCTTTATAAGTTGTTTGTCAAGAACAGGGGTTGCAGGGCTTCCCTGGTGGCACAGTGGTTGAGAGTCTGCCTGCCGATGTAGGGGACGCGGGTTCGTGCCCCGGTCCGGGGGGATCCCACATGCCGTGGAGCGGCTGGGCCCGTGAGCCATGGCCGCTGAGCCTGCGCATCTGGAGCCTGTGCTCCGCAAGGGGAGAGGCCACAACAGTGAGAGGCCCGAGTACCGCAAAAAAAAAAAAAAGAACAAGGGTTGCTCTGGAAGAGTATATTGGCCTTCAAGATACAAAATGTCTCATTGGTCCAGACAAACCCATAAACGATTCATCTTGCAATTGTACAACCATGTCCCAGGGAGTCAATTCCTTATTTGAAGGACTATAGGTTTAAAGTAAGTCAAATATCATGTAATATTCTGGAAATTGGGACAACTTAAGATTTTAATAGACCAGGTTTTGCAAAAAGTCCAACAAGTGCCCCCCAAAGAGATTTGGGTCTTGCTTCTTATCATTCCAAATAGGATTGGCTGAGCAGAGCCCAGAAAAAAACAACCTACGGTTCTCTGGCCATAGTAGTCCTGGTGTCACTTAAACCTTTAAGTAGAATTCTTTATATAAAAGAAAGAGTAAGTGTAATCGCTCGGAATAAATGCCCTGTAAAATGACTGCAGCAATTGCGTTGTTTGTAAGTGCCTCTGAGTCCATTAAGATAAACATCTGTCTTTGAATATTCACCTTAATGCACCAGGCTGTTCTTTCTTAGATAAATCTTACTTGAACGTCGAGCAGTTAGCACAGTTTCTCATTCCTTGCTCTCCTTCCCTTCCATGTGCACATCAATGCGTGCAGGGGGAAAGCATTTAAGCAGTGCTAGTCGCGGAGCACACATTAACACACAAGGCAGTCTCTAAACATCTTTAAATGCAGAATAAATACAGTTTAGGTTTTAAATATCTTCAGAGGTGGTATACCCAGGAACGCACTGGACTGGACTCTTTCCCACATAAGTGGTATCTTATAGGCAAAGGCAATAAATGCTTGTATTTAAAATAGTTTTAATACGCTTCCAATTGTTCATCACCTAGAGGTCCAAATGGAATCTAATTCCCTAGTTACTCCTCAGTGAAACAAGTTTATCTCTATATTTATATCATAGGATATATCTAGAGCTCTGGCTGTATTTTAAGCTTGGGCCCCAATTTCATTAACTTTTGTAGCCAAATTGGGAAAATGCTCAAGGATCCCCAGTCCTTATTCAGAGCACTCATTTCTTCTCTGCTGAAATGAAGATTAGACATAACTCCATAAACAGTATGTGGCTTTAAATGTCTTATGTGGGTGTCACATTGGTTATAACAATATTGGCAGGGGTAATATTAAATTTAACAGTCAGTATTTAACAATGAGTGCAGCAGGAGAACTGATCCATCAGAACAGACAGTGGCCGTAGCTCTGGAGCTGGGTCCTGGAGCTTCGGCTGCCCCAGGCCTCCATCTGCTTTGTGGTGTGGGATGTAGGTGGCGAAGTAGAGGTCATCTGGGGTCTTGAGGTAGTGGCTGTTTACCAAGTAGTATCAAAGTGTTTCAATAATTTTTAACAGAGTTAACTAGATTATTTAGCAGATGATGCTAAGGATGCCAAGGTGATACACTGAATTTGTCTAGGAACGAATGCCTTTGGATTGAGAAAAATTCTGCTCAGTGATATCCAAGGGTATTCCCAGCTGTGCCCGGGAGGGTCTCTCACCATTCACTCATTCAACAGCTCTTTTCTGGCTAACACTTTGAGGGAAACAAAAAGACATCTGAAGTGACTTCAGTCCTCAAGAAGCTTATAATAAAGTGGTTAAGTGTCTGGGATAAATATCCTTAAATAATAGTAAAAAGAAAGAAAAGGGGCTCTGAGGGGCGAGGAATAAATGCTGGCTGAAATGGCAGAGAGGAATTCATGGAGATGTTGTCTTTGGCTTTGACAGGATAATAGGATATTTATGGGCAGAGGTGGGAATAGACCGCCCAGGTGAATGGCACAAATCAATGCATAGAAGCAGGAAAGTAGAAAGGAAGGGATGGGAATAAGAGGCTGCTTTGGTTTGGTTGCAGCACAGGGTAAGTATGGAAAAGGTGGGTAGTGGAACCAGGGGACTCCAGGGAAACCCACCTCTGTTTCTTGGCAAACATACCAAATCAAATATACACTAATGGTGCACTGGCAAAGTGATCTTTTTACACAAATGCTAGCACATGTTATTTGTTTAATGTCAGAAGAAATGTATGTTCCAGGCATTTAAAGAAACTGTTACACCAAGCTAATTTTCACTGCTGCAGACACAGCTGAATGAGGACATCACTGTATACACTTCAGAGCTGAATGTAATGCCTGTTTCCACCTCTTCTTAAGTAAGGCCCCTGTGAGAAGGTGGGCACCTTACAAAGAATTCCTGACTGTAGGTAAGAATTCTACTCTCTGTTTTGAAAATCACCCTGCAAAGTTCTTCTGTCTTCCAACTGAATAACATGTTTAGCCTGAGAGACAGTTAATAAAGCCCTGCAGAGTTCTTTTCAGCCCCCTTGGATGTGATGAAATGTCATACATTTGGAATGGCCATGTTCACACCTGTGTGTGGGTCTGTATATGTGTGTGTGTGTGTGTGTGTGTGTGTGTGTGTGTGTAACAGAAACATAAAAGGGACAAAGTTAGTTTTAACAGCCCAATAGATTCCCAGCTGGAACACACTTTCGAGGAGAAAGTTACATAAAAGAAACTTGGGCAACTTTAAACACCATCTGGACCATGCTGTGCTCATTTGAGCTTTACCTGTTTAAAAAAAAAAAAAAGGCAACATAACAAAAAGTATCTACAAATACAACTAGAGAAGAGATTTTCTGATTCTTTGGAGATCAGATACGCTTGCCTTCAAACACTGCAGCACATCTCCTTTAGTCCTATTTGATACAGAGATACATTTCTTTTTTTAAAGTAGTTAAAGAGTCTTCTAAAGTCCAGTCCTAATCTCTGGAAGGAAAAAAAAAAAAAAAAGATGTGCAAAAATAAACCCAGTACCTTTGAAACCTAATTGAAAGAGATTTCCAAACAACTCAATTGCTTTCTCCAGTCTTCAGAGGTAAAAGCTAAGCCCATGAATCCCAGCCCTGTAGGTAAAACACTGGCATTTCCAAAACTTAATGCATTGTGCAACCAAGAGAGAAAAGGCAATAATGCTAAGGGCCTAGAACTGCACCCAGGACTAAATCAATGCAGTAATAAGCACAGAGCACACCACACCTTCCATTTTCTTGTTTTAATTAGTCAGAGCCAATGTGGGGAATATTTAATATTCATAAACCAATTTATGGGTAGAAATGTTTTTTGCTCTTGCTTTGGTGTTTTTCAACTAAACAAGAATCCATTTCCATATTTTACATAAGATATTAATACATTTGAAGGCAAGAGGTTTGAAGGAGAGCTTAATTGTATTTTTTTATTAAAAGGGAGCGCAATATTTTCTCTCAGGAGACAATTTTCATGTGAAGTTTTAATTGCCAAGGCTCACAGCACCCCATCAGACCATTTTTATTTTCATTTTACATTAGGAGGGCGATGAGGAGATTACTGGAGAGGCAAAGTGCAAAGGTCATAGAATGAGTCAAGAAGACCCATCAGAATTCACACTTCGCTCACAAGGTGGGTGTTAAGGCTTAATCAGCAAAAATCAATAAAACACAAATGGCTTATGAAAAAAGTTAATTCTAAACACATACACAGTACTATTACAATTTTATATAACAAGATGTATGCAATCATACTGCTTTTAGTCACATTTTCATTTAGAAAATAATTACTCAAAGCCTGTTTAAGAAACTGCATGGCATCCAGACAAAATGATTTCCTTTAAAAATTTTAGCAACTGTGTTCTCTGGAAAAGATTGAAGGATTTTTTGAAATTTCTGATTTGAAATGTCAAAGTAGTGAGGTTCTAGATGATGAAGCAGTGGGATTTTGGAAATATATCCCTGCCCCCATAAACATGACCATTTGGTCTTCAAGAGGCAGGAAAAGAGTGGGGCTGTAAACAGATGTTGGCCCCATTGTAACACAAGCTACCTTTTTTCTTTCTTTTCTTTTTTTTTTTAATCCTCATCTGGTTCATAAAAAAGCAATTTGGAGCATTTTAATTTCTTTTCTCACTTAATAACAGTAACGACTTTCTGGGTCAAACATTTCCTTCTAGTTAATGATCAGTCAGCTGAAAGGCTGGGTAACAAAGACCGGCAGCCTAGTCACTAACTGCCAATTAACAGCCACTTTATCAGTCAGTGCTATTTAAATATAACAAGACATATGCCAAGCTATCCACAGAGGGCTGGGTACCAAAATCATATCATTAAAAACACACTTCCATCAAGGCAAAGCTCTCAGGACATTTGTGCTATCACAGCAGTCATTTTTCTGAAAGATAGGCAAGTGGCAATGTGTCCACTTGTTGCAATTCTCATCAGAGAGACCTTGACTGGAGAAGACAGATCCCCTCACCTCCCCCATCTGTGAGAGAGTGAACATCGGACACCACATGGAGACTTAAAAGGGACACTTCAAGGAGGAGCTGCAGAATAGAAGTGCTGTCCTGTACATGTGGCCATAACACTTATCTCTTTGGCTCATCGTAGAACTACTGGTGTCCTACTGTATGACAGAATAAATCTCAGGAAAAAAAAATTCCAAATCAGATTACATCCTATGGGCTTCTCCTTCCAGGTTTAATTGAATTCGATTTCTTTCTTTTCTATGTGTTGTAATTGTATATAAATTATCTATTATAGTCAGCTCTTCAGCACTCCTAGGCAATACCTTGGAAACAGTAATACTGTTGGCTAATGGTTTCTAGACAATCATTATTGATTCAGATTTTAGAGCTATAATGTCCCCAAAGATTTCAATGTATGCTGGAATAAGCAAAATGAACATCATCTATCATGATATTCCATACACTAGCCCCATCAGAAGAGTGAAATTGTTCTAAAAATCTTCAAAGGATTGTGATAATCACACTTTTCATTTGTATAGGGGTTTCATTCTCAGAATACTCTTTCTATATTATACACAGTCCCATAATAGCTAGTCATAAGTCACACTCTTAGTTGTGACACAGATGGGACAAAACCCATGTCTCCTGGGCTTCATTTATTATTTTTGCTCCATGACACTGTGGGGAAAAGTAACAGACTTATGGTTAGTGGATGTGAGTCTGGCTCATGGCTACCACAGAGAAGAGAGAGGAGTATTTAATATCTTCTAAATTTTAGGCCACTTGTTAAAGCTTCCATGAGCTTTCCCTTTAAGTGACAATTTGTTTAAAATACATCCTTTTCAGAAATAAAAACACAGAATAATGTGGCACAGTGCATGATGCTTTCAAGGGATAGAAGAGTTTTCAAGCTGTGGAAGGAGTCCAAAGGTTGTCAGCTATTAGTGGTTATGAATGAGGCAGGTTTATTCATATGCAGTGAACAGGTGCTACAAGACTCTTCAACCAGGAAGGTAAAATACAAATCTCACTACTCAAAGCACGTGAGGCAGCATAGATTAAAACTCTGTAGAACACTTAAGAAGCCTTTTTCTCCACCACCTTCGCGTCCATGGGTTAGTGAAGTAAAAACATTTTGATGAGGAGCCTCAGTAAAACAAAAGAATGCTTTTGGACTCTTAAGCAATGTAAGCAATTAAATATTAGCATTGGTGGTGATGTAGGGGAGTGGGGATTTGATTTGTATGGAAAGCTGTGACCACAGCAGTGGGTTCACTTTGTACCTTGAGTCATGCAAACTGCCAGTCGGTGTTAGCCCTTACTGAATTCCACTGTGTCCCAGCTCCAGACTGAAAAAGAGAACTGGATCAAGTGAAATATAGCTCTTTCTAGAATCCTTAGAATCCCATGATGAGACCGAAGATCAGAGAGTTGCAACCCTGGGGTCCAGAGAAGAATTGAGAACATGAAATGAATTCTTCTTGCCTGCACACTTCCAGGGAGTGTGAATGAAGGAGTGAATGCTAAAATTGGATGCTACTGGGTGGTGACAGATGTCAGCTCACTATCTTCCTTGGCTTCTGTACCCTTCAACATATCATATACATTACTATGTATTTTGATCCTACTCTTTTTCCTGTATCACATCTCCATTAAGTTCTCAACCTCATACTTATTTTTCACAAAATGAATTTTTCTTTCCTAAAATACAGCCAGCTATTTGAATTGGATCAGCCAATCTATGGTATATAGTTTGGCCAGTGATCAAGAATTAAAAAGATAAATAGGTAGGTAGAAAAACTGAATAACAAGAATCAACTTGAAATAACAAGAAAGCACAAGAAATATAACAAGAAATATATCAACAAGAAATAACTTTAGCATCTAACCATACAAAACTATGTTAACACCTAAAGTAACAGAGTTAATTTTACAAATCAGAAGCAGACCTTTATTTAGTTTTAAGTGTTTCATCAATTACTTAAAAACAAATAAACAAATTTATCTTTTGAACCAGAAGTTTCAGTGTGCTTGAATTTAAAGAGAGAGATGTATCTTGCACAAAGATTAAGGTAATGCCAGAGATTTGCTAAAAGAAATATTCTCCACAGGGTTTTGTAAAATAGTAGGTGATACAGATGAAGCTCAGTTGACTACATTTCCACATTTGGGGGCACTGAAATTACCCCTAGACATGATAGATCCTGAATTGAAGTCACGTGACATTAATGGTAGTTTTCTAAGATAGAAAAGATGAAAGGTACACACTAGAAATATTTGCATCAGGAACATTTTAACAAAGGGTTTTCTGTTGACCAGGATATTTATAAGATGGAACTTTCCATCTCTTGAGTATTCCACGTTGAGATTGTATTGGATCCAGCCTAATACACATGGTAAAGCTTTTGTAATTATTAAATAATAAATCCCTATAGATTTAAAGCTGGTATATAAACTAAGAGGCATAGAAGATAGGTAACTATCGCAAAATGCATAGCAGAGAGATAACAAAGAAATAAATTACCTCCTCAAAAAGTGTGAATTGTATGGTTTTCCCTCAAAGGCTAGAAGTATAAGTGGAAACGTTAGTCTACATGTTTTGGAACTAGGAGTATAGAATTGTGGACCCCCTTAGGTAGGTGTTAAAAGAGGGATCATATTGGGTTTCCCTGGTGGCGCAGTGGTTGAGAGTCCGCTTGCCGATGCAGGGGACACGGGTTCATGCCCCGGTCCGGGAAGATCCCACATGCCGTGGAGCGGCTGGGCCTGTGAGCCATGGCCGCTGAGCCTGCGCGTCCGGAGCCTGTGCTCCGCAACGGGAGAGGCCACAACAGTGAGAGGCCCGCGTATCGAAAAAAAAAAAAAAAGAGGGATCATATTGAAATTATGGAGGCCCAGTATGTTGCACATAGTGTTGCCTGATTAAGAAAAGAGTTCAGAAATAGATACTCCAGTCTACTCTAGACCAGCATCTCCAGATGAGACCGAGAGCTGCAGAAATGATGCATGAGTATAACAGGGAAGCTTGCCTGAAAGTTTACAGTGAGTTAATGGGATAAGTGGCAGAGAGAGTGCCTAGAAAGCTGGTGATAAAGGCCAAAAAAGGACTCTGAGTCCACAGGAAGAAAGTTTTTAGTCATCTTCTGTGACGGTAGAGGATGTGGCTGCAGAAGATTATGTGCTTTTAAAACAAAAGCTCCAAAGTCCAAACAGAAGAGAACCTGATGGTCCCAAAGATCCAGAGACAAGCTAAAGTCTCTATTCAGAAAGTAGGGTAGCAGAGTATATTTAGTTAAAGCTACTGTAGTAACAAATCAATAAAAATTTTACACCATTTATTAAGCACTTACTGTGTGCCAAGCACTGTGCTAAGTAGTTTTTCCATTCTATTCTATTTAATTTTTTCAAACACCTTGTGAAGTAAGCTTCACCATTTCTGTTTTGCAGAGGAGGAAACTGAGGTTCAGAGAGCTCCAGAATGCAGGTAGTAAGTAGCAAAGCTACAATTCTGACCCAGATCTGTCTGATTCTAAAATCCTTCTCTTAACCATAATCTGTGGCCAGAGACAGGATAAGAAGGGCAAGAAGTAAGTAAAGGGGCTTTAAACTCTGAGCAAATCTAAGAGAGTGACACGGAATTAAAGAGGCTCAGATATAAAGTCATATCACTAAACCAAAATGTCCAAACAATTGCATTTGTATTTTGAACGAGATGACTGAAGGATACGAGTTGACTCTATAGATCCAAGAGCCCATAAATGTATTTTTTTTCTTGGAAAGGCCTTTATACATGATCTACAAATAACAAAGCAAAATACTTCTCCATTATTTAATGTGAGTAATATAAACTGCAGTTGAAATATTTATTTTGGGTTTGTCTAGTTTATTCCCTAACATTTCCCTGCTGGCTAGTAGAGTTTCAAGCCAAAGGCATGCTCCACACCACCACTCCTGCATCAATTCAGTCAATCTTATCTGACATATTTACTATGCGCAGGACACTCATTACAAAGGTGTATGTGTCAAATTGCAGTGGACCAGGCGGTAGAAAGGAGGTTTACAGAGAAGTTAGAAAGTGTACAGAAAAGCCTGGATCCTTGGGGGGATGTTTTTGAGGGAAGTTCTCATTTGTTTTAAATTTTGAGGTAGTCATACTGAATTGTTAAGCCGCAAGTTCCCCGAGAAGAGAGGTGTGATTCTAAACTTTCAACTTTGGTACAGACTGTTTAAAGTTTTCCTTATATTGTTGAGAAAAAAGCCATTTTCAAATAATATAGATATCCCAATATTTTCTGGACTGAGTAGACTCCCCATCCTCCAACTTTTGATTTCACTAGCTTTGGACCAGAAAAGCCAATCTCCTGGGTCAAAAGCATTGCATTTTCTAGTGTTTAAAAATAAATATCCTTTAAAATAGAAATAGATCAAGAAATCCGTATTCATCTATCAGTCTCTTAATCTACCTAAAAAGTAAGTTTTTTGCCTTGTGATGTACTCTTAAACTCTATCTTCCACATTATTTTAGGTTTACATGCTAGGTATTGCTTCTAGCAAAAACTCTTCTTTCTTTATTCTAATCCTTTTTTCTGTTCCTTGTACCACTATTTCAAGGGTTATTTTCAATCTCCCACGGAACCTGTTTCCCAGCACAGATGTTGCCTAAATCTCTTCTTACCCCAGGCTCCCTTGTGCATTATGGTTTAGAGAAAATCTTTTTTAAAAGACACCCCATATCTATAGATATAGTAAAGACACCTCGAGTCCAGGTGCAGTATCTGCCTTGCAGGCCATGTGTTTTTCCTATTTCATACTTTCAAGAAGGGGACAAAATAGTCTGCATCTTTCATCTGGCTTTCATCTGCATCTTACATAGGAGGCTAAGAAATTTGATTAAGATAAGGGACTAGACAAGACAATATGCTATTTATTATAGTCTGTGCTGTAGGAGTCCATATTCCACTCCTCCAAAAGCTACTCCTTTGTCCTGTGCCTCTGTTGCCTTCCCACAAGAATAATCTTAAGGGTAAAGGGACGGGGGTGGGGGGAAGAGAGGGGGAAGGAGCTGGAGAGCGAGAGAATGAAAATGTAATTGCCTGACTATCAGCTCCACTATCATAATTATTTTCAAACTCTGACATGAGCTGAATCAGATGAACAACCAAATCAATTTTTGCAGTTGGTGATCAGTGCATTCTTAGCTTATAAATTAAAATGTCACTACTGGAGTACAAAGTGATGCCACTTCTGGGCCCCCCCAGTGCAGGGAAGGAGAGAGGAGGAGCCCCATTCTTCATGCCCTTCATGCTTTTCTTGCCCTGTCCCTCTAAGCCTCTGAGCACATTCTTTGTTTTCTGTGTGGTTCTAGCATCTGTGTCAGTGCAGAACGTCCCTTAATGCTGAATAATTCCATAGACAGCTCATTTCTTTTCATCAGAGAAGTGCGTGAACTATGGGGAAATCTAAAACAGCACACATTAACAACCTCTCCCAATATATAATTTCCAGGATGCAAAGGAAGAGATAATTATACCCAGAGAGAATCTGAAGGAAGGGGGAAAAAATACTGATATTGAAGAGGTTACTGCTCTAATTTTGCAATGTAACTGTCACACGATCACAAAGCACTGTGATCTTATTTTAGTGAATAAAGCATGGCTCACAAACCACACTGGTATATTAGAAACTTTAGACTCAACTTGATAAATGTTTACTGAGTGCCTAGTCTGTGCCAGATACTATGTGTAGCAGTACAGATGCAAACCAAAAATCCCCATGGTCAAGGATTTCATAGTCAAGGAGGGAGAGGGATTGGTGGAATGTAATTACAATATGACTCATAAATGCCATTAAGGTAGAATAAATAAATCACCATAGGAATAGAGGAGAGGAATAATTAACTCTATGTGAAAGCTGTAGTGAAAACGTGGCATTCTGAGCTGGTCCCTGAAGGATGATGTCAGTCCTTATCTGCCACCATCCCAGGCCATCCACCCCAACACTTTGCTTATTTTTTCATCCACTCACATTCATTGCTTAACCATTTATGAAGCTTTGTATGGTAGGTTACCCTGCTTTGTGTGGTAGGCTCTGTACTGGGACCTTGGGCTGCAGTGCTGACTTAGCAAAACCAGCTCTAAAGTATGTGATGAGAGTATACTGTTTGATCAGTAATTAAAATTTGGAAATAATCTAATCTATGGCTACCTTATATACTGAATCAATGTGCCTAGAGCCAGACAGAACCTCCAAACTTAGCTTCTCTACTGAGGCTCTTACGCTTTACAGAGTTGGCTAGAATGTCTACGTGGTCTGTGGGTGCCCAACTGCCCCTTCATTTATACCCTCCTACCCCCCATCATCTCCTCCATTCCAGCCTGGAGTGGTCAGGTGGACACCTGGAACTCAAACTCTGAAGTCCAGCTGACATGTGAACTTGGCCTACTCATTCAATGCCTACTGGATTCTGCTTCTGGATTATCTCACTTAGAGCCCAGTCCTCCAGTCCAGGGACTTGTCTAGCTTTTTGGTTACATCCATAGTAACTGAAAATGAGTCCCTCTAAACCCGAGTTCCTCTGCCAAGTTCATGATTAACCTCTCTATCCAAAACTTTCTTCTCTTTCTGGTCCCACCCCTGTTCCCCTCAGGATTGAGGAGTGTCAAAGGAAAGGTGGAACTGAAACAGAGCAGGACCCTGCAGGGACCTCCCAGGTACAAAAGGCCCTCTGTGTCCCCGATTTCTCATTTGTAGAAAGAGGCTTTTTTCTCCTAGGCCTTCTCTGAATTCCAAAGAGCATACTCAAGCAGTTACTAATTAGGGAAGTGAGGGAATGCAGGAACAAAGGAAAAGCAATCAAGAAACAATAGTGAAGCAATAAAACAGAGTCCTAGTTCCTCCTCAAGGGATATATGTAACCATATGACACATGTCTTTGAGTTGTTCTACAGGAACTAAGACCTCCACCCAGGTGGATGATGGTGACTACATGCTGAGCACAAGCACTAGAACCCAGACTAGTTGGAACCAGAAGGTTGTTGATTAAGATTCCCAAAACACCATCCTGTTACCTCGCCACCAACCACTCAGAAGAAAGTCATGTCCCCTACAACCCTTACACCAAATGTTACCTTTAAAAAACTCTTCCTTGAAAGCCATCAGGGAGTTCAAATCTTTTGAGCATGAGCTACCCATGCTCCTTGCTTGGTGCCCTGCAATAAGTGCTGTACTTTCCCTCACCACAACCTGGTGTTAGTAAACTGGTTTTGCTGTTCTGTGGGTGAGTGGACGCAAGTTTGGTTCAGTAACATAACCTTATTCTCTGGGAAGAACTTTGAATTTAGTCTTACCCATCTTATACTGAATAGCCTCCCCTATAAATAATCCAACCCTTACCTGACACTAAGAATCACCCCCAAATCCACATCCTACTACCCTAACTTGAAATTGGATGACTGCATATAATTATGACTGAATTGATCCTGGGTTTGATTTGTTTGTGGATGTTGTCCAGACTGTCTAAAAGTTATCCCTAGAGTCACAATCTCCCCTTCCTCCATCAGGTAAAACATTCAACTCTGGCATGAGTGCCAAAATATATAAACACTAATTTCATGGTTTTATGTATTAAACATCCTCTAGTGATATTTAACACAAAACAGTGCTATGCACACGCTTATACAAAAGCCAGCTAAATGTAAATCTGACTTGGTTGTGACATAGTCACAGAATTATACACTGCACTACTACCCCAAACTAACACTGCCTTGCTCCTTATACTATATTCCTTCTTTACTAGTAAATCCAAGAGTAGAGAAATCAAGTACCTAAGTCACCACCCCATTCAACAATTTCAATGTTGGGAAAAGCAAACTAGCTTACTGTACTACATATTTAACTCACTTCCTGCTCCCTCCAGCCCAATATTGTGAGTCACAAACCACCCTTCCCACATCACCAAATGTTTCTCCTACATATTTCCCTCCTTTATCCTAGAACAAATTCAGAGAGCAGAGACTATGTAGTAAAATGAAAGCATCAGTCATCTAGTTAGGACTACGTGAATGCAACTGATAATGGAATAACACTTAATATAAAGAAACCACAAGCACACAATTATTTACATAGAGATAATAACAATGTGGGCAGATTTTTCCATCTGAACTTTCAGCAAAGGGCATGTGAAAGCAAGTCCATGAGGAGACTAAATTTGCTTTATTAGAGTCTGGTAATGCAAAGGGACTTCCATGGTCTGACCGTGGGTTTCAGATAATAATCCAGTGTCTAAGATCCTAGAACTAGTTTCAGTCATTGTTCCACCTCTTTTTATGTGGAGGTTTTCTCTGATGCACGGGAAAAATCTCAGTGCATGAAAACACAAAGCCATAAAGTACTTATTTTATAGAGATGAGAAAGAGGAAATTAATTTGCCTTTGTGTGAGCACGATAACCACAGACTGGCAGAGCCTAGATAATATTACCATTGACTTGCTCTCTGTATTTCAAAGTTTCCAAGGGACGTTTAATGTATAGCAAAGCCTTTGCAGATACAGCGTAATCACTCAAGATTATAAATGCCAGCCTATAGGATTATAGACACTGAACAAACCCAAAAGTCAATATTGGGAAAGGTCATGATGATGGACATGTAAACCACAGAACTAATCTGTTCGGTTAACATCTTGTAAGATTTTTCATCACAAATCACATAAAGTACTTCAGGGCTCCTCTTTTCCCAATCTTCTCCAGAATGTATTCCTGCCAATGACGTGTCTATCAGGGCTCTTTTCTGTCATGCCCAATTGCCCCCAATTAAGAGTTGGGCATGTATGGAGTTTGCATTAATTAATTTACTTATCCATTCATATTTTCAATAAATATTAATTGAGCAATCACTATGTGTTACGACTGGAACTTACAAGTCAGCAGAAACACAGTGGTGAAGAGTATGGATCTAGTCTGCCTGGGTTCAAATTCCAACTTCATCACCTACTAGCTGTGTAACTTTGGGGAGTTATTTAACTTTTCTCTCCCTCAGTTTTATCATTTATACAATGGGGACTGTTCTGGGAACTGAATGAGTTAATACATATAAAATGCTTAGAACAGTGTGAGGCATATGGTAAACACCCTAACTGATGCTGGTCGATTTAATGATGATAGTACTGATGATGATGTTACTTATTAGGAGGAAACCAATACTGATCAAACAATTATACCAATATGTCGTAGACAATTACTCCTCCTATAGTACTGTGAAAGAAAAATACATGCTGTTATCAGAACATTAAGTGGGAAGTTAGGTCCAATGAGGGAACTCAGGGATACATTTCTTGAATCAAAAATAATTGAGCTGAGACCTGAGGGGTAAGAAGAAATAAATAAGCAAGAGTGTCAGTGAGGAAGGAGGATTCCATGAAGAGCACACAGAAGGTGCAAAGGCCCTTTGTCAGGAGGCAGCAATGGAGCCCATTCACAAAACTCAAGGAAAATCAATATGGCTGGAACACAAAGAGTAGGGTTGGAAGGAAGAAGGTGGGCCTGGTGAGGATGAGACTACAGACACAGGGACAGATTGTACAGGGCCCCATAGGCTGCATTAAGGATTTAGTCTTCCCTAAGAGCAATGGGAAGCCACCGAAGTGATTTTGATAGGTGAGAACAACGATTCATACTGAGGTTCCCATTCAGTGCTCATCAAAAAACGAAGTGAGCAGGTAGTGTGGTAAGTGCCATGCAGTTGCAAGGCCTCCATCCTCTGCCACCTCCCGGTATGCTATCAGCTCGTTTCCTGCTAATCCTCACCTTATAACCCACCTCCAGCAAAGCCAGACTATTTGCAATTCCAAATGTATCGAGTAGGTTCCCCACTGCGTTTTGTGTATGGCTCCCTCTACCAGCAATGCCCTCCTTCCTCCTCTCTGCCTGGTAACTCCTATTCATCCTTTATGGCACAGCTTCACCATCTGCAAATAACATGGCACTGGCTACAGTGGGTCCTCAAGGAATGTTTGCTGTCAGCATGCGTTAGCCTCTACTCATTTCAACATGAGGTTCCTGGTCAGGAACAGCTTGCCTGGGGCCTAAGGAGATCTTTCTGAGACCAGACAGTCAATATGACCAGCAAGAAAGTCAGCAAAGAGCTTCCACTTTTTTAGGTTCCTCATTTCAAAAAGTCCTGTAAATTTAATTTATTTTAAAACATTAGCCCCATTCTAGTCCTATGGAAGCACATTGAAGTCCCTGGTTGCAAGAGTCCGTTCTTTGTCTTTGTTGTATCTAAGGCACTTTTTCCCCCCTAATTTAACCCAATCCCACAGAACTCAGTTGACAAGGCCTTGTGCCCATTGGTCATGTGTATCAGATTAGATGTGATCATCTCGATAAGAGAGGACTCGCCCTTTGCTGCATCTGAATAAAGGAATTTAGCTCAGGAACGGGCTTTTTGAAAAGCTAAGTGTGTCTCAGGGGTGTCAGATAACTCATTGATAAATAAGATGCAGATGACCTTTGGCATGCTTCGTTAATCATGTCACATGAACTCATATTACTCCAGTCACCAGATAATGTGGCAGTCACTACTCCCAGGAGAAAAGCCCCTTCCTGGAGGCAGGGAGGCAGTTCACACCAAATAGCTGCACTGAAGTGGACATATGGGTCCTGTTATCCTGACAAAATAATTAGACAAGCACACAGAGAGACTGTTCTAGGATATTCAATGCAGGCTTTTTTTTTTTCTAATAATGATAATTATAAAGCATTAGAAATATCCCGATTTTCTAACAACAGAGGATTAAATAAGAATGAATGAAGAATAAAAATGTGCCTGGATACAAAGATGCAAATATGCATCTATATGTTCAAAAATTGGTTTACTCTATATATGTTATTAGGAACCATGTTTTTCCCCCATTTAACACTGTATTGGAAACATCTTTACACGCCAATGCATGTGTGTGCAGTTATTATTGAATCAAAGTATAAGACCATATAAATACTGATGTTTTTAAATACTTGAAGTCTATAAAACTTTTTGAAATAAAAGTAGGGAATGTAAAAAGTAGTAGAAATTTCCTTCTTCTAACAGTCATGTTAAACTTGTGTTCTCCTATTGCAGAGGGGTTGAGTCCCTAGTCAGAATGGCCCTCTCAGGATTTGTAAGCAGGGTTTCATTTATATGGCTGATATTGAATTACCTGGTAGCATGCTATTTGCTGTAGATAAAATGAATGCGATATAGTCTGATGAGGGAAGCAGCAAATAAGTGAGTAACCTATCACAATAGAGCATCATGGAGGCATTACTAGGCACACATCCACTGTACCTCTCCCCTCACAGTATCACAGAAGCTGCTGTACAATGGGATGGTACCACACCACGTAGGATTACTGCAAGAGTAACTGAGCCAGATGAATGTAAAGTGCCCACTTTAGCACTTGGGATACAATAAAGGTTCAATAAAGAGTAGAAAGAGAAAAGGAAACAAGCTGTTCTGTTAAAAGAGAATTGGGAGTATGTCTGAAGGTACTGAGAACCAAATTTTGGTGTAAAGGTAGAGTTTGCAGGATTTGGATAGGCTGCAAGTGAAATGCTTAGGGACATTTTTGTCTTCTATTTATTATGCTCACCTGTAGTTCTTTTCTCTTGGTTCCTACTGTATAAATCAGCAACACAATCTGATAGGTTGAAGCTGAGCTTCCTACCCAGCTAGAAATAACCTGGTATTTTATGCCTAAATGTCAGCAGGATAAAGCATGAACGTTCTTAATCAAGTTGACAAATAATAAAGTGGAAATGCTACGAGGAATTAGGCAAAAATCATTGGTCTTAACTGACTGAATAGTTCTGTGGTATGTTTGCAGTACGCACATGTGTATGTGTGTGTATGTGTGTGTGTGTGTGTGTATGGGTGTGTGTGTGTGTGTGTGTGTGTTGGGGGTAGGACTGATTTACAACACATGTAATAAAAAAATTCAGAATATTGGTGACATAATAGAAAACAAAATAATATAAGGAATGAGCAGATAAACTAGAATAAATTCTGCCTTGAGAACCAGTCTATGTAGATGTTGGCTTTGAATGTTTTAATGCCATACTTTTTGGCCTAGATAAAGTCAAAGAGCTAAGTGTTCTCTTCCTGAGCACACTGCCCATTAACATGCCATTCTGAGTTCTCTGCATAAGGGTAACAGAGAAGTGTATAAGAAAATGCTGTATAACTGGCAGTTCCCTGGCTTAAAGCGCAGAAGGAGATGAAGGAATGGAGTCTAGAAGACTGGAAAGAAAGAAACATCATTTAGTAGGTGGCTCTCAATGTAGCTGTAGCGGATTCCCTCCCCAGACAAGCCCTCGAATCCAGAGCAGCAAACAAAAAGGCATCATGTAGGGCTTCCATGGTGGCGCAGTGGTTGAGAGTCCGCCTGCCGATTCAGGGGACGCAGGTTCGTCGTGCCCCGGTCCGGGAAGGTCCCACGTGCCGCAGAGCGGCTAGGCCCGTGAGCCACGGCCGCTGAGCCTGCGCGTCCGGAGCCTGTGCTCCGCAACGGGAGAGGCCACAACAGTAAGAGGCCCGCGTACCGTGAAAAAAAAAAAAAAAAAGGCATCAGGTAAGATGAACAACGAAGCAGCTCCCTCATTCTCTTTTAGTTCTTCACTCTTTATGAGCTGGGCCAATATTTAGAATGTAATTATTGCTCTGGGTGATTAAACATTTTCCCCTTTCACATTGCTGATTTTCTTTTTGAAGGCTGAGTCACCCTCCAGCAAAAATCTTTTTCTCAACGGATTCCACTTCCCGTCATCAGTTTCACTAGGTGAAAACAAAGATTATAAACATGGTGGCAGCTGGTTTTGAAGGAATGAGGTTGAAAACGAGGGGCAGATGTTCCATGTTTAACAGTGCTTTGAGGACTAAGGATAAGACCACAACACCACCCCAATAACAACAAAAAGGAACCTAATAACTTCTATCCAGAAGTAAAAAACCTAAGTATCATTGGACAAGGCAAACTCTTATTTAATAATACCACCTTTACAAAAGCATTAAATTTTTACTTTAGAAATAATTTATTGTACCACTCCTACATATAGCTACATATTATTTCATCATTTTCAAAATGAAGTAGAATAAAGTTAAATAAATTGTTCAAGGCAAGTGAAGCACTTACATAGAAATAAGGATTCAAATTCACTTCCTACTGACTGCCATCTTTCCTTTAAACTCATTACCATAATGCATGGCATTATTTTTATGCAGCCTGTGGCTTATTGTTTATAAAAACAATTGAGAAAAACAACCCCACAACTCAGCACATGCCCATTAAATACCTCCATGAAAATGTTTGAATGATCCCATTACTTTGCATCTGTCTTGCGTAATGGTGATGATCAGAATAGGAAAGATAGCCACTACTGCTCATTGGATCTTTCTTTGTGTCAGACACTGTGCTACATAAATAAGATGGGTTACCACGTTTAAGCCTCACAACAATCCTGCATAGCCATTCTAGTATCAAATCCTCCTTTTATGAAGAAGAAATGGAGACTTAGAGAAGCTAAATAAATTGATCAAGATAATAGAGCTAATAAGTGATGAATATGTGAACTCCATCTACCTGACGTCAGAGTATGAACACTCAGTGCCCTGGAAATTTGGCCTTTTCTTTAGGAAAAAAAAATTATTAAATTGGGAACAAGGAGAGACCAGGAAAATTCTGAAAGCTCCTTGTCACACACATGAATAAGCCAGTTTACACCACCTTTACATTTCAAGCAGTCTTCCTTCCTCAGGACTCCATCTGGCTGGGCACACTTTCTTCTTTCTAACTATATGCATATACAAGGGCAGCATTTCACAAATCAGATTATGTGCAACTCTAATGCAATCAGTGACAGGAAAGAGTTAATTCACTAATCTTCTTGCAAGGAGTAAACTGCCAGAATCTGGTTGATTTAGGAGTGTTAGCAATTTTTTCCCAATATTTAGTCTCATGAAGTCACCAGACTGATTCCTCTAGAGTATGGTGGAAGTGAGAATTAGAATGTGCTGAGTTACAGAACTCCATAGAGGCAGTTTCAAGGCTTCTGCCTAACCTTGTTTCCAATATGAAATCAGCATTCCCCCAGGAACCTTATACAAATTAATTCAGGATGCAAACTATTGACACAGTGAATTTACACAGTCACACAAGAGTGGCTGCCACAAACATGCAGATCATGTCAAATGCAGCATCAGAGTCAGGAATGAGCTTAAGTCGCTCTTAAGTTTATGGCTTCAAAGAGCCTCTTAAGGCATGAGGAGTGTCTGATAAGGGTCTTCTTCCTTTTAAGGTCTGGCCTTTAGCCCACATGAAGAGTTAAATATTTTATTTTTGCATATCAGTTGATTCAGTCATTAAATAATACATATAATCAAATATAAGTTATTTGATAGAAAACTGGATACTATTGCTCAATTGAGAAGAGTTCTAGTGAGACGAACTTCTACAGAAACTTTAAAATTTAAGACTTAAATGAAATCCATCCCATTGTTGCTCAAACTTACACGGTCTAATAAGAAAGGTATTTTGGGGCTTCCCTGGTGGCGCAGTGGTTGAGAGTCCGCCTGCCGATGCAGGGGACACGGGTTCGTGCCCCGATCCCGGAGGATCCCACATGCCGCGGAGCGGCTGGGCCCGCGAGCCATGGCCGCGGAGCCTGTGTGTCCGGAGCCTGTGCTCCGCAACGGGAGAGGCCACAGCAGTGAGAGGCCCGCGTACAGCAAAAAAAAAAAAAAAAAAAAAAAAAAAAAAAAAAAAAAAAGAAAGGTATTTTGAGGACAACAGAAGGCATTTCTTATCTATTGGCCAAACAATCTGTGTCACATCTGGGAAAAGAATAGTCTTCCTACACAGCTATGATGAAGGATAATTGTATTAAACTGAGCATTAAGTTCACTGCCTCTTCATGAGATACTGAAATACAGAAATCCAGTGAAGGAAGGTCTGTTGGGTGGCAAAATGTTTCCTAGTTAGTTACTGGTGAGTCAAAAGCTGGGGTCAACAACGAAAGACAAATATTAACTGTATAAAAATATTAATATTTTTCCTTTTTTTTTGCATTATCTCTCACTATTCTATTGTATCACTGAAGGGTTCTCCCTTTCTTTCTCAGCCATATCAACTCCCCATTCCTCAACCATCATCTCCTAAGGCAATAACTTTTTTTTTCTGTTGGATATAGTTCATTTGCTATTTACATAATTATAGTGAATGATTATGAAGTGCATCTGTCCTGGGGCCACCTTCAGTGACCATGGTGGGACACACGTAAGCCAAGGGCTAATGAGGCAAAGGGGCTGCCTGGCTGCCAGTCAAGATTTTGCAGGCATGCCCACACATATCTCTGTTCTGCTTTAATTTGTGATAGGTGCCCCTGTCAGTGTGAGGAAAGACAAGTCATGATAAACCAGAAGAGAATGTGTGCCAGTGGCCTCTTTGTAGCTCTCTTGCTGATAGCAACTGATAAAAGTTAGCAGAAGTGGGGGGAAGCAAACTCCTCCAACAAAAGGGAAGATCTTAGAGATTTACCCTTGGGTAAATGCTCTTTCTTGGCATTTTAAAGCAAATTTGTTTTTGTTTTAAGCTCCCCCTTGCTTTTTGAGAAATAATTTTTTTAGTCATATCCTCTGCTTTAATATTTTTTCTCCTTACTTCCTCCCCCACTTTACCCTTTTTTTTTTTTTTCTAACTTCTTTCCTTTCCTCCAAAGAAAATACCTCAGGCCAAAAAAGCTGTGTTAATCCTTAGAAAGGTTTTTTTAAAGAAAAAGGTTAACTCATTCAAATATATGCTCTAAGGTGTGGAATTAGAAATCATAATTATTATTCTTCCAAATACCTAGGAATAAAACTGATATTTGCTTAGGAAGTTTGGGGTTCTTCTTTAGTTAGTTACTAGCACTATTTCTATGGGTTAAATGTTCTTTGGACATTTAACTATTACCAGTAGTGACTACTGTACACTAGTAACTACCATGAGGACTTAACTCACCTTGCTTCCTTTTTTTTAAATTAAAAAAAAAATTTATACAGCAGGTTCTTATTAGTTATCCATTTTATACACATCAGTGTATACATGTCAATCGCAATTTCCCAATTCATCACACCACCACCCTCACCTTCCACTGCTTTCCCCTCCCTTGGGGTCCATACGTTTGTTCTCTACATCTGTGTCTTAATTTCTGCCCTGCAAACTGGTTCATCTGTACCATTTTTCTAGATTCCACATAAATGTGTTAATATACAATATTTGTTTTTCTCTTTCTGACTTACTTCACTCTGTATGACAGTCTCTAGATCCATCCATGTCTCTACAAATGACCCAATTCTGCTCCTTTTTATGGCTGAGTAATATTCCATTGTATATATGTACCACATCTTCTTTATCTATTTGTCTGTCTCAACTTGCTTCTTTTTTGAGAAGTACTCTGCCTTCTGGCCCACAGTTGGATATAATCCCACCTGACTATTGCCCTATTAAAAACTGCCTTTTTTCCACTGGACAAGTCTATTTTGTGTGTGGATGCACCAAGATCAGGGAATTAAAAAAAAATTATATATATATCCGAAATATTTGAAATTTTATATATTTATAGTATATATGTGTGTGTATGTATATATATATATATATATATATATGAAAGCTGTATGTAGAAGATAACTTTCCAGTATACCAACTTCAGAAATCATCCTGCCTCTGTTCCAATATGCATCTTAATCATGTAACACACAGGATTCATTTCCCCAGTCCCATTCTCATGTCAGAGACTGAAAATATTTGTAAAGACAGATCCTGTCTACCCACGTGACCCTATTCGAATGTCAAACAAATATATTTTGATCTGATTTCCTACTGCCAAATAAGTAGCCCAGATTTCCTTTCTTCCATGAAATTAATCTTTCATTTGTGCATCTTTCTAATCAAGACATTATATTCCATTCTGAGAGTAATCCTTATTGTTTATGTGATAACTTTATGACCAGGCTTGAGTTAAAACTTTATTTCAGGAATACTGAATTTTTACTTTGAAGTACTGGTCTAAATTATTTATGAAATTAAATACTTTACTACATATATGACTTCAAGTCTTTGTTTTGAATGTCACGTCATAAAGCGATTATGGCAATAGAAGTGGAAATATGACTTCTAGGAAGAATGTGTTTTCCTTCATAAGACTGAAAGAAGATAGCTCCTTGTAATTGCTCTGAATAAGAGACTTTACAAAAATATATGTAGAGTGTTTTTCTATTTAATCTGAATATCCCTAGAAGCAATCATTTAGGAAAATAAGGTTTACATTTAATTGGACATTTTTTGTCATAAAAATAGCAGGGAAGTAATACTGTCAATATTGAAAGACAAGATCTGTGGAAGTGTGAAATGTCAATAATCAAGACGTTATTCAGCTGCTTGTGGGTATTAGCAGTGGTCTTCTTTAAGCTTTAGCCACTTCTTATTAAGTAAGAAGTATGTTTATTACCCAGTTATAACAGGAAGTTCAGACTGGAAAGAGCCAATTGGTCTCCTTAACTTCTTACTCACGCAAATAACTAAACTACTGGACCATTATGCCAAACCTCAAAGCATTTAATTTTATTACTACTTTGAAAATCTCATTATCACCTACTTTGCTTTGCCCTCAATGTCTCTTTCTCCAAGAGCAGATTTCTGAAATACAGAAAATGTCTAGCTGAGTAAGAGGATATTAAGGCAAAAAAAGATTAAAAGATAATTGGGTCCAATTTCTCCCTCTTATAGATGAGAAAGCTGAGTCTCATGGAGTTTAAATGGCTCGCCTGGGCAGTTGTAACTGGGAAACCTATGACAGAAAGCCAATCTTGAGAAGCACAAAGTGTTTGGAACAATGCTTTGGTAGTTGGACTAAAGTACCTTTGAGATGTCTTCCAACACTAAGTGTGTAAAGTTCATCTCACTTTCTACTTGGCCACTCTATCTCTGGTTCTCTCTGGATTTCTGATACAGTGTTGGACATTACATAAGTGCAACTGAACTTCTGTTTAGAGATACCAAATATAGTTTATACTTTTTTGTCCTTAAGGAAGTCGAGGAGGAAAAAGGTGAACAAGAGTGATCTGGAAATCACCCTAACAGCCTAAAATTAAGGGACTTTGCTAAACTTGCTCCATGAAGGTAATCCTGTCCTGTTCCATAAAGGATTACTTTCCTGGAAAAAAAATAACATACTTAGCGAATTTCCTTAATGTCAGTTTATAGCACACTCTGCTTTAAAGGAGAATGTATATTTAATGAAGAGGAAAAGTATATCTCTTATTGCCTGAAGACTTGAAGTAGCTTTGTAAGCTGGCAACGGCAAAGAATTAATATGGCTGAAAGGTTGTATCCAAAGTTGCACTACAGATTAATACCAGACTGGGACAGGAACTCAGGAGTCCTCACCTCTAGTTGAGTGTTCTTCCCACTGCATCATGCTGCATCTTTCAAATTAGATAGATGTTACCAAGTGCTTTGCAGACTTTTTAAATTAATGATACAAAAATACACATATGCTTGAGATTAAACTGGGAGGAGTAAAAGAACAGAGCTAATTAACACTGCAGGGAGAATTTATGATGAATCAGTCAGACAATATCACCATTAATTTGGCCTGTCCTTCTCAAAAATGTCAAGAAATCCATCTATGATCACACATGGCTACAGGCTCTGTTTGGGCCTTTCAGCAAGATGGGACCACCAAAAGACCAGTGATGAAAATACTAAGGTGGTCCTATTTATTTCACCCAGGTGCTCTGACACCAATGTACATACAAGACCAGACACATTGCCTCTCTTTTGCCTCTTCATTTTACAACTGCCTTTGTTTTTGCTTTCAACTGAATATGCTGCTAATTCAAGAGCAATAAATAATTACTCAAGAAAACGAATTTGTGCACAGCTACAGTCCATCAGCCTGCTTGGAGAGGGGCATCCGACCCAAATACCCTCCTGAAATGAAAGGCTTGAGCACCAGTGGAATTTGGCGGGCACAAAGCTCACCTGGTTCCAAAGGTGAAGCTGGACCTTGGAGTGCTGGGAATCATGGTTGGTATGGCATTCCCACTAGGCCACAGCCTTCGGTGTATTTCATGTGAACCCTTAACAAAGGTATACAACACGGGCACGAGGCATGTACAGACCAATCACAGAAAGAGGATCACTGGAAAACACCCCAGTCTTTCTTTTTCTTCCCCCACTAGCTAAACTTTCAGGTTCTCAGTAGTAAAGCCAGTTTCTACATCTGGCTTCCTTTTCAGACCTCCTGTGTGAGAAGACTTGAGAACTGGGTCAGAAGGTAAAATGATTCCAGCCCAGATTCACTTGGCAAAATACTGTTACTGAGAGCACCTGATCACAGATGCTTTTTGAAATGACTAAGTCCATTAGGTTTAACAAAGTTGGGCTGGGACCTACCCAGTTCTGATTGGCATTTTCTGCTTTGGCACAGGCCACAAAACAGCACATTATCTTGGGCAGAATGTTAAGATTTAGTTCTCTGGTTCGAATCAGTGATGATGTGACAAAGAAAGAAAATCTATAAAAGAACGGCACGTTTTTCAAATATGTATTTAATGGTAAAAAGGCAAGTTAAGTTTCATCTTCACATTCACTTCTTAATTATATTTATTTCATTGGTGTTTCAGCTGTGGCCCCAGAAGGAGAGCTCCTCTCTAAAAGTAAAATAATCACTCTCAGAACTAGAAAAGGAAAACTTTGTTCATGCATGACTCAAAGTCAAGATGACTTATTTTTCATTTATATGAAGGTATAAACCCACAGTGGGAGAGGGCAAAGAAAAACATATCTGAGTATGTTTTAAAATTAAATGCCAAAATCAGACATGTCTATATTTTGTAAGGAAATCATGATTTACTGCAATTTTTTGAAAAGTCATCAATTGTTCACTTAACTTGGCTCTGGGTACCTCATTCCCTTGTATACACTCTCCTGTTTTGTCTTTAGACTGAAACAGAGATATGATCATTTTGCAGGGACTATGAGTGCTCCTCCAAGAGAATTACCAAAATAAAGATAGAGATAAGAGATTTTCTGGCATAAAAGCCAGAGAGTAAATGAAAATTACCTAATTTTCAATTATAAGATTGCGGAAGGACCATTATGTAAAGATAACTATACAAATGGGCACTACTTTAAGTAAAGCTTAAATGTGGAAATCAGGATTTGCATAGAAGATAAGATAAAGATTATTTGCTTTGGAAAAAGGTTCATAATAGGGTTTATTCAAATAGCAAGTTCGCCACATCTTTAAGCAATGACTTGATTTCCAAAGACTCAATTTCTACCTGCCTCTTCAGGAACCTGCCCAGCATATAAAGCAAGCTGCCCCAGGTAAAAGCCACACAGGTAAATGTGAAAGATGTGGCTAAGTATAGTTGCAGTTCTCTAAGATCATAGAAAAAAAAAATGGCTGGGAAACATTAGGAATGGTGGAAAGATTAAGAAAAAAAGAGTCAAAAATAAATGGTAGAGAAAATAGTAAATGAATTCTAAAGAAAAAAAAATACACAGCATCTGTTTTCCATAAACATTGCTTAAAAGGTATTTCTAGACTGAGACAGAAATAAAATCCTTTTATCAATTAGTGAAGACCAGAAAGAAAGTAAGAGGCTTACACTATGGAAGAATCTAGCTTATGTCCTTAGGAAAGTAATAATAATAATAATATATTATATATAGTTTAGACATACAAGAATGGCAGTCTTAGGGAGCTGAATAAGAATTTCTAAGATAAGAAGTTAAGGTTCTATTCAGAGATATAACATCAGCCTCATGATGAGGACAGTATATTCTCATATACTGAGGGAGAGATTTGGTGTCCTATCTAATCCTTCCTGCTCACTCTGACCTCTTATTTTAAAAAAATATTTATTATCAGACGTAATAAATAATATCAACAACAAAGTCAAAGATGGCTAAAGAGGAAGAGTCACTGTGGCTCCACAGAACTATTTAAGGACCTGACTTTGCAGAATGAGAGATGGATGACTTGATCAATAAGACAAAAGGCCTGAAATACTATAACTTGCCCTGACGTAGGGGTGGGAGGGTGGGATGGAGGTGGCTGCTCCTTAGCGAATAAAAAAAAAAATCAGGACCACTGGATTCATTCATTCCCAGGTCTCATGTTGACTTAGTTTTTGTGACCTTCATTAAACAGATTTGGTTATGGGTGAATTTGCAAGGCACGTCAGAGGAAGAATAGAAAACCATAAAGACAATTTGCTGAAAGTCTAAACTCAAACAGAACAAGGACAAAAAGAAGTTCAAGTCCAAAGTCACCGATGTAGAGGGCTACATCCATAGCACAGTTTAAGAGTGAAAATAAATGGACATAGTCAAGTTTATCAATTATTTAAAAAATGCTAACAAGTAAGGGTTTCATGTATAAAATAAAACAAATATGAAATGATTTGCCTTGTCACTTCTTCCTGGTTCATCACCCAGACTCACTCTGAATGTGCCCGGTATATTCTTTCTCCATCTGGGCTGTGTCCCCATCCCCTCCCAATGCTGAGTGCTAATCAGAAGAGGAGAGCCTGAGTTTTTCCTAATCTAGCTCTTCTCTGCTGCAGACAGAGAGAACTATCAATTATCAGGTGGTGGTCAACTGTAAGAGCTGACAATTCTACAGACTATTAAGAACATGATTATGCAGATGTAGGTAAGCTGAAAAGCATAAAATAAAAGCCAACAAAATTGTGGAAAACTGAGTGATTTCTGACAATCTACAAGTCATGAGCTAGCCTTCTGGGCTCGCAGACAATCTCTCTCCCCCCAAACCATAGTTATTCAGTTATTTTGGTAATTAATTTATTATCAATCTGCTATACACTGGGGATTGCTTTTAATTCTGGGATGAATACAATATAACCTCACTTAACATATGAATTGCTGAAACCCAATCCTCCTAAAACCGAGTTCCTCTGCCAAGTCATGATTAACCTCTCTATCCAAAACTTTCTTCCCTTTCTTGTCCCACCCCTGTTCCCCTGAGGACTGGGGATATCAAAGAAAAGTGGGGACTGAAACTGAGCCTTTCCATGTTCCCCATTTTTCTTGTTTGTAGAAAAAGGCTTTAGTCTCCTAGGCCTTACCTGAATTCTAAAGAGCAAACTCAAGCAATTACTAATTAGGGAAGTGAAGGAATACAGAAATGAAGGAAAAAACAAATAGTTCAGCAATAAAACAGAGTCTTAGTTCCTCCTCAAGGGATATGCATAACAATTTGATGCATATATTTGAGTTGTTCTGCAGAAACTAAGACCCCCCACCCAGGCAGTTTGGTGGGTACATGCTGAACACTAGCAGTAGACTCCAGACTGGCTGGAACCAGAAGGTGATGATGACTAAGATTCCTGAAACATCACCCTGTTACCTCACCACCAACCAGTCAGAAGAAAGTCCAGGAGCTGCAACTCTTACCCTAAATGTTGCCTTTAAACACTCTTCCCTGAAAGCCATCAGGGAGTTCAGGTCTTTTGAGCATGAGCTGCCCATTCTCCTTGCTTGACACCCTGCAATAAATGCCATACTTTCCTTCACCACAACCTGGTGTCAGTAGATTGGCTTTGCTGTGCAGCAGGTGAGTGGATCCAAGTTCAGTTCAATAACACTACTGAGGAATATATTCAGATATCTAAAGCAAGAAGTCAGTATGGTACATTAGGTGTTTAAATGGGAAATCAAGGTACTAGGAGAACATAGGGGGTGCCCCTAACCTCAGTGTCATGAGAGGTAAGAAAACCTTTCCAGATTGGTGACACCTAGTCTGAGGCTTGAGTCAAAGGGGATGAAAGGTGAAGCCAGTGGTGATGGTTGTGCAAGACTGATTCAGATAAGGGAAAAGCATGTCCAAAGGTTTGGAAGGAGGAACAGTAATATGGATAATCACAGTTGTGTTTTGGACAGTCTGCCTATTTGACATGAATTATCTGGCACTGACACTATCTGCAGGTACTATCTGGATGTAGGTATGGGTATGCTTGGTTCTCAGGGTACCAGAATATGCCACCCCCAAAAATGCCTCTTTGGCATAGGGGTTATATTGAACTAAAGGCCATTGAGAACAAGCAGACAAAGGAAAAGCTCTAGAAACAGGGTACAAGTTTTCCTTTTATAAAATAAACTTACATTTATAAAGGAGACTTACATTTATAAAGGCATCCTCCTTTTCCTGACCAGGAAGTAGAGAACTGAACAACTCTTATCAATGGAGAAGGTACTGACTTAAATCTGCATAACAAATCATACTAAACAACCCTTGTTTACCATACCTGTTCTGGTCACCTTCCCATAACTTGCATCCCTAGCCCAAAAGCCAAAATCCTCTTTCCCTCTATTTAGCCTAAGATGGTAAATAAGCCTAAGTACTAACCACTCCTTTGGGTTCCTCATCACTTGGTGCTCCCATGTGTACGAGAATGATGCACATGTTAATAAACTTCCATTTTTTCTTTTGTTAATCTCTCTCTTGCCAGTCTAATTACCAGGGCCCTAGTTGGAGAACCTAATGTGTGTAAAGGAAAGATATTTTTTCCTCTCCTACAGTTCTCATGCATAGTCAAGCAGGTTCATGCTCCAAAGACAAACATGGACACACGCGCTTTGCATACCTACACACTGTCATGCAGAATGGACAGCCATCAGATACCCGACAATCTCTCTTAACAATGCAGAGACGATTAACTTCTCACAGCTCATAGCAGGCAGGATGCTGACACGGGTTGGATAAGAACTTTCAAGCATACTTCAAACAGCACAATTAGATCAAGAGAAAAAGCCTCCTGAAGCAGCTCAATAGATTTACTGTACATTTTCCCTCTCGTCACAATATTAATATATATATATATATATATATATATATATATATATATATATATATATATATGTCATTGGCTTCTTCCAGACCTGCAGCTGAAAGGTCACCCCAGCCTTTTGCGCTGCCTCCCTTTCAATTTATCCTGCAATCACAATGTCTGCAAACTCTTCAGCCGACAGCATAGTTATGGGGGAGAACAGGCTCCTTCTCTCTCAGTTGCCCCAGAAACTGTTCCAATTCACTGTGTATTTATACATTTGACAATAGCTCTGAGGCAAGAAAGGGGGAGAAAGGCCAAGAGCACCAGTTCCGGGTGTGGAGATCACAGTAGACAGAACGACAAGGAAATAAAAAGATGAGTAAACCTACCAGTGCCCTCTTTTTATCGGGCTCTGGTGTGGTTATTAGGTACGTGTGAGGAAGACAGTATATAGCTTCTAAGACATGGTCTATAATTCAGCACTGTGAAAGAGGCAAGCAACTCTTCATGTGCTTGTCAGAAGGGGGTAATAAATACCCTGTTTTATTGAAAATAACCAAAAAAAATAGAGAGTGAGCATTTGGGTAGCTGGGCAAAGGAACTCTTTGTGTGTGTGGTAGTGGAGGCAGGGGGAGCATCTCTAACTCTGTTCTTCCATTTTTGACCTTAATAATCCACATTTATGCTTTTTCCAGTCCAACATTTTTGCTTAATAACTTGGATAAAATTATCAATGTCTACTAATAAAACAGCAACCACAACACTCACTTGTTGAGTGCCTACTGTATGCCCTATCCTAGCATTTTCAGTTTATTATCTCATGTAGAGTTTACAACAAGGTAGAAACTATTATGCCCATTTTATAGATGAGGAAACAGACAGAGTTTCAATAACCCATCCAAGCCACCCAGCAGGGGTGTGGCAGAGCCGCTGAAGTTTGACCCGAGGGTTCAAATTTTTATGCACTGTGTACTAATTCATTATAAACATCAATGACAGAATTAAACATACGGTCACTTCTGTGAGAGTCCTTTAGCTTCTCTCTTGTTTTTGTTTCTAAGAAAACAGTTCTTACAACCTGAAGTTAGTAGCAATGTATGTTAGACTTGTTGGTTGAATTTTGAAACATCAGTTGGCTGAGTTACACGGATTCCTAAACCTACTACATGACTTTAGTAGATCAGTCCTCGTACATTGCTATACTGAAGGGGCAAATAACATGGGCCAGTGGAATTTGAAACCGAGCAGAACCTGTGGGGTTCTTGGGCATAGAAGCTTTTCTGTGCCCCATGTTTCTTGTTTGTAGGAAATAGTCTTCAGCCTCCATGACCTTCCCTGAGTTCCAAAGGGCAGGTTCAAACAGTTGCTAATCAGGGAGGGGAGGGGATGCAGAGACAAGGGAGGTGCAGTCAAGAAATAAGAGTGTAGCCTTAGGACAGGATCCTGGTTCCAACTCAAGGGATATACATAATAACTTTGAGCTCTTCTGCAGAACTCAAACCCCCCAAAAATGGAAGATGTTAACTACTTGATGAAGCATTCTTCATTCCAGAGAGAAGGTCACAGTTTGATAACCACAGAAGTTCATCAGGAGACCACCTGAGGCCAGATTAAAGGAATGCAGGTCCTGCATACACCCTAATCTTTTCAGCAACCCACCCTTGAACCATTGCTATAAGATTCCTCACCAAATCCCCCTGGGTTGGGACACAGAGTTTTGAGGGCATGAGCCAGCTGGGTCCCCCTTTGCTTGGCAAAGCAATAAAGCTGTTCTTTTCTACTTCACCCAAAACTCTGTCTCTGAGATTTGATTCAGCACCAGTGCACAGAGGCTGAGTTTTCAGCATCAAACTTCACAACAAAATATTTTGGATATAGGGAAACATATGGCAGGAAATGAGCCACACTTTTGGAGTCTGTGGTTCTCCTAATGTATTATTTTCCTGGAGAGGTTGTGAAACACCTTCCAGCTTTTTCCAATATACTTTTTCCCAACAGCAATCATACTTTTTAGAAATGAAATTTTATTATGTCACCATCTATTTTAAAATCCTTCAGTGGCTCCTCATTGCACTAAAAATAAAATCCTACTAGCAAAGTTCTCAGGAAAACAATGTCCCAGTTCCTCCACATTATAGTTTAAACTACCCGTCCTTTGAACAGTTATATATGTGCAACTTTTCTAACTCAAGTTCAATTTGTGGAAAGATTTGAAGTCTCATTTCTTCCCTGGCAGACCTTGGCATAAACTGCTGAGAGCCACATGACCTATTTTGCATCTGAGGGAGGACAGAAAGGAAATATGGGGAGAGGTAACTTTTGTTTCAGCCCTGCTAAAGGTAGGAAAGCAGAGGAAGTCTGCTTCGAGAAATTTTCCTCTTCTCTAAAGAAACACGGAATAGTTGTAGAGGTTCTTAAAGAAGTAAAACAAAAAAAGTGACTCAAAAGTAAAGGATCAAGGGGGTAGGGGAGAAGATGCTTTTCATATGCAAAACCAAATGAAGGAGAGCTGCCAGCTGTTTCTTCCAAGGACAAGAACAAAAGTAATAAGATTTAACCCTGTGAACAAGATAAGGAGAGTAGACCACAGTGGAGTGGATGATTCAAGGTTCTTTAATTTACTATTAGCATGATAGAAAGAGCATATATTTTGAGATCAGATCTAGCTCCAATCCCAGCTCTACTCTTACTTAATCTCACGTTTCTCCATGTTTGCAATGAGGATTGGTTAAAAGAGATATGTATAAGATGTCTTTCAGAAGCAACTGACAAAGGATTAATCTCCAAAATTTACAAGCAGCTCATGAAGCTCAATATCAAAAAAACAAACAACCCAATCTAAAAATGGGCAGAAGACCTAAATAGACATTTCTCCAAAGAAGAGATAGAGGTTGCCAACAAACCCATGAAAGAATGCTCAACATCATGAATCATTAGAGAAATGTAAATCAAAACTACAATGAGATATCACCTCACACCAATCAGAATGGCCATCATCAAAAAATCTACAAACAATAAATGCTGGAGAGGGTGTGGAGAAAAGGGAACCCTCTTGCACTGTTGGTGGGAATGTAAATTGATACAACCACTATGGAGAACAGTATGGAGGTTCCTTAAAAAACTAAAAATAGAACTACCATATGACCCAGCAATCCCACTACTGGGCATATACCCTGAGAAAACCATAATTCAAAAAGAGTCATGTACCACAATGTTCACTGCAGCTCTATTTACAATAGCCAGGACATGGAAGCAACCTAAGTGTCCATTGACAGATGAATGGATAAAGAAGATGTGGCACATATATACAATGGAATATTACTCAGCCATAAAAAGAAATGAAATTGAGTTATTTGTAGTGAGGTGGATGGACCTAGAGTCTGTCATACAGAGTGAAGTAAGTCAGAAAGAGAAAAACAAATACCGTATGCTAACACATATATGTGGAATATAAAAACAAACCAAAAAAATGGTCTTGAAGAACCTAGGGGCAGGATGGGAATAAAGACGGAGACCTACTAGAGAATGGACTTGAGGATATGGTGAGGGGGAAGGATAAGCTGGGACAAAGTGAGAGAGTGGCATGGACATATATACACTACCAAATGTAAAATAGATAGCTAGTGGGAAGCAGCCGCATAGCACAGGGAGATCAGCTTGGTGCTTTGTGACCACCTAGAGGAGTGGGATAGGGAGGGTGGGAGGGAGGGAGACGCAAGAGGGAAGAGATATGGAGATATATGTATATGTATAGCTGATTCACTTTGTTATAAAGCAGAAACTAACACACTATTGTAAAGCAATTATACCCCACTAAAGATGTAAAAAAAAGAAAAGAGATGTCTTTCACAGCCATGAATAACATGGCCGTAGCTCAATAAGTGCTAGACACCCTAACTCCATGTTTCCCAAATTTGCTTGATCATAACATCAAACTGGGGTAGTTGTTAAAAAGCAGATTTCTAGGCATCTTCCTTAGAGATCCTGATTCAGTATGTCTATGGTGAGGCCCAGGAATCTGTATGTTCACTAAGGGCCTGAAGTGATTATTATGTTCAGCAAGTTTTGGGAATAGTGCTCTAGCTAATTAGTCTAAACCCCACAGCTTTGCATCTAGACTGGAACAAACTGGAAAGGTCTGGAAAAGCCTACTGATATAGGTTAAATATTTTCTACCCTATAAATGATATGTTAAAATCCTAACCCCTAGTACCTCATAATGTGAATTTAATTGGAAACAGGAAGGCTGCAGATGTAATTAGTTAAGTTAGATGAAGTCATGCTGGAGGGGTCCTAATCCAATAGGAATGATGTCCTTATAAGGAGACAGCCGTGTGAAGACAGGGACACACAGGGAGAGCACCATGTGATAAAGATGTCAGAGACTGGAGTTATGCAGCTGTACGTCAAGTGCTATTAACTGAATGTTTGTGACCCCCAGACAGTTAAAATCCCAATCCCCAATTTGATGGCATTTTGAAGTAGGCCCTTTGGGAGGTAATTAGGTCATGAGGGCAAAGCCCTCATTATTGGGATTAGTACCTTTATAAAAGAGACTCCAGAGAGATCTCTGCCCTCCTTTTTGTCATGTGAGAAAACAGGGAAAATATGGCCTTCTATGAACCAGGAAGTGAGCTCTTACCAGACACCTAATCTGTGAGTTATTTGACATTGGACATTGAACTCTCAGACTCCAGAACTGTGAGAAATAGATTTCTTTTGCTTATAAGCTTATAGTATTTTGTTATAGCAGCCTAAATGGACTAAGACATCAAGGGACCCCAAAGATTGCTGGCAAACCACCAGAAGCTAGAAAGAGGAAAGGAAGGAACTCCCTACAGGTTTCAGAGGGACCACGGCCCTGCTGACGCCATGAATTTGGACTTCTAGCTCCCAGAACTGTCAGACCAAAATTTCTGTTGTTTTAAGTCATCCAGATTGTGGTAGTTTGTAACAGCAGTCCTAGGAAATTACAACTACTAAAGATATCTTCTAGTTCCAAAGTTAGGACTAGGTTACAACAGACCAACCATGGCCCTTTGGATTGAGAATGAGATGTGAATTCTCCCCATTTTCTTCTGTATGAGTAAATTTGTATTTAACATTCTAAAATCTATTCCATTTCTGTATACTCTAGCCATGGTATTCCTTTCATCTTATTGGTTTAAGAATGAACATGTGACTTAATGCTGACCAATAAGATGTCAGAGGAACTCAGGACTGTTGATGGTGCTGCAAAAGGTTTTCTTGCAGCTAAGAGGCTGATTATTTCCTCTGGATGTTATCATTTCTAGATCTGACATTTGGAAGAGCTATAGACATCTTGCATAGAGGATAGCCAGTGTAAGGACAAAGCTGCCATATTGAGGATGGCAGAGAGAAAGAACCTGGTCTATGGTGACATAATTGAGCCATCAATTCAACCAACTGTAGAGCCCATTCTACTTCTGGATTTCTTTTTTTTTTTTTTTTTTTTGCGGTACACAGGCCTCTCACTGCTGTGGCCTCTCCCGTCGCGGAGCACAGGCTCTGGATGCACAGGCTCAGCGGCCATGGCTCACGGGCCCAGCCGCTCCGCGGTACGTGGGATCCTCCCGGACTGGGGCACGAACCCGCGTCCCCTGCATCGGCAGGTGGACTCTCAACCACTACGCCACCAGGGAAGCCCACTTCTGGGTTTCTTGCTCCTTAATTTCTCCCCTAGTTCTACGTCATTCAGCTCATTATCCTTTCCTTGGATTCACAATTTTAGCCCTGTACTTTCTCTAGAGGTAACTAAAAATAGTTATGCCTTCCTACCAACTTGGTTTACTTCCTTGGATATGTTTTCTATTCAACTTTTGACTTTAACTGATCCTGACTATTAAATGTATCATCTTCTGAGAAATCCTGGTTCTGAGACACTGTCTCAGCAAGTTTTTCTAGTGGCTCCTGATAGGCCTGACTTGGGTTCACCGGAAGATGTCTGGACTATTCTAGATACTGCAGGACAATAGGAACAGAGTCTCTTGGTTACCTCATCCATACATCACACCCCATCCTGACTTTCTCCAACATCAGTTATCCTTAATATAACATGCTCTATTATTAGTAAGAACCAGGGAACTAGTTAGAACCATGGAATTGTTCAACTTATCTACAGGTAAATGCAGGGAAAAAAAAATTCCACAAAGCTATCACAAGAGCTGTATTTCTGTGGAAGAGTCATCTCAAAACATACAATGAAATTTGCAATTCAGTTGTTAGGAATTTACCACCTTTCCTTCCTAGAAACAGGCTTTGACATTGGCCAGAGGAATGGAAACTACTGAATCAGAAATTTCTTCTAATAAAATATTTAGGTTTTGAGGCATTTACCTGTGTCTGTATTTGTGTGGCTCATATTACTATGCAACCTGGTCATAGGACAGGCTACCTCTTCTTATGAGATTTATACCACAGTGCTCATAGGGCCAGAGATAGGTTTTATTCTTTGACTAAGAGTCAGTTATAATTTTATTTAAGTCCTTTACTCAGTAGTAAATTTTTTAAAGAAATAAAATATTAAACACATTTATAGAACATTACAGCGATTTCTGAGCTCAGAAAAGCTTTGAGAATGAGACAAAGCACAAAGGGCAAAGTTATCTGTGTAAGCTTCTTCATTATCACTGTCAAATGTTACGCCCCACAGATAAGTTAGTTTTTCTACTGTAAAAAATGAACAAACAGAAACCTCAATTAAATAGAGTTGGGAGACCAGAGGGGAAGCTCTTACACCCTGAGATAATAGCAGAGCCCAAGAGGAAGAAGAAAGGCCCCTCTTCCTTCCTGGAAGAGACTCAGCCAATGAAAAGCAAAGGACTCTAGGTTTACTATAGCCCCCCCAACTCTCTTTTCCTCCCTATAAAAGTATTGTCCTTCTCTTGCAGTTTGGGGACTTGCATGTGCCTCAATGTGGTTGCAGATCCTGAAATGCAGTTCTCTGCTGATCCTGAATAAACCCATCTTTGCCGGAGAAATATCTGACAGTCTATTTGTTTCAGGTTAACATTATATACTCAGCACTCATTTTAATGACATGTTAACATCTTATTATTCTTCCCCTTGTCAACCCTATGAAATCAACTGGAGTCACAAGTATGATGCTTTATAAAGTCATTTCCTCTATGGTCAGAAAGTTGTAAGTGGATGGAAAGGTAAAGAAGAGGCTTTTTTTTAAAAACACTTCAAGGCTTTGACTGCTTTTCAGCTTTTCTTATATTGTCTTCTCCAGAATGTAGTTTGGGGCCACTAAATTACTATAATTTCTAGATTTGGAAGTGGTGATTAAAACAAAAGTTTGTGGTGGCTACTAAAACTTTTGGACCCATATTTATGGTTCTTTATTGGAGGCAGAAATTTATCACAATATTTTTTCTAACATTCACATCTAACCCTTGTTCACTCTGCAAAGAAGCTTGGTGATCAACAATAACAGTCACCCACCTGCTCATGTAGCATGTAGGCATTTGGTTAAAAACAGGTGGAATAGGAAGAATCTCATTAATCTCAATTTATTAATCTATCCAGTAGGACCAGCATAAAGAATAAAACTCCGTGCAATGTAAACATTAGGAAGTAAGACTGGAGACAAAAAACTAAAATAATTTATCTGTTTTAAGTAGTCAATGTAAAATTGAAGGGCTAAATTTACTTTGGAAAATCTTTTCCCCAACAAGAGTTTTGGCTGTATATATATATAACATGAATTTTAACTAAACCAGAGTCTGCTTCTACCTTGTTTCATGACCCAAAGCAAGAAACTTAGCATCAGTTTCTTGACCATTATATACTTGTAATTAAATGACCAGTTGTTCATAGAATGGTACAAAACAGAAAAGAGAAAACAAAATGGTCATGGAACAGCATGGGGTATTAAAGTTGGAAAAGGCCATGGAGATGATTTAGAAAAGCACTTCTCAAAGTGTGGCATGTAGACCCCTATTAGAATCACCTGGAGAGCTTTTTAAAAATATGTATCCTCAGAACCCATCCTAGACCTCGTGAAATGTTGTGGGGGTAGGGCCTGAAGTCACTGTCTTTGATACCCTCAAATCTGTGTGCATGTAAGGAATGGCAGTGTCACAGTTACCTGAGAAGTTGTTTTGAAATACACATTCCCTTCTACCTTCTGCATCCAAGCAAAATTCTAGAGCTGTTAGTGTTATTTTAAAAAGTTTCCTAGGCAATTTCACCTTCTTGGGAACCACTGATCTCACCTAATGCCTTCATTTTACTGACAGGAAAATGAAGTCTAAGAACTTGTGACCCATCTAAAGTCAAGCAGGGCCAGGACTCTGACCTGGGCCCCTTGACATGTGTCACACTAGAGATGTCTCATTATATTCTTTTTAAACACTTTTTTATTTTAGAAAATGTCAAACATATTCAAAAGTGAATACAATCATATGATGAACTTCCATGCCCATCACACAGGTTCAACAATGATCAATTCATGGCTGACTTTGTCCCATCTCTATCCTCAATCACCTCCCTACTCTAGCCCCTGATTATTTTGAGGTAACTCCAGAATCATATCTTTTCATCTATAAATACTTGTCTGATTACATTATTATAAGGATGAACACACAAAATATTGCTTAGTTTCTTTGTGCTTCAGATTTTTTTGATCTAAAATAATTTGAACTATCAAATATCAAAATTGTGAAACCATTTGTATATTTGTGAGTTACAATACACTTCTTTCCCTTATCGTAGAATTAAGCAGTTTTTATAAAGCATATATTAGTTTGGTCATCTGACCAACTCCGTAAGTGTTTGATTTCAGTGTAGAAGAAATTGTGGCAATATAACCTCTGAAATACTGAGGCACTATGGGCAATTTAGGAACAAATTAACTTAGAAATAAAAATATCGTATAATGGGCCAGGTTAAGGTCCTTCCTTCACAAACCAAGACATAATTAGATCAAAGCAATAAGTTAAGTAGCAACCAATCACCTAGGAATTTGGGGAAAAAATGGCCTTTCACTTTTATTTAGAGGTATAATACTTTGACTGACATACTAATATAAGAAGGAAGGCTCTATAAAAAAATCATATCAGATTATATGTAAAATATTTACTTATTGTGATAGTAAGGGGCAGAGGAGAGGAAAGAAAGTGAGACAGAGAGAAGGAGAAAGGGAGGGTGAGAGAGAAAGAGAAATTCATGCACATTTTACCATATTCAGTATGAGTTAATTATCATTATGGTAAATTATACAGTGCGTGAATAAATTGAGGTAATCATAGGGCAATCATCTCTCAATTCAATTAACAAGAAGTACAATATCTTACAAAACTCCAAAAGATTTAGAATGCTTTCTGTTATTGCTACCTAATGGTTGAAATGTCCAAAAAATCTTGACTTTGGAGAGTAGTGTTAATGTAATCCCTGTTCTAACAACTGCAGGACTGTCATTCTAAAACAAAAGAACTAATCTCGTATATTGCTCAAGGTGCCACAATACATTGGAAAGGGATAAACAAAATGGAATAAAGTATAATGACCACAATAATACATTAGGGTCCCCTCTTTTAGATTTTAAGAAAAATAGCAGCTGATAAAGGTGAATGTGCATCTTGATATGAGGGAAGCCTGTGAACTGGTGTTTTACATAAACATTAGGGCAATAATCTTACAATGGCTAAAAAAAACTATATATATTACACATTTACCTATATACAAATATATATGTACGTATGTGTATGTGCATTTATACATACTTAATATATTAATATGTACATATTTTAATGTATGATGACAGGAAAAATGTTGCCTGATATATTTCTTAAAATTCTGAGAATAAATTAGAATAATACTGCATTCTATTAAATAATGCCTTTCATATTGCTTTCAGAAAACATGCAGTTGATTCTGAATTTTTTGTTTTTGTTTTTTTTGTTGTTGTTGACATCGCTTTTAGATTTAGCATGTGATTTAAAGGAACACATCAGTGAATCTCTACATTTAAGAAATGAAGGTACCATCTATTTCACACTAAAGTAAGCTAAATCACCTGGAAGATAAATGATTTGTTTCAGGTCACAAAGCTAATTATTTGAAGAGCCTGGTATTTTTATTTTGCTGAGAAGATATGCTAGTTGAATCATCCATCAAGTATTAGTTGTGTAATAATATACGGCATATATAAGAGTTCAGTAGAATACAGGCTCCCTAACCTTGAGAGGGTTACAATCTAATTTGGGAGATAAGATACAGGAACAAGAACTAATTTTTAAAATGGTATTATATTATGTAATATGCATTTATAATATTTTGGAGCTGAGATAAAGGATAAAGCATTAGTCAGTATGGGTAAGGTGACATTTAAGCTTGGTCTTAAAGGATGAAAACATGAGTTTTAGCCTCTGGGAATTTACAATCCAGTGTCGGAGAGAGGGGAAGATAGACATGGAAATAATGACCTATGTTAAAAAGCAGAAGTAAGTTTTATTATACAACTAAAAGCAAAATATAAATACCTAATAAGTATTAATAAGTGTTATCAACTGTTAATAAGTAATAACTGTTAATAAGTATCATTAGTGGAGGTCAGGAATCAAAAGGGGTTTTATGGAGAATTCTTACATTGGGCCTTGAGGGACAGATAGACATGTTTAAGAAGGTGAAGTGCAGGGGAAGGCTTTCCAACAACAGTATGAATAGATTCAAGGAGATGCAAAAAATGTCAGGCATGCTGGTTGAGACAAAGGGGGAGTGTCGGTAAGTGTCAGGAGGGATGATTGGCAAATGGAGGGTGGGTTGTGGAGAGCCAAGAATGCATAGAAACTGAGACTTCTGCAGGCCCCCAGGAGTTCTGAGGACACTGACAAGTTGTAACAGTGTTTTAGAAAGAAAACTCAGAAGACAAGGGGGATTGGACCACCGAGCAGCTAGAAGCAGAGTGGCCAGTTGGGAGGCTATTACTATATTTCAGAAGAGAGATAAGGGCCTAAAGTAGGACACTGGCAAAATAAATAAATGAGAGAAGAGGGGAAATACTGGGACTGTCAGTTGATTGAATATGAAGAATAAGAGCAGAGTTGAAGATGATGCCGTGCTTTTAGCTGAGGGGTTGAAACTCAGTGGAAGGAGAATGATCTACTAACTCAGACAAGGAAAAGGACCAGAGGTGGCTTTAGTAGAGAAAACAAGACAGTTTCATCCAGGGAGTGTGAGGTGGCAGCCAGGATCCTCTGGCTGTATTAAGGAGGCAGTTGAGAACTGGAACTCAAGAGCGAAGACAGATTAAAAAAAGGGTGTCCAGGCATTCACTCCAATTACATAAGAACATGAATAAGGATGCTGAATGTGTGTATGTGTGAGGCATGTTAAAGATGGAATTCTTTGAAACAGGTTTTATTTGGGGAATAGTGGTAAACAATATAAGACACATACATGTGGAATGCCTTTTCTGGTAGCTAGCACTGCTCTCATAATGTACGCTGACTAGAATAGGCAACAGGGCCTGGTGCCTTGTCTCCCCATTTGAGGGCAGAATTCTAAATGACTCTCCCACAGTTGTACTGTGGACCTCATCCAATCATTGACTTAACTTTCTCAGGTACCCCACTTCCCTCCTTCATCCTTATTCTTCATATTTTATATATTCCTATTATTAGTGCCAGGCTATGATTTGGCACTCTTCCATTCTGCCTCTCAGTCATAGGGTACAATCCTTGAAACATCATTGTGCCTTTATTTCAACCCAACGCATAGGCAGTGATGGCTTCAGAAATTCTAAATAAGAGCTTAAGATCATCAGTGTAGTTGGAATGGGAGGTCAGGAGACTTATTCTGAAAGTTCAATTTTCATACTAAGATGTGTTTTTTATTTATATTGTGTGTTGGAGTACTAAAAGTTTCTAAAAATACATTTACACACACTTTTTTTTTTTTTTTTTTTTTTTTTTTGCAGTATGCAGGCCTCTCACTGTTGTGGCCTCTCCCGTTGCAGAGCAAAGGCTCTGGACGCGCAGACTCAGCAGCCATGGCTCACGGGCCCAGCCGCTCTGCAGCATGTGGGATCTTCCCGAACCGGGGCACAAACCCGTGTCCCCTGCATCGGCAGGCGGACTCTCAACCACTGCGCCACCAGGGAAGCCCTTTACACACACTTTTTATACTTTTTCTTTTTTTGGTAATTATTGCTGTTGCTATTATTCAGTGTCTGATGTATTAGTTTCCCATGGTTGCTGTAACAAGTTAACACAAAATGGCTGGTTTAAAACACAGATTTATTCTCTAGTAGTTCTGGAGGCCAGAAGTCCAAAATCAGGACCACTGAGCTGAAATCAAGGCACGAGTAGGGCTGCATGCTCTCTGAAGGCCCTGGGGAAGCACTTGTTCCTTGACTATTCCAGCTTCTGGTGGCTGCCAGCATTCCTTGGCTTGTGGCTGCTTCACTCCACTCTCTGCCTCCATCTTTATATCACCTTTTCTTCTGTGCTTGCAGAGAATCTCCCTCTGCTTCTCTCTCATAAGTATACTTGTGATGATACTTGGGGCCCACACAGACAATCCAGGATTATCTCTTCTTCTCACAATCCGTAACTTAATCACACTTGCAAAGATCCTTTTTCCATATAAAGCAAAATGTATAGATTCCAGAAATTTGGACCTGATATCTCTGGAGGACATTTTTCAGCCTACTACATACAGGTAGGCTAATGCACTCTCTCAAGCCACCCTGGGGTAACGTTCCCAGCTAGGTCTTCCTTGTGGGATCCTGAATGTCAAGATGATAGCTTAGATATGACTTTTGATCTAAAAAGGATCTGGTCTTTGATATCAATGTTGTTCTAAACCTATTCATCCCAGTCTTCACAACACTGTTATTGCATGATGGATTCCATATGAAGTCCACCATTTTTGGAAGCAATCTCAATTTTTCACTTAAGTATTAGAATATTTTCCCAAGAACACTGCACAATATGTGACATATGGATTTAATTAATATTATACCAAGCCTAAGATCATCAGTTCCCACTGGTGACATTAAGGTGAAATCAATGTTGTAGGCCACAAAATATGCAACCTGACAAAAATGACAGTAATTAGAAAATTGTTAAAATGAAATACATAATATAAGCTCCATGCTGAGTCATAATACATGTGTCAGAAATAAAGACTTACATAGTGACATAATAGTTGCTGATAGCAACAAAATACTACTGTAGTCAATGTTTTTAATCACTTTACTAAAAAGGGGGTTAGTGGCATAGAAGATCTAAGAGTGGATAATTTAACATTTACGTTCATTAGGTATGTCAAATTTTCCATTATTTTGTTGAAGCAACTTTAGAATAATATTGATATTGTTGCACTTGTTAAATGTATTTTAAGTTATTGTTGGGTAACTGCTGAATGACTAAGGAAGCCATCAGACAGCCAACACTTCTCAACACCCAAACCACTAAGTGGAGAATGCATGGGCCAATAATTGAGCTCTCCATGAATCTGGAATGATGTTACTATACTTTTAAAGAATGAATTGAAAAGTATAATTTAGATCCTGTACTTGGCCTTTGAGAAAAGGAATAATATATGCAAGTGTAAAACTTTTAAATAAAAACAAAAAATTTTCAGCTTAGATGTTCTGAACATCTGGATGCTTGAGTACATCAAATGGCTGAAAGGATTAACTGAGACTTTTTGCTTTTGAATATGCTTGTTTTGGAGTCATGTGGACAGAGCTAATGATTCATTTGAGAGGAGCACATTAGCCATTCCAGGTTTATTAAGAAGATATATCTTTCCTCTCACCTTTGGAGTCAGGCCCTGTTATTCTATAAGCCCTATTCAAACACATCTACAAATGTATCTCTACACACAGCAAGCATCAAGCATGCTGAATGTATAGATGTATATTTACATTCAGCAGAGAAAGCTCTCACTTATTTTGCTGAACATTTAAACCATGTTTGAGCACTGTAAAGCTCCTTGTACATTTCTGCAAGTCGAATACAAATTTTTAAAAAGATACTTGACCAAGCCAGGAAAATCAAGAAATATTTTAAAATAACATTTCAAAATATGTAACCTCTTAAGTCATCTAGGTTAGGTTTGAATACTCACCTTCTTAAATATTCATGGAAATTGTACTGGTGGTATCTTTGTTCAGAAGATATAATAAAATATATTTATTATATTTTATTATGGTCTTAAAATTAATTTCATTTGTTTCTTTTTAATTTTTAAATGTGGCTATTTGGAGATATAGGATAGTGCTAAGCTTGACTGTAGGCTGGGTGAAGAGGAATATTAATGGAACAGCGGAACAAGGTAGAACCCCAGTAACTGGAATCCTCATCTCATAAGAAAAGCAGTGGACTTCCCTGGCAATGCAGTGGTTAAGAATCCACCTGCCAATGCAGGGGACACGGGTTCGAGCCCTGGTCCGGGAAGATCCCACATGCCGTGGAGCAACTAAGCCCGTGGGCCACAACTACTGAGCCTAGCCTACACTCTAGAGCCCACGATCCAAAACTACTGAGCCCACATGCCACAAATACTGAAGCCTGCACACCTAGAGCCTGTGCTCTGCAACAAGAGAAGACACTGCAATGAGAAGCATGCGCACTGCAACAAACAGTAGCCCCTGTTCGCCACAACTAGAGAAACCCCATATGCAGCAATGAAGACACAACGCAGCCAAAAATAAATAAATAAATTTATTTTAAAAAAGCACAGATGTTCCCTTCAAGAAAAACAAGTGGCTGAAGGATTGAGTTCCAGAAGTCCAAGAGGAACCAGAAACAAGATTGAGGCAAAGCTCCTCCCTGCCCTGGAACAAAATGTGCCCAAGGCAAGGGCAGGGCTAAATCCACTGGTGAGCATCATCAGACCCTCACAAAAGATACAGGGTAAGGGGGACCTTCAAGATGGTGGAGGAGTGAGACATGGAGATCACCTTCCTCCCCACAAATACATAAAAAATACATGTATATGTGGAACAAATCCTACAGAACAACTACTGAACACTGGCAGAAAACCTCAGACTTCCCAAAAGGCAAGAAAATCCCCGTGTACCTGGGTAGGGCAAAAGAAAAAAGAAAAAACAGAGACAAAAGAATAGGGATGGAACCTGTACCAGTGGGAGGGAGCTATGAAGGAGGAAAGGTTTCCACACACTAGGAAGCCCCTTCACTGGTGGAGATGGGGGGCTGTGGGGTTGGGGGGAAGCTTCGGAGCCAAGGAGGAGAGCACAACAGGGGTGCAGAGGGCAAAGCGGAGAGATTCCTGCACAGAGGATCGGTGCTGACCAGCACTCACCAGCCTGAGAGGCTTGTCTGCTCACCTGCCGGGGCAGATGGGTGCTGGGAGCTGAGGTGCTGGCTTCAGAGGTCAGACCCCAGGGAGAGGACTGGGGTTGGCAGCGTGAACACAGACTGAAGGGGGCTAGTGCGCCACAGCTAGCTGGGAGGGAGACCAGGGAAAAGTCTGGACCTGCCGAAGAGGCAAGAGACCATTGTTTTGGGGTGCACGAGAACAGGGGATTCCTTCCCCATCTGCCCACAGAAGGCAGAGCACTGCTTAAACGAGCTCCAGAGACAGGCATGAGCCACGGCTATCAGCTCGGACCCCAGAGATGGGCATGAAATGCTAACGATGCTGCTGTAGTCACCAAGAATCCTGTGTGCAAGCACAGGTCACTATCCATACACCCCCACCCCGGGAGCCTGTGCAGCCCACCACTGGCAGGGTCCTGTGATCCAGGGACAAATTCCCCAGGAGAACACACAGCAAGCCTCAGGCTGTTGCAATGTCACACTGGCCTCTGCCGCCACAGGCTCACCCCACATTCCAATTATAACTACTGTACCCCTCCCTCTCCCTGGCCTGAATGACCAAAAGCCCCCTAACCAGCCACTGCTTTAAGCGCCTCCTGTCTGGGTGGGGAACAGATGCCTGAGGACGACCTACACTCAGAGGTGGGGCCAAAACCAAAGCTGAAACCCAGGAGCTGGGCCAACAAAGAGAAAGGGAAATTTCTCCATGCCGCCTCAGGAGTAGCAGATTAAATCCGCACAATCAGCTTAACAAACCCTGCATCTGAAGAATACCTGAGTAGACAACAAATGTTCCCAAAATTAAGGCAGTGGACTTTGGGAGCAACTGTAGACTTGGGGTTAGCTGTCTGCAACTGATGTGCTTCTGATTTTTATGTTTATCTTAGTTTAGTTTTTAGCGCTTGTTATCATGGGTGGATTTATTTATTGGTTTCATTGCTCTCTTCTTTTATTAATATTATTATTTTTTATTTTAATAATTTTTAAAAACTTTATTTATTTATTTATTCATTTATTTATCTTTCTTTCTTTTTTTCCTCCCTTTTTTCCTGAGCCATGTGGCTGACAGGGTCTTGGTGCTCTGGGCTGGTGTCAGGCCTGAGCCTCCAATGTGGGAGAGCCGAGTTCAGGACACTGGACCACCAGAAGAGACCTCCCAGCCCCACGTAATGTCAATCAGTGAGAGTTCTCCCAGAGATCTCCGTCTCAACACTAAGACCCACCTCCACCCAACAGCCAGCAAGCTCCATTGCTGCACGCCCCATGCCAAACAACTAGCAAGACAGGAACATAACCCCACACATCAGCAGAGAAGCTGCCTAAAATCATACTAAGTTCACAGACAGCCCAAAACACATCACCGGACATGATCCTACCCACCAGAAAGACAAGATCCAGCACCACCCACCAGAACAGAGGCACCAGTCCCCTTCACCAGGAAGCCTACACAACCCATGGAACCAACCTTACCCACTCGGAGCAGACACCAAAAACAACGGGAAATACGAACCTGGAGCCTGCAAAAAGGACATCCCAAACACAGTAAGTTAAACAAAATGAGAAGACAGAGAAATATGCAGCAGATGAAGGAGCAAGGTAAAAACCCACAAGACCAAACAAATGAACAGGAAATAGGCAGTCTACCTGAAAAGGAATTCAGAGTAATGATAGTAAAGATGATCCAAAATCTTGGAAATAGAATGGAGAAAATACAAGAAACACTTAACAAGGAACTAGAAGAACTAAAGAGCAAACAAACAATAATAAACAACACAATAAATGAAATTAAAAATTCTCTAGAAGGAATCAATAGCAGAATAACTGTGGCAAAAGATAAATGAAATTAAAAATTCTCTAGAAGGAATCAATAGCAGAAAGACTGAGGCAAAAGAACGGATAAGTCACCAGAAAGATAAAATAGTGAAATAACTACCATAGAGCAGAATAAACAAAAAAGAATGAAAAGAATTGAGGACAGTCTCAGAGACCTCTCGGACAACATTAAACGCACCAACATTCAAATTATACGGGTCCCAGAAGAGGAAGAGAAAAAGAAAGGGACTGAGAAAATACCTGACGAGATTATAGTTGAAAACTTCCCTAATAGGGGAAAAGAAAAATCAACTCCAGGAAGCGCAGAGAGTCCCATACAGGATAAATCCAAGGAGAAACACAACAAGACACATATTAATCAAACAATCAAAAACTAAATACAAAGAAAAAATATTAAAAGCAGCAAGGGAAAAACAACAAAGAACATACAAGGGAATCTCCATAAGGTTAACAGCTGATCTTTCAGCAGAAACTCTGTAAGCAAGAAGGGAGTGGCAGGACATATTTAAAGTGATGAAAGGGAAAAACCTACAACCAAGGTTACTCTACCCAGCAAGGATCTCATTCAGATTCATCAGAGAAATGAAAACCTTGAGAGACAAGCAAAAGCTAAGAGAATTCAGCACCACCAAACCAGCTTTACAACAAATGCTAAAGAAATTTCTCTAGGCAGGAAACACAAGAGAAGGAAAAGACCTACAAAAACAAACACAAAACAATTAGAAAATGGTAATAGAAACATACATATTGATAATTACCTTAAATGTAAATGGATTAAATGCTCCAAGCAAAAGACATAGACTGGCTGAATGGATACCAAAACAAGACCCATACATATGCTGTCTACAAGAGACCCACTTCAGATCTAAGAACACATACAGACTGAAAGTGAGGGAATGAAAAAAGATATTCCATGCAAATGGAAATCAAAAGAAAGCTGGAGTAGCAATTCTCGTATCAGACAAAATAGACTTTAAAATAAAGACTATTACAAGAGACAAAGAAGGACACTACATAATGATCAAGGGATCAATCCAAGAAGAAGATATAACAATTGTAAATATTTATGCAACCAACATAGGAGCACCTCAGTACATAAGGCAAATGCTAACAGCCATAAAAGGGGAAATTGACAGTAACACAATCATAGTAGGGGACTTTAACACCCCACTTTCACCAATGGACAGATCATCTAAAATGAAAATAAATAAGGAAACACAAGCTTTAAATGACACATTAGACAAGATGGACTTAATTGATATTTATAGGACATTCCATCCAGAAACAACAGAATACATTTTCTTCTCAAGTGCTCATGGAACATTCTCCAGGATAGATCATATCTTGGGTCACAAATCAAGCCTTGGTAAATTTAGGAAAATTGATATCATATCAAGTATCTTTTCTGACCATAATGCTATGAGACTAGATTATCAATTACAGGAAAAAGAAAACTGTAGAAAATACAAACACATGGAAGCTAAAGAATACATTACTAAGTAACCAATAGATGACTGAAGAAAGCAAAGAGGAAATTAAAAAATACCTAGAAACAAATGACAATGAAAACACAACAACCCAAAACCTATGGGATACAGCAAAAGCAGTTTCAAGAGGGAAGTTTATAGCAATATAATCCTACATCAAGAAACAAGAAAAATCTCAGATAAACAACCTAACATACACCTAAAGCAATTAGAGAAAGAAAAAGAAAAACCCCAAAGTTAGCAGAAAGAAAGAAATCATAAAGATCAAATCAGAAATAAATGAAAAAGGGCTTCCCTGGTGGCGCAGTGGTTGAGAGTCCGCCTGCCGATGCGGGGAACACGGGTTCGTGCCCCGGTCGGGGAGGATCCCGCGTGCTGCGGAGCGGCTGGGCCCGTGAGCCATGCCCGCTGGGCCTGCGCGTCCGGAGCCTGTGCTCCGCAACGGGAGAGGCTACAGTGGTGAAAGGCCCGCGTAACGCAAAAAAAAAAAAAAAAAAAAAAAAGAAATAAATGAAAAAGAAATGAAGGAAACAATAGAAAAGGTTAATAAAACTAAAAGCTGCTTATTTGAGAAGGTAAACAAAATTGATAAACCATTAGCCAGACTCATCAAGAAAAAAAGGGAGAAGACTCAAATTAACAGAATTAGAAATGAAAAAGGGGAAGTAACAACTGACACTGCAAAAACACAAAGGATCATGAGAGATTACTACAAACAACTATATGCCAATAAAATGGACAACCTGGAAGAAATGGACAAATTCTTAGAAAGGTATAACCTTCCAAGACTGAATCAGGAAGAAATAGAAAACATGAACAAACCAATCACAAGTAATGAAATTGACACTGTAATTAAAAATCTTCCAACAAACAAAAGTCCAGTACCAGATGGTTTCACAGGTGAATTCTATCAAACATTTAGAGAAGAGCTAACAACCATCCTTCTCAAACTCTTCCAAAAAATTGCAGAGGAAGGAACACTCCCAAATGCATTCTATGAGGTCACCATTACCTTGATACCTAAACCAGACAAAGATGTCACAAAAAAGGAAAACTACAGGCCAATATCACTGATGAACCTAAATGCAAAAATCCTCAATAAAATACTAGCAAATAGAATCCAATGGCAATTAAAAGGATTAAACACCATGATCAAGTGGGGTTTATACCAGGAATGCAAGGATTTTTCACACAAATCAATCAATGTGATACACCATATTAACAAATTGAAGGATAAAAACCATATGATCATATCAATAGTTGCAGAAAAAGCTTTTGACAAAATTCAACACCCATTTATGATAAAATCTCTCCAGAGAGTAGGCACAGAGGGAACCTACCACAACATAATAAAGCCCATATATGACAAACCCACAGGCAACATCATTTTCAATGGTGAAAAACCGAAACCATCTCCTCTAAGATCAAGAAGAAGACAAGGTTGCCCACTCTCACCACTATTATTCAACCTAGTTTTGGAAGTCCTAGCCACGGCAATCAGAGAAGAAAAAGAAATAAAAGGAATTCAAATTGGAAAAGAAGAAGTAAAACTGTCCTTGTTTGCCGATGACATGATACTTTACATAGAGAATCCTAAAGATGCTACCAGAAATCTACTAGAGCTAATCAATGAATTTGGTAAAGTTGCAGGATACAAAATTAATGCATGGAAATCTCTTGCATTCCTATATACTAATGATGAAAAATCTGAAACAGAAATTAAGGAAACACTCCCATTTGCCACTGCAAAAAAAAAGAAAAAAATACCTAGGAATAAACCTACCTAGGGAGACAAAAGACCTGTATGCAGAAAACTATAAGACACTGATGAAAGAAATGAAAGATGATACAAACAGATGGAGAGATATACCATGTTCTTGGATGGGAAGAAGCAACATTGTGAAAATGATTATACTACCCAAAGAAATCTACAGACTCAATGCAATCCCTATCAGACTACCAAGGGCATTTTTCACAGAACTAAAACAAAAAGTTGCACAATTTGTATGGAAACCCAAAAGACCCTGAATAGCCAAAGCAATCTTGAGAAAGAAAAACAGAGCTGGAGGAATCAGGCTCCCAGACTTCAGACTAAACTACAAAGCTACAGTAATCAAGACAGCATGGTACTTGCACAAAAACAGAAATATAGATCAATGGAACAGGATAGAAAGCCCAGAGATAAACCCACGCACCTTATCTTTGATAAAGGAGGCAAGAATATACAGTGGAGAAAAGACAGCCTCTTCAATAAGTGGTGCTGGGAAAACTGGACAGCTACATGTTAAAGAATGAAATTAGAACACTCCCTAACACCATACACAAAAATAAACTCAAAATGTATTAAAGAACTAAATGTAAAGCCAGACACTATAAAACTCTTAGAGGAAAATGTAGGCAGAACACTCTATGACATAAAGCCCAGCAAGATTCTTTTTGACCCAGCTTTTGGAGAAATGGAAATAAAAACAAAAATAAACAAATGGGACCTAATGAAACTTAGAGGCTTTTGCACAGCAAAGGAAACCATAAACAGGATGAAAAGACAACCCTCAGAATGGGAGAAAATATTTGCAAACAAAACAATGGACAAAGGATCAATCTCCAAACTATACAAGCAGCTCATGCAGCTCAATATCAAAAAAACAAACAACCTAATCCAAAAATGGGCAGAAGACCTAAATAGACATTTCTCCAAAAAAGAGATACAGATTGCCAACAAACACATGAAAGAATGCTCAACATCATTAATCATTAGAGAAATGCAAGTCAAACTACAATGAGGTATCAGCTCACACTGGTCAGAATGGCCATTATCAAAACATCTTCAAACAATAAAATTTACAAAGAACAAATGCTGGAGGGGGTGTGGAGAAAAGGGAACCCTCTTGCACTGTTGGTGGGAATGTAAACTGATACAGCCACTATGGAGAACAGTATGGAGGTTCCTTATAAAACTAAAAGTAGAACTACCATATGACCCAGCGATACCACTACTGGGCATATACCCTGAGAAAACCATAATTCAAAGAGTCATGTACCACAATGTTCACTGCAGCAGTATTTAAAATAGCCAGGACATGGAAGCAACCTAAGTGTCCATCAACAGATGAATGGATAAAGAAGATGTGGCATATATATACAATGGAATATTACTCAGCCATAAAAAGAAACAAAATTGAGTTATTTGTAGTGAGGTGAATGGACCTAGAGTCTGTCATACAGAGTGAAGTAAGTCAGAAAGAGAAAAACAAATACCGTATGCTAACACATATATGTGGAATATAAAAAAAATGGTTCTGATTAACCTAGGGGCAGGACACGAATAAAGATGCAGACGTAGAGAATGGACTTGAGGACACAGGGAGGGGGAAGGGTAAGCTGGGACGAAGTAAGAGAGTGGAATGGACGTATATGCACTACCAAATGTAAAATAGATAGCTAGTGGGAAGCAGCCGCATAGCACAGGGAGATCAGCTTCGTGCTTTGTGACCACCTAGAGGAGTGGGATAGGGAGGGTGGCAGTGAGACACAAGAGGGAGGGGATATGGGGATATATATATACAGTACATTGAAAGCAATTATACTCCATTAAAGATGTTAAAAGAAAAAAAATTGTGATTCAAACCGCAAAAAAAAAAAAAAATAAAGATACAGGGTAACAGGAAAGGGAACTGAGTGAGATGTTGTAGCAGAAACTAGCAATAACTTGAGTAATAGAAAGATTTCCCCTGAAACACCCTACTAGATTACATGAGAAGAGAATGTAACTTCAGCATTGTGGAAGTTCTTCTGGATCCTCATGTGAGAAGTGTTCACTTTATAATTTCGTTCTTTTCCAATCATTTCCTTCTGACTTACACCCAACTATACTTCTGAGGACAATAGCTATGTGTGAAGTTTGAAGTTTGAAGGCTTACTTGTTTTTGAGTTGTGTGTACATAAAATACATGTGGGCAATAGGGAAAACCCACTTTTTCCTGGTTCCATAACTCATAAAACAGCTGAACGTATTCTTCTAAAATTTTCCACCAATGACAAAACCAGGACGTTTGAGGCTTTAAAATCTGATTTCTCTACAGACACCTCTCTTCAACTGGGATTTTCTTCTGAAGTGTTATAAATATAGTTATCTCTCCCTGTTGCTATGGGAAAAATTATTCTTGTGTAATAATTAGCAATTGATGTAAATTTTTGTATTGTAAAATAATGTACATAGTGACCAGCTTTCCTTCTTTTTCCAAATTTGTATACAAAACCACATAAGTGGAAATAAATTTGACTTTTGCCTTTAAACTGCAAGGTCTTGGACTTGAAGCATTAAAGGTAAGAAAAATACTGTATCACAGAGTAGAAGGGAGGTTCAATAAACCTTAATATTCTACAGTTACAAGATGCTCTGTTAGGAACAGGGGGTTCAATGGTTAGAACTCAAGAATGGCTAGGCAATGAATCCATTACATTTTTTTCCCAAGTACTCTTTAAATTAAATAAAATGAATCAACCCCACCAACTAGAATTTTCCAAACTTTAGGCTATTGCTTTGGTACCATGCAGGTTTAATCAGAATACTTTAACCAAGGCTTTAAAACTTTGTTTCCAGGTTTCTCAAGAAGCCACTACAGATTTGGTTCAAGCATTTACTCAGAAAGGGATCAAAGAGTGGGCTTCCTTGTACTTATAATCAAATTCAAGAATAAGAAGAGGTGGGGTGGGGAGGGAATGGGAGATGTTATTAAAAGAGTACACACTTTCAGTTATAAGATGAGTAAGTTCTGGGGATTTAATGTACATCACAATGATCAAAGTTAATAATGTTGTATTATACACTTGAAAGTTGCCGAGAGAGATCTTAGATGTTCTGACCTCAAAAAATAAATGTGAATTATGTGACCTGACGGAGGTGTTACTTAATGGTAACGCCAGCCATTTTGCAATACATATGTATCAAATAAACACATTGTACACCTTAAACTTATACAATGTTATATGTTGATTATAGCTCAGTGAAGCTGGGAAAAAACTTTTTAAAAAGGTATTCTGGAAAGAAAGCTGACAGGACAATCAGTAGACTGTGGGATTCTGATCTCATTTTTGCCGTTAATTAACTGGGTGATCTCAGAAGTCACCTAACTATACCGGGCTTCCAGTTCTCTCACTTGTAGAAAATAGGAGTTCACATTTCAAAAAAAAAGTAAAAATAATAATAACCAGTATATTTATGTTCATAGAGATATACCAAAATAAAGATTATGAGTAACTTCTGTTTTTTTATATATGCTATTTCCAATAAGTAGAATTTTTAAAGCAATAATATTATGAGACCTAATTTATTTTTTATTACATGGGTGAGGTGATTTCTCATTTATCTTTCAGGGCTAGGGTTCCAAGTCTCAAATATACAAAAAATAACGCGTATTACGTGAGACTGTTGGGACATCTGCCCTCTAATTATCAGCCAAGCTGCCCTGCCTCCCAACTTGCCATGACATCTGGATTGTAAATATAATGCCATTTCAGTCGTTCAGCATGCCCAAACTGTCACACCCTACATCCTGCCTTGGGCCCTAAATTAAAAACCTGCACTTTTAAACAGAATTCCAGAGTATACACAGAACTGGATCCCCTTTTATCAAGAGCAGAAAAGAATGACTTTATGAAGGAATATCAGAGTGGTGGCTGAGTGGGCAAAGAAATGAAGAGGAGAAATAAGTTTGCTTACAAATGCACAAGGTTGGGGAAGGTACAAACCACGAGCTGGTTAAAAAAAAAAAAAAAAAAAAAGTTTACCAGACCTAAAGAAAGGTATTTGACAAAAGATTTGGTATCTTCAGTGACGGCAAGTCAATGAATATTAAAGAAATGATCCAGAAAGTGCTGTGTTGGCAGGGCCGTACTGAAGCTAGCCAGAATGATGTTTATAGTTTTAATTAATTATGTAAGCATCAGAACCAGCTTCTGGCACATTCTCAGAGTAATAAGCAAGGCAATGGGATGTCCTTGACTACTGTCATGGCAAGAACACACCCAGGCTGAGAATCACACAGGGAAATAAAGACGAAAGCATGAAGATCAGCTTAGCAGTTGTCGTTTTTCTTACCCCTCTCATGTACTGTAATAAAATAAAGGAACACTTGGTACAATTACAAATCTTTTTTTACAGATTTTGTTTTTCCTCCAACTATTATTCTTTCAAAAAATAATCACAGTCCTAAAAAAAAAAACCCACAACAATCCAACAAACCAAACTTGGGCTTCATTTAATACATAGCCAGTTCATTGTGTTGAGATAGGAATCTGTGGATTCAGCAATTTTCTACAGTTTGAGAAACTGCCTGCTTTCACACCTCTGCTTATGTTGAGAGATAAAGAATTGCTGCAGTCCTGCACAGAAATGGGATGACTTCATTATCACATACAGTAAAGGTTTTAGCTGCACATTTTCTCTTCTTTGCCTGAAGGAAAAATGATACCCCTGATAACCAAAGAACATTATTAAAACTATTTCCCAAAGAGTTTAATGATAACTAAATTATTTCTCCTTAAGAAAACCAAATTGGGAATCCAGTTATGCATATTACATTTGACACAGTAAGGTTTTTGTATTGCTGGATGTTAGACGGCAGAAGGATTTTACTTTTTATTGTGCAATTCATAGGATTAGTGGAGGGCTGGCATTTAAAACACATTTTGATTTTAAAATTAATTATCATGGCTTTTATGAATACTGAGTCTGTCACTTCTATCTTCCCTTCACCCTCCCCCCTCCAGGTTTTGCTGCTGCTGTTGCTGGAAGAGACATCTGGATTTAATTATTCATCCACTGCATACTTTGCAGTTTGGTCACAGTAGTAGATTCATGAGAAAGATTTAATGTTATCCAAGGGCAAGACCCTTACACATAACACTTATTTAACAGCTCATCCTGCTGCTATTAATAATACTACCAAAATATGGGTTTGAGCAGTTTCTTTTGAGCCCTAAAGAGTCACTGACCTTTTTATCATTTTCATCAAACCACATTAATACAATATAAATACTGATTAAGAGTATATGAGATAAAATCCCACCTCCAAAGTTTACCAGCCATACGAACTGAGAGGAACTTCTTAAGCTTTTTTGTTCCTCAGTTTTCTCATACATAAAATGGAGACAAGAGAACCTTATTCATCAGGGTGTTGTGGGAATTAAGTGAATTAATAAATGTAAAAGTATATTAAACAGTCCCTGGCTTATAAGTGCTTAACACATGTAGCTATTATGATAGTGTCATTATGAATGAAACTAACAAAAGACCCAGTTTTAAATCTAGGCAAGTTCCGTGTTCTATTACCTTAGATGATTTCAATTCCCACACGGTACCTTAATTTATCCTTTAATAAAATAGATTACAAATTAAATTTCCTCTTGCCTAACAGACAAGGCTGGTCTTAACATTATGCAGATGAGATCCAAGCCTGAGTAGCACAATTTAGGTCCGCCAGATAGAACCTCTTATGTAAAATATCCCTTTTTACTTTCTCCACCTTCATACTCCTCATCCATATACACAAGGACTTACAATTTTCAGTTAAAAGAACTGTTACTAGATTGAATTCAGGATAAACATTAAGATCTTATTGATTTTAATGACCTTAGCTTGAGTTACTTTACCAGACATATAGCTGGATCCCAAAGATATGGTAGATAGGATTGATCCATTATGGTAAAAATAGAGAGAGTGTAAGATAGGGTGAGTACAGTGCAGTGTACTTTATGGTCTCAGAAAAAAAAAATCCAGCTTTCCAGGAGACTATGGACTAAAGGCAGAAATAGAGACACAGGGGCAAGATCAGGCACAAAAATATGACCCATTCATTTAATTTGTATTTTTATACCCCCAGGTGGAACTTATTGAGGGAGGAGTGGGAGAGAAAAGTAAAGGGGTTTTTTATATATATATATATATATAAACTAATGCCAAAGCGTGTCAAATACTGTAGGAAAACCACAAAAGCAGATATTTTAGAATTGGGGCTATAATAAATGAAACGATAGAGAAGATAATCTAGGGAATTGTGGGGTTTTTTTTAAAAAAAAGGAAATTCAGAGATGAAAGAAAGAAAATTCTAATTTTAAAAAAAGGAAGTTGAAAAATGGGTCATTTAGAGAGCCAAGAAGCTCACTGGATAGAAATATTTAATGAGTGTAGCTCCATTTTCTTTGTTAAGAGTTTTGTGTTTAAATGGTAGCTTTTAATTGATAATAGTTTTTAAAAATCAGTAAGACATATTATTTGAAAGGATGGATAATAAATTGGAAAATACAGCGATGAGTCCTAAACAGGATGTGGTTTAACCAATGCTTTATTTTTCATCATTTTGCATGATGCTTCTGTGAAATCTTTTGTCTAACAAGATCTACAGGAATGACTGAAATGCAAATAAAATCACTGCTCAGAATAAGGGCAATTATTTTAAACTTGAACTGTCCGTTTAACAATTTATGAGGTGGTTCCATTGAAGCTAATAGGCACTTTGGCATTGCTGTAATCTGGAAACTTCTGGAGAAGCAAACCAGATGGAAGCAGAACAAGTAGCTGTGGCTTGCTCTGTTCATTTGATCTACCCTGCACTGCAGCGTCAAGAGCTCAGAAAACACTTCCAATCACAGAAACCACACTCTGGCAATCCACACACACAGTTTTCCTATGGTGGAGATTTTCATTCAGTATATTTCTGAGTCGTGGATTTTTCCAAAGGGAACATCAACTCAGAATGATAGAGTAAACACTGAGATCACTTTGCTAGTGCCCCAACCCTACTGAAAATCATTTTACAGTGGAGGAAACTGAATTTCCTTTACAAAGAGATGAGCTATCTGCCAAAGGCAAAGAGTTAATTTACTGACCTCATCAAAGCTAATAGGTAGGTTGGTGGAGGATGATTGCTCACTTTACTAAAGAATTCGCAATGTTTCCTTTAAATATTTTTCTAATCTGGCACGTTCAAAAAGTTTCCATTTATTAAATTCTAACTTATAAATAGCTCATTCAGGAGCCTTTAATTTTTGGAATTAAATAGTTAATATCTAGACTTCGTTTTTTGTTCATAAAATACCAACCATGTAACAGGAAACAGGAAAAAAAGTACTCACTGCATAAATCTTCCTTAATTATTATAATGAACCTCTTCCCACTATTCACCTCATAAAGGAAATCGAAATACCAGACCTGATTCGCCAATGTGTCTCGATAAAACAGCTTATTTAAATCACCATAGTGACCAGCTGAGTTAGTTCCCAAGTGTCTAGCATGAACCCATTCTAACTGGAATGCTTTTCATTCTTTTCATTCTTTCATTCTTTTCCAAATCACAGCACACAGAGAAAATGAGGGAGATGGAGGAGGCCTGCATGATTGCAGAGGACTTGCCTGGGACTCTAGTGACTTCAGGCCCCATTCAACAGCCTGGGGTGGTTCAACAATGTTCCAAAGCCACCATCTGGGAAGCTGTGGCCTAGATTTCTTGGGCCTGATCAAAAACACTCTCCCTTCAGTAGAAAAACCATTCACCATCTGACTGCATGAGAAGTACAATCTGGATGCTTGCCATGGTACATTAAAAACATCTGTATGCTTCCCTTGGTCCTCTGCTTTTCTCCCCAGGCCAGCATCCCCTTTTCTTCTGAGGAAACATGCCTTTGTGGGTCTCTCCACAACAGAAGGCTTCCCTGGCCACCCACCAGTATCACCCTGCTTCTGGCTCACAGGGCTCACACCATTGCTTTGCTTGGCCCAGTCAGTGCATTTACAGCCTCAAAGGAAGGGGATTACAGGCTTGACTCTTTCCACAAACTGCTTCTTAGAAGCATGCCCTGTTCTCATTTGAATTCGGGGTAGGGTCAGCACCTGATGTTTCCAAACAAAAGAATCCGACTCAAAACAAAATCCCCTGCACAGAGGACATCACTATGCCTCCTACATGGCAGAACCTAGGGAAGAAGGAGTCTTAGTAAAGGAGCAGGACCCTACGGGGCCTTCCTGGGACAGACCCCTCCCCTATAGCCTCTCTTTAGCTCCTGTCTGAAGTACTTAGATAACAGTATCTGATGCACATTTCCTGAGTTATTTTACAGATGCTAAAAATCTCCCACCAAATGGAAGATGTTAACTACTTGATAACCATGAGCACATGGCCCCCAGGCCTCCTGGAGCCTGAGGATCCATGACGTAAACCCCTGTGACACCGCCCTGTTACCTCACCATCAGCCAATCAGAGAACTGTGCACGAGCTGCTCAGTACCCTGCGACTCTCTCCCTCACCTGGCCTTTAAAAATGCCCTCCTGAAACCCAGCGTGGAGTTTGGGTGTTTTGAGCACTAGCTGTCCAGAACTCCCTGCAATAAATGCTGCACTTCCCCTCACCACAACTGAGTGTCAGTAGATTGGCATTACTGTGCACTGGAGAGTGGACCCAAGTTTGCTTCGGTAACACCTTTGGCTGTTATTGACTTTGGAACTGAAGTGAACTGTAAAGTTTGCCTCCTCCAGTTCCCTCATTTAAGAAGTCAGTTGCTGGAAATTTAGAGAAGCAAAAAGGAATTGACCCAACATCTCTGTGTCTGAGAATGTTTACTGTCCCTTTAAATACCTTTAAATATCTAGGGTCGTTCCTTGGTTTCTTTTAGAAAGAGAACAGCCCAACTAGTTTTAAGGTACACGGCTTTCCAGTTAGTGATTATATTTTCTTGCCTTTTTGTTTTGCAAGCAGGTATGGCCTTATGACATATAAGCAAAGTGATGAGTACTACTTCCAGGTCTTACCCTTAGACATAAGGCATGTTTTTTTTTTTTCTGTCTCTCTTCCCACTGGCTGGAAAATAGGAAAGACTTGAATCCAGAGACGAGAGCCCCCTGTTGGGAGCGGCAGAATGTCCCATTAGTCCTAGGCCACTAACCTCTGGAGTGTTACCTTCTTAAGCCACTTTGTATTAGTGATGGGGGAAGGAGGGCTCTTTCTCATAGAAGTTGAGCCTGAACAATACCTAGTGCAGGGGTTTCCCTGGTGGCGCCAGAGTGGTTAAGAATCTGCCTGCCAATGCAGGGGACACGGGCTCGAGCCCTGGCCCAGGAAGATCCCACATGCCATGGAGCAACTAAGCCCATGCGCCACAACTACTGAGCCTGCACTCTAGAGCTCGCATGCCACAGCTACTGAAGCCTGCGCGCCTAGAGACTGTGCTCTGCAACAAGAGAAGCCACAACAATGAGAAGCCCGCGCACCGCAATGAAGAGTTGCCCCCGCTTGCTGCAATTGGAGAAAGCCTGCTCACAGCAACAAAGACCCAACACAGCCAAAAATAAAAACAAATAAGTAAATAAATTTATATTAAAAAAAAAAAAACACAATACCTAGTGCAGACACTCAGTGAAATTCTGCTCTTCTTGAGATGACGGTACAAGCGTCACCATAGCAGCTCTGGACATTCGTAAAGGTGACAAGCATTTAGAAATACTATATGACCCCCAAGAGACTATGAGCTATTCCAGTACAGGCATCATCAGCATCCCCAGCACTAGGCACGTAGTAGGCGCTCAATCAAAACTCTACAATCTGTCACCAGGAGTTAAAAATACCACACCCCTTCTCCTTTCTCATTGTATCATCTACTTTTCCTGTCGATGCAGTGCTAATTTCTCAGGAGACAAATGAGGAACTTACTTCCCCAGTGTGAGATTAATTATTCCACGCCACTGCTAACTCCCGACCATATCAGTCTTTGACAGCGTGCAAAGATAAATGGTGAGGCAGCCATTTGAAAGGAAATCATTATGGCACCTCTCTGCTCGTATTATCACATTCATATCAGCATGGGAGATAACTTTGAAACTGCTTGTACTGCACTGAGAACCAATGTTCTGGCTGGGGCCTGCAAAGATGAAAAAGTCCCTTCTTGCCTTCAAAGCCTTCCTGTTGCAGTTTGCCTTTCAAAGGCACCCACAGCTTGTGTAAAGGGCTTGCCTGGAAGCGGTGGGTGCCACTGACCTTCTCCTCTTAAGAGAAAGCAATCAGGGAGGAGAGAAGGAGCTGTTTCCCAGCAGGGGGCAAATTTGGGTGGATGTGAGCAGCGGGGCTGGCCTGTGGACTGTGAGCTCCAGACGGGTCCCATGCTGAAAATGTTGGAGCTGCCCACCACCCAGCTCACAACGGCTCTCCCCAGGTTGGAAGGAGGAATCAGTGTCTCTACAGGCCATCAACTAACTGGTCTGAATTTTAAACACACAAAGACCCTGCTATTCCATGTAGTCATTTTTGCTTTTAATGTTCTACTAAATTAAATGTGCAGTAGAAACATGCACTCAGTTAACCTAGTGCAACTATTCTAACTCTAAAATGTTTAATCCTAAAACAGAGGTAAGCTATGTAAAGCTTCACAGGAACACTCCCAGTTTGCTTCAGGGAGAAGGTGCCTCTCAGTTGAGGCCAGCAATTTAAGAGGCAATGGTCCCTTTTTCCTGCAAAGGGGGGCCTCACAGAATTTCAGAGTCTGATTTGCCCACATGTGAAATGATTTGCTTTCCCACCCCAGGGCTCTAAGGATCCTAGCTTCAGATGAGGGGCTGATAAAAGGGTTGCTCAAAACCTGGCATTTCCTTTCATATCTAAATGAAAAAAAACAAAAAACAAAAAATCCAGGATTTCTCTTATAGCAGCTTCCCTCCAGGCCAAGGAAATGAGTATAATATTAGCACAGTGGGAGTTTTTTTTTTTTTTAACTGTCATAAAATAGGAATAAGAAACTAAGGGTCATTCACAGCAGATGAAGTAAAACAAAAAGAAAAGAGAAATGAGACATTGGCCAATGCACTTTCTTAGCCTCAAAGGTTAGACCGGCCAATGTTTTTCTTACATTTAATCACCTGAAGGTATATATAGGGCTGCGACCTGAAACAAATAAGTTGTTTGGGCTGTGCTCCTTTACATTTATGTCATTCTGGGCCTGACATGCAAGCTTTCCTGCTACCCTGTGGTTACAGGCACTGTCCCTTGCTCTTTGCTGAAAAGTTGAAGTCACCTCGAGTAGCAACACACCGCTGGATAGGTCTCCAGAAGAGCATGTATTTATTTCAGAAAACATCTCCATCCTCAGCTTGATTAGTCAGCAGGGATTTTCTATATATCCAATGCTCATGGTTCCTCTAAAACTAGCTGCCAATACACCACTGGTCCAGTAAAACTGCAATTAACCAGATACCAACCAATGAAAGCTTAAATAAATAGGCTTTATTGTTATTATGGTTTCACTCAGATTTTAGTAGTCTGGGGCGTTTTTCAACACCAACAATCAATTCTCCAATTCCTCGGGCACCAACTAGGTGTCCTACAATTCAATTTAATTCTGATACTAACTACCTGGAATTAGCATCAAATTCCACAGGTTAAAGGCTCAGTCCTAAGGCTTCCCTGGTGGTGCAGTGGTTGAGAGTCCGCCTGCCAATGAAGGGGACACAGGTTCGTGCCCCGGTCCAGGAAGATCCCACATGCCGCAGAGCGGCTGGGCCTGTGAGCCATGGCTGCTGAGCCTGCGCGTCTGAAGCCTGTGCTCCACAACGGGAGAGGCCACAACAGTGAGAGGCCCATGTACCGCAAAAAAAAAAAAAAAAAAAAAAAAGGCTCAGTCCTGAAACAGGAGGGATGGGGGCAGGGTACAACCTTTAAAAGAATGACACAGCTATTGAGGATATGACATAAACTGGTTAGAATCAACTAGGTCCAAGATGGCAGAAGATTCGACTTCCAGTGGACCTTGAACCTCATTATATATGCTCATTGTGATACATTAGCTAAATGACACACCCACCAGCACCATGACAGTTGTGAGGCTAACCATAAAAGGCCAAAAGGCAATGGCCCAATTCCTGGAAATCCCCACCCTTTCTTCAAGAGAGTTGGAAAAATCCTCCCACTCATTAGCCTGTGAAATTACCAAGCCCATAAAAACTAACCACCCCATATTTCAGGGCCTCTTGCCTTCTAAGATGGCCCACACTCTGTGGAGTTTGTTTCTCCCAGGGCCATTCCCGCCTTTTGAGATGGACTGTGCTCTGTATCTGGAAGGTGTATCTCTCTAAATAAATCTACTTCTTATCACTTGGTCTCTCAACTGAATTCTTTCTGCAAGGAGACATAAAGAACCCGAGCTTCCTTAAGTCCTGAGACCAAGTGTGTGACATCAATTAAAAGACCGTGGGTTTAAGTCCCAATCTGAGTTGTGGAGTTTCAGCCCCACAAGACTGCCCTCACTTCAGATGCCAGTCACAAGTATTGATTCCCAGGTTACCCACACTTCTGACCAACTTGGCTCCTAAGGTTTGATGATTTTCTTGAATGGCTCACAGAACGTGGACACTTTAGTTATGTTTACCAGCTTACTATAAAGGATGCAAATGAACAACCAGATGAAGAGGCATCTAGGGTGAAGTCCAGAAATATCTCACGTGCAGGAGTTGTCATCCCTGTGGAGTAGGGGTGCATCACCTTCCTGGCATGTGGATGTGTCCCCCAATTCAAAAGCTCTCTGAACTCTCTTGTTCAAGAAATTTTATAAAGCTCAATCACCAGCCTCCCTCCCTCCCTGGAGTTCAGGTGTGGGGCTGAAAATTCCCACACTTTAATCACTTGGTCTTTCTGGTGGTCAGTTCCATTCTGAACCTACCTAGGGCCCCATTCAAAGTCACCTCATTAGCATAAACTCAGATGTGATTGAGAGAGGCTTGCTAGGAACCACAGGAGACACTCCTAACACTCAGGGAATTCCAACGGTTTGGGGAACTCTGCCAGGAACTAGGGACAAAGACCAAATATTTATTTTTTATTACACTGCAATAGAAAGCAGCAAATGCTAAGCTTATCAGAAATATATTTAGGCAACAAATATCTAGAAATGCTGTAATATCAGTGGAGATTTCACTTAATTTTCTTAAGCACTATGTGTTTATATGGCTAAATAATTTTATCAGTAGCAAAATAATACCGAAATGGAGCAGGAACCTGTGGAGTCCTCCTGGGTACAAATTCTTTCTGTGTCCCCCATCTCTTGTTTGTAGACAATAGGCTTCATTCAGCTTCCCTGACCTTCCCTGAGTTCCAAAGGGCAAATTCAAACAGTTGCTAATCAGGGAAGGGAGGGAATGCAAAAACTAAGGAGGAACAGTCAAGAAACAATGGTGCAGCTGTGGGGCAGGGTCCTGGTTCCTCCTCAAGGAATATACATAACAATACCTTTGACTTCTTCTGCAGGAACTAAGGCCCCCATCCAGGTGGAGGATGGTAAATTCTGGCTGAGTACAAGATTCCTGTTACCTCACCACCAACCAATCAGAAGAAAGTCTGCATACAATGGAAGATAACAAAGACTCTGACCCCCTCTCCAAATGATTCTTCCTTTAAAAACTTTCATGGTCAAGTGAAATCCTCAGAGTTGGTTTTGGACATGAGTCTGCCATCTCCCCAGGTTACCATCCTCCTGAATAAAGCAACCTTTCCATTCCCACCAGCACTTATCCTTCAAGCATTGGCTTTCAAGAGGCAAACAGCTGAACCTCAGTTCAGTAACACCACCAGCAACATTTATTGAACACCTATAATTTGCCAGACACTGTGCTAGGCACTTTATATAAATTATTTTCAATTTTCCCCAAAACACTGTGAACGGAGAAACAATGTAATTTTGCCAAAGTCACATGGCTTCTCTTTGTGTTAGAAGTAGACATAGGTCTGCTTGACCTCAAGGCAGTCTCTTTCCCTTGTCATCTATCTCATGTATAATTATGTGAGAATCACAATGACGAAGCTGGTAGAGTGCATGAACTTGAATCCTCAGGGAACAGTAACAACTATATTTAATTTTTTGTGTTCCAAAACTCAAGGAGTTTTTCAACAAGGGATTAAGCAAAAGGCATTCATCCCCCCTGGACTTGCAACACATCATTTGGCTTACACATTGCCTTCCTCATCTGTAAACTGAGGAAATAAGAGTACCATGCACATAAAGCTCTCAGCTTCACACGTAGAACCTGGTAAGCATTGTATTCAGGGAAGTGATAGTTAAAACCAGTAGATAATTCAGACTAAGTAATCATAAAACTCTCCATTAGCACCAGGAAAATAACTGTACAAGTCAATTAAAAGAGTACTTTATGCACTTCAGATTCAACATACTAGTCCTTCTGTTGAATGCATTAGGTTGTGGTCAGTGTGCAAAGAGTTATACATGGAGTGTTTTTGTTTTGTTTTGTTTGTTTTTTCCTGCTAGTTGAATTATTATAATGGAATGAAGTTATGTGAAAGCAATCCTACAATCAAATATTCTTATCCAGACAGAGCTTGTCTATCTCATGACTGAGAAAACAACACTAATACTGAAACCGAGCAGGACCCTGTGGGGCTCCTGGGCATGGGAGCCTTCCTGTGTCCCCTGTTTCTTATTTGTAGGGAATAGGGAATAGGCTTTAGCCTCCATGACCTTCCCTGAGTTCCACAGGGCAGGTTCAAATAGCTGCTAATCAGGGAAGGGAGAGGATGCAGGGGCAAGGGAGAAACAGTCAAGAAACAATAATGCGGCCTTGGGGACAGGATCCTGGTTCCGCCTCAACGGATACACAAAAGGATATCTTTGAGCTCTTCTGCAGAATTCAAACTCCCAACAAATGGGAGATGTTAACTACTTGATGAAGCATTCTTCAGAGACGATCAGGAGACCAGCTGAGGCCAGATTAAAGGAGTGCAGGCCCTGCACTTGCTGTGACCCTTATCAGCAACCCCACCCTTGAACCACTGCTATAAAACTGCTCATCAAATCCTCCCAGGTTGGGATGCAAAGTTTTTCAGGGCACAAGGCCACTGTGTCCCCCTTTGCCTGGCAAAGCAGTAAAGCTATTCTTTTCTACTTTACCTGAAACTCTGTCTCCGAGATTCAATTCGGCACCACTGCACAGAGGCTGAGCTTTCAGCATCAGTACTTCTAAGGCACCTGTCACTAAACTGCAGAAACTGAGTCAGACAGAGACATTATAAAGCAAATCCTTTAAGCATATCCTACATCTAAGTCTCTAAGTTCACATGAGTGACTTTTATTAAAATTTGCTTTTTCAAATAAACAAATTAGACAACAAGAGGAACAGAAAAATCCAGCCTCAGTCTCTGGTTTCTATGCTGCCAGTACAAATAAGAGATTAGCAAAATATATATATATATATATATATATATATATATATATATATATATATATATATATATATATATATATATTGCAGGAATCTTTTCCTTGGAAAGATAGTAGGAATTCCCTCCAAAATATATCTGAACTCTACTTCTGTAAGCTCCCTGGGACTCAGATTTGTTACTGTGGGAAGCATCTGACAGTTTCTTGAAGTGCCTCTAGGTAGAAATATGAATCAGATTAGCTTCCTGCCTTGGAACGATTCTCCTCGGGGCATACCCATGTGCAAAAAGTGCACCCAGATGTTAGCAAACAACTGCACTGTCATTTTTCCCCTTCCAGAATCTCTGTCAAGAAACACTGTAGAGGAGATCAGCTCGGTGCTTTGCGATGACCTAGAGGGCTGGGATAGGGAGGGTGGGAGGGAGGCTCAAGAGGGAGGGGATATGGGGACATGTGTATGCATATGGCTGATTCGGTCTGTTGTGCAACAGAAACTGAAAACTAACACAGTACTGTGAAGCAATTATATTCCAATAAAGATCTATTGAAAGAAGAAAAAAGAAACACTGTAGAGTTATGACTCTATAAATATGTTGCGAATGAGATCCAGTAACAAAAAACTGGTGTTGTTTATTCATAAGGTATACCAGACCATTAGTGAGAACATAAGGCTGCTGACATTGCTTATTTCAACATCTCACTGAAAGACCACAAAATGTGGCTGGGATAGGCCACACTTTCTCTAACCTCTTTGAATGGAACAGGGAAGTCAATGGGGGAATCAGTACATAAGGTTAGAACTGGACATGACCTAGTCCAGCCCAACCTCTACATGGCAGTTTTGCCCAATGTCACTCAGCTAGTTAGTGGAGAGTAAGAAATGGAATTCAAGTCACCACTGCCAAACCTAGTCCTTCTGTAAAGCCACACTCCCATCTGAGCTGGAGGTAAAAAAGAACAGTGAAGGATGAGCCTGACTAAGAGAAAGGAGCAAGTCACACACTGAAGGTTTCCTTAAGAAACTCACAGAATCCTGCTTCTGCTAATCTGAAATGAAGGGAACCCCAAAGACCATGTTCTGAGCCCACGTGTCATTTTTGCCTTGCCCTGTTTTGCAAAATGGAAATTGTCAGACATGTGTCAGTCTAAAAGTCCTTCAGTAGTTCTAAATTTCTTGGCCCACATCTTATGTTTACCTATTTTTCAAGACCAAAAATAGTTATTCTAAGAAACAGTCCTGAAAAGACTGGAAAACCAGATAGATATTTCCTCTCAGATCTTCCAAACAGGTGTGCAACTTCTGCAATGGGCTTTGCTGGCTGTGCTGGAAGGCATGGCAATGAGTGCAGGCAACTGGGCTTCACTTCCTTGCCTCAGGCCCCCCAAGCGCTCCACTCTTCCAGACACATCACAACCAGCCTGACCTCTCTGCTTCCTCATCTAGTTACCTCAAGACTCTGGTCACAGGGCTTCCCTGGTGGTGCAGTGGTTGAGAGTCCACCTGCCGATGCAGGGGACACGGGTTCGTGGCCCGGTCTAGGAAGATCCCACATGCCACGGAGCGGCTGGGCCTGTGAGCCATGGCCTCTGAGCCTGTGTGTCTGGAGGCTGTGCTCCGCAACGGGAGAGGCCACAACAGTGAGAGGCCCGCGTACCGGTGACTCTGGTCACATTCCCCTTTCTCCATTAAATCTTCTTGAAACCTTTCTAGTCTTCACTCTGTTATTAAGTTCAGTATTGAATTTAAGCATTTCTCATGTCACTAGATGTGGGTATATCTGTGTTAGTTTCTTACTAGATTTTAAGTTTTTCCAGTAGACCGTAAATCCCTTGAGGACACTGACATGCCATTGTTTTGCAGTTACCATAGAGCTTTGCATATAGCCAGAGCTCAAAAATAAATGTGGATCGTTTTTCTCCCTAATGCTTGGAGAATAGAAGTCACAGCTTATACATTTTAAGTATCTCCCATAGAATAGGCAGGATACTGCGATTTCCTTGACTTTACATATGTTAGAGTTAATGTACATTACAGGATGGGTAGCAGCATCTGTGGTCTCTGCTTATAACGTACCAGGAGCACCTCCAAACACTCGCCCTGCCCCAATTGTGACAACCCAAAACGTTTTTGGACATTGCCAAAAGTCCTCTTGGGGTGGGAAAGTGGTGGTCATAAATCATCCCTGATTGAGAACCACTAAATATATTACATTTACAGCCATAAGAGAGGTACTAGCTATAAAGAGTATATTGTAAACTTTCTGGATCTCTGTGGCTTAGAGAGAGGTTATCAATAAAAGTGTAGTACAATCAGGGCCCAAGTTCATTCTCAACAATGGGCCCATCAGAGCCATCTTTTTTTTTTTTTTTTTTTTGTGGTACACGGGTCTCTCACTGTTGTGGCCTCTCCCGTCGCGGAGCACAGGCACCGGATGCGCAGGCTCAGCAGCCATGGCTCACGGGCCTAGCTGCTCCACAGCATGTAGGATCTTCCCGAACCGGGGCACGAACCCGTGTCCCCTGCATCAGCAGGCGGACTTTCAATCACTGCGCCACCAGGGAAGCCCCAGAGCCATCTTTTAAGCAGACTGTTTTAGCCAACTTATCTCTGAGGATGGGGTAAGGACTGGGTCACATGTGTGTGTCAGTGCTCCCTATGTAAACCTGAGAAGGCTAAGTGACATTTGTAAAGAGGTGTGGGAGAAGTAGATCACTTTTTTTTAACTCTTGAACATGGCAGCCATCTGACAAAGTAGAGAAAAGTGCTTTACTCAAAGAATGTTCCTCCTTCCCTGAGCCTGGGAGATCTAGCTTGGAGTACAATTTCATGGAAATCTGAACTCAGAGCCAAAAGAAAGTAGAAGCGAGTTAAGTCTATTAAAAGGCAACCGAGAGGGCCTGGTCTGCACTAAATTCGTGTGCCAGAGACCAGCATTGAGGCACCACTCGCCCTGTCAGCTCTACTAATTGGTGTTCTTGCCTCGTGTGGCAAGCTCCTGATAGGGGAAAGCAAAGTGTAGTTCTCTGTCTCAGAGGCTCACTGGTGAACCAGTAAACAGACAAAAATGAGTAAAAACTTCCTGAAAAGGTAATAATTAATTCTAAAGATGGCAATGTATCACAGAGCTGCAAAGGGACATGGGGACCCTGGGGTGTGCTTCCAGGTGGCGATTCATTGCTGCGTCTGAAATTTCATTTGTCTCCTTTAAACACACATACACAAAAGAGTGAGAATGGAGACTTGGCAAAGGAGAGAACAAAGAGGAAGGAGGAATGAGAATCCTGCCCAGGTTATTAATGGAGTGGACTTGAATTCCATTAGTCTTAACATTCTGCTCTTGGCATGAGCAACTGATCATCTGAGATGCTACAATGCACCCAACAATTAGGGCAAACTCTAGACAAGAGGAGCTGGTCATGTGTCTCAAGGTTAAGCAGCTGGCCTGTGGGTAAGCTCCAGAGAGGGAGAGGGCAAGTGTAAAAGGAACAGTTTGTTTCTGGTCTCTCTCTTCCTCATTCCTCCTTATATTCCTCCATTGTAGTCCCTTTGTCCTCATTTCCATCTCTCTTCAATCAGGCTCCCAGAATTCACAAAGCATCCAGTTGTAAAAATGAAGATCCAGGGGCTTCCCTGGTGGCGCAGTGGTTGAGAATCCGCCTGCCAATGCAGGGGACACGGGTTCGTGCCCCAGTCCGGGAAGATCCCACATGCCACGGAGCGGCTGGGCCTGTGAGCCATGGCCACTGAGCCTGCACGTCTGGAGCCTGTGCTCCGCAATGGGAGAGGCCACAACAGTGAGAGGCCCACGTACCGCAAAAAAAAAAAAAAAAAAAGAAGATCCATATTTACCTATAAAGGTAGGATATCTTCAAGTGTTACCTCAAGGCTACAATGTTGATATATTTCTCTCTGATATGTGCTCATATATATCCCAGGTCTCCCAGTTTCCTGCTGTCCCTCCTAGATTTGCAGTATTTTCCCAACGTGGTGGATATGGGTAGATGGTATAATACACAGAAATAACTCTGAATAAAACTCATTCAAGACCATGGTTACCAGAGACAGCCAAGTGCATTCCTTCCTTTCAATACTTCAAGAGAAGAGAAATGATATTAAGTGATGATCTTTTATATCCCAGGTATTTTGTAACATTCTACCCATCCATCCATACATACGTTGTTCTTTTATTTTAAAAAATGTTGAATGCCTGCCAAGTGGCACGCACTAATCTAAGTACTTGCCCAAATGAAGCCTAAAGTGTATTAAGAGAGGCAGATAGGAAAAGACAATTACAATATAGTAGAATTAGTAGTAGGATAATGATAAGCTCCATTACTATGGAAACACAAGAGAAAGGCACCTGGATCCCAGGTAAGATATTCCCAAAGAGGTAAAATCTGGGCTGCGTGTTTTGGGGAGGATATGAGCTAGCCAGAAGAAAAAGAATGAGAGATTGGGTTCTCAGCAGAGAGACCAGCATGTTTATGGCATAAAAAAGGGAAGTTGATTTGGGAATTCATGCTGACAAGCAAGTCAGCATGGCTAGAGCATTATGTGAGAGGACTGGGGCAACATGAGTTGGAACTAGAAAGAAAGCAGATGCCAGTGTAAAGTAGGCTGTCCTAAGAAGATCAGATTTTATCCTGAAGGCAATGGGATCCTTTGGAGGTTTTAAGTTAGGAGATGGCTTAGGCAGATATACACTGCAAAAAGTCACCCTGACTGCATTGTGTAAACGAATGAAGATGGGCAAGACTGGTGTTCAGGAAACCAGTTATGAAACTACTAAAGTAAACAAGACAATGGCTGTGATGATGGAGAGGAGAGGTGGACTTAGTTGTTACTAAATAGGTAAAAGGAGATTTCAAGGTGACTTGGGTAAACCTCACATCAGTCCTGTTAGGTGGCTATTAATACCCATTTTATGGATGAGCCTTGGCAAGGTTAAATAACTTGCTTAAGGTTCTACAATAATAAACCAGTGGAGATGTCATAAAATCTTCAATGTCTAACTCCAATGACCTTTTTATTCTCATTGAGCTGAGCATGATTTATCTCTCTATGGATTTCTTATAATGTGTTAAATCCTAGGGATTAAAAATGAGTAAGAAGTGCTTCCTGGCAACAAGTTGCTCAGAATCGAGTCAACTATTAGCAACTTCATGCTACCCTACCCTGTCTCTTTGTCTCTTGCTTTAACCTAAGCAGTAGGTTCTGGGATAGTTCTTTTATAATCTTTTAATTCTCACAGTCAAGAAAAGAATCTAGATGTTGAATTTACAATTTTCCTTCCCTGATTTCATTCCATTACTTAAGTAATCCCTTGCTCTCCTTGTGGCCAGCCACTTACAGATATCTATAGTCCATAATGTCATTTCCTCTGACTTGTCATTTAGCCAAACTATACATATTCATCTCCTTTAAACCTTCACAAATCTTTCCTTCAATTCCCCTAATCAATCCTCTTGCCTCTACCTGGTCTACCTCCAATTTGTCTACATCTTGAAAGATCCTATGGAAGCAAAAGATACGCTGCTCTTATTAATAATTTTGCTTATACATCACACATTTTCACCATTTTAAAGTCCCTTTTTATTACTTGGGAAATTTTGCATGAAAATAACATTATATCTCTTGAGAAGCCTGTCTACTCCAACCGTTCATTTCTCCACAGAGACTCACACACCACCCACCTTTTCTATCCCAAAGCATAATGATGTCAAAAGAGAAGGAATGGTAGGCATGATTAACATACTACTAGGCAGTAACGATCGGTTTCTGGAATTAGTTGAGTAGTAAGATTTTTTTTGCTGTTCTTCTAAGGCTGCAGGAGGATGTACGAAGAATAAAAATAAAATTTATCTGCAAGATGTTTCTAAATGGAATGCATTTATGACATCCTTATAGGGCTTATTTGCAGCTCTTTAAAAATAATTGACTATCTAATTAGAGAGATAGATTATATTGGTATAGAACACATATACAGATAAATACTGTTTTTATAGCCTCCACTATCAAAGCCGATTGTGTTAGTTGGGTACCTAGGCTAACTTTGTTGGACTTACAAACAAATTGGACTTACAAATATGCTCTCGGCATGGAACTTGTTCGTATGTAGGGGATTTACTGTAATGATAATAATAGCTAACATTTATTGAGTACTTACTATGTTCCAGGCACTAGTCTAAGAATATGAAATATATGAACGCATTTTCTCTTCAATAGCCCTATGGAAATGTTGATATTTTTATCATCTTTATCTTATAGATGTAGAAGCATGCTCTTGTGCATGTTATATGTTCCCAGGTGGAAAGAACAACATTTTAAAAATTATATCAGAGTGTGACTAGAATGTTGGGTGCATGAGAGAAATATTTGTAGATGAGGAAAAAAAGAAGGACAGGGGTGGGAACTTGTAAGTATGATTCTACATGAAGGGCGAGATCATAGCTGGAATTTGTTTAACTGTGATTTTTCTCCACAATAAATATGTATAACTTGTTTAGAAGGAAAATCGTTGAGAGTATAATACTCATGAAATTTGAGTATAAAGGAAAGAGAGTGTCCTCATCGGGGGACAGTAGGTAGCTGATGGAAAGGGTAGGAAGCAGGTTGTTGTTTTGATTTTGCTTTTAAGAAGGAAAAGCCCTGGATATATTCATAGGCTGAAGAGATTATATTAGCAGCATCACAGGAAAATGAAGGCAATGAATGATGTCAAAAAGCTTGGGAAGAGTCTAGGGTGGAAGGATGATGAGAACAAGATTTTGAACAGAGGGATGAAGGGCTTCTCCTAAGGTGAGCACAGAAGCTTGTAAACTTAGAGGGAGAGGAATTTGAAGACACTCATGACTGATGAACATTTTCTTCCAAAAGAAAGTAGCATTTGAAACTCAGTGGTGCAGAGGTGAAGAAGGGAACTGAGTTGGGAGGTTGAAAGGATGCTAATCAAGAGTTAGAGGCAAGGGGGCTGCTGAGCAAGAAAAGGAAAGGCTTTAAAGCAGGATGAAGGCACCCTTCCAGTTGGGTAGAGGGTAGAAACCATTTGGAATGATCTAGAATGAATACAACAGAGAAAGAAGGGAGTTGAGGGCCATAATGAAATGCAATTTATAAATTAATGGAAACTTGATGAAGCAGGAAAGCATCTGGATTTAAGTATGAGAAATGAGATAGTAGGGTTTAAGGTTTCAGAGAGCTAGCAGTTCAGAGCAATGCAAAGACATAGCGTGAGGCCATCAAGCCAGGTTGTTGTGTAGGGAGGGTCTAGTTGCTATCCTAGTAAAGCCACTATCATCTCTTACCTGAACTGATGCAATAGTCACATAACAGGTATCTATGACTCACCTCTCACTCTTCACAATCTTTTCTAACATGGCAGCCTGAGTGATCTTTAGAAAGCACACATCACATCATGTCACTCCACTGCTTAGGAGATTCTAATAGTTTGACATTGAACTTTAGTAAAATCTCATCTCTTTTCCATGTCCTAAGGGGCCCTGAATCATTGAGCTCCTGTTCACCCCTCAGACCTCACCTTATACCAGATTTCCTCTTGCTCCAGCTGCATTACCTTCTTTCAAACTCCCTCAGCATGTTTCAACCTAGAACCTTCACACTGACCATCTTCTCTGCCACAAATGTTCTTCCCCCAGATTTTACATGCTTGTCATTGAAGTCTCAGCTTAAATGTTCCCTCCTTAGAGAGACTGTCTTTAAAATACTCATCCACCACTCACCCTGTGACATCTCCCTGCTTTATTTTCTTGAGGGCACCTGCCAGCACATACTATATTCTCTCCCGGATTTATTTATTGGCAGTCTCCACCCTTGCCCCTAGAATGTATGTTCCATAAGAACTAGTATCACAATTACAATTATCTGTTTTGTTTTTGTCAGGGTCCAGAAAAGTGCTTGGTCCATGTTAGTAATTACCCAGCCTTCCCCACTCACGTTTGTTGAATGAGTGAGCTGAGAGGCTGGAGACCTTGAAGGATGGTCCACTCTCTGGAATTCTGAGACACACCCTTCATTTTAGAGGCAAAGGTGTAATTGTTTTAAGAGTCTATGATTCCAAGGTAAGGAGGATTAGGAAATTGTATCAATGAGCCATCATGAGAAAACAAAACCAAGATAAGAAAGGGTAGTACAGTAGCCTGGGCACCTTAAACCTGTTGATGAGCCATCATAATTATTCTTCCAGAAAGTCCATGGAGCAATATTTGCAGGAGCAGTATCACTGAGACACATTTACAATTTAAAGTGCGAACATTTTCCCTACTACTAATTAAACTGCATTGCTTTCTTCTGACTTGCCAAAAGATAAAGTGCAGAATAATAAAATAAAAGCCTGGACTCTCCACCAAGTCTCTCGCTGATCTCTTTTCCTGAAGCTGTCTGGGTGATCTTACTACACATGTAGTTTTAAGCTCAGAAGACATATTGATATTTGAGTCTGGGAAAGAAGTCTGAAAGAACTAACATGTAGCTGAAGGGCCAATACTATTTTTAAGTTGGCTGGGCCATGCTGCTGTTCTGTTAGTGACAGTGGTGGGGACACTTCCATCAAAAAGGCAGAAAGGTAAGTGCTCTTTTAGGAGTCAGCACAGGAGTCAAAGCCATGTGTGCTTCTAAGGATGAGAACCGGGGGCCTTTCTAAGAAAAAGACTGGATAGCTAATAGACATCCTTTGCCAGTTCAAATACTTCTTCAAAGCAGTAGTCCTGTTACCAAGAGAAGACTCCACTGACATCCACTAGTTGGTGAAACCTACACCCAGGGAAATAATATGCCATCACTCCACACCACGAAGAATCTTCTAAGAGAGCCTTGTCTTTTGAATGATCTAAAATAGCATTTAAATGCAACACAGGAAACTGAATGCTCCATGCCATTAAAGAAGGAAGGAATCATCTGGGTAAAAAACTAAAACAAGCTAAATTTGGAGGCAAGGAGTGTGAAAACCATTATTCACTAAGGTTTGGGTGGAGATGCCTGCTATTATTACTAATAATCAGAACAATGATAATAAATGAATTTAATCCTAAAGCAGGAAGCATAATTGACAGCGTAGGCATGATGTCCTATAATCACCCAAACCTCAGCTGTGCCTAGGCAGTGAGAGTGCGAAGAACTAGGGAAAAGAATTACAATTAAAAAGAAATTGACATATATGAATTGAATCGGCCACATTATCTCCAGCTTCTGGCCCAGACTTTTTATTATGAAATTAAATAGAGAGGGTAATCAGACTGCAGGAAAACTTTCACTGAACTCCACAGTTTCCACCAAGCAAAAAAGAAAATTAAGGCAAAGCATGAGAAAATAGGAAGAAGAATTAGACATTTTCAAAGAACTGATTTCTGGTAACTAGTGCTCTATTAAAGAAACAAGCGAGTGAAATACAGGATGGCTATAAAGTCTGGAAACCTAGATACATATACATACTAAATGGTTTTTTGATATTACAATACAGGACAGGTTCTGTGTCAGGACATTCCTGACAATTATATGGTCTGTTCAATGTGTATGGTCACTCATTAGCAAACATAGTTCAATGTATTGTGCAAAATTGTGATAAACACAGTGTATTCATGCATTTCTCTCAATACTTACGTATATGTCTGTGAGGCTTTGCCCTAAATTATTTGTATCTCTGATTTTCACTGAGGAAGACTGTGCCTTTGGCACACCATGGATCCAGTAATCTAGAGGGTTCAGAAGAGGAGACCATGGAGCCCATTCAACATGGCCGTACCATTCAATCCAGCTTTGGAAACTCATTCAAACCAGTCCCACATCACTCTGTCATAGTAATGGGATGATGCTTCATCCCGTTGGATACCTTATGAGTGGCCTTTTGGGGGCCCTTCAAGTGTGGGCATTAACTGGCCACTTAACATGGTCAAATCTGGTATGTTTCCAGACTTTAGAGCGAAACTGTAGACCAAAGACTGAGAAACATGATACACTATGCTCCCTACAGCAAGGCCTTAGCACAGGCTGTTCCCTTGGCTTAGAACACTTTTCCTTGTCCTCCTCTTTTGCTAACCTAATTTCTCATTCTGAACAGTGCAGCTCCTACACTGTGTCCTCAAGAAAATCTTCCCAGATCAGAACGTTAGCTCAAATCTCTTTCTGCTTTCTTAGCAGCTTGCTCTCCATTGAATTCATCATGCGATTAAATAATTACTTGAGAAGTTAGTTTGTCTTATGCCTTCTTCCCATGATGTAAGCTCTGTGACAGGTAGCATATATCTGTCTTATTCACCCTTCTATCTCCATCAAGATCCTTCCATGCAGTAGGCAGTAGCCACTAACTATTGAGCAATTAATCTTCCTCTTTTAATTCCCTAACACCATTTTGAATTCAAATTAAGTGCTGAAAAAAAAATATTACAAAGACCCCCCTTTGCAAATGCTGGCTCTGCCTTGCAAGCGAAACCCAAAATAAAGTTCGCCAGAATCTCTATAATCCTTTAAAGGAAAAATACTTCCACCCACCATCTGAGTCTCTCTCTCCTCAGGGAGTATTGGGGAAGCTGGGAGATCTGACTGAGGCCTTGTTCAATTGTCAAATCATTCCCTTGACCTCATTTACTGAGCTCTTTATGACACAACATGATTTAACAGCGCCAGACATGACAAAGCCATCTCTGATATTTTCTAACATTATCGCCTTTCATTGTACATTGCAAAGGAAAATGTCTCTTGAATTTAAAAAGGATGCTAGAGATGAGAAAAATGTTTACAACAGAAGAAGGAAGAAAACTCTCTTACAAAAATACCTAATATGATGATGAAAAAACCCAGAAGAACGTAGAATTTACTGAAAATGAGGGGGAGAGAAGAAACATAAACACACCTTAATTCCACTCTTATCAATGATTTGATTGGCACTGTTTTATGTGATTTATATTTACCTCTAGTTATTATTATGCATATTGCTGAGTGCAACATAACAAAAATAAGTTGCCTAGACATTCACCCCAAATCCCCCAAATTGAAAAACCATGAATTTCCCAGCAGCTATTAGAGTCAAAAGAACATTTTATAGATGCTCTTTGTATGGTTGTATGGTGCTCTCAGTATGGCTTTGGAAGTGGATTTTGCTATTTATCTCCTTTCTTCTTCAAATATTTTGATCTACTTCAGAGCCTCTAGTAATCTTTGTTTTCTGGTTAGCAATGTTGATAGAAATGAGTCCCTATAGAAACAGCCTTGGGATCATCCTCATCCTCACTTAAAATTTCCCCTGAAACCTCCTATTCATGATTTTCTCACACTGGCCTCCAATCATCTCTCCTCCAATAGCTGTAGCCTTTGGCTCATACTCAGTGTAATTAGTTAATCAAATCCTATTTCCAGTATCTATATCCATATATATCCAACATTAATCCACTGATTTTTTTTTTTTTTTTTAGTGTAGCCCCATTTGTGATCTTAGAATGTATTATTCCCCTTGAGTTGCAGGAAATATGTGGAGTAATTCTTTTTCTACAGCAGCTACATCAACTAGCACATGTAAAGGAAAGGCAATAAATATATTACAATGATAAAGCTGAAAGAAGCTGAGAGCTCAGTGAACAGACTTCATCACCATACACTGTATGATGGAACTCAATGGCATGCAAATACATTGTCTGACGTTTCATAGCATAAAAATTCCAACTTGACTATTCTAATCCTTGCCCCTCTCAGAAATATAAGCACCTGGTGTGAAGCAAGAGACTGAGCTATGCTCATTTTTGGATGCAAAATATTCAAAGCACTTATGTGTATTATTTAATTCATATGCTCTCTGAGATGGTTAGAGAATAAGTATTAGGGAAAAGAAGAAAAAATAGAGGTCCCAAAGGAAAGCTTTGTCTCAGTATACAGAAAGAGTTGGCAGTACAATAATTCTCACTGAAATTTTGCATTGATAGTAAGTTTGGGTATAATATATACCTATTAAAAATGTATATATACCTATTAAAAATACAGCAGCTAGCATTCCTAGCAGCTGAAGTAATGATGCCTCTGCTCTGGAGTAATGTGAGTTTGAGTGCTATGTGAAGTTTTAAGCTATGTAGATGTATTATTTAGAGAAAAATTAAATTAAAACATAAAATTAATATATGCTTATTGTTTATTTTATTTTATTTATTTACTTTTTGGCCTCACTGCGTGGCTTGCGGGATCTTAGTTCCCTGACCAGGGATGGAACCTGGGCCTTGGCAGTGAAAGCACTGAGTCCTAACCACTGGACTGCCAGGGAATTCCCAATGCTTATTGTTTAAATTATAAAAGGTGGGCAAGCAATTTGCCCCTGGACAGACAACTTTGACTGATGGAACTAGGTTGGCCCATCTCTAAAGCTCCACTAGTTGTATGGGGCTCAATAATTAGACAATCCATGAGATTCTTTGAGTATAAACATTCCATGAAACTATAATCTCAAACTAATAAACAAAATATTTGCAATAATTATTGTAAACTTAGTCCTTGAGACTAAAATACGTTTCAGATGCAATAACTTTATTTTAACATGGCTTATTGTTGCCATCTTTGTTAGTCAAAAAAGACATTGTTTATATTTGAAACTTGTTTTTTGGGAGTAGAAATTAAAGACCTTATTCTTTGTTATTCTTCAATTGAGTTGACCTGTATAAACAGAGATGATTGCTGCCTCTGCAAGTATAATAGCAGATCAGCGTGCTACAGTTTCTGTAGAAAACTGACGTAAAAATGAGTTTGCTCAGACTGAGAAAATATTTAAGAGCGCTCCCAGACTGTGTGTTCCTTTTAGGCAGAGGTATATTTATTTCACTCTTTGTTTCCCCAAAGCCTGGCACTCATGAGGTGCCCAATATTTGTGTCGTAGAATAAGGAAAAGAGGTTATTTTTTTTTTTTTTGGTCTGTTTTGTATATCTATAGCTCAAATGCCTAGAATGGTGTGTGGCCCACAGTAGGCACTCAATTCACTAAAATATTTGTTAATTGAACACAGATCTGACTAAAACTGAAGTTACAGGTGGGTACCACAGCTATAAATTCCATATCCTCATAAACTCAACTTTGGAAAGGCAGCATTTTCTAAATCAGATTATAGTACTCTGTCTCAGTTAATGAATCTGCCATTTTATCAGTAGACACATGTGTTGTACTAGTGCTTTTATCATGGTACCATTTTCCCAACAAGGACCACTGCTGTGTAGTCCTCCTAGATGACAGAGCCAGAAATTAACTTAGCAATCACCCTTTCTTTGAATGAGAAACAGGACAGAATCAGATACTGTGGTTTATACAATGCATACATAGAATTATTTTTCAAAAAGTAGCCTTTTCAGAAACTTGAAATCAACCAGGATATGGAAGCGATTATATTATGGGAGTTGCAAAGCAATGAAATTATTCTGTCCAGTCTTTTGCATAAGTGGTCAGGAATAACATTTGCATACGTTATATCATATTGATTCTTGCAGACAGAGACTCCATAAAGACAAAAGAACATATGCAAAAATAAATGCCTGGGGTGGGGAGAAAAACAGAAGACACAGGTGGAGGCATCTATTATATTTGGCTTTAAAACGAAAACAACAAAAATAATAAAATAAACAAACAAAACCAAAAGTAAATGACAACAACCACAAAACCCGATTCAGGTCAGTTCTCTTTAGTAAAAAGTGTCTATTTCTATCTTTATCCTTGCTCATTTCTCCCTCGTGAAATCTGCTTTCAAATGTCATCCCCTCCCCCTTGCCAATAGATCAAGCATTCTCTAACAGGATAGATACGGCAGTAAGGAAGTAATAATGATAATAATAATAATAATGAGAAATGGCCTCAGAGATATATTTCATGTGTCTTCCCCTCTCCTTGTCTTTCTTCAGTGGAATAGCTTCCCAGCCAGTGGGGCATTAATCATCAGCACAGCAGCTACGAGATAAAGGCTGGGTGGACTTTCATTGTGCATTATAGTGTGAGTTGTGGGTGCATGAATATGTGTCTCTCTCAGTATCTGGGAGGAGGACGTGAGGAGGCAGAGGAGGAAAATCTGTCATTTTATATATTTATACCGTTCAAGATGGTCAGGACTGGTTTCCCATTGTTACCGTGGATTAAAATCATTCAAGTCCTTCTGCTTTCATTGGAGGTCACCACTCAGAAAGGGGGATAAATACTGTGACAAATTAAATTCTACCTACTTTTTTTTCCCCATCTGCCTCGGGGGTATGTAGCAGAGGAAGGAACAGGAGGAGGGCCAGTGGAACCAGGAGCAGGACTGTCTGATGGGATAAATTTTTCTTTGTTAATCTTCGGCTGGGTATCAGTTCTTTCACTTACATAATGCTTTGGGTTAACAAGATTTCCTGTTTTGAAGAGCCTTGAATTAAGTTTGGGGAGACGGTTTAGAAGAGATAGGTAAACAGGTGCTACACTACTCAGCAAGGAACTATAAATATCTACTAGATCCTTGCTCCAGAAAGCGAGACCCACATAGTGCAGCCTGACATCATCCGGGAATTAGTTAGAAATGTGTGATCTTAGCCCCACCCAGAACTGACTCAGAATCTGCGCTTTAATCAGTTCGCCCAGGTGATGTGTATACACTAACAGTTTCGGAAGTACTGTTCTAGCTAATACATGCAAACACATGTGAGCATCCTCTCTCTGTCTCTGTCTCTCTCTGTCTCTGTCTCTGTCTCTGTCTCTCTCTCTCTCTCACACACACACACACAATCAGATCAAATGAGAGATAGAAGAAGCCACATTATGTACATGTACATTATGTACAAATTTCCATCAAGTAATTCTCTCGGTGACTGCTAGCCACCACAGATATGCTGTGCATTTATCTCCCCCAGACATCTCATCCCTGGATGATGAAAAAAACCAAGGAGAACTTTACATTCTCCATTTAGCTAACAGAACTAGCTCTCTAGACAACCCAAGGCATTAATTAGGTTTCAAAAGGCAGGGCTGTCATAACAGCCTCAGTGTGTTTCTAATTTTTACAATCATTCAAACATGCACCAGAAAGGTATGAAAGCACATCCCATCCCTCCTACTGCCTTGTCAAAGGCAGAATGGAAATATCCATCTTGAAGCCTGGCTAGCAATGATTGCTGCTTAGAGTCATTTCCCTGTCATATATAAATAGAAAGAAAGAGATGCATTTTCAGAAAAAAGGAAGTTTCTTGGACCTTAGCTTAAACTGGAATCATTGATTCTTTTGACAACTCAAGAGACATTTATTAACTACTTCATCTTCCACATAGGGGTGGTCATTGTGGAACTCCTTCTGAAAGCTTTCAGCAAAGAGGGGGGATACAAAAATAAATCATTACTTGTATTATAATTTTAATTAGATTAAAGATATTGTATTCACTTCTCTCAACCTTAGCCATCCAATCCATGAAATGGACAGATAATTCTTACAGCAACACGATTACAGAGTATTTTTGCTTGCTCTCTCCTTTCCTCTCTTCAACTTTTCTTCCCTTTCCATCCTCTAATTCATTTATCCATCCATTCAACTGTCACCGTATGTGCAAGGCACCACGTTAGCTACTGTGAGAAAAATGAAGAAATTGGAGACAGTGTGAATCTACCCTTATATTTGTTGGATGAGGAAAGAGTGGAGACCCGAGGAAGCTAATTGCCATGTCATAGACCAAATGATTAATTAAAGAATAAAAAACAAAATTTGGATGCTAAAGAGACCTGGATTGGAATCCCATTTAAAATAACGACAACAATCTTTTATCGAGTTGCACCAATTTAAGCCCTTGACTTACATTATTGTAACCTATCCATGGAGTTGATGTTATAATCTCCATATTTTGGTGGTGAAACTAAGCTCCAAGAAGCAACTTAACCAAAATCCCATAGCTGACAAATGAAGGTCCACCTCGAGTCATGGTTTTAACCATGCTATCTACAAATGAAGTCTTCTGACCCTCGTTTCTGTGCCCTCTTTCCTTCACAACACGCTGCTTCCACACAGCTGTCTTGAATAACATTGCTCCCTCCTCGTTTTCTTCCCTCTGCAGATAAGCATTCACTCACTTAATGCAGTTTTCTTTTCTTCAACAAACATTGATCGAGCCCCACTTTGTGGCCAGCACTATGCCAGGCCCTGAATGTTGAGTGAGGAACTACATAGACATTATTCCTTCTCTCAATCTAGTAGCTTCTCATAGTGTCTTCTAAAATCTTCTTTTCAAAAGGTCATGAACTATGGAGCCAGGTAAGTCATACGGTCACGACCGGTAATGAATGGGTTCATGTAACATACTCAGCCATTAGCGAAAAACAAAAAAAGGAACTTAAAGCAGATAGAAGACTCCCACCAACCCACTTACACATGCACAACCAGGTAAATGAGCCCCAAGTTAATTTTCTATCCATACCAATAGAATAGGATAGAAGCAGTAGTCCATTAAAATAATTTTTATTTGCCTAGGTTTCAGGAGAATTAAGAATTAATTAATTATTTAATTAACAATTAAATAATTTGGGAAAGGAATACGGTGAAGAAATTGGAGAGGGAAAGTGGTGATATTACACTATTTCCAAAAGTGCTTTGAAAACTCTAAGTGCTAGAAGCTGCTTTTGCTCTTAGGATGACAAATAAGTTCTAAGGAAAGAGAATTTAAGACCAGAAGTCAAGAAGAACAGCCTTGCATACCAGATACAAGGAGATCTCTCTGGACTCCTTATTCTTAAGGCAAGGAGTCCAGAGCAGCAAAACCACTGTGGAGGGAATTCCTTGGTGGTCCAGTGGTTAGGACTTCGCACTTTCACTGCTGAGGGCGTGGGTTCAATCCTGCAAGCCATGAAACACAGCCAAAAAAAAAAAGAAAAAAAACCCTACAACAAACCGCTGCAGATAATTCACCAGAGGGCGGGCCTCTATGGGGTGGGGGAGGGGAGCAGGGGAGGGACAGTGCTTGGAAGTGAGGGTCAGTCTGTATTACAAGGCAAGTGTTCTCCCTGAGAAGGGGCTGGCGGACTGTTGACCATTCATTTGTTTCAGGCAATACTGACTGAGGGTTTACTCTGTGCTCTGACAGTGCCTGAAACAAACACCTTGCTATCCTAGGACTCACATTTCACTAAATAGAAAAAACAAACAAATAAATATGTCATATAACATCAGGGAGAGATAACTGCTCTGAGAGACAATGAAGCTGAAGGTGACAGAGAGTGCTATTTTACAGGGGATGGTCAAGGAGGGCCACTCTGGAAGGTGACATATGGGCAAAAATCTGGATAGAGTAAGGGAGTGAGTCGTGCAATAGCTGGAAAGAGCTGCATCAGGCAGAGGAAACGGCAAGTGAAAAGCCACAGATGTGCTTGGTGTGCTCGAGTGGGGCTGGGACTAATGAGGGGGTGCTCATCTACTGTGTAACGTTTAAAGGAATGGCCCCAACTCAGTCATCAAGATAAAGAATACCTTACTGCAATATTTTAAAGTCAACATCAATGCAAAACAAAATCCGTGATAAGCAAAAAAATCAACATTTTAAATAGACACAAGATCTGACTCTGCAACTGTACAACCTTCACTCGCTCCTCCCTTAGCCTGGCTCTAAGTTCAAGGAAGATCAAGAAGACCTGTGTACCTGGAGCAAGGTGATAGGAAACATGGTCAGAGAGAGAGCAAGTGGGAGACCCATACACCACAAGGAAAGGATTCAGGCTTTATACTTGGCCAGGTAGACTGTTAGGTGATTGGAAAACCACCCGGAGCTTTAGAAACATTTGGGGACCTCCACGGTGAGTAGCCAAGAGCTGACTACACTTCCCTCTCAGCTGTTCAGAGGGCTCAGAATAAGATCCAGTGCTTTCATATATATGGAATCGAAAAAAAAAAAATGGGGGCTTCCCTGGTGGCGCAGTGGTTGAGAGTCCGCCTGCCAATGCAGGGGACACGGGTTCGTGCCCCAGTCCGGGAAGATCCCACATGCCACGGAGCAGCTGGGCCCGTGAACCATGGCCGCTGAGCCTGTGCATCCGGAGCTTGTGCTCCGCAATGGGAGAGGCCACAACAGTGAGAGGCCCGCGTACCGGAAAAAAAGAAAATGGTTCTGATGAACCTAGGAGCAGGACATGAATAAAGACGCAGACATAGAGAATGGACTTGAGGACACGGGGAAGGGGAAGGGTAAGTTGGGACGAAGTGAGAGAGTGACATGGACACATATACACTACCAAATGTAAAATAGATACCTAGTGGGAAGCAGCCGCATAGCACAGGGAGATCAGCTCGGTGCTTTGTGACCACCAAGAGGGGTGGGATAGGGAGGGTGGGAGGGAGATGCAAGAGGGAGGAGATATGGGGATGTATGTATATGTATGGCTGATTCACTTTGTTATAAAGCAGAAACTAACACACCATCGTGAAGCAATTATACTCCAATAAAGATGTTGGGGGAAAAAAAAAAAGATCCAGCGCTTTATTAGCAATTCTGGTGGGAAATTCTACCCTATAAATATTACAATTAGAAGGGCATCTCTTCAACTTCTCCTAGCATCTCGCAGACTTCTGCCTGCATGTGATGAGGACCTTCTCAGAGATCCTTTAAGGGACTTTTTCCAGCTTTGGGAAGTGCTGATCTATGTGTCCTGCCAATACATAAGTCTTTAAGAGGTAGGTAAAGCCATCAAGTTCCTTTATTTCCCATTAAAACTATGCCATTCTGGAGAGAAAATGTCACTGGAGAGTTCTACCAGGTAATGTGTAAATTAGAGTCCAATTTCCTTCTGCCCAATTATTCTCTGGGAGGGGAAAAGAAAGTACCCGTGCGAGGGTAAGGAGGAAACAGAAGATACTTCCTGGCTGGCAGCTAAAGTCTAATTAGACTGACAAATCTTCAGTGCCTCCCCCAGTTATGAAGCTTGGCAGGAAATGAACGAGCCCTGGAGACACACATTACATCAGGCCGTTAATCAATACTAGTTGAGCCCTGATCCTAAAATAAACTTCCCCTAGAGGCTCTGTTGTCTGGTGGTAAAAGCGAGGGATGGAAAAGTGTGTGGACTCCTAGTCTCACTTCTCTCAAGCTGGTGGCAGCAGCCAAAACATGGAGGGGCCCAGAGGGGATAATTTGGGGGATAAGTGTAACATAACTTACTTCCTGTTATAGCATGATATTTGGAATAAAGTAGATTAATCTTGTATACCAATCCAAGACAGTTTGATTATTCGAAGAACCTTGAGAAAATTCAGTGTTCTAGCCAGAATCTCAAAACGCCATGGATAACAACATGCTGTAAATGTGTGTGTCATGTATTTGTTGAACCATATGGAATTGCTGATATTTGACCATTCTGATCTTCAAAAATGGCAATTTCACATGTTTCACCCTAATAGAACACTTTGCATGTGATAACCACTCAGGCTAAGCTAATTCCCACTCCATAAATCCCTTCTAATTGATGAGTTCAGGGCTGTGATTCAATCTAGGACCCTCAAAGGAAATCCTGGGTGATCATAGGTTTGTGTCGGTGTAGACAAAATTGTTCTTGTGCTTATACAGCCATACAGGGAGGCTAAGCTCTGTGAGGATCTGTGAGTCCTGGGAGAGTCTCTTGGGTTGAAGTGGTTTTCCAAATGTCTAGCATTTAGTGCAGACTTGTGGGATAGGGCATGGCCTAAGTTCTGTCCACATCTGGTTGTATTTATTACTCACAACAAGCCTATGGTACAGATACTGTTGTGCCCACTTTACAGATAATAGAACTGAGGTTTAGAGAGTCTAATCAATATGCCCAGAGAGACACAGCTAAGTGACTAGAAGAACCTGGCATCCAACCCAGAAATTCTGATTCTAAATTTCTCTCTCTTTCCTTCAACATACTGGGACTGCATCCAGGACAGACAGTGTGAAGGATCAAATTTTTAATCACAAGTTTTGCTTTGTTTTGTTTTCCAATAATCAATATCAAGGCTGAAGTGTGCTTCTGACTGTCCCCAGTCTAAAACTGAAAGCAGACCAGAAGGAGGACTTTCCATATAGGTATTGTTACAAAACTTGAATAATTGTGGCTTCCTTCCATAATTTTTGAAAATGGTTCACATTTGCCCACCAAATTTGTGAGCTTGAGATAAGAATGAAATCTCACAAAGCTCTCAAATCTTTCATTTCTACTGTTTATTAAGGTAGTTCCAATCCAGGCTGAGCATTGTGATTTTCTGGTAATATTCTGGTGCCAGGCAGACCTGGCCAATGTCAAGGTGACTTTACCAATGCCCAGTTCAGAAAAAGTGGGTCATGATCAGTATTCTGCTAATAGCTTATAAATGATTCCAAATGGTGATCTGCTGAACACAGAACACACCGAGTTCTTTCTTTACTGATATCTTGGTCTGTAACACTAAGGTAAGAGAATACACATTATTCTTGGAACTATTTTCCTCTTGGCCCTTTCCTCTCTCACAAGAACACTTTGGTCATGGTGGCTGATAGTTATCCCTAAAAGACTCTTTATTTCTCACTTTTGCCTTCCACCCTGAGTGAGGACTAAGGAATTTGAGTGTAGCCTGAGTTGAACTTTTCCATTTTAGAAGCTGACCTATCGGCATCATGATAGTAACCCACCAACACTGGGGTCAGATGTAATGCAATGGATGTGCCTGTACAATCTCTGGGACATCCCTGGTAGTAAGACCCACAGGGAACCTGATCCAGTTCTCCCCTCTTGGACTTCTCCTGTTTGGGGGCATTTTAGGCCAAGACTCTCAGAATCTGAATCTCTTGTATCTCACAAACCCCCTCTATGCACCCTCTGTTCTAGCTGGACTTGGCGATCTCTCTAGGAATCATCTCTGACTTTGTCAATTTAGCTTTGCACATTCAGCCAACCTGGGGTTTGTTCCTAGTACCATGTATCCAAGTCCCAGTTCCATTCTCACCTCATTCATAAGATCCAGCCATGCCATCCCATACACCACTCCTCATCCCCCAACACACCATCATTTGTAAGCCACTATTTCATACTGATAGCTAATGTCAAGCCCTCTTGCCCACTTTATGCCGTAAGCTCCATGATGGCGAGGAACCTGGATTCCTCTTTCTGTAACACCAAAAATACATGTGGCTAGACCTATTTCATAGCAGAACATACTCTCCAAGGCCCATAGCACTCCCGGTTGATTTAAAAATGGAAAAGAAAATTAAAGATGGGTAGTGAGATGTCCATTCCGGAGATCTTACAGGACTAATTTCAGCCCCCAAATTCTACTCTGAGCCTCCTCCAAATCCCTATCCCCCAAAACCTCCTAGCCCCACTCTGAACTACGGACACTGCAGTCAATAGTAGCAGCCCCATTTTCTGAGTTAGATCCTTGCTTGAGAGGGTATTGGCTTGCATACCAAATGTTGAGGACAGAATATAATAATAACAAGGTTAAAATATATTTAATTATATTCTTTATGATATACCTCTTGTAAGCATTTTACTTTTATCAACTCAGTTATCCTCACAACAATCTTATAAGGACTAGTAGTACCTTTCCCTCCCTCCAATTTTACAATGTGGTAGATTTAGGTTGGTTGCAAATTCTTGCTACTCCTCCCATTGAGAAATGAGGTTTATACATCATTCCCTGAAACTGAGACTTGGAAAACTCTCTCCAGGGGTCCTGAGCCTCTATGAAAGGAGTTCTAGAGACACCGAGAGAGACGTGGACCCAGCTGAGTCCAGTATTTCCAGTTCACCCACCAAGGCACCAGGTGCATGCGTGAAGCCAGACCCTCCAGACCAGAGTAGCCACTGAATGACCTCAGTCAATTCCATGTGAGGCAGAAGAAATGCCTTGCTGAGCCCTGCCTAAATTTCTGACCCATAAAACTTTGAGATCTAATGACATAGTTGTTGTTTGAAGCTACTAAGTTATGGCAGGTTGCTCCATAGCAATAGGTAACTACAACATACATGACTCGCCCAGGGTCACTTAGTTAATATGAAGAGAAACTAGGTTTTAAACCCAGGCAGTCTGACTTCAAGTACATGCATTTAATCATTCGGCTATAGTTTTACCACTGGAAAAAAAATTAAAATTGTCCAAAGCACACTGATCATCTTAGAGAGAAATCCTTCCACAAACCATGCCACTTCTGTTTGTTAAATGATGATAAGGTACATAATAAAGTCTATCTTGTTTTCTGATTTATTCAATAAATATTTACTGGGCACCTACTAAGTGCCAGACCTTTATTTGAGAATTATCACTCGTCCACCTGCTTTCTCAATGCACCCACCTGCTTTCTCAACCTTAACTTCTTTTTTATCCAGGGGGGCATCTAGAAACATCCTTCTTTTTTTTTAAAAAAAAATTCATATTGGAGTATAGCTGAGTAACAATGTTGTAATAGTTTCAGGTGCACAGCAAAGGGACTCAGCCATACATATGCATGTATCCATTCTCCCCCAAACTCCCCTCCTGCTTGGCACCACAGCTGTGAGTAATTTAACATAGCCCATGTAATTCACAAGTATTTTGTAACAAACTAGAGTATCAGAAAGATCAAAGCACCTATTACTTCCAGGAGGCTAGAGCGTTAGAGGGCCATATCAATTGGAAAACTCTTTGTTCACATTCACACACAGTTAAGAGCATCACTAAAAGCACTTTGCAGTTTTCCTTTGATCTCAAGTCAACATTAACCAAGGTCTATCAGAAATGAACTGCTCAAATGATGTTTTCTTACCTTATGCTTAAAGAAATAACCAGTGGATTTTTAATAAACAGATATTTATACTTGTGAATGCACATGCTTATTTTGTTTCTTCCAGAAGAGTCTACTTTTAGGACAACTCTACTCTAGCAATATTATCAAAGCAAAGGAAGACAGAACAGAGTATCATCTGGGAATGGTTGTAAGATTTCACACATAGGTGAAAACGTAAATGATGGATCTAGTGAACATGAAATCCAGTCTTCCTCCCTTCTTTTTCTTTTTTCTGAAGATTTCCCAGAAATCAAATCTTTATGAGCCCATTTCATTCAAGAAAATTAGCTAGCTCGCACAGGGCATATAAGAACTCCTGAGATAGCCCTTCTTCACCCAAAGCCTTCAGAGTCTGGAAACTGTCTTAAACCTTGGGTAGAATCCAAGGGTTGTTGGGTCCCTGGTCCTAACACAAGCCTCACATGATCTACAGAATGCATTTAAGACAGGGATGGACTTGGAGACAGGCAGGTTATTTAGTTTTTATGGAGCCCAGGGCAAAGTTCTTATGGCTAGTTGGCAGAGCAAACAGTTCAAAACCCTTGGCATAGTTATTTCCTTTAGCTAATCTTTACAAAGAATATGGGGCTTTTTTATCTGTCAACCCCATCTAATCCAGTTTTGCTAGTCTGTTGGCTTTCCTCCAAGACTACTTTATGTATTTATGCACCTTTAAAAACAAAGAGCATCAACAGATTTATAACTCATTTTTTTATAGCCTTTTCTGTAGAAGCAAAAGGAAAGACATGTAGATGTAATCCAATTATTACTGGACTAAAGGAAAAGAAACACACCAGAAAGGAGGCTGTTAGAGAGGGCATCCTCCAGCTGTCCACAGCTGCTGACCTCTAAAATGACAACAGGTTAAATGATGTTTAGAATCATACTCACTTATAAGACTTCTGTACCTTGTATCCTACTCTGGCTCCCTTAGTTTGTACAAATACTCACCCAATCTGCTCCTATTTATGTATTTGCTGCAGGAAGGAAAGCCCCAGACTGATAATTACCATGGCTTAGTCCCTGAATCCTCATGTAACATTAAATCCTTCTGAGGTCAGTAAAAATTTGGCCTTGAAAAGGACTACAGGACCATCCATTCCTATGAAGAAAAAGCCATTTGCTCCTCTGCTTCCCACAGGGTTAGTGGGATGTATTCTGACAGAGACAGAACGAGTCTGCCAAGACCTGTGCAGATACAACTATCCTTTCACCCACAATAAACAGATCTGCTCTTGAGCTATAGAGAGTCATAATAGAAATCTATATTGTCTTTTATCTTCTTTTCAGTGAGTATAGTGAAGTGTCAGGAGTTATTGCTTTAATATCAGTAGAGAAAAAGCTATTTTTCTGGAGCATGTGCGTAGGTATACATGTAACAACACGTGCAACTATAAGACTGCTAAGTAACCAGCTTCTTAGTAGCTTTTCTAAAACACATTAAATTGGCCTGATAACATCATCAGTGCATCAGCTTCCAATTGTTCCTGTGGAGTCACATAAGGAATGGTCTGGATATTTCTACTCAAAGAAAAGGGAAAATGTAGGCAACACTTGTACCACGGCCTAACTCTCATAAACTTAATTCAGAAGAATGGGAACACATCGGGGGTTTAATTGATTATTGACTTTAGGTTTATAATGCCCTCTGAAGTCAATGGAAGGGTGATGTCAAAGACTCAACTGAACCCCTGGCTAATACCTTAAAACTAAGAAACAGAAAGGACAAGTACTGATCTACTGAATTTTCTGCAGATACTAACTAGACTAAGGGTCATTTTCCCACAAGCAATCGGAATGTCTTATTTTTTGCCAGAGAATTTAAGGCTAAAAATTCAATTAACCTTCTCCCCTCTACTAACTAGATTTATGAGATGCCAAGGAAGTCAGCAAAGCATTAGCTTAAGCTTGGGTATAATTACTTTTAAGTGACAAAACAAAAACGTTAACCACAAAACTAAGGACTTCCTACATAGCTAAACTCAGACCTTCAAATTTTCTAATGTAATTAGGACCTTGGTCAATATAATATAAAGGAAACTTAGTGGGCCAAAAATAACAAGTGAATAATCAACACTTATCAAATACAAATACTGCATTTTATAAGGATTAATTGAACCTCTAGCTTCATCTGCCCTTGATTTAATGCTACCCACTGGCCTCAAAAATGAACAATTCATGTCCTAGCAAAGCCATCAGGAGGATGCGAACAGAATTGAACTAGGATACAGTCTTTCCTATGATAACAAATTTTCCTTTCCTCCTTTTTCCTTTTGGCTAGTGAAAAGAAAGGTAATAAAATGAGAGGTGGGAGTATTTCATAGTGAAAATTTGCTCATTTTGAATAAGAGCTTTACCATCCTTCCTACAGGCATCCTTCCTACAAACATAGTAATTCAGACACTTTAGCTACGTAGCAACACTGACCACGATAGCAACATCTCAAAGACCAAGATGCAGAGTCAATTAATTGTTGGAGAAAGACTTACCTGAATGCTGGCTGTAGAGCGATTCTTGCGGGTTGTGGTAGTAGCCATTGTAGTGGTGGTTTCCATGACAGTGGTAGACATTTCTGGTGGCATGGAGGTTGTCTGTGTCGTTCCCAAGATTGATGGGACTTCTCCCACCAGTCGGACACTTCCATTGATTTTAATATTGGGGTTGTTCTCAGCCGCCATGTTCAGTACTTTTAAACCATCATAATAGAGCCCAGAAAGCTGGCCTTGGAAGAGGCGTCCTTTGTCCTTTCCACCGATAGCTATTTGCGCCTGGGTGTTGAAGATGGTTAACTGCCGGCCTAGTGGGTTGGGTGGAGGAAACATCATTATTCCTGTACATTTTCTCTGTTTGCCTTACCTGGTCTGAATGGATCAGACATCAAAGCAGGCTTCCTTAGCAATTGAAAGGAAGAAAATTGGGTAACAAAAATTCAATATAGACATTGGCAAATAACATTTCACTATGTTTATCTCTTCCACTGTCTAGCTGAATATCCTAGATAACCTGAAAAAAAGAGTCTCTATCTCTTTATTGTGAGGCAGGAGAAATTTTGTTCAATGATGAGCCGTATTATAGTCTTCCTGGTTATGCAGTGTGGATGACAGAAAAAAAAACAGGTGATGAAAATAATAAATCATAAATACTTATTGTACTGACTTTTTAACCTAAAAAGTAACACAATGAAAACTAAAAAGAATTTTATATAGCAAATAAAAACTCAGTGAGGTAACACAGAGCACTGAATTAAAAAACTAGGTCTGATAATTAAATTAAATTAACTGAAATTAACTTAGATTCTAGTTAAGAGACTTGGATTTATTGTATACTTACAAAAATAAACATTTTGGTCACCAGACACCTCATTTCCTAGAAATCTTCCTAATGCATAATATTCTACCCATACTTGCTATTTAATAAACATCATGACAGATTATTTCCCATCTTTATTAATTTGGAGGAGGGGAGAGATTACAGTCACACAACTAAATCTCCCTTTAAGATATGGAAAATAAGTAGGCATTGATCATGTCAGTGAGAAAGGGGGGAAGAAAAATGTCATTCAGAATCAATGAATCTTAAGAGGAGGGATAGGTGTTAATGAAAAAAGCTACACATAAAACACCTTAAAGTGATATAGAGGTATGCTAATGAATTGAAGCAAAGAGTAGCTCACCTTATTTGAAGTTCCCATTTGGGGAACCATTTATGCTTCTGTGGACAGAAAACTATCAGAATGAAATGATGGTAGAACAGAGGTTAGAATAGTGTAACTCAACTTATCTTCCCCCCAACTATTCCTACTTTAAAAAGCCTCTCTTAAGTTTGAGATGATTCCCAGAAAAATCTAAATAGCTTTTAAAGGTTAGAGCCGTCTATTCTATTCTTTCTCCAGATTATTTTCTTCTGTTTTTCCATATGGAGAAAGGTGGAAAAAAATTTTAATGGAATTAAATATATCCTTTCTGAATTTTTCTCCATTTTAGTCAGTGATCAAACAATGCTTCATTCATTCTTAATCTAATTGCCTGAATATTTTTAGCTATTAATGACTGGAAACAATGTTCTGATATACTTGTCTTTTTAATAAAAGGGAGTATATTTTTTTAAAGACTGAGGTTTTTGTATAATATCAAATATGAATAGAGGCATGCTGTTATATTTGTGCGCTTAACCTCTACCACTATTACATGGCCTTTAAGCCTACACAGTGATTAGCTATCCTTGAATTTCTGGTGTATAATGTGGAGTCCCTACTCAATGCAGAAAAATGGATGAAACAGAAGGGACAGAGAAGGGAAAATGCATCTGCTCAGAGGGAATTCTTTGTACAAGACCCAGCTCCACTCATTGGGCAATGCTTAAGGGCATATTAGTCAAGAATGATTTATAACTAATACCCCTTTGGAAGCTTCAAACACTACACTACACTATGAAGACTTGGACAGATAATTTTGTTATAGTGAAAATAATCTCTATAAAAATATCTGGAGCATGGAAATGGAATCTGCTGGCTTTAATGATAACAGAATTGCCCAGATCCTAACAGCCCAATCAAATAGATCTAATAGATTTCCATTATTTTCCCACCAATTTCTTCACTGCCCTGTGCACATGCATCATTGCCTATCCTTTGGCCTCTCATTTCTCACATAAGATGCAGCAAAAAGTTCAGTGCCCAATAATACTGGGTAATGGCCTGGAGCTCATACCTCTTTACTGTTTATTTTTTGATGACAACTTTATTCTGGGAGCCCTAAGCTTACTATAAAAAGAAATGTCATGATGGAAGGGGAGAATAAATATGCCCTTGGCCTTGCATAGGCATTTGGAGTGGTTAACATAATAAGAATTTGCCTAGTAAGAGATCTCTAGGGCTAAAATTTAGTATGTTACACCTCAGTGCCAAGCTATCCCTTCCATTCACATAACTGTTGGCCAACCATAATATTAATGTTTATTCATCTCCTTTTTTATATATAGCCAAACATTGATAATCAGTTAATGCTTATAACTGATTACAGGTAGAAAATTTTATATTTCTAATATTCACAACAGTACTTCACATCTGTAATGGTCCTCATCTTATTTTCCTATTGATGTTATTCTGCCCTTGCTTACAAATAAAAAGAAGATCAGAGAGAAGTGAAATGCAAAGTTGAATTACACTGATTAGAAATGATGGATCTCACCAATCCCTCCCATCAGGAAATTTGCACAAGCCTCTTAAATAGCCTCATCCACCAGAGGGAAGACAGCAGAAGCAAGAAGAACTACAATCCTGCAGCCTGTGGAACAAAAACCACATTTACAGAAAGATAGACAAGATGAAAAGGCGGAGGGCTATGTACCAGATGAAGGAACAAGATAAAACCCCAGAAAAACAACTAAATGAAGTGGAGATAGGCAACCTTCCAGAAAAAAATTCAGAATAATGATAGTGAAGATGATCCAAGACCTCGGAAAAAGAATGGAGGCAAAGATCGAGAAGATGACAGAAATGTTTAACAAAGACCTAGAAGAATTAAAGAACAAACAAACAGAGATGAACAATACAATAACTGAAATGAAAACTACACTAGAAGGAATCAATAACAGAATAACTAAGGCAGAAGAACAGATAAGTGACCTGGAAGACAGAATGGTGGAATTCACTGCTGCAGAACACAATAAAGAAAAAAGAATGAAAACAAATGAAGACAGCTTAAGAGACCTCTGGGATAACATTAAACACAACAACATTTGCATTATAGGGGTACCAGAAGGAGAAGAGAGAGAGAAATGACCTGAGAAAATACTTGAAGAGATTATAGTCGAAAACTTCCCTAACATGGGAAAGGAAATAGCCACGCAAGTCAAGGAAGAGCAGAGAGTCCCATACAGGATAAACCCAAGGAGAAACACGCTGAGACACATAGTAATCAAATTGGTAAAAACTAAAGACAAAGAAGAATTATTGAAAGCAGCAAGGGAAGAATGACAAATAACATACAAGGGAATTCCCATAAGGTTAACAGGTGATTTCTCAGCAGAAACTCTACAAACCAGAAGGGAGTGGCATGATCATACTTAAAGTGATGAAAGGGAAGAATCTACAACCAAGATTACTCTACCCAGCAAGGATCTCATTCAGATTTGACCTCACTTACACCAATGAACAGATCATCCAAAATGAAAATAAATAAGGAAAGAGAAGCTTTAAATGACACAATAGACCAGATAGATTTAATTGATATTTATAGGACATTCCATACCAAAACAGCAGATTACACTTTCTTCTCAAGTGTGCACGGAACATTCTCCAGGATACATCACATCGTGGGTCGCAAATCAAGCCTCAGTAAATTTAAGAAAACAAATCATATCAAGCATCTTTTCTGACCACAACGCTATGAGATTGGAAATGAATTACAGGGAAAAAAATGTAAAAAACACAAACACATGGAGGCTAAACAATACGTTACTAAATAACCAAGAAATCACTGAAGAAACCATGGAGGAAATAAAAAAATACCTAGAGACAAATGACAATGAAAACATGATGATCCAAAACCTATGGGATGCAGCAAAAGCAGTTCTAAGAGGGAAGTTTATACCTATACAAGCCTACCTCAAGAAACAAGAAAAATCTCAAATAACAATCTAACCTTACAGCTAAAGGAACTAGAGAAAGAAGAACAAACAAAACCCAAAGTTAGCAGAAGGAAAAAAATCATAAAGATCAGAGCAGAAATAAATGAAATAGAAACAAAGAAAACAATAGCAAAGATCAATAAAACTTAAAGCTGCTTCTTTGAGAAGATAAACAAAATTGATAAACCATTAGCCAGACTCATCAAGAAAAAGAGGGAGAGGACTCAAATCAATAAAATTAGAAATGAAAAAGGAGAAGTTACAGCAGACACCACAGAAATACAAAGCATCCTAAGAGATGACTACAAGCAACTCTATGCCAATAAAATGGACAACCTGGAAGAAATGGACAAATTCTTAGAAAGCTATAACCTTCCAAGACAGAAACAGGATAGAAAATATGAACAGACCAATCACAAGTAATGAAATTGAAACTGTGATTAAAAATCTTCCAACAAAGAAAAGTCCAGGACCAGATGGCTTCACAGGAGAATTCTATCAAAAATTTAGAGAGGAGCTAATACCCATCCTTCTCAAACTCTTCCAAAAAATTGCAGAGGAAGGAACACTCCTAAACTCATTCTACGAGGCCACCATCACCCTGATAGCAAAACCAGACAAAGATACTATAAAAAAAGAAAATTACAGAACAATATCACAGATGAACATAGATGCAAAAATCCTCAACAAAATACTAGCAAACAGAATCCAACAACACATTAAAAGGATCATACACCATGATCAAGTGGGATTTATCCCAGGGATGTAAGGATTCTTCAATATATGCAAATTAATCAATGTGATACACCATATTAACAATTGAAGAATAAAAACCATATGATCATCTCAAAACAATTGAAGAATAAAAACCATATGATCATCTCAATAGATGCAGAAAAAGCCTTTGAGAAAATTCAACATCCAGTTGTGATAAAAACTCTCCAGAGGGCTTCCCTGGTGGCGTAGTGGTTGACAGTCCGCCTGCCGATGCAGGGGACATGGGTTCATGCCCTGGTCTGGGAAGATTCCACATGCTGCAGAGCAGCTGGGCCCATGAGCCATGGCTGCTGAGACTGCGCGTCCGGAGCCTGTGCTCCGCAACGGGAGAGGCCACAACAGTGAGAGGCCTGCGTACCACAAAAAAAAAAAAAAAAAAAAAACCTCTCCAGAAAGTGGGCATAGAGGCAACCTACCTCAACATAATAAAGGCCATATATGATAAACCCACAGCAAACATCATTCTCAATGGTGAAAAGCTGAAAGCATTTCCTCTAAGATCAGAAACAAGACAAGAATGTCCACTCTCACCACTATTATTCAACGTAGTTTTGGAAGCCCTAGCCACTGCAATCAGGGAAAAAAAAGAAATAAAAGGAATACAAATTGAAAAGAAGAAGTAAAAGTGTCACTGTCTGCAGATGACATGATACAATACATACAGAATCCTAAACATGCCACCAGAAAACTACTAGAGCTAATCAATGAATTTGGTAAAGTTACAGGATACAAAATTAATGCAAAGAAATCTCTTGCATTCCTATACACTAATGATGAAAAATCTGAAAGAGAATATAAGGAAACACTCCCATTTACCATTGCAACAAAAAGAATAAAATACCTAGGAATAAATCTATCTAGGGAGACAAAAGACCTGTATGCAGAAAACTATAAGACACTGATGAATGAAATTAAAGATGATACCAACAGATGGAGAGACATACCATGTTCTTGGATTGGAAGAATCAATATTGTGACAATGACTATACTACCCAAGCAATCTGCAGATTCAATGCAATCCCCATCAAATTACCAGTGGCATTTTTCACAGAACTAGAACAAAAAATCTTAAAATTTGTATGGAGACACAAAAGACCCCGAATACCCAAAGCAGTCTTGAGGGAAAAATACGGAGCTGGAGGAATCAGGCTCCCAGACTTCAGACTATACTATAAAGCTACAGTAATCCAGACAATATGGTACTGGCACAAATACAGAAACATAGATCAATGGAACAGGATAGAAATCCCACAGAAAAACCCATGCACCTATGGTCAACTAATCTATGACAAAGGAGGCAAGGATATACAATGGAGAAAAGACAGGCTCTTCGATAAGTGGTGCTGGGAAAACTGGACAGCTACATGTAAAAGAATGAAATTAGAACACTCCCTAACACCATACACAAAAATAAACTCAAAATGGATTAGAGACCTAAATATAAGACCGGACACTATAAAACTCTTAGAGGAAAACATAGGAAGAACACTCCTTGACATAAATCACAGCACAATCTTTTTTAATCCACCTCCTAGAGTAATGGAAATAAAAACAAAAATAAACAAATGGGACCTAATGAACTTTCAAAGCTTTTGCACAGCAAAGGAAACCATAAACAAGACGAAAAGACAACCTTCAGAATGGGAGAAAATATTTGCAAACGAATCAACGGACAAAGGATTAATCTCCAAAATATATAAACAGCTCATGCAGCTCAATATTAAAAAAAACAGACAACCCAATCCAAAAATGGGCAGAAGACCTAAGTAGACATTTCTCCAAAGAAGACATACAGGTGGCCAAGAAGCACATGAAAAGCTACTCAACATCATTAAATTAGAGAAATGCAAATCAAAACTACAATGAGGTATCACCTCACACCAGTTAGAACGGGCATCATCAGAAAATCTACAAACAACAAATGCTGGAGAGGGTGTGGAGAAAAGGGAACCCTCTTGCACTGTTGGTGGGAATGTAAATTGATACAGCCACTATAGAGAAGAGTATGGAGGTTCCTTAAAAACTAAAAATAGAATTACCATATGATCCAGCAATCCCACTACTGGGCATATACCCAGAGAAAACCATAATTCAAAAAGTCACATGCACCTTAATGTTCATTGCTGCACTATTTACAATACCCAGGTCATGGAAGCAACCTAAATGCCCATCGACAGACGAATGGATAAAGAAGGTGTGGTACATATATACAATGGAATATTACTCAGCCGTAAAAAGGAATGAAATTGGGTTATTTGTTGAGACGTGGATGGATCTAGAGACCGTCATACAGACTGAAGTAAGTCAGAAAGAGAAAAATATCGTATATCAAGGCATATATGTGGAACTTGCAACAATGGCACAGATGAACCAGTTTGCAGGGCAGAAATTGAGACACAGATGTAGAGAACAAACGTATGGACACCAAGGGGGGAAAGTGGCGGGGGGTGGGGGTGGGGGTGGGATGAATTGGGAGATTGGGATTGACATGTATACACTGATGTGGATAAAATAGATAACTAATAAAAGAACGTGTTGTATAAAAAAAGTAAGTAAAATAAAATTTAAAAATTACAAAAAAAAAGGAGCAGCTGATTCAGGGGCTCTGGCTCACACAGGCCATGGCAGAGCAAGGGGTACGGAATGTGGGGAAGCCTGCAGTGGCAGATGCCAGGATAAAAAAAAAAAATGATGGATCTCCTTTATTCCAGTTGCCATAGTTCACTCCAAAAATTGGTTTTTGCTTGTTCAAGACTGACCCAAGCATGGAGAAAGGAAAGATATATTTCCTGGGCTATACGACTAAGCCACCACTCCACTTCTGGCTATTCCTTCTTTCAAGGAGAGATCTGAATAATCACTTCTTGAGAACAAGACACCAGTGGGGTGAAATAGGGAAGGAGGCTGCCTATGTTTCAGATTTCCATCATGCCCTAGGAAGTATTTGGACCTTTGTTTATTTGTCTGTTTCATGGTTTATTTCTGGCTAGGTCTGCTTTTCTTATGTTTTAAAACCCTTTCCTAGCCTTCTGTACCTGAGATTAGGTAGTTAATAGTGAAGTTGGCAGGCACTAAAGGAATAGGGGGATATTCGAGTCTCCTGCCATCTCTTCCTCTGATCAAGTTATCTCTCTCAGGTAAGCAGGATTAAGTGAACAAGCGAGAAACAATCATCACTATCCTCTCCCTATGAAGGATATAAGGAACTGTCTGGAGAAAGTTGTACCATCTGCCCAAGATTTCTCAAAATCAATGCCAGATCTCCTTATTGTCCCTCATTATGATCAATCGTGTTTTTTATAAGTGGCGACCATTATTATATCTCTATTCCAGTCTGATAATTCTTCTATCATCAATAATACGAAATCTGGTTATAACACCAGTACAGGGTTTGTAGCAGGTTACTTTGTGTTTTGCTTTGGGTGCCCATCCTCTTGAAAGTCATTAATTGTTACCTCATTTGGACAACAAGTTCACATACTGCTTAAATTAAATCTTTGCACGTCTCCAGTCAGTGTTGCACAAAGACTAATTAATTAAACCTCAGAACACCCTTGGGGAATAGGCAGTATTATTTCTCCTCTCCTCAGATGGGAAATCTGAGATATAAAGAGGTTAAGTGGATTGTCTAAGGTCAGAAAGTCAGTCAATAGCAGACAGAGCCAGAAAACAGACTTGGGAATGCTGTGACCCAGATCTCTTCCCCAATGACAGAAATAACTCCAAAGAGGATTCCAGCTACTTCCTAATATCTCTGCCTAATCATCTTTCTGAATTTACCCTGTTTTACTTATTGTCCTTACAAGGTCTTTTGGTATACATTTTCTATTTCTTTTGAAGGGAACGTTACCTAGACAGAGGAAGAGGTAAAGCAACAGAACGAATAAATGTTACTTACCAAAATCAAACAAAAAAGTAATTTTGGTTAAAATAACATAGAAGAGAGAACTTCCCAGTTTGCAAATAATTCTTTTCAATATTATTAGCATATATAAACATATACATATTCAGTTAAGAAACTGGAATTTCTCCCTCCCTTCCACCCAAACCACCCCTATCCCTGTCCCACCAACTCAACTTTTGTTGTGTGTTTGGAAGCATCCTTCTATATGAAAGCCAACTGATAACAATACTATTGGAAGGAAAACTAAAAGCCTACCAGTAACTTTATAATGATTTATACAAATGAAAATGCCTGGCATGCTACTGAACTTAGACTTCAAAAGGCAATGGAGTAAAATAAAATATTATTAACATAAAATTGAAAGAAACAAAAAAATTCTCTCAGGCACATGAGACTCAGACATGCATCTAGTTGTCTTTTCCTTTTTAAGAAGTGAGGCAATCATCATCTTTAATGTTAAAGGGACTTTATGAGCTGGTGATTACTAAACAAAATTATTTGCTTTTTAGAGTTATTCTTAATTTATTTTAAATTAGACCACGTACGTTAAAAACAGGGCAAACAGTTAAGACTCAGTGAGGATTTTCCGTGTTTAAAGGTCTGAATGTTTTCACTCAACTTACAACTGTAGTAGTCCTTTATTTTTTAAGTTGCATATTAATATACCTCATTACTATTTATAAATAACTCAATCAAATCTCTACATATTTTAAAAACTCACTTAATGTCTACTTAAAATAAAACTCACTTAAGCTACAAGAGTAGCTTATACTGGCTCAGGAAAGAACAGAGTAAATAGCTTCTTAAAGACAAAAAATTTTCTTCATTCAAAGACAATAGTTCACATCCTAATAAATAGGAGCCACACAGAAAATTCTAACATCAGGTATAACCGCTGCCCTCTTTTATTAACAAAGTGGTTGTTTTATTCAGCAAATGAGAAACTGCTGTTTTGCCTTCCATTAACCTTTCCTTTTTCAACCACGTACACTTTTGTTGCATAAATATCGAATACACAACCAAACTGTAGAATAAGTTTGTTTATTTTTTTAGTTTCAGTCAGCAACTAGGACACCATTAACTTCTTATGAAATATATTTGCCTCTGTAGGTTTAACTCTAAAGGCAAAATTCATCTTTCTCATTCTTTTCTTTGTTTAAAAACAAATGTTAAAAAAAAGTCGCTCCCCTTATAGCAGTTATTTAAGCAGTTTAAATTACAAGAGTCAATCTATGATTTTTTTGTTGTCATTAACCATGCTACAGATAGTAAAGCCAAAACAGCCTCAAGATGTAAGTTTAATAAGTTCTTTTGAAATTTCTTTAGAAAGCTCTGGTATAAGAGGTAATTTAAAACAAATTAACAAATAATGTCATGCAGTGGTTAAATTGCCATAATACATTTCTTTTTTAGAGGTTCCTGGAATTTCTTGTTTGTGGTTGTCATGCTGATAGAAAGCTAGATGTTAGTCCCTTTAACTGTATTTTAATGGCAATGTATTATAGCATGATTTATCAACATATGGCAGGTGGAAGCTGACACAAATTATAATGAAAATTAAAACAGTCATTTATGCAGCAGGCGATTATCATTTAAGGAACATTTATTTGCAGGCTTTAAAAATGAGGGTTTAGAATCAAATGATTTTAAAATGAAAGTTTTAACGACAGTTACCTTTTTCCTGCAGCCACTCCTCTACGGGCCGGTTATATTTGAAGGGGATTTTCTGTTTTACCATTTGGAAGCGTTCATTATCAGTGTTGCCTTTAAAGTTTAAAAAACAGCTTAAAGAACAATCTGAAAAGTCAATAAGTCATTCAAAAACATCCTAGGTTTTTTGGTGCGTTTTATGAAGTTTTTAGAGATAGATATCCATTTATCTTTAGTGGAGGTGGAGTCGAAGTCACTCTGCCCTTGGTTGACAGGTGTGAGGTCAGGTTATTCTTAGCTATGCAGTACTCCGTATGTTTTGGAAACGTGACTTGGGATGGGCATCAGGAAGAGGTTTGGCTATTGACAGAAATGGGTTTACCTTCACTCTTCTCCATCTCACTCTAACCACACCTTAACTGGGTCAATGGAGGAACAATGATCCCCTTGACTTGTATCAGATCAGCTTCATAATGTGGTAGGGGACCCTCAGTGTCTTAGTCATGCATGTTCCACACTCACTCTACTGTATCTGATTAGAAGCATGGGTCCATGCACATCCTTATTCTCCTCTCAAGTGTGTGCAACTGCTCTACTTCCTGGCAGAGGGGAGCCAAAGAAGACAATTTAAGCCTTGATGGCCAACGGAGACTTCCTATTCCATAAAGGGGGGCCTGGCATCCCATCACCTATGTAAAATAGGTAGAGTATTACAGATAACTCTTTTAATCTCTATCTCTTTGTCTAGATCTGATCCACATTTTAAAATTAAAGGAACCCCAAAGTAAATATCTGTAAATAAAAGCAGCTATACATATAGTGATATAGCATTTTCAGACTTTTGAGTACCTATATTTTCTTAGTACTAACAGACACAGGTTTTACATGTCTACCTAGTCTCTCTCTCTTTCCTTCCTAGGAGAGGTCCTTCCTGAATACACATCCATTAATAAAGCCTGTTAGGGATACTTCCTCCAAGCATGAAATATCTAATTAATTTCAAGGATCAAACATAATGCTTTTAACTGTTAGTATGCCTCTTTCTTCCTTTCATAAATGTTGTTACCACCCCTGGATGGTTTATCTAATTAGGACAGACATGGAGAGTGGTGTTGTGAAGATATACCCCTAATGAATATGCCTCAAATCACAAAATAAAGAAGCCATGCTTTGGGAACTGCTCTGTCTTGTCAACCAACCTCATAGTGATCAAGCAGAAACTGGTGAATTCTAAATCACTTTTTTTTTTTTTTTTTTTTTTCTTTTTGCGGTATGCGGGCCTCTCACTGTTGTGGCCTCTCCCGTTGCGGAGCACAGGCTCCGGATGCACAGGCCCAGCGGCCATGGCTCACGGGCCCAGCCGCTCCGCGGCATATGGGATCCTCCCAGACCGGGGCACGAACCCGTATCCCCTGCATCGGCAGGCGGACTCTCAACCACTGCGCCACCAGGGAGGCCCTCTAAATCACTTTTGACTCATAGCCTTACAGTATTGGAACTTCAGGAAGCCCAATCCAAATCACCAACACTGAAGGTGAAATCAAATTCTCAGGACAGGTGGCTTGGAAACCATTTATAAAGAAGTCTAAAAGCTAGAAAGATTATTAGGATTGAATATAGCATCAGGTGAATAGAAGCTTGCCCTGGCACTTCCATCTCAGGGTCATCTTCACAGAGGAGTTTTCACTGGCAGAGAAGATTCCACATGTGGCTAAACTAGTACCTGCCTTATGTGAGGAATGGGATGGGGAAGGGGTGGCAATATTGGGAGATATTGAAAAGATTCGCCGTGCATTTCTCCTTTAAACAAATTATTCTAAGGAGCTGACTCATTATTTTTACTATCCAGGAATAAAAACAAACAAAAAGCTCATGAAAGAGGCAACCATGGATCTGTTCCCAGCCTACATTATGGGACCTTATCTGCCTGGCATAAAGCCTAACATATTAACATATCAAAGGATAAAGTGCAATGAATGGAAAGAACAATTAGCAGTTTTGGATTTCAGTTTATAAATTAAAGTTTTCCTCAAAATGTTATTTCTCACAGAAGAAAAAAAGACAGGGTGTAAGCTAGGAGGAAAACCAGAAAGGTATCTTAACTTCTTGGTGTTTCAATAAGTCCATGGTGAAAAAAGTTAATTTTACCTGTTAATATAAATACCACTTAGAGATCATTATAATGATCATCCTGATAGATCTGGGTACACAGAATTCTACTAATCCAAAATAAAGTTGGGTAAATTTTCACATGTCCTAATAGAAAAGGAACACTCACTTTTCTGAAAAGAACCTGTATCTCTATAACTCTTAATTCTACCCTACAGGAGACAGATATACAAGGGATGTCAGCCATCTTCATAAGCTCTGACCTCTCTCAAGTTTTAGTCACAACATACTGAGAAATTGAGAAATGGCAAATGAATTATGCCAGGTTCACCTTGAATATGTTCTATTACTTTGGGTTTTCTGTAACTGTCATTGGCTACAATATTAAGTATAGTAATGACCTCTGTTCCACTCACTGTGGAATGGATTGGTGAAGTCAATAGCAAATATAAAGCTAACTATTCTTCACAACATGCAAGACAAAATCAACATTCCAAACCGACAGCTCTATGTGTACCAACTTAATTAAGAAGCTGCACTGACTTACTTCTTCCCCAAACATATGAGTCTTGGTCCTCGTAAGCACCCTCCCCCCCATCCACTCTCTGTCAAGCATAAAGCTCCATAGCCAATCATATTATGACATGGTACTGGCTAGAAAAATAAGAAACAATGTAGGAGAATCAATAAGTGATATGTTGGGAGGACAGCATAGCCACGATTCAACCTTCGACCCTTCAGAAAGTGAAAGACACAGAGTCATTCTTCTCCATCTCAGCTTAAAAGACATTTAGAAAAAAGTTTTAAGTTTTCCATGCCAGACATAGTATCTGGCACTAGGGCTAGTGATCTTGCATACTGTTAAAAGTTGTGAAAGATGGAAGGCCATTTGGAAAACCAAATTGGTTTAAATTGCCACATTAACATTGTTCTTAGTCTCTTTTCATGTTCTTGTTGGTTTTTATTTTAATTTATCTCAAACATTAGTGAGAAATGTTTTAGAAACATGTGCATGAGAATGAGTTCATTTGCCCCGAGCCCCATTCGCTCTACTGACTGAAGAGCAAACAACCTTCTAAATATCAGAATTCATACACAGGGACTACTCTGAAAGCTTAGCAAACCTCATCAAATCTATATACATTCATATTAAATCCTTAATGACATTTAGTTGTACATTTCATATAGCAGCCAGTATGAATATTTAAACACAGACTAAAATCAATTCTTCAACAGAAAGTGATGCTGTCCTCAAGAAGGAACGGCCTTATGAATAGTAATGTCAGAATGTCACTAAAAAGAGGCATATGTATATTACTAATTATACCCCCAAAATGTAATGACTGCAGTTCTCAACCACACTGAGAAATCTATAAATTGCACAATGACATCTTCAAATAGACAGTTCTTAAATTACTTATGTGGATCTGACACTCACCTACCTGGAACTGAGGTTTAGAAAAAAAAAAGTATTAGCCATATTTCATTCTATTATACTGAAAAAGTTTAGAGGTGTGTGTGTGTGTGTGTGTGTGTGTGTATCTCCATCCATTTTTTTATACAACTGACCTCTTATTGTCATTTGCTTTTGTACTATTGGTTCTGTTATCAAATATTTCAGCTCCTGGAGACACATACAACATGCACTGTTAAATTATAATATCGTGAAGAGCAGAATGCTCTGAGGTGAAATTACTGAGGCCCAACTGGTTCATACACACAACTGCAACCTTTATGCAAAAACAGCTCACATTGACTACATTTGGGTTAATCCATTTAGGATAAAAGGAAAAGAGACAGAGGAAGATAAGGCAAAGAAAGCAAGTTGACCCTTGAATAGTTTCCTAGTACATTAGTCCCTCTTTAAGGTCCCAAAGAAGTAATCTGGAAACTTGTTGATGGCCCCAAAGAAGTAAAAATTCTTTCAGCTGAGAAACTTAAAGATAGAGAGAACTCTTGTATTGCACAGAAGGTAACTTTTACAACACCATTTTTACACTCTGTTGGTTCAAACATAGATCCTATTCATTAGAAGTTATACTAATTTTCTTAAAACCATAATCAGTACAGCATAGGAGCTATAACCATGGGCTTTGGAGACAAACCTGGCTTTGAGTTTTAACTTTAGTAGCTACTTGACCTTGTGCAAGTCACATAGCCTCAGTTTCCCCACTTCCGAATTCACCACAGGACTTGGTATAGGATATTAAGAGGTAGAGCATATACAGAACCTGGGATATGAAAAAACATCCAATTTATTTAAACTATTATTATTATTAATATGATTCAACTCTTTCCTAATAATCAAAAGGAAGCATGTTAATTCCATGGTGTGCCTCCACGGACTCAGAACTTTTCCAGGCCTCCATTCAAAAGGTGACCGTATTACATTTGGTGCCACAAAAGTTACCATCCAAAGATGAACAGACCGTAGTTGGTTGTTGCTTTTTATATTTCTGTGTCTTCTAAAATATACTCAGCTAACCCCATTTCCAAAATAAAGTTGATTTCTAAAGCCACTGAAAGTAAAAGAGCAATTCAGGCATCGACAAATGTGATTTCTTGGTCCAGCTACAGGTAATGATGATATACTGCTGCTAAGTTGAGGAAGAGTGGCTTAAAGGTTCTGGCAATTTGCACAGGGCTGGCAGAAAATGCTTTCTTGCAGGTAGACCATTAATACCATCTGAAATGTTGTCAAGCATGTGGACATGCTAATAGGAATATCGTAGCAACATTCATCTGTGCAAAATTAATGCCAGAGGTATTTTTGCATTTTGTTTTGAGTCTGGAATAAAGGAAGGGAAAGTTTTCTTTATTGCTTTGTTGACACTAAAAAATGAGACCGTGGGTCTAATGAACAGTCAGAGAATGAATACTATGTATTAGAGCCAGAGGCAAAACAAAATCAATGTGGGTAGACTCAAGTAGTACAGCATTTCAGAGGTTCTTAGAATGTCTCTCTCCCCAAAGAACACTTCGTGAGTTTCAAAGCAAACATCAGACGCTAAGGACAAGGAACTGGGGGAAATTCTTTGAGCTCCGCACTGGTCTTGTTCCTGGTGTTGACCCAGACAAATTCTCTTAGAGTCAGATGGGGGGGTATTGTGCTACCCGAAGGTCATCTAGAATGTTCAGCCACTTGTAAGTGATGGATGGAACTCAACAGGAATTAATATCTTGTATTTATAAAGTGCCTTTTGACCAAGGAGCTCAAAATGCAATTATAAGCATCATCTCATTAATCCTCACAACACACCTTTGGGGCCAAAGAAAAAAGAACTATTTGTATGTTCTGAGCCTCCATCCTTTAGTGTGCCAAGGCAAGGAAATTAATCTCTTGGAGTAGAAAACTGATCAGCTGGGGGAAGTAAATTAATAGACTCAGAGCACAAGGGCATTATTAAGTAAGGGAGCTTTTCCAGACTCACTTAAGTGGTTCGAGGAGCCAGGGAGAACCACCTTTCCAAAGTGATGAGATGTTTACTCCTAGAAAGCAGTGGGGGTCACCCAGGAATGCCCTGACTTGGCTGATGAAGCTCACTGCCTCATGTCTTCTGGGTATGTTTGGAAATGGAAAATATATATGGACAGACATATTATCAATTCCTTCCCATATTGAAGGCATAGTATTGATCCACCATCTCTAGGCTATAGGAGTTGAGCTATTTAAGCAAAGATGGCTCAATAGGATAGATTCAATCCTATCTCAGACATTTACCAGTTCTGTGAACTTGCATAATTTTCTTAATCTAGATGTCTATTTCTTCATCTGTTCCAAAAAATACAGGAAGACGTTAATACCTATATTGTAAGATTTTATACAAATTAAATGTAATAATCCAGTCAAGGATGCTCATGGGGAGTTGGAAGAGTCTGGAAATGTGATTTATTTTCATTCTCAGGGGATGGGAGTAGGGACTGTGCTGGAGATGTAACCCTGGTGCTCCATGTCCACTTATCCAAGTGATCACGCCCCTATTCCTTGGCTTTGTCAAGTTTGTGTGCAAACATGTTAACATTGAACTTTTCCCAAATCTAAATCAAAGTGCCATTTCGGTTGAAGTGCTATTATATTAAAGACAATTTACCCTGATGCAATAATTGGACCATATATCACCAATCCTTATCCTTTCCCTGTATTTTGAAGCCATTCTCAACTCTCTTCCTGAAGCTCATTAATCCTGGACTTTTTATTTATCCTCATCCATTAAGGATACTTTAAATCCCAGAAAGATGAACAAAACAAGGCCCAGGTGACCAAAATATCTTTATTTGCTTTCATAGTTTAAGAAACTCTTTCCAAGTAATCTAATGGAACTTTCTTCATGATCATAGGTCTGTCTAGAACTTACTCTTTAAGATCCACTTTCAAAAATGACATGCTATAAATTAACAAAATAAAAACGACTATAAAATTTGCTTTCCTTCCTCAAGTGGTGTCACTCTTTGCCTTCTATAATTATTCCAAAATATGCCCTGAAGCTAGGCTAGTCAATTTCAACCTGGCTTTTGTCTAGTTCCTTCCTGGTAAACACATTAAGTATACCTATGTCTTGGTGTATCTTTAAGCTTTAGTTTCTTCATATATAAAATGAAAGTTATAATAATAACTACAACATAGGGCTGTTGTGAGAATTAACTGAGAACTAAGTGTCTGTAAAGTACTTAGCATAGTGTGTGGCACAAAATAATTGCTCATTATATGATTTGTTACTATTGCTGTTATTGTTATAACAGTACCTGATTCAGAAGGGTTAAGCTAAAAAGAAGGCAAACTTAAGATTTACTTCACCACACAACTTTTAGTGTCAAATCTTTTCAAATTTCCTTTTCAACCTAAAACCTTAATGTTCTATCTTTAACCTTTTGACACATGATCCTTTCAAGATTCCCCTAGCTGTCCTTCTTCTTATCACTTAGTTCTTCCACTTTGCAAAAGCCACGGTGTTATGTTAGGGCTTATTCTTCCCCATGATCCATTCTTTCCTGCATACCCACCCTCTGTGAAATCTCTCTGTTACTCTTTAATCTTGGTGATTCAATTCTCTCCAGGTGCCTTCCTTCCCACTCGCCCCCAGTTCCCATTTACTTTCATTCCTCTCATGCAGAGGACATCAAACTCAATGTTTTTAATGTCAGAATGCTAGAATATTTGGTTTAAACAAATTCCAATCATTCAAACATTCATGCGTGGTGTCACTACACAGCTCTGAGGACAGGTAGGAGGTCTGGAAGGACAATTCCGATGAGCAACAAATAGGAACATTTTCATCCTTGTGAATAGGAAAGTCACACCAATATCAACATTGCTGATGCCATAATAAACTTATGCTACAGTATTATTTCTGCTTAGATCATATGGGGTCTCTGGTGTTTGTAAATTATAGGTCTTCTAGACCAACCTTGAACCTCCTGCCTACAAATGAATATATTATTTCCAAGGGATCTAAAAATAACAATCACTGTCCCATGCACCACCCACCTCTGACCTGGTGAATATGCTGGTTGTTGTGTCTAAACAACACAACACAGCATAGTCACACAGTAGGCTTATTTCCAACTTAAGCCCAAGAGAGTTTCCAATTAAATTGCTTCCCAAAAAGTTTGTGCCATCTTGCTTTCACACAGTATACTTTATGAACTTCAAAGCAGGACTTTAATTACATTAAATTTATTCTTTTTTGTTTTATAACAGCATTCCAACCTGATAAGAAAATGTTCAACTCTAGGCCTTTTATTTCCTGTAGGAGATACCTTTCTTAGTTTTGTGCCATCTTGCAAGTGTGATAAGCATATCTTTTGTACATTCATTCCAGACCCTGAAAATTTTACAGAATAGGAGGATTATGTGGTGACTTTAAAACGTTTACAAATTCTTTAAAACTCCCCTCTGTGAGAGGTAGAACTTGATTCTCCAACTGGGCTGGATTTAGTAACTCAATTCTAAAGAATAGGATATGGTGGAATTAACAATGTGCGACTCATTTTAGAGACTAGATCAGAAAAGGCACTGTGACTTCCTCCCACTCCTTCTCTCATGGCTCACTCTGGGGAAGCTACTGTTGTATCATAAGGACACTTAAGCCACCCACATGTCAAGGAACTGAGGCCACCAGATCCTTCAGACCTAGGTAAGCCTTGAGATGACTGTAGCCCTTGTCAATAGATGAGTAATGTTAACCCATCAGACACTTTGATACAGAACCACTCGACTAAGTTGCTACTAAATCCTGACCTTCAGAAACTGTGAGATAATAAATGTTAGCTGTTTGAAGCCACTAAATTTTGGGGTAATTTGTTATACAGCAATAGATACAGAATAACTAGAGAGCTTCATCTGAGCGTTTCAGTTCAACCAGAGGCAGATCTCCTTAAGAGGCTGTCATAGCTCGCCTTACATTATACTCTTTCGAGGAAATGAAGATATGCTATATCTATAACATATTCCTCATGTGCCAATTTGCTAATGCTCTCCAAAGGGAATTTAGACTATTTAGGTAAGACTTGTTTTGAAGAGCCCAGGCCATCACCAGATTCTTTGTTAAATATGGTTAAATGTATACCAACTTATCTGTCCAATAAAACACATGAGAATTTTTACATATTGGTTCCAATTTTGAGACACATTGTTTTGGACAACGTAAAATTTAGAACACTTTTCCCAAACTAGTTTTCTATTCTGACTGACTCCCATCATTATTTCTGGGTAAACATGAACAAGGGCTTAGAGTTCAAATTTCTTCAGCATCCTGGAACATTACTCATCTAAGACCCAGAGTTTTGAGCTCCTTCGAGGAACTCTATTATCATTTCCCCACCTTTTAGGAGGACTGCATTTTCCTACTTGTCTGCACCAGCCTTTACGGTCTGAAGGAGATTCTTCTTGTTAAGAACTTGTTGGAGATCTGTGGAGGTGAAGGCTGAGGGGGAGGGAGAGTCCACATAACCACTGAGGTCCCTCTTAAGCAATTTTTTTTTTGTTTTCGGCTGTGGCGGGTCTTAGTTGCGGCATGTGGGATCTTCGTTGAGCCATGTGGGTTCTTTCGTTGTGGTGCTCGGCCTTCTCTCTAGTTGAGGCATGGGGATTTTCTCTTCTCTAGTTGTGGCACGTGGGCTCCAGGGCACGTGGGCTCTGTAGTTTGTGGCAGGTGGGACCTCTCGTTGAGGCGCTCAAGCTCAGGAGTTATGGCGCGTGGGCTTAGTTGCCCCGCGGCATGTGGGATCTTAGTTTCCCGACGACCAGGGATCAAACCGGCGTCCCTTGCATGGGAAGGAGGATTCTTTACCACTGGACCACCAGGGAAGTCCCGAAAATTTTTTTTGTGTTTCATAATTATAAAGCAGTTTCTAGGAGTAGAGGTCATTGGACCTTACAGTTTACATTTTGAGAGGAATCTACACTTTTAAGGTTGAGGGGACCTCAAAGATCATCTAAGAAATATATTTCTCAAACTTTCACTTAGAATATCATTAGCCACAGGATTTCTAGAGTAGGCAAGCAGCAGAGAGTGTATGTCTTGAAGACCACCCTTCCCCCACAAAGGTATTAATTAAAGAATTGTCTATACTCCTGATTTGTTTGGTGATGTGGCATTTCCAAGGCTTTTCAAAATATGAACCAGTTGGCAGCCATGCATCATTTAGTGCAAGATTCAAAGGTCAGGTATACACGACTACAATGTGGTACAAGAATCAAAATTTTCCCAGTGAAGGAATAACCTCAGGGAATGCGGTTGGTGTACTATATCTTAAATTCATGCAATGCCTCGGCCTCATTAACTCTGCTTGGCAAATTAATTCAAATTGATTTGTTTGTGAGAACTGCAGCATGGCTTCAAATCTGGCCACAAACAAAGGATAATGATAAATAACAATGTATTCAGCTCAGAGAAAATACCTAGAGAATAGTATAGATCAGCATGGTGGCTGTTTTTATAACATAACTGACTTTGTTAAAAAAAAAAACAAAGAAGAAAAGAAAATAAATGAAAGGGAGAATATAGCCTATACAAATAAAACACGTTTTATAGATAACACTGATATATCATAAATATCCCAAACAAAGGCAGATAAAGTATCTGAAAGCATCCAAGGGGGAATAGACAAAAAAAAAAAAAAAAGATCAGAAAAATTTTAAATGGACATTTAATTTTTTAAAACACCATTAACTCAATTTAAGGCAGAATAATAACAGGTAATGAGGGGGGGAAAAGCAAAAAGAAAATAATGTGATATGGCAGGAAGAACCAAGATTAATTCCAAAATGTCATATCTGAAAGAAAGAAAGAAAAAGGATAATTCCTCAGCAAAAATCATCAGTTTCCAACCTCAGTTTGAGGCCTTGAGGGTTGAAAGGGAGAAAGTTTAAGAGGAAAATAGATTGTAATAATGAGAGCCTTTTCCAAGCTCTCTGCTAGTGTGTTAAGTTGCAAAATAGCTATAATCCCATTCCGATATCCATGCCCCTTTGCAGTGGGACTCTGTGACTCCTCCCATCAGATGTAAGTCTATTTTTCCACCCCTTGATTCTTGATTGGCTCTGAGGCTTGCTTTGTTTGGCACAGGGCATACTAGTAAGTGTGATGGAAGCAGACATTTGAACAGCCTTGCATGTTGGTGTTTGCCCGCTTATGCTGATGAAGCCTGAAACTGCCATATGAAGGAAGCTGGGCTCCTGGAAGATGAAAGACCACAAGAAGAGAAACCCCAGCCACCCAAGCCTACCCTTCCAGCCCAGTCAGCTCACTTGAGCTCCCGGATGTGTGAGTGAGGCCATCAAGATCATCCAGCTCCATCCAAGCCAGCCTGGAACAGAAAAACACCCACCTGACCCACAGAAACATGTGCAATAAATAAAGTTTGGGGGTGGTTTGTTATGCAGCAAACACTAAATGATACTGCCAGGAAGTCGGGAAATCCAGTAAGGACAAGGAAGCTGAGATGTGGTAAACAAAACACCCTCCCCTGTTTGAGTCTCCATCAAGGCCCATCAGGAGGAGTGGGGAAGCACTCAGCTGCTGTCTGGGGAGTCAAGGGAGTTTGCTTAGGGAAAAGCTTAGGGATCTTGGAATGGACACAAGGAGACACAGGCCCCTGTTATCTATCCTTAGCCCTCTTCCACATTCTAAAGGGAGAATTATCAAGTCCAAGGGGAAGGGATGCAATAATGCAGCTTCCATGAGAGGGGAAGGGAAGGAAAGATCAAGGGTGAGGGAGTTGGAACAGGGTGGGAAAACTAGAGAAGATTATTTCTTCTCTGATCTCCATCCATTTCTAGACTTAGACTAAGAAAAGGGAGGGAGAATAGTAGAGATTGACTCTACAGGTAATAAGGGACCATCACTATTTAAATGATGGATGGACAGACAGTTGGTAAGAAAAGCAGGTTGGACTTACTGGTAAGATATCCTGGAACACTAACCCCACCCCCACCAATGGATTTCTTAGTCCTCAAATGGTTTCATGGGAAACCTTGGAGGATTGCCTTCTCTTTTTTGGAGCAAACACTGCCTTCACTAACCCCAGCCTTCCAAACCCAACCAAACCAAACCGTTTATGTTCTTGCAGGGTACAAATAATCTCTGGTCATGAATAGCTTACCTAGGTTTAGAATGGAAGGATATTCCCCCTCACACTTCCTACTAATACAAAATAAAAACAAAGCAAAGCACTGAATTAAAGACCAAAATGAGACAAAACGCATTCCTGCCTTGCAACCTTGGCTTTTAAAATCAGGCACTGCATCTTCAGCCCCTTTTTAAAGCTTATGGATTACAAAAAGCAGCCTTTATAAATTCATGGATGAGTTTAAAAGTCATTTTCCTGGGCCTTAACAGCTGGTATCAGAATAGTATTATTTTAGCATGTCAATGGCAGTTAGACTCTAGAGAAAAGCATTAAAAATGAGCAGAATTTAGTGACTAAGGGGTTCAATAAAGAGAAAGGACAACTAACACTGCTAAGTGTTTTGACCGACAACTCAAGCAACACATACTTGTCAAAAATTAGAAGTATATCACAGTTTATGTCATGACTCAAATATTAGTTCATATTATAAATGTGATAGTCAGAACAGCATTTTTTTTCAAAATTAGGGCTTTTTCCCCCCACTTTTAAGAAAGTGGTCAATGATTATGTAAAATTATGGACACATTTCAAATATTTACCTGCCACCTAGACTCCACTATCCTACACTGCATCAGTTCTTGTGGGCATGGTTTTTCGCCTTTGGTGTGAAATTATAATCACCTTAACAAGGTTTTGGGTTTTTTTGTTTAAACAATCTTTTTACACCATCCTACACACAATCCCCTCCCTAACACACAATGACACCAAACACTGACACATCTTAAGTGCTCAAGAATACTCATGAAATTGATGACTACTGCTGCCTCAAACAAAGGCAGGTATCCTGACTCTAATAAATGATTAACTTATTAGCTTTGACGATTAGATGGTTACTAAAGTCCTCATAATCTCTGAAAACCTACAAATGTGAGGCATATAAATAAAATATTAATGACTTCCTTCTTTTAGTCACTTAATATGACATTAAATACATGATAATAAATCTTGGTTACCTGAAGAATATGTCTAAAGATCTGTAGGCTATTTTATATTTAAATGTATTTATTTGTGCTGGGCAAATGCAACGTTTTTTATATTACCCAATGAGGTGTGTGTATATGTATCCTGTATAAGAAGAGAGATTTTATAGATATCTCAAAGGAAAGAATGCCTTTGCATGTTCTCCATAAAACCTTGCACCTTTCATCAAGAAACAGCTCCTCGATATCTGTGAGAAATAAATATCCAGGATTTAAAGAATGATTCAGAATAATTTCAAATGTCATCTCTAATAATAATGGAATTGATCAATATTTTTTTATAAAAGCCAAGGAGGAGATATCAGACAGATCTATTCTCTTGATGGAAGTAGCAAACTCTATCATCTGCAATATTTCAAATTATGCTAGTCAAATTAGAGTAGTCCATATTGTGTAGAAATTTCTAAACCAACCAGGGAAATGGACCAAGTGAACTAGTATTTTCACCATTCTAATTGCTAGGTTCCTTTGAAATTTACATTTTCAGAAACCCACTTTTATCTTTGCAATAATGATTCAAGAGAATCAAAGAAGCCTTGAGTGTCTCGATTTGCTTACTCCAGTCCTATTGATGTACCACTGCTGTCCTGTCAAAAATCACTTAGAACATTGGTGAGTATAAGGTATTTTATTATTAGGACAAGAGATGAGACAGGTAGAGTAGAGCATGCAGTTTTCTTGGGTTTATATTTTCATTTCTGATTTTCAGGGATGGTGGTTTATTTAAATCACATTTGATTCCTCACAAGTGCCTAGACTTCTGAATGGGGACTGAAATTTTCTGTCTAACCAAAACTCAAGGATGCTGTCCAAAGATTTACTTCATTTAGTGTTTTTCTTTCAAAGATTTACCTTTGAGTGTGACTCAGAAAGGAGAACCTAGACACAGTGAAGCAGTAAAGATATATGAAGATTTTCTCCTTATTTATCCTATTGACTTAAAAAAGTTCTAATTGAATAATGGTCCAATTCCTATTATTCAGTTCCTAGCACAGGGATTTACAGAGATAGATGCTTACTAAATACTTTCAGAGAAGAATCTGAATGGTTTCTGTTAACAAAGGAATGTAGATACTAGGATGGCTTCTGTCCCTAGAGGTTGGCTATGTCATTGGTATTTCGACCACAACTACACATGTAAAAGGCAGTGAGGTTTGAAGGTACACAATTATTACTCACACTGTTCAGCCCTCTAGTCAACACTTTGTTGGTTCTAAGTAGCTGCAGTTGGGGTAGTGGCACAAATCAAGGAATCAAAGCCAGAGGAGAGAGGGACAAAGTCCACTTACCTTGACTGTTCTATCTGACCAGAAAAAATTAAAGCAAATGTAGCTTGGCAGAATGAGGCAGCTAGATAACCAGGCAGCCAAAGAATGAGCTGAATTTACTGGCTGAAAAGTTCATTAATGTTTTGGCCTATGCATTTATGGGCGACATTTATAACTACTATCACATGTCAACCAGACCACCAGGAAGGTGGGCTTAGAACACGTGCTGCAGATGAATTGCATACAACTCTTGAGAATGGCATTGAGACTAGGGACTTGTCATAAAGGTCTGGGATCAGGGTTGGCCAGGGCTGTGAGTCACTGTGTTGGCACAGTACCTCGCTCAGTTCAGTTGACTTATTTCAAGGACAGATCTATTAAGAGTATTTCAAAATTCCCTTTATGAGCCTACTTGGAGCTCACAATTCTCTGAGGCCATAGTGGAAGAAAGTCACAAAATGAAGCAAAACTATTAGATTTCACTTGGTTTATCACCTGTAGAAGATCTCAATTGCTCCCTGAGAACAAGATATCCTTTTTCATGTATTGCCTTCATTTTTACCTCTCCCAGAGGTCCAGCCCCACTCTTACCACACAGAAAATTCAGTAAAAATATCCAAGTATTCAGTTTGAAAGTCTAAAAGCATTTCAGTTCTATTTCAGTTTGTGCTTCACTTATATAAATTCCTATTTTATTTGAAACAGTCAGCATCTCAAAACAGTTTTATATAGGTTTCAAAATGAAGTAATAAGTATTTCTAAACCCTGGCTGTCTGAGAAGACTTTAGATTTACTTTTTACTTTACACTTATTTTAGATTTATACTTAGCTCTTTATTTTTAACTTCATAGATGCCTAAATGTTCTCCTTCCTCCCTTTTATCAATTTGTCTAAGTACACTGGGAAATCTACCCTTTGAGACCTACCGAGAATCACCTGACTAATGTAAAGATATTTTAATAAAATTAGATTTAATTGTTTCAACAAAGAAAAACTCTACAGTAAAATCTTAAAAGTTATTCATAATAAAACATTTGATATTTTACTGTTGCTTTTAAAATGGACTTTTTATGTATAGTTAATGCTTGTAAAGGATACTCTTTATCTGTGTATATTGTTATTGTGTACATGCAGACAATAAAATCAGAAGTCATCTCCGATAATCTCAGTACAGTTGTGCAGTTTAACATTTATTGAGCATGTATTATACAGCCACTTTGACTTTAAAAAAGGGGGGTAATTAGCAAAACCATGGTCACTCTGCTTGAGCTATCAGGAGCCAAGTCTGGTGGTATATGCTTTCTTTTCTGGTGGGGGGAACGCTGACTTTTTATTAATAACTTTATTACAATCAATACTGAAGTTAGTAAAATGTGAAGGAAGCTCTATTTTGCATAAATAAAATCTGGTCTGTCTTAGACTGATGTTTTGAAATTTATCTTAAACTTGTCATGTTTGTGTGTATATACAAAAAAATATACAACCTGGTTCTTGTTCCTTTAATAAACAGGAGAACAGAATCTAAAGTCCCTAAAACTCAGCAGCAGGAAGTGGACTGAGTCACATCTAAGGAGAGTCCACCCTCATTAAAGGAGATCAATGGCCAGAAACAGAGCAGAATTTCAAGCAGGATGCTCTCATCAGCAGGTTAGGGACAGCCAATGCCAAGAAAATGAAGAGAATGTTCTCTGGAACTTAGAAGATGTACGTATCAGGGAGCAGGGAGAAGAAAAGATAAATGCTAAGAAGTCAGTTGGCACCTTTATACAGAAGGGCTATGAAGAATAGGCGAGGGCAGCTAAGCCAGTGGCTAACAAAAAAACATGGATTCAAAAGGAAAGTATGTGACTCCTCTCAGGAGAGAGGGGAGAAAAATGTATTCAGAGCTCCAAAACTTATGGTTACTAAGTAGAAGTAACAGAACTAGGGAAATAATCATGCTTCCTGTTGGTTGTTTTCAAATCTTGCTCTAAGCAATGCACAGCATAACAGAAATAAAGGTAAACTGAATCTATGTCTTTGGTGTTCAGTTAGGAAAGGGGTGTATGTATGGTTGGGTTTTTGTTTGTTTAAGTACAGGTAAATGGATTGCCTGTCCCAGTGACGCATCTGTCCACTTCTCGATCCTGAATTAACCTCACCATTGGGTCTATGCTACTCTACATAGAAGTACTGTTTTCTGTGTCTCTTGGGATTTAACTCATCCACTTAGAGATTATCTTTCTCCCTTTATTCCAAACAGAGATGACATAGCCCATAAAATAAAGCTTATCGGTCAGTAAAAACAGCTATAAGTTTCAAAACATGCATAATCTAGACCAGGGGGCCCCCACCTACAAAGGAGTAGCAAATCTGACTCTTCACAGCTTGTTTTTGTATATTGTTTTATTAGAACACAGCCATGTCTATTCATTTATGAATTGTCTATGATTGGTTTTGTACTGTAACAGCAGCGTTAAATAGCTGCAACAAAGACCTTATGGCTTGCAAAGACAATAATATTCATTATTTGGCCTTTTGCAGAAAAAGTTTCTCTAAATAAAGGTATCAGGGTCTCCATGCCTATATTCAAATCCAAGTTGGCCCTATCACCTACTAGTTGTATGATACTGGAGAGTATGTTACTTAACAGCTCTGAGACTCAGTTTCCTAATCTCTAAAATGGGAATAATAACAGAATCCTTTTCCAGGATGCTGTAAGAAGGATTCAATATGATAATCCATGAACCTGGCACAGAATAAGTACTATGTCAGTATTATCTATTATTAACTAATATTATTCCCTTAAAATCCTTTATGCAAGGATATTTTGGTATCTCCTCATTCCCTTCTCCAGGATATACAGCTCTGAAACACTGGTAGGCATTTGGAATGAAGATTTCACCATTGAACTCTGAGAAAATGACATTTCTATGATGTGATTAAAATGAAGACAAATCGAGTTTAATTAAACATTGAGACTGGCAATTGTGCATCGGGCAGAAGCACATTTCTAGTAAATGTTTAATAATGTGATTACAGAGTGCACTGCATGCACCGGGCTGTGAGAAACAATAGTAAATTTGCATGTGAATGTACATCTGTCAACCAAATGAATTTGAGCTCCATATACAGTGCACACTGGAATGCTCCTGGGAAACAGATGGAAAAGTAGGGTGTTAGAAAGGAAGAGGAGTGTAGGAACAAACAAATCTGTGTAGAATCCCAGTGTTGACACTTTATGGCCCTGTGACTGCAGCAAATATGCTTAAACTCCTTGAGCCTTGGTTTATTCATCTGTAAAAGAGGGAGATTAATATTTCTCTCTTGCAATCATTGGACAGATTACACTAAGTGAAACAATCTATGCACAATGCCTGCCCATTAGTTCCCTCGGTGTGAAAGGTGTAGGTCAGGTCACAGTTTATGCTTGTGTATGTCTAGGTAGGGGAACAGAATTTGTTAGCATTGTCCTAGAGAGCCCAAGGTTACAGCCCAAATTCCATCCTATGCCCACCCTTGTCTGGTCCTCAGGCTCCATCAGACACTTGCGTGTGCCACTGAGCCCAGATCTCACCTGATAGCACCCTGTTGCACTCTTTGGAACTGCAGGTACAATGTAGTATAGTGCATAGAAGCATTAAGTTTGCCTTCTAAGAGATACAGTCTTGAGTTCCAGGTCTTTAAATACTAGTTTATGACCCTAGGAGTTAATGTCATAAACCTCCATATTCCTATCTGTAAAATGATGACAAAAATAGTCTCTACCTCTTAGGGCTACTGTGAAGATTTAATATAAGAACCCAGTTCAGTGCCTGAGACTGAATAACTGCACAATCAAATTTAGTATTAAGATTATCTTGCTTGGGTACATGCATTCCTCTTCCACTAGACTATAACATCCTTGAGGGCAGGGATTTTGTTTTATTTCCCATTGTATGGCCATCACCTAGCTTGGATTCGCACGTAAAGTAGACTTTGAATAAATATTTGTTGAATGGTGAATGAATGAATGAATAAGGAGACCACTCCACTCAAACCCACTCCACTGATGAGGAGGGGGATTAGCAACATCTTTTTTTATATAAAAGGCAACATCAGTTAATAAAAAGACGTTTGAAGTGTTTCTGCTATTTGAAAATGCAATATAAAATTTTTTTCTGGCCCATTATTCACTTACTTCCTTAATTTGTTTTGCTATAACCTTTAGCTTTTGACTTAAACTGTCATTTTCTAATCCTGTACGTGGTCCCCAAGTGTTCTTATGCAGCACTGCATATCCATCATTGGCATTTGTCAGATCCCTCCAACCAGGCCATCACAGTGTCAGGGACTTACGGTAAAGCTATAAAACTACCATGTGGAAAAGAAATGCACTTCATGGCGCAAACTGTAACTATCACTGGGAATCTAATCCAATCCACGTTAACTCCATGAATTGAAGATTAAAAGTGCCTCTTTAACCTTGACTCATCTGTCCTTCTTCCTCTGACCCTCCTTTCCCCTTTCTTTAGCCTGCTGGGGTATTGACAGGGATTTCAGAGGAGTGAAAGGTCTTTATCTCTTTGAGATGAGCTGCAATATGATTACAATCGATTTGAGTGATTTACAGTTTAGAGTGCCTTTCATTACCCTCTGTGCTTTATAGAATTATAAACGACATACTGTATGTGAATATATATTACTATTATTGGATATTTATTTACTATTTTCCTCGAAGAAGCTAGACATTCTTTTTTAGGCTTTAAATAACTACAGGGACCCTGCAAACTTGTGCAAAGCTTAAATTGAAGAGACTGAAAATTGGGAAGTTTTCCTATAAATAAAACTATACTCTTGGGTGTGTGTTAGGACATTTGCTGCCCACATAACTCTGGGACAGAGAGAAAACAGTATAGGGTAATTGTGTTTTAGGTTAGGATAATAATTCTAGGTTTTCATAATTAAGGACAAATTCTGAAGGCCAGAATTTCATTTAACTACTTAAACTGGAGCTTCTCTGTGACAATAGGACAAATAAAGCTTGTAATTCACTTAGCCCAGCTTTGAAATTATGCAATATTTGATGACTGTTTTAATTCGGAAGAATTCTTATTATAAAGACCTTGCAAGGAGTAAGATGTTATTAGTATTTTTATGTCACACTATCTCAAATAAAATTTGAAAATCACATAACATTGTGACCATACTGTAATTCTAATCTTCAAAGTATCATTCCATGGATTTGGTTTAATAAAAATGTACTCAATGTTCATAGAAATTAAGAAATCTTTTTTGTTACATTCTTACTTAAATAGTGCCTAGAAGTGACCCTCAAATTTCTCATAACTTATTTCATTGAGTCCCTGGACTATAATACGTATAATATTTAACTTATGGGTAAATAAACAATTATCGTGCACATTTTAATTAGTAAAATCCAGTTTCTTTAAATCCAAAGACAGTCTACTGAAGATGAGAAAAACATAAACCAGCACTTAAAACTAAGGTGTGCATCTTATAAAGTCTTACAGAATTTTCCAGGAAAATTACTCTTTTGCTCAACAGCCCTCTAGATCAAAAGGACTGCCCTGTTCACAAATGAATTCTGGATAAATCTCTTTAGTTACTATAATTGCTATCATATTATCTGATAGATAGTTTCATCATTATGACAAGCTCCTTTGTGTGCTATTTAATTATTTTATAAATAACCTTGAGTCATGTGTTAGCTTAATGTCTCAGGAGCATATGCCATGTGTCCATGTGCTCACGTGCTATGTGGCTGTGTCTATCAGAAATATTCTTCTCTTCCATAGGATGATTAAGTATATATGTAAATATATGTTACATACATCTATGTACACATCCTTGTTTTTTTGTCTTCTGGGTGGTTATGTTTAATTTTAGCATTAGGCAGAAGCCCACAGTTTGCCTTGAAACTCTTATCAGCTTCTAAGAGACATTTACAGGGAGAGAAAGGCTCTAGGTTTGATAGCAGTAATTGTATTTAACTTGTAAGATACAAGGCTATTTATCTTGTAGCTGGGAATTCACAGAAGAGAAAGGAGGTTTTTCTGATAAAACAAAAATTAAAGAAAAAAATACTAAGCACTCTCTCACCACTCTCTCTTTCTCCAAGTAAGACCATGAAACAGTAAAATAGACTTTCATTGAATAATTTAATAAAGCTCTTCCTGTCCGCTTAGATATGTTGCTAGAAGGTAAAATGGGATCATGAAAGGAAAGATGCTCCAAGTCCCCAAGGCCTGAGCAATGGTGTAGAGGAAGGCAAATGTCATAAATGACCAGGTTAGGGCTGACTTCTAACTTGGCAGAAGCTGAAAATTTAACTTGAGAGAAAAATTCTAAATTGTCAAGACTTGGGATAAGACCAGAATTCCTGGGGCTTGCGAGTGTTCTACGGTATCAAAGTGAATCCCTGGAAGGATCAGAGTGTGATGAAAAACTAGAACTCTCAAGTCAGGTGGTCTTGGGTTGGAGTACCAGCGTTTCCACTTACGCTGTGAGCCAGGTAAGTACCTGAGCTCTTGGAACTGTTCTTAGTCTGTAAAATGGGGATAGTACTAACATTGACCTCTAGTGTTACATTAAGGCTAAATAAGATATTGAACATAAAGTACAGAGTATGTAGTAAATGCTCAACCAAGAGCAGCCATCACCATCTGGATGAGTGTGGCCGAGAGATGGTGGCATCTCCATTTTCTACATCTCTGGGACAACAACCCCATGAATTGGGTGGAGTTATTATCCCAGTGACTGTGTAAAGACAAAACACATTAGATGAGTTCAGAAGGTGTATGAAGGTAAATGCCCATTATTTTATTAATGGTATAAATGAAGATTTACATTATGTAAAACAGATAGAAGGAAATAAGAGACAGTATATCCTAGTCCTACACCATCCAATACCAGCCACCAGCCACTAGCCTCATAGTGTCAGCCTGAGGATTGAGTGAAACATGTATTTAAATCCCTCAGTGCCTAGGACATAATAATTGCACAATAAAAGTAAACCTTCAGGGCCTCAGTCATACCAGTCACATCGCAAGTGTGGCTACGTGTGGTTAGTGGCTACCATATTGAACAGCACCAGCACGCAGTCTGAATGAAGAAAAAGAGACATTTTTAGCTTTCTAAATATCAGTGATTCTCAAACCTAGCTGCATATAGAATCACCTTGGGAGCTCCCTAAAAATACTGATGTCTGGACCAGTGCTTCTCAAATTTTACTGTGCACATGAGTCACCTGGGGACCTTGTTAAATTCAGATTCTAATTCAGTAGGTTTGGGGTGTGGCCCAAGGTTCTGCATTTTTAACAACCTCCCAGGTGATACTGAAGCTGCTGATACATGGGCCACACCCCAGACCAATTAAATTTGATTACCTGGGACTGGGGCCTGAGCATCCACAGATTTTTTTTTTAATTCCCAGGAGAATCTCATTGGCAGCCAGGTTAAAGGATGCTGCTTTTTACACACACACACACACACACACACACACACACACACACACCCCACCAACCATAGCAAGTTAAAAGTCCCTTGGAAACGGAAACTCACCTACCTGTGAGTCCTAATTCGTTGCTGACAAATTGGAAAAAAATGACTATTTAGCAATGCAAGTATTTAGCATGCACTGGTTTGATTAATTGATACATTGATTAACTGATACATTTTGTGACCAAATGTTTGAAGAACTTATTGCAAGATGGTTTTAAAATGTACTTAGCAATGTTCAAACACATTCATTAAGTAAGCCTCTCTCTAGTTGATGCTATATCACTACAGTCTTAAAACCATGCTCAAATATGGCTTTCCCTTTTGGTTGTATTTATGCTTCTTATTCCCTTTGCAGGACTTCACTATCTATGTTTTTTTTTTGCAATTGAACTGAAAGTAACACTAGTCCTGAACGGATGAATGAGCAGGTAGATGGGGCTTATTTTAATGTGTGCTTCAAATCTGGCAAGGCCTCAAATGTTTGCAGGCAAAGACGAAAGAAAAGGAAAGAAAACCTCCTGGCTAGGAATTAATGAAAACCCAAGGCCTGAGAAATTTCAGCATTATGTCAAGTACACAGACTTGTTTTTAACCCTTCAAAGTCTCAATAATCTAGGATGAGATGTGAACAAAAAAAAATCTCTCTTACCCCCATGCATACTGTCTAAACAATGAAAGGATAATAAGCATTTGAAATAAAATATGTTGGAGACTTTCTTTAACTTGGTAATTCTCAAATGGGGGCAGTTTTGCCCCCCAGCAGACAGTTGGCATTTGTGGAGACGCTACTGGCATCAAGGGGGTGGAAATTACGGATCCTGACAAACATCCTACAATGCACAGGTCAGACCCCCCCGCCCAGCAAAGAATTATCCAGACCCAAATCTCAATAGCACCAAGGCTGAGGAACGCTACTAACTAAACGAGTCCAGGCAAGGACTTCTATTTGAGAATACTTTAATGGAAAAAACAACAAAACTAATAACCTAGTGTCAGTATCAATTAACTTGATAGAAGATAGGAAAATGAGAAAGAAATTTGAGGGGGTGCAATCTGAGTATCAGGATAGGAATCCCGAGTCTGCCCCTCAACTGTGTGATATCGGGTAAGTTATTTTGACTCTCAGAGCCTCAACAATGTAACCTTAATATGAGTATGGTGGTAATAATACCAAACCAAGTACCCTCACAAGAGGGAGTGAGGCACATATGCAGTAACGCGTATGAAGGCACTTACAGCATCAGTAAGCGCTATAGAAATGTTTTTACTTTCAATCCCTATAAAGAAAATGTTCTTTGGAATTTGAAACATTCAAATATAAAGAAAGAGTTTTCCCATGCAGTGTCCTTGAAGCGGAGCCACATCTACATCTTTTCCATGATCTGAGTTGGGTGGTCAAGCAGGATGGAAGCATAGGTCATCAGTGGACATTTTACTGACTGAGGAAAGGGAAACAAATCAAGAGCACTTCCATGAACTTAGTGTGCGGTATCAAGGAAAAGGGAAAAAAACATTGAGACTCCGCTCTCCTCAGCACCACCTGCCATGGGAAGATGGAAAGTCTTACACATTGAAGCTGCTTATCAGTCTTCATTTTCCAGGAAGCCTGGCTCTGACCTAAAAAGCCCCTTCCTGTGCCATGTTCAGTGTTCTGAAAGTCCTGATGACATAACCAGTCACCTATTCACAGCAGAGAGAGGATCTTTAACAGTACCAGTCAGCTCAGCCTCCCAGGGGACCTAGAGCTGGGGCTAAAATTAATTCCTCATGCTCAACTCACCGTTCACCTGCCCTCTCTTGTCCCCTCCACTGCATTGTGTCAAGACAGCAATTAGAGGCTTTATAAGGAACATTTGTCAGTGCCTGGATGATAACTCTGGGCTGATTCTTCTTTTATTCCCCTCTCCTGTTCCTTAGCCTTTCTATTTTCAGGTTCAAAGTAAGAAGCTGCTTTTGAGTTGTATCTCCCAGAATTAAGTGATACAAGATTCTGATGGCTATAGAACTATTTCCATCTTAGATCCTTCCTGATTCACAAAAAGCCAATGCTACATGCCATGGGCCCAGCTGGTTTCTAAATACTTCACAGTGGGATGTTTCAGTAGAGCCACATAAAATCCTATAAATGAGCATGAGAAGGTTCTGGAGTTGACCCACTCATCCTGGTGCACAGGGACCTGGAGAGCAGACACGGTTTCCTGAGAGCATGCCTTCCGAATGAGATGACGTAAGTGAATATTCTGTAGGAGTTATACTTCTCTACTGTTTAAACATTAGCTATACACAAGTAGCACAAACTGAACTCCTCTTGCTGGTTTATAGACTTATCACTATTGATAAAACAGAATGGCTTGGAAAAAGAATGGATACATCATTTTTGCAGCAACTGTGTCAAGATTGCATGACCAGGTGGCTTTATTCTTTGATACCTAGATACAGAGGTTATTTTGATCTTATGGTTTAAAATAAATTAAATAAATATTGCCAGATTGCTCTAATGGAGCTTTAAATTTACCAAAATGGATCCTTTCAGTAGCACAGGGAAGCAGGTGGGAGAGAAAATAAGGTATCCAAAGCTGAAAAGGTGAGCCACTCCTAGGAAGTCCTAGTCCAACTAGAATGTTGGACTTCCCAAAGCCATTTTCCAACCTAGGCAATGGAGTAAGGTGACAGCTCCTTTAAATACTCAGTGTTCTTTGAGTTGCTTCATGGAAGCACATTGCCATCCTTGTTAGGAGGACAGCTTCATCTCATTACAAATGAGTCTTTTAGCACAGCTAAGAAAACTTTTGTTTTTTAAAAGAGGATTTTCGACTCCCCATCTCACAGTAACTACCTTTGTGTGGTTACTGGTACTGACCTTTATAACATGATACTTTAAGAAAAGGAATAAATCTAAGATGACACAAGAAAGATGCTCATTTCTATCTATTCATCTTTCAAAATATCCCCCAATTTGCTATGGGAGCAATATTGGAAATTGTGCTCAGCTGGGAACAGGAGAATCTGGTCCTAGTTCTGTTCCTCATTTACTATTCTCTCATGACTATTCTCTCACAGAAAAAAACACAATATCTCCCTGGGTCTCATTTTAAATTTGAAATGGAGAATAAAAGTACCTACCCTACCTAATTTACAGGCTATTTAATAGTCAAAATGAAGTAGTCTATATGAGTGAATACATAATAGCAAAAAATGCTACTCAAATGTTTGGTAATCCTCATAGCTAACATTCATTGAGTATTGACTTAACTGACCCAGCATTATGTTGGGTATTTTACATGCTTATTCACATTAGCCCTAGAAAGTAAGTATTATCATCATCCCATTGTATAGACTTGGAAACAGAGACTTGGGAGGTTCAATAGCTTGCCTAAGGTTTGGAACTGGATCACCAAATAGGAGGAATAAGCACTTACCTAGAGAACCAAGAAAGCAGAGAGAGTAACAAATGAGAATGTGGGGAGAAAGAATCTGCTATATTTTGAAAGCATTATAGTGATCATCAGAGAAGAAAAGTCAGAACTGTTAGAAATTCTTACACTTAGTTTATAGTTGTTATGTTTTGAATTATGTGTGGGGACATGCACCAAACATTTTAGTGCTTAGGGCTTTCAAGGTCTTAATCTAGTGGGCCTCAGAATTATAGCTAATGGCACCAAGGTCCCAACTCTAGCCAGTTGACTCCAAAGCCCATACTTATAACTGCTTTACTGTATCATGTCCTGTAATAATAACACATATTATTACCAAATGACAGTTACCAACAGTTACTAATAATGATTTTCAGTGGGAAGCAATGCCATTAAAGAAAGGTTTGTTCTGTTTTGAAAACATAGGAAGCAACTCATAATTTGGAACTAAACATACAAAGAGATAGGCACACAGCAAGGGTCACTGGTTTTCCTACATATATGTGGTTTTAAAAATGACCATTAAAGAGCCTTCTCATTGCTAGCAGCAAACTCAGAATTCTATATTGGCTCAGGGCAAGTGGTTAGCATCAATTTAGAATCTTTGAAATTCCTAATAGAAACACAACAGACCCTACAGCAACAGTATCAGGGCCAATGATAATATGCATAGAGAGGGATTGATTTTTCTTATGAACAAATTAACAGTTTTTAAGATTTTAGGCTATTTCAATTCTTCCCATCACTCATCCCCCAGAGTTTAAGAAGCATTTAAAAAATCAGGTCTATTAGTGTCTAGTGCATTTGGATGATGATGAGAATACACAGTAGCTGCTAACACCTCTGGCTTTCTTCAAAGGCTCAAAGATAAATGCATATGGTCATTTCTGTGCCTTAATCTAAGAAGTGCTAAGAGTAGTATGTCAAAAGACTCCCAGCAGAGACTGAGCTGGATATGGTACAGAGACTGAGATGGTAGATAAATGAGTGGGTGGGGCTTTTTGCTTTAGTATTTTGGGGGTCTTGTATGCTCTTTGTGAATGCTCCCATAATTCTTAAAGCAGACATAGGAAGACCCTGGCTAATACAGGAAAAACCCAGTAGCACAGTTACTTCTACTTGGCATTTAAAGAAAAGTAATGCTAACTTAGGTATGAAAAAATAATCACAGCCTTCAAGTCATTCAACATTCTTGGGCCACAAATAGGCAAATTTACATATTTCTCTCAAGTGTGATGATTATTAGCTAAAGGGCTCTTACATTTCTGGAAATGTGCTTCCGGCTTCCTTACCTCTGTGCTCACCTCACTATAAAGGAAGTAAGAAGATAACAGTGAGAAAATGATGGGCAGTTGGAGTGTAGGAGCTAGAGAGTTAGACATAGCATAAATGCCCACATTTGGCATGATGGAGCAAAGGCCTTTAGCCAAAGTATTTTCCCTTCCATTCCTGGCACTTTTATGATCAGGGTTCAGGGCTCTTTCCTGGTAGAAGTGAGAGATGAGAGGGAAAGCTAAGGGATTATTTGAATGATCTTTTTAAAGAAGGCAACCTTTCCCCCCATTATCCTTGATTTGGCCATCTGGCTCTGGGAGTTTGTTGGCGAATGCTCCTTGACTATAAAATTTAAACAGATGATTAACCCCTCTCCCTCCCACACCAGCATGCCTGCTATTAAAATGCCTACTAGGACCAACCTCTGAAAATCAAGGCAGGCTAGTGGAAGTGAGGGAGCAAACACTGGCAAAGTCAACGAAATGAATGGAATTCCACCCTTAGTTTTTCTCTCATTGTTACCCTGACTTGATGTTCACCATCTCAGGTTTAGTAAACTTCCTTTCACAGTCTTTCTGCCATCTCTGGCCATCTGTATGTTCAATCACACCTGACTAAATGGCACCGCAAAGCCCAGATCTCATATTGATTATTCCATGATTACTAACAATAGTTTATTTTAGAGATGGTGTACCCTCCCCTCTATTGCTCGTCATTTGCAGTGCCCCAGAAAATCCATAATCATTGTATTTGGTATGAGCCAGTCAGCAGTATTAATCAGATGGACAAAAGAAGTATTCAGTGCATAGTTAGTAAGTCTCCAGAAGCTCCCTGTACTGGACCAAGTCCGAAAGAAATAACTTATTTTTTCATCCAAAAAATATGAATGTGTGCTTAATATTCAGTGTTTTAATGATTTGGTGACAGTCATGAGAAAATCACCAGTTAGAAGTAAGAATGGGAGAACAAAAGAGAGTCTGGGCATTGAGAGTAAAACATGTACCTGTGGGATAATGCTCATTCACTGGCCAGTTGTCCACCTGAAGCGTGGCATTGCCGCCGTTCCTGGTAAAGCGCACCACGTGGTATTTGCCATCATTTACCGGGGTCCTGTCCTCTTTGATGGAGATGTCAACTGTGCCAATATTGAAGACAACTCCAATTTTCCCCTGTTCCTATAATAAAGAGACACAAAAGGCAAGTTATCACTAACCACAAGGTTTTCTCCCTTTCAAGTGGATCCTCCAACTAACAATGAATCCGTAGGTACCCAGAGAGAGCTGTCAGCTTGAAGTTAATAATAGTATCCTACATTTCTCCATGGGCTTTCATCCTGAACATAAAAGCCAATGGTACAAAACCACCCAAATTGCTCTCAGAGGCTGCACTGCACAGGTTACATCATTTGATTGCCCTCAACAGATATCAAAGCTGGAACCACAGAACTACCTAACAAGTGAGTAATGACACTGCAAGGTTCTGTGAGATGTTTTCTAGAAGAGGCTAATCAGACACTGAATTGTAGGTTACTTCACAATTCAGATTTAGGATTAAAGAGGAAATGCAAGCCTGCTTGCACTCTGGGGGGCAACCAAGGCCAAGAGGAGGTGTACAGAATGGTGAGGAACCAAAACCATAGGAGCTAGCACTATAGACTGACTCTTGGTGATACTTTCTGTAGGTATACAGAACATAAGAAATGTATCCTCAGTGGGGCCCAGTGAAACTGAACTGAGGTTTTCCAAGTCAGATGCTGGCACCCTTCCCACCCTTGTAGCCCTATTCCTAAGGTTCAGCCAAAGAAGGAGGTAATATTCAGGGCTATAGCTTTATGTTACACAGCAGAAGAGAACCTCTGTGGCCCTACATAGACTTTTGGGAGGGAAAACACAATGAATTCCAGAGGAGTAACATTAGGGCAATGAAGGTGATGATTGTGGTGATGGTGGTGGTGGTGGTGGTGACATCATCCACCTCCTGGGAAGTGCCCAGAACCACTGAAATATAAATAACAATGTTATTACAACTCTTACTCTACTCCTTTAATAACCTATGACTAAGAGTTGGAATTAGTATTCAGAAGAAGACACAAAATGAAAGTAACCTCACGGATCAGATATAATCAGTCTCTCGCAACCTCTCAGAAAGGTATCAGCATGCAGGGTGTCAGGAGGAAATGGGCAAGGAGAGAAAAGAAACATCTTTCTCCATTTCTCTAATAGTCTGGCTTATTGGCAAACAGTCCGTTGGACTTTCAAAAACAATAAAATTTAGGTGTGATTCTGATGTTCTACAAGACTGAGTCACAATATTTGTCCACATAGTCTCTGTTATCCTCTATTTCCTTCTATTTAAGAAGAAGGAGAAGGAGGAAGTGGAGGAGGAAAGGAAGGAGAAGGATATGGAAAAAGAAGTCCAGAATCCACACACACCAAGACATAGGAAAGATTTCACTGAATCTCAAGTTTAGTAATTTTGGTTCATTCATTCATTCATTCAATATATAAATACACTATTTATTAAGCACTCACTATGCTTAAAGTCAATAAATTGAGACTTCTGGTGAGATTTTAGGTACTGGTTTCCATAGAGTTTGCTAGACTTCACTTTTTTCCCCAAAAGACAGGCTTTCCTTAACTAGCCAATTTTCCTTTAGTTATGTGAACACATCTTGTGCCCAATAAAAGAATGAATAAGTACCTAGGAGCCTTAATTGTTAAAAAGTAGGAATCTAGGCTGATCAAAAGAGGCTGATTTCAGCATGCAGGGATGCTGAGATACAGGGTAGACATCATTGCTTCCTTTGTGCCCTGATAGCACAGCACACAATGTAAAATGGTGTCTGCAATTCCCATGTTCTGTTCTCTAGGAGAAGCAATTCTGGTGCCTCCCCAGATGGTGACTAAACATACTCATTTTCTTAAGTTTCTAAGAAACAGGATTTCTTAAATCCCTGTTTATTGAGACACTGTGTTCTCAGCTTTGTTTTGTTTTGTTTTCCTATCTCTGCACCTCCAGCACTAAACAAAATACCTACTATTAAAACATGATGCATGGAGAAGTGAACCTGATGATCGGTTCTTTTGCATCTTTCATGACCATAATTAATAATATTATGATCCATTTTATTCTTTCTCCTTAATTCTCTGGGAATGCAGAAATGACAATATGACTTTTCTGCTTTCTCTTAAAGAGTTGGTATGTACTTCTAAGGATGGTGTGTGTGTGTGTGGGTGTGTATGTGTGTGTTGGTACCTAATCACTCTCGTGCCTAAATAAGCAAGGCTATAATAACCTGAGTCATAATCTTTTTAGCAGAATTGAAGACTGGAGGAGTGAAAAAAACCATGACTGCAGACACCATTACTCCTCTGCCCACCCCACAAATGTGGACTGTTTATTGCATCACTGTTCCTCAATGAGAAACCACTGTATAAATTCTGGATGCATGTAAAGGACTGCTGGTGATTCAATTCACCTCAGTCACTAATTAATCATGGAAGGAGGACAGTTTTAGGGGGAGAGAGGAGACCTTTAGACCAGCCTTCTGCAGCTTTTCAGCAGCAGCGGTGGCAAAGTACAGTTCTGGCTCACGGAGTAGGCTGATCAGTGAGATATATTCTTGGGCAGATTTTCTGCAAGATCCATAATAGATTCAGGAAAAGAGAAGATTTAATCTCTGCCAGAATAAATATTTGGTCCTTATCTTAGGCGCCACACATTTGCTATTGCAGTCACTGTTCTGGGGAGGTCTTCTTAATCCTGCTAGCACGTTGCCAATGTCAGTGGAGACCCTTACTCAGATGTTTCACTGTGTTTCCTGCAGTGGTAAACGTGCCTGTGCTGGACCTCAGATGTGGTCTCTTCACTAATGAGATTTCATTACTGCAACCTCCTTGTCATTTGTCATGGGACCACAGTGGCATTACAATCTGTGGCTAACTGCTTTGTCTCAGTTCATTATAAGCTTTGTGACAAATACCCAAACAGTTGCCCAGGCTTAAATCCATCATGCTCAGCTGCCATGAAAATAAAGTGGGCTGGCTCATGTGTCCAGAAAAGAGATGATGTGAAGGATACAAAGCACTGGCTTTGGAGTCAGCCCTGACTAACCTGGGGCAAGTTACTTAACTTTTCTGAACCCATTTCTTGATAATATATTATGGGGATAGGATACCAGCTTTACATACTTTGGAGGGCTGTTATAAGGCTGAAACGTTATAATTAATATGACAGTACTTTATGAATAATAAAATATTATACCAATATAAGGTATACATGAGATTAAGAGAAGGAAACCATCCAATCATTTGACTATTTAAAACACTGTGATTGCTGGAGAAGTTCATTGGTTCGATATGATAAACATGGGTTTTAGCATATCTTGGTTCAAATGATACCTCTGATTCTTAAAGCTGCATGACCTGGGGCAGGTTGTTTAACTTCTGGTGTTTCTTTTATAAAGGATCACGTGGAGGAAGAAAGGCAAATTGCAGTGAGGATTTTAGGAGAACACATATGTGTGAAGCACCTGGCACAAAGCTCTGCATATTTTGGGACCTCAATAAATGTAAGTCACCTCTTCTCTTTCTTCCCCCCTCATTAGTGTGGTTGACACTAGTGGCATGAGCCAAGGACTGGTTGGCTTGGCAACACTGTCATTAAGAAATATTGTAAAAATAAATGTAAATTTTAGCAAATAGAACACTAAAAAACCAACATTTGCACAGTTGATTTCCTGCCACGATTTGCTCTCTCTCCACATTCCTTGGTGCCTTTTATAAGCCTCTCCAAGATAAGCAAAAGTGTAGGTGCAAAAACAGCATGACTATAAATTTTAATAACTCCATACCCTTCACCACTAAAGTTGCTACCAAGGCAATCACTTCAATCTATGTTACTCCTTGATATTAAAAACAAAGACAAGTGGTAAATCGGAAGACATTACCAAAGAATCCTCAAGTGCATTCAGGGAAAAAACTGAACAGTACAGAAAATGGCTGTCTTTAAATAGCCAGTAAGTCATTCTTTATCAGTAATGACTCTTTATGAGCCCACACGGTTCCTCAACTTAGTCCAGCTCCACCTTTCTGATCCTCCATCAGCCAAAGAGCACTGATTGCTATGGAGGTGACCCAAGAGATGCTACCAACACCAGGTTCAGACTTCAGGAGCAGAAATGCACGGGGGCAACAAATATCCTCAGGAATAAAGATCTCCCAGAAGGCGATCTCTTCATTCATTCCAGAGTGCCCCAGGGGAAGGCAAAATGCACCATCTGCTATTTTAGAAAACTGCAGCTGACAGAAACAGAACTGGGGCTCTCAAATGTGTGCCAGGATGCTACGCAAAGGAAGTAATTCTCAATATCTTAACTTCTAGGCTTCACACAGAATTTGTGAGTTCAATGCTAGGTGGTAAAACAAGGACAACAACATGAATGTGAGCCTGCTTGGGGCCAGACACCATCAGGTCTGCCATACTCATTTCAGTCTGGCTTATAGTAAATAAAGTAATCAGTGGCACTGTTTACCACATTTTGGTAGTTCTCCTCCATTATGGGCTCATAGGAGAGAGAAATTCTGGGTCCGCTTGTGATGGGTAGGGCCAATGGACCAGTGTTGACCAATAAAATCAGGTGTTACTACTGAGCCATCCGTTTAATTGCTGGTTTGAGACCTGCCAGAATTCTCCCATTTGCTCTGAACCACTGCACTGAGCAAATTCCTAGTAGTGACTTCTCTGTCAGTCTGGGTCACTGAGTGAGGATGACAACAAGCCACACTACAATCGACATGGAACATGTGAGAAACAAAGCTTGGTTGCTTTATGCCACCAAATATTGGTATTTGAAGCTGTTTGTTACTGCAGCATAACCCAGACTATCTGGATGATGGAGTAGGTGCTCAACAAGTATTTTTAACAGAATAATTTTCAAATTCCCACAATTACCCTTAAAATGTTTTTTTTTAATGTAAAAGCATTTAGGAGAATCCAGCTATATTTTATTAAGCCAGACATGAAAGAGATTTGCAAAGATGTAAAACAATGACATTATCAGTAATTTTTAAAGTACTGCTTTTCAAAACTTGTTATTTATGTGAACATGAATTGGGCTTATTACTCATTTCTAAATAGGTTAATAAATAGCTATTTTAAATGTTTCATGGCTTTAAATTCTAACAGGGTAAACATCACTAGATATAACTCATGTTAACAAAAGCTCTTTGGGCTTCTCATCATTTTTTTAAGTTTAAAGGGGTCCTAAGACCAAAAGATTTGAGAACTGCTAAGTTAGTTGATCTGGAAGGTTTATTCCACTTCAAAAACTTCATTATACTCTTGTGTTCAGAGTTCCAGGCAAAACAATAAAAAATTAGATTTGTTCTATCTTTTCATTCTAAGACATAGCCTAACAATTTAGTATAAAAATTGAATTTTACCTACTTTTCTTTTATTTTTCTTTAATTTTTAAATTTAATTTTATTTATTTTTTTATACAGCAGGTTCTTATTAGTCATCCATTTTATACGCGTCAGTGTATACATGTCAAACCCGATCTCTCAATTCATCACACCATCACCCCCACCCCCCCACCGCTTTCCCTCCTTGGTGTCCAGATGTTTGTTCTGTACATCTGTGTCTCAGTTTCTGCCCTGCAAACCAGTTCATCTGTGACATTTTTTCTAGGTTCCACATATATGTGTTAATATACGATATTTATTTTTCTCTTTATGACTTACTTCACTCTGTATGACAGTCTCTAGGTCCATCTACGTCTCTACAAATGACCCTATTTTGTTCCCTTATATGGCTGAGTAATATTCCATCATATATATGTACCACATCTTCGTTATCCATTCGTCTGTCGATGGGCATTTAGGTTGCTCCCATGACCTGGCTATTGTAAGTAGTGCTGCAATGAACACTGGGGTGCATGTGTCTTTTTGAATTATGGTTTTCTCTGGGTATATGCCCAGTAGTGGGATTGCTGGATCATATGGTAATTCTATTTTTAGTTTTTTAAGGAACCTCCATACTGTTCTCCATAGTGGCTGTATCAACTTACATTCCCACCAACAGTGCAGCAGAGTTCCCTTTTCTCCACACCCTCTCCAGCATTTGTTGTTTGTAGATTTTCTGATGATGCTCATTCTTACTGGTGTGAGGTGATACCTCATTGTAGTTTTGATTTGCATATCTCTAATAATTAGTGATGTTGAGCAGCTTATCATGTGCTTCTTGGACATCTGTATGTCTTCTTCGGAGAAATGTCTATTTAGGTCTTCTGCCCATTTTTGGATTGGGTTGTTTGTTTTTTTAATATTGAGCTGCATGAGCTGTTTATATATTTTGGACATTAATCCTTTGTCCGTTGATTCGTTTGCAAATATTTTCTCCCATTCTGAGGGTTGTCTTTTGGTCTTGTTTATGGTTTCCTTTGCTGTGCAAAACCTTTTAAGTTTCATTAGGTCCCATTTGTTTATTTTTGTTTTTATTTACATTACTCTAGGAGGTGGATCAAAAAAGACCTTGCTGTGATTTATGTCAAAGAGTGTTCTCCTTATGTTTTCCTCTAAGAGTTTTATAGTGTCCAGTCTTACATTTAGGTCTCTAATCCATTTTGAGTTCATTTTTGCGTATGGTGTTAGGGAGTGTTAACATTTCATTCTTTTACATGTAGCTATCCAGTTTTCCCAGCACCACTTATTGAAGAGACTGTCTTTTCTCCATTGTATATCCTTGCCTCCTTTGTCATAGATTAGTTGACCATAGGTGTGTGGGTTTATCTCTGGGCTTTCTATCCTGTTCCATTGATCTATGTTTCTGTATTTGTGCCAGTACCATATTGTCTGGATTACTGTAGCTTTATAGTATAGTCTGAAGTCAGGGAGTCTGATTCCTCTAGCTCTTTTTTTTTCCCTCAAGACAGCTTTGGCTATTCCTCCTTTGTCATAGGTTAGTTGACCATAGGTGTGTGGGTTTATCTCTGGGCTTTCTATCCTGTTCCATTGATCTATGCTTCTGTTTTTGTGACAGTACCATATTGTCTTGATTACTGTAGCTTTATAGTATAGTCTGAAGTCAGGGAGTCTGATTCCTACAGCTTGGTTTTTTTCCCTCAAGACTGCTTTGGCTATTTGGGGTCTTTTGTGTCTCCATACAAATTTTAAGATTTTTTGTTCTAGTTCCGTAAAAAATGCCTTTGGTAATTTTTTTTTTTTTTTTTGCGGTACGCGGACCTCTCACTGTTGTGGCCTCTCCCATTGTGGAGCACAGGCTCCGGACGTGCAGGCTCAGTGGCCATGGCTCACAGCCCAGCCACTCCGCGGCATGTGGGATCTTCCCGGACCGGGGCACGAACCCGTGTCCCCTGCATCAGCAGGCGGACTCTCAACCACTGCACCACCAGGGAAGCCCGCCGTTGGTAATTTGATAAGGATTGCATTGAATCTGTAGACTGTTTTGTGTAGTATAGTCATTTTCACAATATTGATTCTTCCAATCCAAGACATGGTATGTCTCTCCATCTATTTGTATCATCTTTTATTTCTTTCATCAGTGTCTTATAGTTTTCTGCATACTGGTCTTTTATCTATCCAGGTAGGTTTATTCCTAGGTATTTTATTCTTTTTGTTGTAATGGTAAATGGGAGTGTTTCCTTAACTTCTCTTTCAGATTTTTCATCATTAGTGTATAGGAATGCAAGAGATTTCTGTGCATTAATTTTGTATCCTGCAACTTTACCAAATTCATTGATTAGCTCTAGTAGTTTTCTGGTGGCATCTTTAGGATTCTCTCTATATAGTATCATGTCATCTTCAAACAGTGACAGTTTTACTTCTTCTTTTCCAATTTGTATTCCTTTTATTTCTTTTTCTTCTCTGATTGCCGTGGCTAGGACTTCCAAAAATATGTGGAATAATAATGGCCAGAGTGGGCAACCTTGTCTTGTTCCTGATCTTAGAGGAAATGCTTTCAGTTTTTCACCACTGAGAATGTTTGCTCTGGGTTTGTCATAAATAGCCTTTATTATGTTGAGGTAGTTTGCATCTATGCCCAATTTCTGGAGAGTTTTTATCATAAATGGGTGTTGAATTTTGTCCAAAGCTTTTTCTGCATCTATTGAGATGATCATATGGTTTTTATTCTTCAATTTGTTAATATGGTGTATCACATTGTTTGATTTGTGTATATTGAAGAATCCTTGCATCCCTTGGATAAATCCTACTTGATTATGGTGTATGATCCTTTTAATGTGTTGTTGGATTCTGTTTGCTAGTATTTTGTTGAGGATTTTTGCATCTATATTCATCAGTGTTATTGGTCTGTAATTTTCTTTTTTTGTAGTATCTTTGTCTGGTTTTGGTAGCAGGGTGATGGTGACCTCATAGAATGAGTTTGGTAGTGTTACTTCCTCTGCAATTTTTTGGAAGAGTTTGAGAAGGATGGGTGTTAGCTCTTCTCTAAATGTTTGATAGAATTCACCTGTGAAGCCAACTGGTACTGGACTTTGGTTTGTTGGAAGATTTTTAATCACAGTTTCAATTTCATTACTTGTGATTGGCCTGTTCATATTTTCTATCCTGGTTCAGTCTTGGAAGGTTATACCTTTCTCAGAATTTGTCCATTTCTTCCAGGTTGTCCATTTTATTGGCATAGAGTTGCTTGTAGTCATCTCTGAGTATGCTTTATATTTCTGTGGTGTCTGTTGTAACTTCTCCTTTTTCATTTCTAATTTTATTGATTTGAGTCCTCTCCCTCTTTTTCTTGATGAGTCTGGCTAATGGTTTATCAATTTTGTTTGTCTTCTCAAAGAACCAGCTTTAAGTTTTATTGATCTTTGCTATTGTTTTCTTTGTTTCTATTTCATTTATTTCTGCTGTGATCTTTATGATTTCTTGCCTTCTGCTACCTTTCGGTTTTGTTTGTTCTTCTTTCTCTAGTTCCTATAGGTGTAAGTTCAGATTGTTTATTTGAGATTTTTCTTGTTTCTTGAGGTAGGCTTGTACAGCTATAAACTTCCCTCTTAGAACTGCCTTTTGCTGCATCCCATAGGTTTTGGATCATAGTGTTTTCATTGTCATTTGTCTCTAGGTATTTTTTGATTTCCTCTTTGATTTCTTAAGTGATCTCTTGGTTATTTAGTAACGTATTGTTTAGCCTCCATGTGTTTGTGTTTTTTACTTTTTTTTCCCTGTAATTCATTTCTAATCTAATAGTGTTGTGGTCAGAAATGATGCTTGATATGATTTCAGTTTTCTTAAATTTACTGAGGCTTGATTTGTGACCCAAAATGTGATCTATCCTGGAGAATGTTCCATGTGCTCTTGAGAAGAAAGTGTAATCTGCTGTTTTTGGATGGAATATCCTATAAATATCAATTAAGTCTATCTGGTCTATTGTGTCATTTAAAGCTTCTGTTTCCTTATTTATTTTCATTTTGGATGATCTGGCCATTGGTGTAAGTGAGGTGTTAATGTCCTGAACGATTATTGTGTTACTGTCGATTTCCTCTTTTATAGCTGTTAGCAGTTGCCTTATGTATTGAGGTGCTCCTATGATGGGTGCATATATATTTATAATTGTTATATCTTCTTCGTGGATTGATCCCTTGATCATTATGTAGCGTCCTTCCTCATCTCTTGTAACATTCTTTATTTTAAAGTCTATTTTATCTGATATGAGTATTGCTACTCCAGGTTTCTTTTGATTTCCATTTGCATGGAATATCTTTTTCCATCCCCTCACTCTCAATCTGTGTGTCCCTAGGTCTGAAGTGGGTCTCTTGTACACAGTATATATATGGGTCTTCTTTTTGTATCCATTCAGCAAGCCTGTGTCTTTTGTTTGGAGCATTTAATCCATTCATGGTTAAGGTAATTATAGATATGTGTGTTCCTATGAGCATTTTCTTAATTGTTTTGGTTTTGGTTTTGTAGGTCCTTTTCTTGTCTTGTGTTTCCCACTTAGAGAAGTTCCTTTAACATTTTTTTGTAGAGTTGGTTTGGTGGTGGTGAATTCTCTTATCTTTTGGTTGTCTGTAAAGCTTTTGATTTCTCCCTTGAATCTGAATGAGATCCTTGCCGGGTAGAGTAATCTTGCTTGTAGGTTCTTCCCTTTCATCACTTTAAGTATATCATGCCACTCCCTTCTGGCTTGTAGAGTTTCTGCTGAGAAATCAGCTGTTAACCTTATGGGAATTCCCTTGTATGTTATTTGTCTTTCTTCCCTTGCTGCTTTCAATAATTTTTCTTTGTCCTTAATTTTTGCCAATTGATTACTATATGTCTCGGCGTGTTTCTCCTTGGGTTTATCCTGTATTGGACTCTGTGTGCTTCTTGGACTTGGGTGGCTATTTCCTTTCCTATTTTAGGGAAGTTTTCGACTATAATCTCTTTAAATATTTCCTCTGGTCCTTTGTCTCTCTCTTCTCCTTCTGGGACTCCTATAATGTGAATGTTGTTGCATTTAATATTGTCCCCGAGGTCTCATAGGCTGTCTTCATTTGTTTTCATTCTTTTTTCTTTATTGTGTTCTGCAGCAGTGAATTCCACCATTCTGTCTTCCAGGTCACTTACCCGTTCTTCTGCCTCAGTTATTCTGCTATTGATTCCTTCTAGTGCAATTTTCATTTCAGTTATTGTATTGTTCATCTCTGTTTGTTTGTTCTTTAATTCTTCTAGATCTTTGTCAAGCATCTCTTGCATCTTCTTGATCTTTGCCTCCATTCTTTTTTCAAGGTCCTGGATCATCTTCAGTATCATTATTCTGAATTATTTTTCTGGAAGGTTTTGTATCTCCACTTCATTTAGTTGTTTTTCTGGGGTTTTATCTTGTTCTTTTATCTGGTACATAGCCCTCTGCCTTTTCATCTTGTCTATCTTTCTGTGAATGTGGTTTTGTTCCACAGGCTGCAGGACTGTAGTTCTTCTTGCTTCTGCTGTCTTCCCTCTGGTGGATGAGGCTATCTAAGAGGCTTATGCAAGTTTCCTGATGGGAGGGACTGGTGGTGGGTAGAGCTGACTGTTGCTCTGGTGAGTGGAGCTCAGTAAAACTTTAATCTACTTGACTGCTGATGGGTGGGGCTGGGTTCCCTCCCTGTTGGTTGTTTGTCTGGAGGCAACCCAACACTGGAGCCGACCTGGTCTCTTTGGTGGGGCTAATAGCAGACTCTGGGAGTGCTCATGCCAAGGAGTACTTCCCAGAACTTCTGCTGCCAGTGTCCTCATCCCCAAGGTGAGCCAGAGCCAGCCCCCGCCTCTGCAGGAGACCATCCAACACCAGCAGGTAGGTCTGGTTCAGTCTCCCCTGGGGTCACTGCTCCTTCCCCTGGGTCCCAATGCACACACTACTTTTTGTGTGCCCTCCAAGAGTGGAGCCTCTGTTTCCCCCAGTCCTGTCAAAGTCCTGCAATCAAATCCCTCTAGCCTTCAAAGTCTGATTCTCTAGGAATTCCTCCTCCCGTTACTGGACCCCCAGGTTGGGAAGCCTGACATGGGGCTCAGAACCTCCACCCCAGAGGTTGGACTTCTGTTGTATAAGTGTTCTCCAGACTGTGAGTCACCCACCCAGCAGTTATGAGATTTGGTTTTACTGTGATTGTGCCCCTCCTACCACCTCATTGTGGCTTCTCCTTTGTCTTTGGATATGGGGTATCATTTTGATGAGTTCTAGTGTCTCTCTGTAGCTGATTGTCCAGCAGCTAGTTGTGATTCTGGTGTTCTCGCAAGAGGGAGTGAGAGCACATCCTTCTTCTCTGCCATCTTGGTTCCAATCCCCCCTCCAAATTTTATAGGTTAAAAAGATCAAGATTCAGACAATTGAGAATTTGCACAAGTACTAAAATATATATTTAATATTAGAATACAGGTCTGTCTGACTTTAAAACCCATGGGTTTTCCACCTTGTTATGTTTCCATTATATGTATTCATGTTGCAACTGAGTTATTTATATAAAAATGGTATATGTATTACATATTATACACTTTACATCTGTATAACCTGCCTAACCTGTCTGCCTAACCTATTTGTGTGTATTTCAAATGTAGGGATCCTAACACGTGCTCAGCAAATACTTGTTAAATTAATGGATAAGTGAATGAATGAATATAAATTATAATGTGTGGTCATGATAGAAAACTGTGTTAATATGCTTTTATACCATGGAAGGCTAACGAGGATTTGAACAGTATGGGATAAAGCATTGAATTGGTCATTTGTATTGATAATTTTTTTTGCAATAAATCTTGGGCAAAACATATAGTCTCATTATGCTTTATATATGCAATCTGTAAAATACAAAAGGATGAGGTACAATTTACTTGATTCATCAGATAATTTTGACTGTGGGAGGATTTTATTGAAGTTCACTAGGATAAAACACCCTGCATTTATTAGATCATGTATGGGTTCTTTACGTGGCTATTAATTATCTTTCAGTGAAGATCATAAGTCCATTCTTTCAATATTATCATCTCCTTGTCCTAGACCGAAGACAACTGTTAGATAATAAGCAGTGAGTGTGCACTTCTGGTGTGCAAAGCCATGTGCTATGAAGGGATTTGAGACCAGGTCTCTCCCTCAAGAAGTCCAAGATAGAGAATAATCCTATCTGGAATCACTCAAACTGACAAGGCTCCAACCTGTGCAACTGGGAGAGGGTTTGGACTTCCACTGTCATCCCATGACAATGACCCAGTCTCCTTCCCTCGAGGAGCTTAAATGTGGCTGTGTGTGTGGCAGGAAGGGCAGGGAGGGAAGAAGAAAATGTCTGCCCTGGGTCCCAGAGCCTTTAAGATCTAGAAGCAGAAGACCTGAGCCCAGTCAAGGCTCTGTATCTTGTTGCCCAGATGATCTGGAACAGGCCTCAACTGTCTGTATGAAAAATGAGAATAACAATACAAAGACAACAATAATAATAATGCCTGTGTTGAATGGTACTTAAGAGAAATGAATAAAATCTTGGCAAATTATGAAGTGCTGCTCAAAGGATGATATAAACTTAATGTTAATGGTGGGGGTGAAGATGGTGATAATGGTAAAGATAGTGAAGATAACTGGGTAAGAAATAGTATGACAGATGATGGGTGAGTCAGAGGCTTTTGCACACACCCTACACCATACTTCTCTGTGTATTTGAAATGACTGTCTCCCATTCAAGATCATCAACTCCAGAATCCGTACAGACTGTCCCTAGAAAATTCATGTTAAATGGCTTGGAAATAAATTCTATTTTCCTAAATCTGCACAGGTCTCTATGACCTTTGCGCCCAACCAGCAAACTTGTATCCAACTTCCCCCCCAGGTGCAGTTGTGCTTCTCCTGTTGTTTCCCTGATGTCTGGTTGCACGAGGTCAATCAATTAAAGTGGATTAGATCCACAGGCTGAAATACTAACAGAGGGTCAAGAGAGATAAGACTGATAAATAGCTCAAGACAGTTCCATCTCTAACTCTCAGAAAAGATAAAAAAGAGAGAGAGAGCATGGATGACAGCTCAGGACAACAGGAACTCTGACCTGAAGAGGGAAATCAAGGAAGGACAAGACAGCTGGTGCAAGTAAATAAGATGCAAGTCAGAGCCAGGGCTCTAACAATCACCGGTTATACACCAGCATCCTGAGTCATTATGTCCTTCAAATCCACTCTGAACATGCATTTCGTACTGACAGACCCCAATGTCACACTGCCTCGTTTGGTAGTTAAGTCTGACTATAAAGTGAAAATTAAAAGTTCATTTCCGTAGGAGCCTCAGTGTTTCACCAGGGCCTGGAGCAGTCTCCTGGCAGGATTCAGGTGACAGCTGGCAGGGCAGTGCTGACTGAAACCCAGTACAGACTGAACATCTCCCATAAATGCCTTGCTGGTCCCCCAAATCTCTGCCACAGCTGTGAGGAATGACCCAATGTCCTTAATAAAGAGACCTTAAGCCCTGTGCTCACAATAACATCAAAATCCTCAAAATTAGGAAGTACTTTTTAAATCACCAAGAATTCTTCCAGAAAATCTTCCATCTTTTTTTTCCCATTATAATCCCAGTTCTATTTTTCAAAAAATTATACATACACACACACACACACACACACACACACACACACACACACATATATATATATATATATATATATATATTTATACACAGATACAGAGAGAGAAAGAGAGGGTGGGGGGAGGGAAGGAGAAAGGGAAGAATGTCTGGAAGGATAATACCAAATTGGTACTATGTGGACTATCTGGGACATAAAGTGGAGTCTAGCGGCAACAGAAACTAACTTTGTGAGTTTCTATACTGTTGAATTTTACAGAGAGCATATGTTGATGGAATAATCACATTTTTGCTTTTTAAAAAATTTAGACAAAAATTTTTCACCAAGAAAATGCGTCTCAAGGGCCTCCCTGGTGGCGCAGTGGTTGAGAGTCCGCCTGCCGATGCAGGGGATACGGGTTCGTGCCCCGGTCTGGGAGGATCCCATATGCCGCGGAGCGGCTGGGCCCGTGAGCCATGGCCGCTGGGCCTGCGCATCCGGAGCCTGTGCTCCGCAACGGGAGAGGCCACAACAGTGAGAGGCCCGCATACTGCAAAAAGAAAAAAAAAAAAAAAAAAAAAAAAAAAGAAAATGCGTCTCAAAATGGCTTGTCCCCCCACTGCCCACCTTACGCATATGCACACTGTGTGTGTGCGCGTGCACACACACACACACAGCGTGAGAGCACAGTGTCTTACCTCTTACCTACACACTTACAAAGTGTGGTCCTGGGAGCAGGATCAGCATCAGCATCACTTAGGAACTCATTAGAAATGTAAATTCTTGGATCTAAAACCAGACTCTGAATCAGAAACCCTGGAGTGGGACCCAGCAATCCGTAAGTTCACAAGCTCTCCTGGTGATTTAGATACTTGCTAGAGTCTGGGAATGAATTCCGTATATTAATGTTTTGGTTCCACTAGGGCTATGGTTTCAGCTGGGGTGATTTGGTACCCAGGGACATTTGGCAATTCCTGGAGACATTTTTGCTTGTCACAACTAGGGGTGGGGCGCTAATGGGCTCTAGGGGGTACAGGCCAGAGATGTTGCTCAATATCCAACAATACACAGCCAAGAAATACCTGCCCTATAGTATGAATACTGTCACTATTGGAAACTCTGCAGTAGGGAGTACAAAACTTCAGCCACACAGCAAACACACATAAAGCATGCATTGCATGACAGAAACTGATCTACAAATGTTTACATACATAGTCTAATTCATTGCTCACAATACTCCTTCTATGAGGTATGTATGCATGCACACAACACAAACACAAGACATACAATACACACATGTACCTGAGGGCATGCCTGTGTGTACCTATATGTGAATTTTGAATATTTGGTCTAAACTCGCCTGGCCCTCAGAGCACAGGGTGAGCAATGAGCATGTGTGCATAATCTGACTTGCTCCTACTCTATATTCTATTCAAGTGCCCTTTTTACAGATGTAAACTTGGCAAAGCAAGCTCACACAGCCAGAAGGTGGTGGGTCTAGAGTACACATCCTGTGATATTTTCCCTGTCTGCTCTTGGTAACCCCTTTTTCTTATCACTCATTGTTACTACCCTAGGAAAGCCTCCCAGTACATCTCTCCGGGCACAATGACATTAGTTGATAATTCCAAACCCAATTTAGTCCCTTGACCCTTCACTACAGACTAGGTCATTCTAGTCAGTTTCCATGAAGAGGTATAATCAGTTCTGAGTGGGCATCAAAGGAGAAACTCCCTGTCCTAGAACTAGATATTCCAGTCCAAGGAGGAGCAGCAGCTCCCATAGGGAAGACAGACCAGCAAACAGCTAATAACCTTTCAAGACCTATTCTGTGGCAGTAAGGAAACCTTCAGTGATTCTCCAAAATGCTTTACTATTTGCCTATCTTTCAAGTGACAGACTGAGTTAACATTATGGCTTCAAGGAGAATGGACCTAGGTGAATAACAAACCTCAACCAAGAATTCTTGGTTTAATAAGCAAGGCATTCTCGGTCATTCCCATAGATGAATTCCCAGGCTAAACTCTATACCATTTTCTAACCAAAGGAAAAAAAAATAGTATACACATTTCAGAACTGAGAGATTCAGTACTTTGGGATTACCAGAAAATACAATGTAGATGACTGCATTTTTTTATGATGCCTTTGGAGAATGGGTATGCAAAAGACGCAGGAGGCAGAATGGCCTGAAGCAGAGATCAGCAACTATGGCCAAATTTGGCTGTTGCCTGTTCATGTAAATAAAGTTTTATTGGGACACAGCGGTGCTCATTCATTTCTATATTGTCTTTGGCTGCTGTAGCACTACAATAGCAGAGCTGAGCAGTTGCAACAGAGATCACGTGGCCTCTAAGCCTAAAATATTTACTGTCTGGTCCTTCACAGAAAAAGTTTGCTGACCCCTGTTATAAAATCTTGCACAATTTAGCTGGCCATGATTTTTTTCTTTAGTTTTTGATCAATGGTTTATGTTAACATGGTCAGAGTAACTCAAATAAGAGTGGGAGAGTCAAAGGGGGAGCCTGTACCGACGCATTCAACTATTACTGACAAATAGAGCACATTTCTAATAAGACAAAATATATAAAAATTCATCCTATTTAGGCATAAACTAATCTATCTCAGATCCATTAAGGCTAGTTTAGATACTAAAATCAATTCAACATAACACTGTTTGAAGGTGGGCAGCTGCAGATACAGAGAAATAAATTAGAGGCTTCTGGCAAAAGATGATGGTAGCTAGGAATAGGCTGGTAACAGAGGGGATGGAGTGAAGTTGTAAAGTTATTAAAATTATAATGATATGACATTTTCTTTCTGAAAATGTATCTAGTTCTGTGGAGTGAATCATGTACATGTTAAAGGCTTGGGACTCTAAAAGCCAGCACACATCACTCTGATGCCAGGACTTGAGTTTATTACATTAGATGGAATGAAAGAAGAGAATAGCATTGCAACCCAATGAATATCTCAGTCTCCAGGGCTCCCATGCATCTGCAAGACACTTGAGTCCCTTGAGTGATAAATGGTGATTAACTGAGCTCTCTTGGTTTACCTGCAAGGAGAATCTATTGTGTCATCATCGTGGGACGAACATACTGAAATAAGGGCTCATTTTTCCTTTCCTAGTTATCGTAAAGAAAATGGCCAGCAGACTCTAATATATCAGCAGTGCCTGTCTGCACGCAGGGACGGTGGTGTGTATGTGTCCTGGAGATAGCATTGCAGCGAGGTATTTCATCCAGGTGATATTTTATGGTCCTCCTCTTTGTCAACTATCACCACTGTAACAGTCTCTCTTGGATCTTATCAGCATTTCTAATTCAAAAGCTTGATTCTGACCTACCCCCAACCATCATAATAAAAGCAAGAGAGGAAAAAATAAAAGGGAAATTTAAACAAGCTGTAGCAAGTAAGAAGGCAGGTTTTCTGGCCTCCATGCCAGTGTCATAGTCACTGTAGGGGAGAGTAATCTGGGCATCCTGGCAAAAGTATGAAAAGAAGGACACCTTCCATGGGCCAGGGGTGAGATTAAGTAAAAGTCACCCAAACGGGAGACTTGAAAACGTGTCACAGGGAGCTGACTCATGCCTTTGGAAAAGCATCCAACATAGCAACATTAAGAATTATTTCAAAGCTGCCTGCTCTTTTGATAGAATAATTAGAGAATACATAACCTTATTTTAATTTACTTGAATTTAATATTGCTACCAAACTGTAACGTAAGTTTCAGGCAAATGGGGGAAATACCCCTGAGAAACTAGGAAGTCATTGCTCCTCTATGATCTGGCATGCACTGTGAGTCACCTGGTAGCTAGCCACAGCTTCAGATACACAAATTATCCATGGCGTTTATAAAAAATCCATGCACAATATGAAGAAGTATTTACATTATGGCATTTAAAGGGCACAAACATTCCTTATTCGCTCTCTTCTTTATGAGTGTGCTACAATTTTATTCACTGATATAAAGATGCTAAATGATTTCATCCAAAAGTCTAAGGAACACACTGCTAGGGAAATAGAGTTGTGTGTATGCATGCCTATGTAAGTGTGTGCATGTGCGTGTGTATGTGTGTTTGAATAAGACCTTAAAACTTAACATACCCAAAAGCTAGTTTCTCTGACCCTCTCCTTTGCTTTTTAAGTAAAGTGATGATGATTCAGGAGAATCTAGACTTCTCTGTGTCCATCAAAAGGCATCTGTAGTCAAGCTCTAATCCTGCCCTCAGATAGCCCCTGAACAGTCAGTGGAATGCTTGGGACTTTACTTCCAAGAAGGCTTCTCAGAAATGTGAAACTATCCCAGACGTAACTCAGAACAAACCATGGATTCAGATGATCAGGACGATCTAGAGTCAGTCAACATGAGTTCCAGGGAATGCACTGGTTGATCATTAGGGATCACTGATCCAGTAATGACACAAAAGCAGAACAGATCTCCTAGGCCTGGTTCAGACCAACACCAAATGAGGTATCCTTTCCTATATGGAGACGAGACTTCCCTCTGCCAGAGAATCTGGCTTTCCTAGTCAGTGTACAAAGATGTACAGAGCTAAACACAATTCTGCATACGTGCCCTCCCAGAGCCATCTTTAACTAGTTATCTCACAACCCCTCCAACCTCTATTCAATAATAAAGTCAATTGTTTGCATTGATTCATTTCAGTGTTTTGTTTTGTTTTTAATGAAACGGTTCTTTCCCCTAATCACATCGTGAGCATCATGAGGGCAGAAAATACATTTTTATTTTCTATGTCTTTCTCCATATAGACAGCTCAGTAAATGTTCAGCTGAGCACCTGACACAATGGTGAAAGCATCTTTGCATTTCTCAGCAAGCAACACTGTAGTGCAGACTGCAACATCTCCATCAATGTTCCATTTATTGTTTTTTGATTTTTGCTATGATTTTACTTTAGAAGAGTGTGTCTGAAACTGTGAGCCATGACAACATCTCAGGGGACCATGGGCACTCATTTATTTCATGTAGTTTACTAAAACAGTATTCAGGATAATTGCCAGCGAGCCTATGCAGCCCAAGGAGAGCTTGCTCTGTAGACCTGGAGGTGAGAGGTTTGTAATCCATTACCAAGGTCCTCAGTCCACTCTGCTTTTTTTACTTAGACTAGATTCAAACTGAAGTCCTAGATGTGGACACCACTCCCTCCCATTACCAGTTCCTTGAACAATTTGATTCCCATTAAACACCATTTTTACCCTTGAATTATCCAAGATGCCACCCTTCCAGAGAAACTCGTTTTCATTTTCCTGCCTTCTTCTCTACTCCTCAATGCAGTGACTGAGGGTCAGTGTAACGTTCAAGCTCTGCCCTTTGGGAGCTTGTCCCTTCATCGCAGTCTTCTAGGTCCACCTCTAAGTGAGCTGTACTACAATCACCATCCACTTTCAATTTGCACTAGACTTGCCAAATTGAGGATCTTTACATATCATTATATTTTTAAAATGATATCTTTATTTCTCCAAATCCATGTTGCATAAGTCAGAGTCAAGTCACAGAGGTTTTGCAATCAAGTATCTGCTGATTATACACTCTAGATAGGGTACTCTGTCAGACCCATCAGAAGCTAAAAAATATATTTAGCATTATTCAGTCCTTAAGAGTGTAAACTCCACCCTGGTATTGTGAAAAGGGCAATACTACTGGAACAAGAAGACACGGATCTAAGTTCTAGTTGTTTACTTAATGCAGATCCTGGGACAAGTCACAAATACTCTGGGCATAGTTTCCTCAGGTGTAAGACAGAGTTGGCATCACCGAGCTTGCTGGGTGGTGATGAAGGTAAAAAAAAGAGATGTTTGTGACGGCGATTTGAAAATTATGTGGCACTGAAAAAAAAGCATATCATTGCAAAATAGATGGGGACAAATACAAATAAAAACAAGCACACAGTTCCCTAAATTAAGATAGAAGAAATAAAAATAAACATCTATAGTCAGTCCTTGACAAACTGCCCAAGTGATTGGAGGCAGAGGTTGCATTATGTGTCCTTCAGGACTGAAAATGCCACCTTATTTGGGAGGGGTCAGGCCGGTGGTGGGAAAAAGGTGGTTTAGATCAGACAAATTCAAGCAATGAAGATGAGGAAGGAGGAATGGGGGAAGTTTAGAAGGTTGAAACTATGGGAATGAAAATGAAATTCAGTCTGAGAAAGAGAAAAATTGGAAAGACTTGGCATAAAAATGCTTTAGAATATCAACCAGCTGGTCTGGTCTCTAAAAAATCAGTAATTTTTCCGAGACACAAACTTTCGCATGTTCAGATAGTCTCTCAGGGCTCAACACATCCAAACAAAGAGAAAGCATGTTTAAGGTTCATAAACATGCTAAATCTTAGAGGATATTTTTTTTCTTGCCCAAAGGGCCCTCCCCATACCCCCAGCAAATGTTTCCTTGATAATGGCTCAATTACATTTATGGAATTTAGAAAACTATAGACTCAAAATAAATATAGATAAAATCCTTTATTCCCCAAGTGTGCCCTGCTGCTAACCCCCCTGCTTTCTGCTGTAGATATTTCTCTTCTAGCAGAAGAAGAACTTTAGCTGCTTAGAAGGACAATGGTTTGTGCAGCACTCACACTGGACCTTGGCCTAGAGGCTCAGAGGCCATCAGGGCAGACACCATCCAAGCAATGCTAGAGCACCCATGTTTCAGCAGTTAGCAGTTATCTTACTGTTGCCAACTAGTCATATCTATGTTCAGTAACACCTTTGATTCATTTACGGCAGTGATTAAGGTCAGAGGAAAGTAAAAACTTAGAAGAAGAGGGAAGGAAGTACTAGGGATACAGACAAGGAATTACAGGAGTGCGACTAAAGCTATCTACCAAGCCTCATCTTAGGAAGCTAGTTATAAGCAGAGACACCTTCCTTAATAGACAGCAGGATGCATTTCTGATTCAGTTGCCAAAGGATAACTGCTGATGAGCCATTCCACCTCTGCTCACCAGACAACCAGGTCCATCCAGGGAATGCACAAACACGTGCGTGCAGGGCATCTGAAATCCAAATGTCCATGACACACAGGTTTCATCTCCACACTGGTGAAGGACAGAAAGGATCAGGAGTTATGTGTCTACCCCAGAGGGAAACAACCAATGTTGAACCTGGGGGGCATACCTCTTGGAAGAGTAACAAAAGCTCTTTTTGGTTTGATTGTTGTCTGTTGATTATTTTTCTCCAATAGATACTTATCAGCTGCATTGTGTAATACAGAGGTTACAAACAGAACCTACAAACTGGATCAGACCCTCAGATGTATATTATTTTATGTTTTAAAGGGTGGTACTCATATTATCTTTTAAAATGTGACTTAGTTTTCAACATTTAAAAATCAGAAGGTCTCTCATGAATAGTTAGATTTCTAAGTTCTTTTGAAAATGGTACGATTTAGCAACCCTGGGATAATATTTCTAAAACACAATTAAAGGCCAGAGCTGATTGGAGGAGAAAGGCACAAGTTTCTAAATCACTACAGTCTCTACCACTCCCTATTGAATATTAGATGCAAAGTCTGAGTGTTGGTTTCCATTTATCACCAAGTTTTCCTCTCTCTCTCTCTCTCTCTCTCTCTCTCTCTCACTCTGTCGCTCTTTTTTGTTTTGTATCGTAAAGATGAAAGGGAAATATGTTTGTTACCATATGACTAGCAACTTATCTGAACCTCAACAAAGATAGATCAAGAGCCATGGGATTCAAAAAAAAAGAGAAAGTGCATTTTTTCTTATACCTCATTCCATTTTAATCAATTAAATTATCAGTCTGCCCTTTGTAGATTTTTCTGTTGTTTTTCTTTTTAAAACCCCTAACGTACTATAATAGTCACATGCTTTTGAGTAAACAGTTTTGGCTTTGGCTCTTAACTCTATCACTTACTGTGTGTTCTTGACCAAATTGTTTAGATTTTCTAAGCCTCAATTTTCTCATCTTTAATGTTGGGAGAATATTACCTACCACAAAAGCTTGTTATGAGGATAAAACAACATATGCAGGCAGCTAGCACATAACAGAAGATGCTCAAGGAATTGTCGTTTCCTTCCCCTTTGAAGAGTTGGGATGAATTAGGCAGACTCGATCATAAAATCACACACACATCTAAAGTGCCTGCCAAACTGTAATGACCCAACTGCTGCTTCAGAGAGATGGCTCAGCTCAAGGTTTTAATGCACTTTTCATGAACTGAAGCACATCAACAAAATCTATCACTGTTAGGCAGACTCATAAGAAGGTCTGATTTAAGCAAAATAGACTTCCTTCTGAGCCCTGAAGTATGATAGATAACTTCACCTTGACTTAGAGACACACCAATAGGAAATGTACACTTAGCCAATAAATAGCAGGATTAATTAATGCCAGCAAAGATAATGATAACAAAATGCATTATTGAAAGTTGCCTAAGAGCAGACCATTAAGTATAGAAAGGTACATGTAAATTTTATGCAAACTCAGGTTTAGTTCTGTGAGTTCATATACCTACATAGTTATAATCATCAAGAAAAATTTAATGTAGGCTGCTGCTCTAGAACTACCATTTAATTTTGAGCAGACTGTGATATTGAAAAAAAATTATTTAAGTTATATAACATACTTGCCAAATAAATAAAAAATGTTCATTGCAATATAACAGCTAGAGAAACAGAATCGCTGCTCTACCATGTTGAGGTTTAAGTGGGCAATAAATCATAGCTCTCTCCATTCTGAATTCCAAGCCAATTGAAAAATATACACAGGTTCAAAGGACAAGCAAACTTTATTGCTTGTGAAGCTGAATGCCGGAATTGATCTGGGTCTCAGACCAGGCCATATAAGGCTTCTTACTCATATGCCTTGTCCTCTTCTCTTCCCCATTGTCCCCTGCAAAGGTGAAACTGTCCTGGGCCTGGGTACACCCAGCAGAGGGAGAAGAACCCTCTGAACAGAAAGAAGAGAAGGAAGGGGTCTCACCATACATGTGCAGACCCTTCATCCAATTCCACCAATTAAATAAGGGATTGGAGAGAAGGCATTAGAAGTGTCACCCCTAAATTTTCTTTCCAGGGAACAGCCATTGCTTCATAGTATATATGTATAGATGGGGGAACCATCTCTTTTCTAACTTGAGAAGCCCAAATAAGCCCTCTCCAGGCAACCCTACCAATACAGATTGACCCATAAGAGAAGCTAGAGAGCCAATCCTCAGGCATCTAAAGGGGATTTGTTATTTGGAGGTTGGTATATGTTTGGAGGTTTGAAATATTTACTTTATGGTCATGGTGAAGCTGCCATCAACTAACTAGTTAATAACTACCACTGTTTCTGCTGAGTGCTGAAATTCTCAGCAACATGCAGCTGAAAGTCTTGGACTTCTGGATATTGGGGTGTCAGGGAAAATATCAGAAAGAGGAATGTTAAATATGACTTGTAAGCAAAGAAATTCCAGTCCTAATTGGTAAGACTTTAGCAGGCCCATGGAACTTTCTTTACGTCATGAACTTATGCCTCCATCCTAAGAGGCCCAGAGATCTGCTTTGCTGTCATTTACATCAGTGTGCCAGCCAAGACTCTTTAGCACAGCCCAGCTATGCTGTCAACCCCAAATCCCAAGGGATGAATATAATCACCGTACTTACTGTGATGGTCCAGGCAATAATGATACCCCCTTCCTGTAATGAAACTAAAATGCATGCGTCATTTTGGAGATGCTACTTGTTCAGGCAGAGTTGCCTGTCAGCTGTCTCTGGCTAAGCGATACAACCTACAATTTAGTTAACAAACTGAGACATCATAGAAATCAGTGCTTTTAACAGGCTTCCTTGATTCACTTGGGTTTTTCTGCCTGCCTTACATATCACTAGTCTCTGGCAAAGTCGCACTGGTGGGGAGGAGGTCCCGGTGGATTTGAAAAGACAAGAAAAAACAAAAAGGAGAAAAGAAGAAAAACCAAGAAGCTGGCTGAATTCTAAAGTGGAATCTGTCCTAGAAGTAGAAAATCCAGGAAAACCATTTGTTGGCTCCAGTAATTCTATTGTTGCCAGTTGGGCAAATGTCAAACTCTTCAGCCTTGCATCCCAGATCTTCCATTATCTGGTTCCAACCTTTATTCCCAATATTCTTGCCAAACTTTCTGAACCTTCTGCCCCAACCATAATCATTGATTAGTCTAGTCATTCACTTAGCAATCATGTATTGAGCACCTACCACGTACAAGATTTTATTCTAGGCATTAATTCCAAAATGAACAGACCATTTCTACCATTCAAGTACTGCTTGTGTTGATGCTCAGTCCCAAGGATGGAATGGATGGTGGCAACTATCAAGAAGAATGGAAATCGGACTGAATTCCAAGGGTCTAGTTTAAGAAAGAAGAGAATACAGGGAACTCATCTTATTATAAAGGCTTCCAGGGAACCACTTGATAGGATGATCTGTGAATTTTCTCAAGAGCTTTCACAGATGTTTATGATCTTTTTAAGGACAACAAAAAATAGGGAAGAAGTAGAACTGGCTTTAGGTTAGAGGAATATAAGAAGCCTTTATAATGGAAGTAGAATTTAAACACAGCCCTGAACATGGACAGAATGTGGATGGTCCAATTTGGATGCTTTTATATCAACAGTACTACAGAGATGCAAGATCTCTGAAACTAGGTTTGGAATCCAGGGAACCTGGGTTTAACCCTGGATTATTTCATATGAATCAAGTAACACTGAACAAGTCACTTACCCTATTAGCTTCTTATCTTAAAAATGGTAATAAAGGGCTTCCCTGGTGGCGCAATGGTTGGGAGTCCACCTGCCGATGCAGGGGACGCGGGTTCGTGCCCCAGTCCGGGAGGATCCCACATACCACAGAGCGGCTGGGCCCGTGAGCCATGGCCACTGAGCCTGCGCGTCCGTAGCCTGTGCTCCGCAATGGGAGAGGCCACAACAGTGAGAGGCCCGCGTACAGCAAAAAAAATAAAATAAAATAAAAATAAAAATAGGTCATAAAAATACTTAGCTTATGTAGTACATAGAGTAGTTATAAAAACTGAGATAATATATGTAAAAGTGCCTGGTAAATTGTAATGTACAATACACATATCAGAAGATCATTAGGTGCTCTACATTAATTGTTGATTTGATTTTAAATGTAGATGGCTGCTTCTTCTTCTAGCTTTTACTTTGATAAGTCTTAAAAGCTGCTTGCACCCTTTTAAAAACCTTCAACAGAAGCAGGAAATGCTTCGCTTCATACTTACCTATTTCTTTTATCATAAAAAAATCAAAGTGTTCCCTGGAAATCACCTCATTAATCTTTTGGAGGAAGGTAAGTTAGGGGACACATACTCTGTATGAATCTCGGTTTTACAAATGGAAGAACCTAACATAAACTTGCCCAAGCCACATAGTGAGTAAAGACAGCACCCAAAATGACCCAGGTATCCCAAAACCTTATTCTCCCAGGAGACATACAAGGACAGATTTGGCTTTCCAGTTCTGAAAGAAGTAATACTTTATTTAACTGTTTCTAGGCCCTGTTTTTTCATCTAAACAACAACCTAAAAAGAGATGCCAGGGCCTCCCTGGTGGCGCAGTGGTTGAGAGTCTGCCTGCCGATGCGGGGGACGCGGGTTCGTGCCCCGGTCCGGGAGGATCCCACGTGCCGCGGAGTGGCTGGGCCCGTGGGCCATGGCCGCTGGGCCTGCGCGTCCGGAGCCTGTGCTCTGCGATGGGAGAGGCCACAACAGTGAGAGGCCCGCATAACGCAAAAAAAAAAAAAAAAGAGATGCCAAACAGGATTTTGGGGGAGATAAGAAAGGAAAAAGGCATACGTAATATTTATGAAAGAAACTTAGTCCAGTGTCTGTAATACACCAAATGAAAAATAAAGGCTTTATTTTTTGCTTTACAGGAGGAAAATTTGGTTTATATAAATCTCAAGAGTGGTTGTCCTAACATATATGGAGTTGAGTGTGATGCTGAAAAACACTTAGATTGATCATTAGTAATAAATCTCAGAATCAATTATTTCATCAATCAATAAGCATTGGGCACATACTACATGCCAAGAATTGTGCTTGATCTTAAAGACATAAAGATATATAGGACACAGTATAGGTTTTCAACAAGTTTATAATTGAGTAGCTGAGATAAAACATAGACAAAATAAGAGGTAAAAAAATAGGAAGTGGTAAAGGCAATAATGTAGATAAACAAAATTCAACAGAGGGCTTCATGGAAGAGGTGACTGACAGGCTGGGTCATGAAAGACATCTAGGATTTCAACAAACGGAAAGAGTGGAAACAAGGTTGATGAAATTGCATCCTAAGCAACGAGACTAGCACGGCCAAAAGGAAAGATGAAGTCTAGTCAGTGGATGAGTTTGGCCAGAGCATAGTGTACACAATAGAGAGAAATGGTTTTGCTGGATAAAAAAGTAGGTTGAGGTTGAATCATGTTAGGCTTTGGGGGTTCTATTAAGGAATATCAATTGTCTTTAGTTGGTATTGGGAAGCCACTGAGTGAAATAACCATAAAATATAGTTTAGATAACATTTGAGCATGTTGTGAGCAGATGGAGAAGAGGCAGAGGAGGGGAAATATACCAGATAAAATAGAGATGAGGTAACAGATGGCATAAGATTCCAGGAGAGACCAAAGGGCAGGAGGCCAAAGGCACAGGTAGGTTCAGCTGTGGAGGGGTACAAGCCAATCTTTCCTCTGAGACAGAAAAGGAAGAAAGAATAGTAGCAGCTGCACTGTGATATAGTGAGATCACCCTAATTTGATAAATATATTTAAAAAGTACAATCATTTGTTAGAGACATTGCAGAAGGGATTTTTAAATTGAGTTGGGGCTCAACTGGGACATTTATGGTCCCTTCCAAATCTATGACTGGGGATGTACCAATATAGTCTTCATTTTCAAAATGGAGAAAGATCTGGGTTCATACAAATAATAGATTGGTCAACTTAATTAGAAGAGGAATCATAAAGTGGCAGGTGAAATTTGCTAACAGAAGGATTTTGTTCAACTGGCAAAGAGTCTTCTAGGCAAAAGATGAATATTTCTGTTCATTAAAAAAAAAAAAAAGTCTTCACACCCAGCTTCTGATCCAAACATTTATTACCTGCTTGGCCTTTATGAGCACTTCACTTTGTGACCTCTGGGCCTTAGAAAGTAAAGGGAGATGCAATGAGCTAGCACAGCTTCACTAAAAATAGTTATGCCAAAGTAATCTCATTTTCTTGAGAATACATTTACCAAGTGGGAAGTTCAGCAGAATGATGTGGACAGAGTGTAAAAATCACAACAAAGCATCAGACAAGGTCTTTAGTGATATCTCTGAGATCACAATGGAGAAAAATGGGGAACACACACATTACAAGGATTTATAGATGGCCCACTAAACAGATGGCCAGATATTGCAGGGCTGGCAGCAGGACTAAGTTTTAACAACTCCCAGCTCAACATTTGTATCAGTGACTTGGATGAAGAAAGAGAAGCCATGATTACAAGTTCACCTCTGTCTTACATAAGGGATGAATATCCTGAATGTCAGAATACAGATGCTACAGTGAGATTGGGAAAATAGATAATACAACTCAATGGAAGTTAGTTAAGATAAATAAAGAGTTACCTACATAAAGAAACAATTACATAAGTGTAGGATTAGGATGACTCAGTCAGAATGGAATTCAGGAAGAAGAGATGGCAATATTAGATGACCAGGTGCTCAATAGGATCTAGAAATAGAATAGAATCTCTACAAAAACTTTTATGTAAACTTTTTTTTAAAAATAAATTTATTTATTTATTTTTGGCTGCATTGGGTCTTCGTTGCTGTGCGTGGGCTTTCTCTAGTTGTGGCGAGCAGGGGCTACTCTTCGTTGCGGTGCGCAGGCTTCTCATTGCAGTGGCTTCTCTTGTTGTGGAGCATGGGCTCTAGGCATGCGGCTTCAGTAGTTGTGGCACACGGGCTCAGTAGTTGTATCTCATGGGCTCTAGAGTGCAGGCTTCAGTAGTTGCGGTGCATGGGCTTAGTTCCTCCACAGCACGTGAGATCTTCCCGGACCAGTGCTTGAACCCGTGTCTCCTGCATTGGCAGGTGGATTCCTAAGCACTGCACCACCAGGGAAGCCCTTATGTGACCTCTTGATGCATAATAGAAAAGTGTTGCTGTTGGAGACAGGAATAGTCTCCCTGTGCCTGGCAGAAGGCAGGCAAAGTGCAGAGCATCCTGCTCTCTAAACAGTTTGCTTCAGTAAACTCATCAATAGGCTTTAATGATAGTCCACAATAGTGTGGCAAGGATGGGGAAATACTTCCATGTCATTTGAGGAATGATTATGGAAACTAGAAAAGCAAAGACTTTAAGAGGGACATATGCTAGCTGCGATCATAAAGAACTACCCCAGGAAGAAAGGAGTACATGTTCCTTTTATTCCTGAGTGTAGACTTCTGAGGAGTGGGAAGAATGTACAGAGAGACAGATTTTGACTAAGAATAAATTTTTTTTTCTACCAGTAGAATATTCCCACAATAAGGCAGGCTGCCTTGCAAAATCATGGGAGAACTACCAGGAGAACTTCAGCAGCCAGTGAAAATGCATCTATCAGGACTGCTGTGGGAAGAATTACTAATTTGGAGGGAGGTCAAACTAGATGACCTCTAATATCTATCTGGAAGAGTCTAAACTTTGTCATCAAGTATAACCAAGGAGGTAACTAGGTTTGTTCATGTGGTAAATTGGGTTATTGTCCCATTTCTTCACTCGCTGGAATATTGTGTAACTTAGAAGTATCTTGCCGCTTAGGAAAAAAAATACCTTCCCATCTCATGACTACGGCTTTTCAACATGACCTGTCTGGCCAATAGGATGGAAGTGGATGTAATGCCAACAGAGGCTTTAAACATGCTTCTATAATTTGGCTTGCTTCTTTGTGCTCTAGAATGCACCGTGAAAAGTATGCCCCAGGAAACCACTGACCCTTCAGCCTGAGCCCCAGAATAAACGCACGTAGAGCAGACCTGAATCTAATTTCAGCCTGGAGTTAATCCTAGCTCAGCTGCAACCCAAAGAACAGCTACTGTGCTGCGTCCAGCTGAGATAAGCCAAACTTCAGTCAACCTGCAGGCCTATGAACATGGGAATAAATATTTGATATTTTAAGCCACTAAATTAGGGTGTGGTTTGTTATGCAGCATTATTAAGCAGTGACTAATTTACTCAGCTTCAGGCAACAAAAGACTCAAAAACTCTTTCTGCTACTGACTTCAAAGTTGTAACGCAAATGCAAAGAAATGGCTGTATAACATTTTTTCTCTATATATATTAAAGAAGAAAATGCCAAGTGATAGCCCTTCTTTGCATCTAATTTAAACCTTTGAACTTGGAAAATTTTGATATTGCAACCCATTCTAAGCAGCCACTGATAATACAGAAGGAAACTTAGCTGACTTTCCTTAGTCACTAATAGAAACACTTTTCTTAACTTAAAGTCAATGGTAGTATCCTCTGGATACGTTATGAGCTTAGAAGACTTTTTCTATTCAAGACCATTAGTCTATTTTGCTGTTGGTAAATCAGTGGTCAGAATTATTCCTGTTTCCTCTACATCATGACAATATAATTTGTACTTTGTCTCTCTTAAGAATGGATGGACCATGTCAAGTAGAAACATAAATCACCAAGAAGCTTCCCATGTTTGAACTAAAGCCAAGCTTGAACTTTAGAAGAGTATAAATTGTTTTCAGGAAATTCAACTTTCCAGCAAGGCCAAAACTTGTTTTGTTTATAGGAGTTAAAATATATAGAGATACTTTGGGTACTACATTAAGGACTTTGCAAAGATCCTATTGGTAATCAGTATAAAAAGAGAAAGGCCAATTTTTTAAAACTTAACCAAAAGGAGCAGTAGTACCAAGATGATGAGCAACATGTAATTTGTCCATCATAAGGATCCAACACATGCTTCTTGATAATGGTCTAGTTAGTGTGGACATTGGGAATGGGAAGACTACTCATTGCTAGTTCAGGAAAAGACTAACTCCCAACATAATACATCTCCTTTGCTTGAATCTAAAAGAGAGTATCAAAATTAGATATCATAGAATTGCTGAAAATAGCCATATAAAAGCATCCTTATTCACCTAAAATCACATACAAGCAATGCCCTACAATAATTTGCCAAATGATTCTATCATTAAAAGCAAATAATTCCATCCCACAACTGGAAATACTCAAAATCCAAGGAAAAATCAATTCACTATTTTACAAATTTAATTTGAACTCTGAAGCTTATATAAATTCTCCCTCCATTTCTTCTTCTTCTTTTTTTTAAACATCTTTATTGGAGTATAATTGCTTTACAATGGTGTGTTAGTTTCTGCTTTATAACAAAGTGAATCAGTTATACATATACATGTGTTCCCATATCTCTTCCCTCTTACGTCTCCCTCCCTCCAACCCTCCGTATCCCACCCCTCTAGGTTGTCACAAAACACCTAGCTGATCTCCCTGTGCTATGTGGCTACTTCCCACTAGCTATCTACTTTACGTTTGGTAGTGTATATATGTCCATGCCACTCTCTCACTTTGTCACAGCTTACCCTTCCCCCTCCCCATATTCTCAAGTCCATGCTCTAGTAGGTCTGGGTCTTTATTCCCGTCTTACCCTTAGGTTCTTCATGACCTTTTTTTTTTTTCTTAGATTCCATATATATGTGTTAGCATACGGTATTTGTTTTTCACTTTCTGACTTACTTCACTCTGTATGACAGACTCTAGGTCCTACCACCTCACTACAAATAACTCAATTTTGTTTCTTTTTATGGCTGAGTAATATTCCATTGTATATATGTGCCACAACTTCCTTATCCATTGATCTGTTGATGGACTCTTAGGTTGCTTCCATGTCCTGGCTATTGTATATAGAGCTGCAATGAACATTGTGATACATGACTCTTTTTGAATTATGGTTTTCTCAGGGTATATGCCCAGTAGTGGGATGGCTGGGTCGTATGGTAGTTCTATCTATAGTTTTTGAGGAACCTCCATATTGTTCTCCATAGTGGTTGTATAAATTTACATTCCCACCAACAGTGCAAGAAGGTTCCCTTTTCTCCACACCCTCTCCAGCATTTATTGTTTGTAGATTTTTTGATGATGGCCATTCTGACCGGTGTGAGATGATATCTCATTGTAGTTTTGATTTGCATTTCTCTAATGATTAATGATGTTGAGCATTCTTTCATGTGTTTTTTGGTAATCTGTATATCTTCTTTGGAGAAATGTCTATTTAGGTCTTCTGCCCATTTTTGGATTGGGTTGTTTGTTTTTTTGTTATTGAGCTGCATGTGCTGCTTGTAAATTTTGGAGATTAATCCTTTGTCAGTTGCTTCATTTGAAAATATTTTCTCCCATTCTGAGGGTTGTCTTTTGGTCCTGTTTATGGTTTCCTTTGCTGTGCAAAAGCTTTTAAGTTTCATTATTTCCCATTTGTTTATTTTTGTTTTTATTTCCATTTCTCTAGGAGGTGGGTCAAAAAGGATCTTGTTGGGATTTAAGTTACAGAGTGTTCTGCCTATGTTTTCCTCTAAGAGTTTTATAGTGTCTGGCCTTACATTTAGGTCTTTAATCCATTTTGAGTTTATTTTTGTGTATGGTGTTAGGGAGTGTTCTAATTTCATACTTTTACATTTATCTGTCCAGTTTTCCCAGCACCACTTATTGAAGAGGCTGTCTTGTCTCCACTATATATTCTTGCCTCCTTTATCAAAGATAAGGTGACCATATGTGCATGGGTTTATGTCTGGGCTTTCTATCCTGTTCCATTGATCAATATTTCTGTTTTTGTGCCAGTACCATACTGTCTTGATTACTGTAGCTTTGTAGTATAGTCTGAAGTCAGGGAGCCTGATTCCTCCAGCTCAATTTTTCATTCTCAAGATTGCTTTAGCTATTCGGGATCTTTTGTGTTTCCATACAAATTGTGAAATTTTTTGTTCTAGTTCTGTGAAAAATGTCAGTGGTAGTTTGATAGGGATTACATTGAATATGTAGATTGCTTTGGGAAGTAGAGTCATTTTCACAATGTTGATTCTTCCAATCCAAGAACATGGTAGATCTCTCCACCTATTTGTATCATCTTTAATTTCTTTCATCAGTGTCATAATTTTCTGCATACAGGTCTTTTGTCTCCTTAGGTAGGTTTATTCCTAGATATTTTATTCTTTATGTTGCAATGGTAAATGGGAGTGTTTTCTTAATTTCACTTTCAGATTTTTCATCATTAGTGTATAAGAATGCCAGAGGTTTCTGTGCATTAATTTTGTATCCTGCTACTTTACCAAATTCATTGATTAGTTCTAGTAGTTTTCTGGGAGCATCTTTAGGATTCTCTATGTATAGTATCATGTCATCTGCAAACAGTGACAACTTTACTTCTTCTTTTCCGATTTGGATTCCTTTTATTTCTTTTTCTTCTCTGATTGTTGTGGCTAAAACTTCCAAAACTATGTTGAATAAGAGTGGTGAGAGTGGGCAACCTTGTCTTGTTCCCGATCTTAGTGGAAATGGTTTCAGTTTTTCACCATTGAGGACAATGCTGGCCGTGAGTTTGTCATATATGGCCTTTATTATGTTGAGGAAAGTTCCCTCTATGCCTACTTTCTGCAGGGTTTTTTATCATAAATGGATGTTGAATTTTGTCAAAAGCTTTCTCTGCATCTATTGAGATGATCATATGGTTTTTCTCCTTCAGTTTGTTAAGAAGAAAGCTGGAGTAGCAATTCTCATTTCAGACAAAATAGACTTTAAAATAAAGACTATTGCAAGAGACAAAGAAGGACACTACAAATGATCAAGGGATCGATCCAAGAAGAAGATATAACAATTGTAAATATTTATGCACCCAACATAGGAGTACCTCAATACATAAGGCAACTACTAACAGCCATAAAAGGGGAAATCGACAGTAACACAATCATAGTAGGGGACTTTAACACCCCACTTTCACCAATGGACAGATCATCCAAAATGAAAATAAATAAGGAAATACAAGCTTTAAATGATACATTAAACAAGATGGACTTAATTGATATTTATAGGACATTCCATCCAAAAACACCAGAATACACATTTTTCTCAAGTGCTCATGGAACATTCTCTAGGATAGATCATATCTTGGGTCAGAAATCTAGCCTTGGTAAATTTAAGAAAATAGAAATCATATCAAGTATCTTTTCTGACCACAACACTATGAGACTAGGTATCAATTACAGGAAAAGATCTGTAAAAAATACAAACACATGGAGGCTAAACAGTACACTACTTAATAACAAAGTGATCACTGAAGAAATCAAAGAGGAAATCAAAAAATACCTAGAAACAAATGACAGTGGAGACACGATGACCCAAAACCTATGGCATGCAGCAAAAGCAGTTCTAAGAGGGAAGTTTATAGCAATACAATCCTATCTTAAGAAACAGGAAACATCTCAAAAAACAGCTTAACCTTGCACTTAAAGCAATTAGAGAAACAAGAACCAAAAAAAACCCAAAGTTAGCAGAAAGAAAGAAATCATCAAGATCAGATCAGAAATAAATGAAAAAGAAATGAAGGAAACCAGAGCAGAGATCAATAAAACTAAAAGCTGGTTCTTTGAGAAGATAAACAAAATTGATAAACCATTAGCCAGACTCATCCAGAAAAAAGGGAGAAGACTCAAATCAATAGAATTAGAAATGAAAAAGGAGAAGTAACAACTGACACTGCAGAAATACAAAGGATCATGAGAGATTACTACAAGCAACTATAGGCCAATAAAATGTACAACCTGGAAGAAATGGACAAATACTTAAAAAGCACAACCTTCCGAAACTGAACCAGAAGAAATAGAAAATATAAACAGACCAATCAACAAGCACTGAAATTGAACCTGTGATTAAAAATCTTCCAACAAACAAAAGCCCAGGACCAGATGGCTTCACAGGCAAATTCTATCAAACATTTAGAGAAGAGCTAACACCTATCCTTCTCAAACTCTTCCAAAGTATAGCAGAGGGAGGAACACTCCCAAACTCATTCTACAAGGCCACCATCACCCTGATACCAAAACCAGACAAAGATGTCACAAAGAAAGAAAACTACAGGTCAATATCACTGATGAACATAGATGCAAAAATCCTCAACAAAATACTAGCAAACAGAATCCAACAGCACATTAAAAGGATCATACAACATGATCAAGTGGGGTTTATTCCAGGAATGTAAGGATTCTTCAATATATGTAAATCAATCAACGGGATACACCATATTAACAAACTGACAGAGAAAAATCCATTTGTTCTTGTTCCATCTATTGAACAAACTATTGCTGTTTGCTTTCTACTCCAAAGAATTACATTATATGGGCAACAAAATGAATAACCTCAGCAATATCCCTCCATGGATACCTGTGCTGTTCTAAATGTCCAATTGCTACTAAAACCATTCCTTCAGAAGTCTCTGAAGCACCCGATTCATTCCTCTTTCCCTGAGATGAAGCGAATGGGAGAAGAGTTTATTATCTGAAATGGAAGCCAAAAGGTAACAGCCTCTATTCAAGGTCATTTCCAAAAGCACGACATCTGGTTCTCTAGCCATAGCTGCTCTTTCCTTAGCTACCCTTAAAAAAAAAAAATCATGACTTCAGCTACTTCAGATCACCTAAACTATTCCCAGCTGGAAGCCTCTTTGTAATCTAATGCAAGAGGTTGGTCCTCAATTTGTTTCTTCTCCTCCAGCAGAAATAAGTTCACACCCCAGTCAAGACTGTCATCCCCATCTATGTGTCCTTTCTTTGTCTGCGTCCCTCCCCTTCATCTGTTCACTGAATTCACCAATCATGAGAAAGTCTTAATGACAGTTAAAAAATTTAATTTCAGACATGCATTTAAACTACTCTATGAAATAACCAAAGCCAACTTAGGACTCAGCCACAACTATTCAAAAAGTTTTCTCTTCCAAAAAAGTCGTAATTGCTAACCTATCCAATGTCTCTTTAAATGCTGTCTTGAGGAAACATCTGTCAGTGCTTAAAATGCACTTTTTGTTCCTGGTTATTTCTTTGGATACATGCAATCATATATCTGAGTGTGAGTCAGGTGGTAGGGGAGGGAGAGAATATGGAAATAGGGGAGTATGTGTGTGAAGGAGGCCCGTGACACAGAACCAAGTCTCAGAGAGATGAAAGGCCAGGGAAGGGTGAGTTACCATCTTGCTTGTTCCTCCCCTGGCAATTCAGTTCCATCCAAATAACTCTCGATTAATGTACCAAGCCGAGAGATTTCACATTTCCTCCTAAAGATCATTCTGACAGCTCACCAGCTGTTCTATGCTATTTTTTGCCATGATGGCATGGATAAGCCACAGAGCCTTCTCCTTTATTCCGCCACCAGCAATGCGGCCTGCTGTTCAGTGCTCAAAGTCTGTTCCTCAACCCAAACTCTACTATCTTGTCCATTTCCCACTCACCTTGCACAACAGTGATTTTAAGACTTATCAGTATGCAGTCCCTTGAGGAAACCTAGATGGTAGTGGTGACTGAGATGGCTGCATGGAAAATATAGTTAGGTGTATAAGTATATTTTTATACAATAATTATTAAAAAAAATATAAATATCTATACACTGCAAATACCTATATCTTTAACCATTTTCAATACTTGAAAAGAGGGCCATAAAGCAGAAAGAATGTGGGTATTGAGGGGGACAGACCTGGATTTTGAATTCCTGTTCTCTTTTCTAGCTAGATGCTTCTCTGAGTATCAGTTCTCCATCTGTAAAATGGGTTTTTCCTTCATCTGAAGAAATCAAGAAGCTTGAATGAGACCACAAAACAACTAGAAAAGGGACCAGAACTTGAATGTGAATTTCAGAAATCCTAGCTCAAATTTTTCCTCTATTTAAAGACTATCTCATGAAGTAAACAAAAAAGAGATTGAAGGAGCATGGGGCTCGATTTACACACAAGCCGAACAGCACAGTTATCTGTTTTTCAAGCTCATGGCATGTTAGAGCCTCTGACTAGAAAGAAGGAGGGTGAGAGACATTTGTCCAGAGGTAAATGTCATTCATAATACAAGAGACAGCACTTGACACAGATATAAGAATGAAAAATGAGTGTAGAGGTATGGATGTATATAATATAGGAGTACATTTTCTATATCCTTCATCAGACACTTAGAGCATCATAATTACAACAATATAAACTTCATAACTTGGCTCTGGGGTCAGGGGTTTCAACCAGACATGGAAGAGCTGATAAATCTCAGTCTTACTTTCTTGATCTCCTACTTGTTTGCTGCCAGCCCCTGGGTCCTTTTCTCTGAGAATATCGAGGACTTCCACCAGGCCTGGGGGTGTCTTCAGTAAGATTCCCTTCCCACTGCACCGCTTGGTGACTGTATGCTCAGCCTGTGCTCACCCTCACTACCCTGCTCCGCTCTCGTTCCCACTGCTCTGAATATGCCGAGGTTTAGGGGAAGTGAATGTGCCTTCACAGTGCACTGGGGCTCCCATATCTGAACCATAGTAAGTTCAGGACACTCTGATTCTAAAGCGAAGGATAACAGTAGTAATAATACCAACCCTTTCTTAACACTTCAACTGTGTGAGGCATCGAAGTGCTTTCAATACACGTGAATTTGATCCCCATATCTACTCTATGAGGTAGATATTATTATTATCATTTTACAGATGATGAAACTTTCCCCAAATCACACAGCTTGCAAGTGGAGGAACTAAGATACAAACCCAGGCTGTGTGGCTGCACTCTTAACACCTGTACTATCGTGACTTGTATGCCATCCACTGCACATATTAAAACCAGAAGCTCAATGTTTTATCACTTAAGAGAGCATCAACCAGCTATATGGTATTACTTCTGTGCTGTGTCCTGGTCATCCACCTGACGATAAATAGTTTAGTCCAGTCATTTATCCTTTCTGAGCTGTGAAATGAAAAGACCAGACCAAAGGTCCTCAGACGCCTTTGCTCAATTGGCCATCTCTGCCCCTTTGGTGGAGGAGTCTAAGTCCCTGGGGTGTTACTGCATTTGCTGCTTGAGCTCCTCCTGTCTCCCCCTGCACTGACAGTCAGAGGACACTGTGGATGCAATGGCCCAGCATTTTACACTCAGTGATATCTGGACAGAGTTAGTGTTTCCCTTAGGGAATACTCACTTTGATTTCTAGATCAAGTGACACATCTGTGATGTTTCTGCTCTCTGAATATATAATCAAAAGATAATCTCAGGGCTTCCCTGGTGGCGCAGTGGTTGAGAGTCCGCCTGCTGATGCAGGGGACATGGGTTCATGCCCTGGTTCGGGAAGATCCCACATGCCTCCGAGCAGCTGGGCCCGTGAACCATAGCCGCTGAGCCTGCACGTCCGGAGCCTGTGCTCCACAACGGGAGAGGCCACAACAGTGAGAGGCCCGCGTACCATGAAAAAAAAAAAAAAAAAAAAAAGATAATCTCAGAGAAGGCATTTGGGTCTCTACCTTCTTGCTCTAGGTTAGGTGCTTGAAAGATGAAAGACTTAGGCTTCACTTTGTCAAAGGTCAACCCACACAGTCTGCAGGACACAAAAATTATCCCAAATGATGAGGTACTGACCATGGCAGCAGAGTGTGATGTGACAGGAAGATTATCCTAGGGCCACCAGTCAAAGAGATAAAATCCCTGGATTCCCCCCCAACACCTCAGCATGTTAGCAATGATATACTTGGCGACTATGGGCATCAGCCCACAGAAATTCTGAAGAAGCACAGTTACAATGTGGTGTTATGGGCTGAATTGTATCCCCTCAAAAGATATGTTGAAGCCCTCATCTCTGGTACCTGAGAATATAACTTTATTTGGAAATAGGGTCTTTGCAGATATAATCAAATTAAGATGAGGTCATTAGGGCACACCCTAATCCAATATGACTGGTGTCCTTATAATAAGAGGGAAAAGCCATGTGGAGAGAGAGACACACAAAGTAGAGTGCCTTGTGATGAAAGAGGCAGAGACTGAGTGATGCAGCTGTAAGCCAAGGAACACCAAGGACTGATGGCCGTCACCAGAAGTCAGGAAGGGGCCAGGAAGGATTCTACCCAGAGCCTTTAGAAGGAGCATAGTCCTGCCTTGATTTTGGACTTCTAGACTCTAGACCTATGAGATAATACATTTTTGATTTAAGTCACCTAGTTTGTGATATGTTGTTGTAATATCTTGAGGAAACTAACACACTTTGTGAACCACAGCCCCACTCAGTTCCTGGATTATTGTTTGGTCTTAGATAAATTTCTCTTACCTTTCAGGTCTGCAGATTCAGGCAAGAGTTGAACCTTGATGTTCCTGTTATCAAAGCCTGATCAAGAAGCACAAAATGGGTCTTCTAACTCAGCTAGTGCTTTCACTTGTTTGTTTTCTTTTTTAACTCTGGTTTTCATCTTCTTTTGTTTAATATAAAACCAGTGCTCTTTAGGCAGGTTGGCGCTGTGATGTGTATGAACAGTAAAGTAAACAGGAAAGAGCATGGAGGCCGACAGAGGCAGACAGACCAGGAAAGGCCTGGAAGGGATCCAGCTCATTGGCAGAATGACCATGGATGTACTCAGCAACTACTTTGAGCCTCTGTCTCTTTATTTGTAAAATGGGCACCATCAAAGGAACTTCACAACATTTTTGTGAGTTTTAAATTTCTAGCTTTGCAGAAACTGGCCTACTTCCTCTTCAGGCATTGTACATCCCCAAAGCAACACAGTATCAAAAAACAAAAAGGTAATGGATTTTTCGGACATTATTTCCACTTGGATCTAAACCAACTCTAGTGCCCTTATGAGGCTTTTCCCTCATGTAACCTGTCAAATACAAGACTGGAGAGGTTGCAGATACAAATTAATCTCTCTCTCTCTCACCCTCTCTCTGTCAGTCTGCCTTATTTCCTGAACTAATACCTGTCTCCCCCTATTATTCAGCCTCAGTCCTAGACAATGTGAGATAGATAGGATACACTGTGCCAAAGTGAGTTAGCCGGTAGGATTGCTATGGCTAGCTATCTCTTTTCTCTTTATTCTCTAGATGAGAGTAGCATATATTTTACCTTGTGTCTTTCCCCAACCACAGCTGTTTTTTGTAGAAAAATCATTTTTTGTGAAGGGCACATTCTCCACTGAAATAACGTTCTTTGGTAAGGGCAATATGTAGTAACGGCAGCCTAAGATCTTCTTCTTTTTCTTCTTTTTTCAATTTGGTATGGTTTTGTGTGTGTGGCATATTACTTGGCACATCAGAAGTGACACTGGATAGAGTAAAAGGCACTGAGAAGTTCACATGGCAGAGTTTCTGGGGGCATAACCCATCCTGGAGTGGCCCAATTTGGCCTAGGTGAATTCCTACAGCTGGATGGCCAAAACTCCATTAGCAAAGGTTAAAAACACAGCCAGTTAGTTCACCCAAGAGTGGAAGAAAAGTTTTGGTTTTATCTTTCCATGGGGACAAGAGGAACATCAGTTGGCAGAAAACAGCACAGTTCTGTTGCCATCCATTCTTCTGCTCATGTTGTTTCTTTCCCATTTCCAAAGACTGTCTCATTATCTGTCACATTATAAATATTCCTTCGAGGCTTTCCAAACAAATCCTCTTAAATGCTTGAGTCTAAGAAATAGAACAGCAGAGATAGGGTGTTTCCCATATTTCCTGAAGTATCAACTACTTTGTTAAATATTTACTGGGCACCTATATTATGTGACACGTTAAGCAGCTAGATGTTACACAGGGTGCATAAATGAGGGAGATATAGCCCTACTTCTCAGGGAGTAAGTGTGCCCACAGGAGGTGAGTAGAAAGAATCAATGAAGCATGGACAAAAATAATTGGAACCGAGGAGGAGTGATACAATTGCTATGGTGCCCACATGACGGCAAGGTTCTATTGGGTCAGACTTACCAAGACACAGCTCATAGAGAAGTCTGTATTTGATAGGGGAAAAGAGAAACGGGTAAGATCTTATCCACCTGGGAGCATGAGTTACACTGGTGAAACAAAGGTGACTTAAATCCTGTCCCTACCACCCATCCTTCTCACGTCAGCCCCTCTGCAACCTGGGCCTGTGTTTCCAGATTGAGGCACTGATGACATTGGAAGGCAGGTTGTGGAGTGTTCAACAGAATGGGCTTCAGACTCAGGTAGACCTCACTCTGAATCCCAGCACTGCCAGTTACTAGCATTTAGTCTCAAGCAAATTCTTTGAATGTTCTATTTCTCAGTTTCCCTACTTGAAACTTGATGGGAATGATAGCTACTCTGTCAGATTGTTTAGTATTTTGAGGTAATATGTGTAAAATATCCACTTTAGTTCCTGGCACACAGTAAGAGTACAGTGGTAGTACTAGAAAAGTTACGTAGTTTAGAAGTCAATCTATGGCTTTGAAAACAAGCCTGCGTAAGACTGATCCAGGTTTTGCAACTCACTAGCTGTGCTAAATCTTGGAAGACTGGTTAATTTCTCTAAATCTTGGCTTCATCACTACTTCTTAGCACACATGCGAGGACTGAATGAGATAACATACGTAAACTAATTCAAACATTGGGACTAGAACGTGCAATGGACTTAATAAATTTATTATTCTTATTGTTATTTAATAAAGGTCATAGGCAAAGATGGGAAAAATAGAGGTATAATTTTCTTTTTTATTATAAACTTGGGTTTTGTAAAATGTGAGACTGTCGATGATTATTGTCGGTGAACAACCATACACTTCAGGAGCCAGCCTCTGCTTCCCTCCTCGTGTTCCCTTTCTCACTCTGCTCTTGCCACCCTGGCCCCATTGTTTCCACATTTGCAGGCTTCTCCTTCCTCTGTCCTCAATTGCCTTCTTCCAGGTCTGCTTTTATTGGCCCATCTCATCTCTTAGATTTCAAGTGGGATGTCTCCTCCTTCCAGGGGTCTTCTCCAACCACTGAAGTACCTCTGCCTTGGTTCAGTTCCTTTGCACTCTAGCACTTATGGCTACTGGCAACTGATTTATGATTTACCTATTTATCATCTGCCTCTTCTCACTAGGATATGGCATACATGGGACAGGAACATTGTCTGAGTCGTTCCCTTTAGACCCCTGCCTGAAACATAGTAGGCACTCAGTAAATAAACGACTGGGTGAATGGTTGACACTAGAGGAGACCTTTTCAGCAAGTACATGATACAGAGGTTGTTTCTTCCTTGGTAAAAACCAGGGTGGCTGCAAAAAATGGCTCCTATCCCTGCAGTTTATAGCAGGGAGACAACTCAAGCAGAGAAACTGTGAAGAGCATATATATACTAAAAGATTCAAGCATCCCCAGATTTAAATACACCTGTACAAGGGTATATTAGGAACTACAATAGCAAGAGATATAAATATTGAAAACTTTGAGCATAAGGTTTGAACATTGAGTGATAATTGCAAGCAGAGAGATGGAGATGTTTTTGCTCCTGGTCTAAATTCCTTATTTATGGAAGGGATATTTTCCTGTAAAATGCCCTGGAACTTAGAAGAGAATCAGTGTATGACACATAAAATAAGGAGATAAGGGAACAGGAATCCCAACACAGCTAGAACTGTGTTGAAAATTCCCCAGCCCTACCTGGTTAAGATGCTTACCAGCTCCTTAGTGAAGAGAAGTGATTTAATATCAGCCACACACTGGGTTATGTGTAATTTGGTACGTAAATATCCATCAAACCTCAGTATCACACTCTCAACTAACGCAAGTCCCAAGTAGAAGAAACTCCTTTTATTTTTAACTTGAACCACGTGGACCAAAAGGACAAGAATCATCGATTCCAAAACCCAGTATGGGTAAACCCAGCAAACACTACCCTCCTTGGAGAAATGTTTTCTGAACCAGGCTCACTCTGTTTTGTGTCACATGTTACCAAACCTTAGCACTTTCTTTCTACTGCTGGAAGTTTCAAAAATGAGCAGGCTCAAAGTTGTCCTTATGCTGGGGTAGGGGGAGCGCAAGAATGTTTTTCTTCATGGTTTTGCAGCACATGGTTTTGCTAATAGAAAGCAGCAGCATTCACTAGGACCACAATGGTGCCATTTGTCAAATTACTATTCCAGTGAGTTAAATTATGCCCCCATGGACATTAAAGTTAATCTTTCTCCAAAGAGCCCCATTTCCACCCAGGAAGGAACTTATTTGCATTGCAGGAGCTGACTCTGTGTTATTATGTTTCCACAGCAGCTAGGTTCATAGGTTAACCACATGGTGTGTTAACAACAGTTTCTTTTCATGCTTTTAAAATTACTTTCATTTCATTAGCTACCTCCTTGCTCTTTAATTAGTCTCTGTTCAGGTTTTGTTGCTGCTGTCATCAAATTTCTATCAGGGGAAAGGGCTGCTATCTCTAAGTCAGTGTGTTTATACAGCAAGCGCACGTGCGCGCGCGCGCGCGCACACACACACACACACACACACACACACCTTCTCTATGATCACGCCTTGGTAAGCTCAGCTGGATCATGCCCATCTCTTTGTCTTTCTTCTTCCTTGTTTAAGCCTTTGGATATCATCTTCCTTCAACCTTTGCACACCACTTTGCCTTCCTGCTTACCTCCCACCAGCAACCTCCATACAATGACCGTCTCCCTCCTGGAATCTGAGACTCCACAATACCCACATAGCTTGTGCCTTTAATTAAATTCTAGTCCCCTACCACCCCTGTCAAGATTCACAGATACCCTGAAAGGTTCAACATTTATTAACCAGGGCTCTGCAAACTCTCAAGCTGGAATACTTAGAAGAGGATGGGTGGTAAAATCGTGACGTATTAGGATTTCTAACAGTTCTGTGATCATGCTCTCAAGGGAGATGTCTCGGGACCAGCAGAAAGCCAGTCAGGTCTAAGGGAAGATGAGCATTATAAACAACCATAATGACCCAGTACAGTGTTACATGTATTTTTAAAAACTCAATTTCTTTTTCTTCTTCCCTTCCCTGGGAAATTGAATATGGTCTCACTTTCTCCCCCACTTTCTCCTTCCCTTTCCTGATCTCTGTCTCCCTCCTTAACCAAGTAGAAGAAATCAGAATGATGTTAAAGTAAATAAACCCTCCAATTCACTTTTGATCATATTGATCCTATTTCTCTGAGAGTAATATGTCAATTAGCCATCACTTTAAAATGCTTTGGATTTCTATAATTTCTTATTAAGTTTCAAAGAGGAGAAACGGTACTGAGAACAACTTCCCAATGGAAAAGAATGTGAAAAATGGATCTAATTCAAATAACCATTGAATTTCTAAGACGGAGAAGAACTCAGTAGTTATCAAGTACAAAATGCATCTGAGAAATAAATTCCTTCAATAACCCTGGAAAGTGTCTGTCCTTCCTTTTTCTTCAATACCTCCAGTGGTGGGAAACTCCCTCTCCTATGAAGAGCCCATTGGAGATTTAACCAGCTCTTGGGGATGCTACAACTTCTACCTACTGCTGTTTTTTGAGGTCTCCTAGAACAGGTCTAATGGCCTTTTTCCTGGGAAGTCTTCTTTCTTTGGGTTAATATTCCAGACTTTTGACTTCACTCTTGCCCATGTGCCTGGCCACGGGAACCTGCTCTGTTACTGCCAGCATGCTCTCAGCAGCAGGCTTGGCTGCAAGATGTGCTTGAGCTTCTGAAAGGGCTGTAGAACATAACTCTCCTCCTCACTTCCAGGCCCTGTCCTTACCTGGGTAAGTTAGGCCTGGCCTGCAGAAGACCTGGGTCAAGTCAAAACCCTCACTGTCTAAACCCTCTGCCAAACCCAAACAGAAGAATCTTCAAGTTGGTTGAATACAGACATCATCTAGAGACACAGAAACTTCAAAGACCCACACAATTGACATATGAGAAAAGGAAGTGGATACTTCTAAAAATATCACAGGAACTGTATGAGGAAAACGTGGCTCTTAACTTGTACTGAGCCAAAATCTGTCTTCCCACAAGAGCAGAATTTAAAAGGAGAAGGAGTCATGGATATTCAGTCCACTATTCTTGATTTATTATATAAGAAAAAAATATTGTTTCCAATTTTCCTCAAAGGTGAGATCCTTGACTATTTAAAAATTTTAAACCTTTAAACTGTCCTCTCATAAGGAAAAATCCATGCCTTCTTAGTTCAAAACTTTGCCTACAAACTTTTTATTATCTTGCATTCCAAAGAAGTCTCAGTGCTTCCTTCTCTATTAATAGATTTGTTAAAAGGAAACCTACTTTTTTCCTTTTAATTTTTTTTTTTCCAGTATGAGGGCCTCTCACTGTTGTGGCCTCTCCTGTTGCGGAGCACAGGCTCTGGACGCACAGGCTCAGAGGCCATGGCTCACAGGCCCAGCCGCTCTGCGGCATGTGGGATCTTCCCGGACCGGGGCACGAACCCATGTCCCCTGCATCGGCAGGCGGACTCTCAACCACTGTGCCACCAGGGAAGCCCTAATTTTTTTTAATATAGTAAGAAGGAGGACAAAATCCAATTCCTTAGATTTTAAAGAATCCTAAAATGGATTTTTTAAATGCCACTATTAAGACTCCACAAATACAGTCACTACCTACATTGAAAATTGTCATGCTATACACTAACAAAATTGTAGGTAATATTCTTTTCAGCTACCATGTCTTGAGTACCTCCTACATGTCAGCACCCATCCTAGCAGCTTTGTATATATCATTTAATCCTCTAACAACCTGATGTTAGTTACTATCATTCAAACTTTGAAAATATAGCAACTGAAGTTCAGTGAGGTTAATAACCATATCCAATGTCACAGAGCTAGTGAGCCGTAAAGTCAGGATACAACCCAGTTCTATCGGATATTCATTGAATAAGTGACTGAATTGATACAAGGATAAATGAATGAATGCTGTGTTATTTAATGACAGATAATACAAACCCAGAAATGCATTAGGCAGTAATGACTAAGTTATCTTCATTCAGAGATGGGTGCCTTAGATGTCCATTCCTGTCGTTCTTTTGCTGTGGGGCTGGGAATGTACCAGGATAGAATCCCAGTGAAACCAAAGGGAAGAAAAGGTAAGTAGTGATGCACCAAGATGCAAATCAACAGTCCAGAATAATAAAAATGTGCCCCCACTTTTAGGGAGAGGTTAGTAATTGATAATACTGCTGAAGTGGCTTCGTCTGGTAGCCTAAGGCTCTCTTCTAAGAACGGCCACTGGCATTTTGTAACTTTTAGCAAGCCTTGTATTTGTATCACCACCCAACTGGCCATAAACCCACCTCAGGAAGAAGCTATGAAGAGCCATGGACTGCCATTTTGAAAACTAAAACACTTACTTCTTATAGCTACATGCTTTCAGCTACCAAAGGGCACATCATCACTGTATCTTCCATATATGTACAGGATTCAGCAAAGGTTGCCATTCTTTTTATTTCTACCCCCAGGCTCTCTGATCAGAAAGCTACCGGTAAAATCTAGGTTGTCTGATAATTGGCCGGTCCAACCAATTAATCTTACCTTTCTTTCTACCACTTTGTATCATTCTCTTTATTTATTAAAAATGTAAAATAATAATCCTGAGACATGATTGGCATAGAAATATGCCAATATTTCTGTAAACAAAGAGATGGGCATGATCCAGGTGAGCCTACCAAGGTGTGGTCATAGAGAAGGTGTGTGTGTGTGTGTGTGTGTGTGTGTGTCTGTGTGAGCTTGCAGTGTAAACACACTGACTTTCTATGACTTTCTATTCAGCCTACCTGAATAATTTGGAAGCCTTGGAAGGAAGGGATATTATCAGGGCTAATGGTGCTGAGAAAGTTTGGAGGTGCAAACACTCAAGCAAGTGACTAGTTCACAAAGAAGCAATAAGGCATAAACAGGAGAAGGATCACATCTGATCCAAATAAGCAATGGATCAATAGAAGCAAAGGTCACGTGTCAATTCTGTTCGACACTGCCATGTTTGCAACCTGTTTTTCTGCAAAAGAACAGAGTTTCCGAGCTAAAGATGTGAGAAAATGTGGGTTCATGTAGAGTTCTGCCATATTTCTGTGGATTTTTTTCTTAAGAAAAGGAAGGAAACTTAAAACATAAGAAGCATTAGAAAATTGAGCACATAGGCTACATCAGTGGTGACAAATATAGGAAAATGACTAGTGAGGCATGATCTCATGAATGAAGGAATATGACTGAGACCCACGAGGGTCCCAGGATACACTGCGGGGGGTTCAGGCCCCAGGATGTCTCACAGAGCTAGTTTAGGCAACTACAGCATTAGCACTAGGACCATCTTAAAGAACACATCCTAGGGGAAAAAGTCTACCTGGAAGTTATTCCTTTGACAAATTATAAACCTGAAGTGATTATTTAATCACTCATATAATTTGTTCATTCACTGTTCGCTAAAACTACTAAATGCAGACCACTGTGCTAGATTATAGAGACACAAAAATGAAATACAATCGAGGTCTTGTCCTCTGAAAGTTTACAATGGACTGAGTCAAACCTGCAAACTACTAAGTAATAAAAATAATGTTTCGTACCAATATAGTGCTCATATTATACTTGATACTTCGCACCAACTTTCTAATTACATTTCATTTGATCCTCCCAATAAACCTATGAGATATGTACTACTATCATCCCTATTTTATAGATAAAGATACTATGGGTCAAAGAAGCTAATTTATTAGCACAAGTCTACAGAGCAAGAAAATGGCAAAACTGGAATTTGAATTCATGACAAGGTCGCTACAAAGCCTGAGCTGTGAATCTCTGCACTCTAGAGTAACACAGCTGTGTTGTTCATAGACGCTGTGTCTGTAAAACTGGATCCAAAGCACAGTTGGGAATAAAGAGGCATGTTCAGATCCAACCATAGGGCAAAGGGCATAGTGAGAGGTGCTATTTAGGACATGAAGACCTAACTGACTTGGATAGCAGTTTATCCCACGTATTTCTATCCCATTTTAGAAATGGAATATAAAGTGAAATTCAAAACTGGTATATACAATGAGTCAGTAGTAAGACTAAGAATAGAAACATTTTCATCTGTCACTCTTTAGTTTTCCTTTGCACCTATATAAAGAAGTCACACTGATGCTTTGAAGATAAAACTGATATTAGCCTTAGAAGAAACAATTTAGACTACATATTTTTAAAGCCCCCTGTGAGGGAACAATAATGTGGCTCTTTGGCAGTCTTTTGAATTTTTAATCATTATCAGTGGCTCAGTCATGTGGAGAAAGTGAAGTCTGCAATATCACCTGCAATGCACCCAGTGGGAAATCAATCATTGCTCTAGTGCCGAGGAGTTAACCAAAGGCAATCCTTATCTTTAATAAAGGAACAGTGGTCACGGCAGGAGGTTAGGCATCTAGATGAAAGCATCTGCAGGTGAGGTATAGGCTTTCCCGTCAAAGCCTTCCAAGAGTTTGGAGAAAGGACTTAAAAGATTGGTGGAAGAAGAATGAAAAATAAATACGATCAATAAAACTGAAATGATCCAGTGTTTACAATTTAAAGAGAACACAGGAGCTAAGGCCTCAAGGATTTCTCTCATGGCTTCTAGAATATAAAACAATACAACATTTTAGATGAAGTAAATGAAGAATTTCTTCATTTCTTCATTGAGGGAGTCAAAGATGGTAGAAAGGGCAGTTAATGGGTGATAGGCCAATAGTTCAGAATTAAATATTCTGAGTAAGACCTGCAGAGGAGAATGAATTGGCATTCCTTTGGAAACAACCACTTGCATCTTCCTGGAAAATATGTAGGGTTACAGTCACTTATACTGTTTTGACTCTAGTGGCTTAAGAGCAGAATTTAATACCATCCATGCTCATAATCAGTTGCATATAATCACAAAACGGGAGGACACTGTGCCAGCTTGCCCTTTTTCTCTCAAAGTAAATAAATCAGGTTTCCACAGCTGCCATGCCTTAGACTAAGTTAATGTGCTGAGATTAGTTAGATTGTAAAAACAGAAAATAAACCAGATAATTGACTAAATATAAATGGAATAGAGGCAATTCCATCCTAAAATGTGTTCCTAGAAAATGTAAAGTAAGCTGAATGGTGGGAAAGGAGGGTAAACATGCGTCCACAGGCTGCTGTGTTCATCTGCTCAGACCTGCTTCTACGGCTGCAAAAGGCATTTGCATAGGGTGGGAATGGTGAGCTGACGGCATTTTCTTGAGAAACAGGGGGGCATTTTGGCTCAAATGTAGCAGGAACAAAAGATATAAATAGTTTTACAGGCCACAGCATAGAGACTAAGAAAATAGTTCCTTAAGTACCACCAGAATCTTTAGTATCACAGTATTTGTCAATATCACTTAACTTGAAATTATTGAATTTTCCCCAAAGTATCCAGAAGTCTATTATTTCACTATTCTTACATAAGAGGTTAGATAACAGATACTCAATTATTATAGAATAATAACAAACTAAATAATAGTAGACAAGTAGTACTTATTGAGCCCTCACTAGGACTCGACTCTGTGCTAACTGCTCTATATATTCTAGTTCATTTAGCTCCACAGTAATCCTGTGATACAGGTACAATAACTATCCACATTCTGTGTATGAGAAAACTCAAGCTTAGAGAGGTTAAAAAATGTCTAAAGTCGTGCAGTTAGCTAGTGACAGAAACATTTATATAAACCATCGATGAAGCTCTTTGCCAATATTTCTGATTTCTGGAAGGACTCTCCAGGTTTTACTTGCTTCTGAGTCTAGAAGCACTTTCCAGTGGCAAAATAATCACTCCTACCCCTATCTTTAATGGCTCAGTTCCTCTGAGTCTGTTAGGGCTGTTATAGCACAAATATAGATTCAGTAGTCTATAAATAACAGAAATTTATTTCTCACAGTTCTGAAGGCTAAGAAGTCCAAAATCAAGGTGCAGGCAGATCTGGTGTCTGGTGAGAGCCTGTTTCCTAGACAGTAGTCCTTTAGCTGGGACCTCACATGCAGAAGGGGCAAGGGACCTCTCTTAGGCTTCTTTTGTATGGCACTAATTCTATTAATGAGGGCTCTGCCTTCATGACCTAATCACCTCCCAAAGGTCCTACCACCTAATGCCATCACCTTGGGGGTTAAGATATCATCATATACATTTTGAGGGGACATCAACATTTTGTCCATTGCAATCAGAAATATTCAGTTGTGCAAACCCATATCACTTAACTCAGATAAAACAAGTGGTGGTACCTTGTTCTAATTGTGGTCCCCACCATATGGACTCTGAACTAAACCATAATCCAAAATTCCTTCACGATGCTCTGACATCACCCAACAGTACACGGGAGCAGTGCGGGGCATGTGGTTGAGCTCCTAAGCTCTCATCATACAATGTTCCAGCCCAGTTCCTCTCAACCTATACACAGTTCTCCTGAAGTTCTTGCCAAAATGCAGATTCTGCTTCAGTAGGTCTGGAATAGGGTCTAAGATTCTGCATTTGAAACAAGTATCCAAGTGATACTCATGCCATTGGTTAGAATATACTTTGAGTAGAAAAGTTTGTGAAAACTTGGATTCTGCCAAGGGTGAAATGACCCATTCCTTGAGGAACAAACAGTAGCCCTAAGAAAGCTGTTGGATTTGGTCAAATTCTATTTTCACCATGCTATAAATAATTTATCTGTTTGCCTAATTTGTAAACTGGGTATAAAGATCAACTGTTTTTCAAGCTACAGAAAATGCCCATTGCTCAAAGTCATTCTGATTTATTTATAGTAGAGAAAGTAAACAAGGGGTCTGTGCATGGAGAAAAGATACAAGACATTGAATTTCGTCTGGTCTCTCCCAAGAGTCTGTCCCTCCAGGTTTGAGGCGAGGCGTATAATCATTACGCAGATTCAACACCCCATGAACTGGCTTGGCAAATTTTACAACTCTAAGAGTAAAATTTAATATGTAAGGCTAATCCTATAACTTGCATCTGACAAAGGATGGATAAAGTATTCACTTTTCTCTCTTAGAGCCTCTTTTTACTGTATATGCATCTTTCTCATAGAACTAATACCATAATATAGTATTTACCTGGTTATATCTTTTTCTTTGTATGGATGCTGATCTCTTTGAAAGTGAGAGTTGTATCTTATCCAAATGTGTAACCAGAAAAGTGCTCAGCATAGTTGGGTGCTGATTAGTAATTATAACACTTATAACAATAGATATTGTTGACTAACTGCTTTTCTTATGCCTAACCTTATATGAAATGTTTAATATACATATTTCAACTAATCCTCAGAACTACCTTGTAATAGTTATCATTCTTGTTACACGGCGCGGGGTGGGGGGGGACTAATCCTAACATTACTTGCTTTACCAGTTTCTCTGTAGTGTTTTAATAGAGCTGATCACGCCTTGGCTCCCGAAATGCTCTCTTTCCTGTAGGTTCTGATTTTCTGGTCCTTTCCCTTCTGTAGTTACTTTTTCTTTCTTTTACTATGCCTTCACTTTCTCCTACCACCTCTTAAATACAGACTTCCCCCAAGGTTTGAGTGTTATCCTTTTATTCTTGTCTCTGTCTATATCTTATTCCCTTCAAATCCCATGCCTTCTCAAGAATGTATTTACTCCTATTTCCTCCATGGAAAATCCTCCAAAATCTCTTTCCTCACCTCCTTCTTGGTCTTGGACCCTAGCTCTGCATGGTCAACTTCCTCCCATGTAACTCTGCTTGACTGTTTCTCTATAATCTCAGACATCAGAAAAACCCTCATTTTTTCTTTCTCCCAAAGCCAGTTCCTTCTAAATCGATGATCTAGATGATCTAAATGGCACCATTCATTTTCCATTCATTCAGGCATGAATTCTCTCTTCCAAAGTCCAATCAGCCACCCTGTCAATGGATCCTTCCTTTAAAATGTTGTCATCTTTATTGCACTCTAATGCTACCACCTTAGTACAAGTCTTTATAGCATCATGGCGGTAGTCTCTTAGCTTCCCCTCCATTCCCTCTCTATTCTCATCTATCCTTGCACATGCCCCTAAATATTTTCCTATGAAACCACTTCTCAGCTCAAAATACCTTTATGATTTCACAATGACAAAAAACTAATCCTTGACATTCAAAATTCTCCAACAGTCTAAAATTGCTTTATTGTGTTCAACTTTTAAACTCAAACTTCCTTAGGAATTTCCAATGCTTGCTATATTAAAGCTTTCTTCCTAACTACCAGTATATAACCTTTATATTCCAGCCATATATATCATTCTCTGATCACTCCCCATGCTTTCCGATTTCTTTCTTGAGATCATTCAGTTCTAACCATAAATATCCCCATTTCCTCTTGGCTTATTCAAATTCTGCCCATTCTTCAAAACCTAGCTCATGCAATGCTAACTTTGTAAATACCTCCAGGGTCAACTCCAGGTAGAAGTAGGCATTGCCTCGCATGAATTTCTAACACAATAATTCCTTTTTGAAGGTATACATCTAACCCATCTATAGAGCTTTCTGATTATACAAACAAAGGGGCCCTGTGTCAGAACCAATAATCAGAATTTCTGTGGATAACTTTTAAAAGCCCCAGAGATCACTGAAATAGACACTCATGATTAAGAAACACTTTTTTTTTTAAGAACACTTTTTAAAGACATTTATCCTTTCACATATATGGTTCTTTCTTCGTTGGTAGATTGGGAACTCTTGAGGGCAGAATTATGGCTATATTTGGTATTTCTTAAAAATCTACAAGAGTATCTGAAATACAGTAGGAGAATAAATATTTCTTGATTTGATTCACTTTTATGAATACAGTGTTCTGTGTAATACTGAGAAAAACATCATGTAGAAAGACACAAATCCTATCCTGTTACTACTTCAAGAAGATCTCCAAATAAAAGACATGCAATAAGGAACATGTTAAATATAAGTAGTTGGTAGTTAATTCCTTTGGGAAGTTTTGGATTTTAACATCACAAGGAATCTTATGGTCAGAAGTATTACAGGCAAACAAGAACATTATCTTATTATCCGCAAAATTAATCTTGAAAAATTTCACCAGAGGGGCTTCCCTGGTGGCGCAGTGGTTGAGAATCTGCCTGCCAATGCAGGGGACACAGGTTCGAGCCCTGGTCTGGGAAGATCTCACATGCCACGGAGCAACTAAGCCCATGAGCCACAACTACTGAGCCCATGTGCCGCAACTACTGAAGCCCATGCGCCTACAGCCCGTGCTCCACAACGAGAGAAGCCACTGCAATGAGAAGCCCGCGCACTGCAACAAAGAGTAGTCCCTGCTCGCTGCAACTAGAGAAAGCCCGCGCGCAGCAATGAACATCCAACACAGCCAAAAATAAATAAATAAAATCAATAAATTAAAAAAAAATTTTTCACCAGAGACTACAAAACATGCCTTTAATATTAAAAAACAATGTAAACAGTAGAAATTAAAAGCTTTGACCAGTAAAATAAAGTGACAAGGATTTCTTCTTCTTTCTCTTCCTGAACCAAGGGAGTGTAATTTCACTGGGAGATTATGTCTCTCGTGTGTTGCTGCTATTCAGCCACAATATCTAAATTCAAAATTTTAAATGATGATAATAATACAGCCTTAGTATTTTTATAGTTCTCAAATGCCAGACAACCTTGTTGATGTTATTTTTTGACTCTGCAGTTGGTAAAGGATAGGTTGACTAAAGTGACTATGTTCACCCCAATTCTTGGTTTTACCTAATAGGCTTCTTCCTGCATCCCTTCCTCAGTCACAACTGGTTTTAGTCATATTCCAACTAGAGAAAGACTCATCAGTGAGTGAAGAGGAAAATTATTGCTTTTAACCAAGCATATTTCAAGTAAAAAAACTGAAATTTCAATGTGGGTCTCTTTGTCTGCTACTGGTTAGTTTTGAGCCTCTTCTCTATTATTGCTTGTTATTGACAACAGAAGACATAATCTCTTAAATATATAGTTTTAATGCTTCAAAGTTTGGTATATTTCCTTAATTCCTCTCCTGAAATTTAGTGGAATTTGGGGATGAAAAATGAATTAGCTTCTAAAATGACGGTGAGAGAAGTGGTGAAATGAATACTATTGAACATTACTATGTGTGTATCGATGTACACTTTTGAAAAGCCTTTTGAGAACAGGTACCAAACGTCTAAAAATTCATTAATATTGTGGAATCAGTAATTCTACCTCTGTGAATTTATTCTGTAAGCATAGCACTCCACACACACACCATGACAATAAACGTCCTCTGTACAACGTTTTCATTTTGTTTTTTATTTTAGTATAATCTTAAAACAGGTAACTTCCTTCAGCAAGAGCAATTCCTGGACAGGTGCCAGGATGAGAGCAGTCAGCAGCCAACATTTCCAGAAGCTGAGTATGTGGATCCTAGGGTTGAAATGAGGAGGGTTCTGGGCAGTGCCATGCAGTTCTTACTGACTGTCTAAGGCATATTAGGTTAGGACTTAGTGTTTAAAGATTCTCATCCAGAGAGGAGGGAATTGGCTACTACTTGAGGGTGTCATGATCCAAAACAAATGAAATGGGAGGCATGGATTTGGCTCCATAACAAACTAACAAACACTTAGCTAAGTGATCTGAGACAAGTCACTTCAATCTCTCTAGACCTCACTCCCTCATCTATAAAACAAGGGAGTTAAAGTATTCGAAAAGTAAACTCTCTAGACTTGACTCCTGCCCTGTGCTAATCTGTAGGTTTATGAATTTCAATGGCTAATCCACACTGATTCCGCAGAATACACAAGTAGTTTGTAGACATTTCTCAGGCTTACCCAGTCCCTTGGAATATTCCAATTTTAAATACTCCCTCTCAAGTCTGATCTCTTTTAACCTTTCTCCCTCTTCTTCAACCTTTTTTTCCTTGCTTCTTATTTCAAGAAACCTGGTGGATTTGGGGATAGGGAAAGGAAGTCAGAAAAGTAGATTCACTGATTCTAATTCCACCTCCAACACTTCAATCTATTACCTAGTGATGTCAAATGCACCCTTTAAATATTTCTCATATATTCTCTCTTCATCACCCTGGATGCTGTTCCCATGACTCGGCCTCTCATCCATCATCTCTTGCCTAGACTACTGTGAAAGAATTTATCTCCCAGCTTCCAGTTCTGGCTTCCTTCTAATCACTTCTTCTGTCTACTTACACAACAATGTTTCTAAAATGCAAATCTGATCTTGCCACTTCTTTTCTTTGGCTCCCCATTGTCTACAGATTAACTCCAACCTAGCATGACCCATGTGATCCTTAATGATTTCGATCTGTCTTCCCTGCTCATCTGTGACTGCTTCATATTTCTGAGTCTTAATTCTTGCTCTGTTATTTATTATCTGTGTAACAACCATCCAGTGTCATTGTATTCTTTAGTTTTTCAAAAATATTTGAAAGTATCATATAGAGAACCACCTAGCTCCTTGCTTCTTATAAGTGGTTGATTAGGAATACTCAATGCAGATATTTCGGGTATGTCTATAAACAGTTCACACCATGGACTCTCAGTGCTCTCTTTACTACTGGAAATAGAGTCATTAGCATCTTTAAATATAATAAGATTTGAAAGCCAACTCCAGAAATCCCAGGACCAATGAAAAAAAACTCATCCTTAACAATTCGTTCCTCTACAATTGCTCTTGGTACCAAAATGTGTATTAGTCAGAGTTCTGTAGATAAATCATACACAGATACACACACACACACACACACACACACACTATTTATCTTTATTATAAGGAATTGGCTTATGTGATCATGGAGGCTGAGAAGTTCTATGATCTGTCATCTGTCAACTGGAGATCCAGGAAAACCAGTATTGTAATTGAGTCCAAGTCCAAAGGTCAGAGAACCAAAAATGGTTCTTCCTCTGATTTTTTATCGCTTCTGGATGGATTGGATGCTGCACACCGACACTGGGTAACCTACTTTACTGAGTCCAATGATTCAAATATTAATCTCATCCAGAAACACCCATACAGACACACCCATAAATGTTTAATCTAGGCAGCCCATGATCCGTCAAGTTGACATATAAAAATAACAATCATAGTTAGGTTAGTTTCTTAATCTCTCACTGCCTCAGTTTCCTCATTCATAAAATGGGCATAATATCTCAGAGGGTTGCTATAAAGATTACACTTTTTTTTTCTTTTGCGGTATGCAGGCCTCTCACTGTTGTGGCCTCTCCCGTTGTGGAGCACAGGCTCCAGACACGCAGGCTCAGCGGCCATGGCTCACGGGCCCAGCTGCTCCGCGGCATGTGGGATCTTCCCGGACCGGGGCACGAACCTGTGTCCCCTGCATCAGCAGGCGGGCTCTCAACCACTGCACCACCAGGGAAGCCCAAGATTATACTTTTAAATACATATAGTGTGCTTCAAACCAGGACTAACACAATTAAGCTCTCAATAAATGCTAGTTATTGGTATTACTTTTTCTAAAATGCTCTTCTCCACCATGTCTGCCTGATGAACTCCTACTCACCCTTCATCACCCAATTCAAGTGTTAATTTCTCTTTTAAGATTTTGGTGAATATCTGAGTCCTCTTCTGTATCTGCAGTATCTTCTAAGTTACTAAGATACCTTGAAGATACATCTATCAGTATACATGAAACAGTTCATTACAGTTTGTTTTTAATATTTTTTTCTTCCCTTCTACCTAATCTCTGAACTTTTTGAGGATGGGACAGTGGAAGCTCTCAATCAATGTCTATGGAATGCATTCACCATGTGTCACTATGGGCCAATCTCTTGTAATCTTTAGGGACAACACTGACAAGCCCTGGGGATCCTTTGCCACTGCATTCCTAATTACTTAGAATGGAGTGAGGCACTGTGGAATTCAGTCAGTCATCTTCTAAAAGAGAAGAACCAGTCTGGTTTTAACACACACATTTCACTCTTGTGGAACCACTTGATACACATCAACACCTCACTGGGCAGCTGCTGCTTTGAAAAGGAATTGCTTTTTCCAATACCAGCCTGATAGAGCAGTTAGGAAAGAGTCATGTGAATAGATGCTAGGGATTCCGGTAATGAAATCCCACCAGTTTGTTATGGAAATCAAATACAATCTGCTTGCCGTGGGTATTTAATGTAAAGTTTTGCTGGGCACAGGAGAAGCAATTAGGCTGCTGAAAATTGCATTTGCGTTCCCTATAATTCAATACTGACCAGTGTTAGCAGTGGAAGATGTGACAGGACTGATAACTAATTTCACATGCAATCAGTGTCATTAGAGGGGAGGGGAAAGCAAGGAGAGAGAAGCTAAGGGAAGGCGAGGGATCTATATGTATTCAGATGTAGATCAAATGTTACTTCCAAAGGTCTGATAATGACTCCTGCAGAGCTAGCCTCTGGGAAGAAGAACAATCCAGCCAAAATCCAATACTGAAAATAAGTTTTCATGCTTAACATGGGGGGAAAAAAGTCATGAAGGCCATCCAAGACCGTTTCTCCTCTTGTGTCTCTCTTCCTTAAGCTAAAGACTAACTGGGCTTCGCTTACCTTTATAAATAAGTAAACAGTAAACTTTTCCAAGACCAGTAACATACCTTGGGACTTCTGTTCCCTTTGTGCTTCTCCTTGAAGGCAATTCTTATTTCAAGTACTTTGTGTGTATGTGAGTATATACGTATTTATGTGTGTTCTGTCTCAATAGAACCATCACAGAGGTAAACTGCCTTGAACCATTTCTTATCTGTTCACTCTGTTCTGTATCAGATTTCAAGTCTTGCATTTCTGGAGGACTTACTGTCTTCTAAAGTTGTTAAAAACAGCAGCAGGTATCTTTGAGGTACTCAGATAACTGGACACAAATTGCTATCAGAAAATAGAGCATGGGTCTTTTGATATTTATGTTTATATCTATCGATTTATCTATCTGAGAGAAAGCCTTAAAATGCCAGCATTGTAGAAAAAAGTGATTTCAACTAAGTCTAGTGCTAGATAAACTGCACTGTGGTGTGGCAAAGGCATCACCAGCTATGGGCCCCTTAGTGGATTTCAGCTCTAGTTTAATGTGTTTCCTGCTAGAATGAAATGAAAGATTGACTTAGATCTATTTCTGATTCATCTCTGTGTGCTATGAACCTAGCCCTTGGTGGACAAAAGTGATCAACACATAGTGGTTGAAGTAAGTAAGTATGTGTGACCATTGGTTAGTGAACCAGTCATCGGTCAGTCAGTTGGTTCGTTTCTCTTAGGATTTGGTAGAATTGGGGATCATATGAGGTTTTAAAAGATTTCTGGGCAATGCTTATTCGAGTGGTACAACACTTGTCAATTACTTGTAAAAAGAGAACCCCATGCTAAGGCCAACGTGCATTATCTCTTTGCTACTTAGAGCTGGGAAGTGATTTTGCTAAACAAAGTTAAACAAGCACAGTCTCTGAGCAGCTGGCAATGCACTTTCAGAAGCTTGAAGCATCCAGAGCCAGAGAGGCAGCTTGGAGGTAAGCTCTTTCCTGTAGGAGGCAGGACGACTGACTCGGACCTGACAGATTCATATATGCAGTAATTAGGAATTCTGCTCAGTATACATAGCAGTGATACAAAAATTAGTGGTATAAATGTTACAAAGATTTATTTTCTCACATTAAAAAGTCCACCATCAGAGAGTTTAAAGCTGATAAAGAATTTTCCCCAAAGTCGTGTAAGACTCAGACGTTTCTCTCTTTGATCTGCTGTCTCTGTGTTCCACCATTCCTAGCACAAGACTTCCATCCCTAAAGTGACCTTATGATCCAATATGGATGCTGAAGTTCCAGTCATCATACCCAGGCAGCAAGAAAGGCAAGGGGTGTCCTTCTACCCACGTCAGAGCCCTTTAAGCAGGCTTTTTATATGCACCACTGAACACTGTTGCAGACATGTCATTTGTCAAACTTTAAGTGACATGCCTATTTAACTGCTAGGAAGGCTGGGAAATGTTTTCTTGTTTGTTTTGTTTTAAAGCTGGGTGCATTGTCATTGTAAATAACATTGAGAAGTTGTTAATAAGAAAATGAGAAAATGGGTTTTGGGTGGGAATTGACAGTTTCTTTTACATGGTTATGTAAAGCCTGCCTGACTTTTCCATCACTTTGACCCCTTTGGGTGGCTCTCCTTTCCCCTGGGCTTTCTAGTCATCAGAAAAGATCATTGTACTGCAGAGAAGGGAGATGTTCCTGGGGGAGCTCTTTATCCACTTGGAGCACGTTGCTCAGGTGGACCAGGCAGCCCCCTGGAATCCAAGAACCCCCAGGCAATTCTAACCACCCTGGTTCAATCACTGGGCACCCACAAACCAGAAACAAAGGTGAACATGGTAACAGGGTAAAATATAAATAAGGAATGCAAAAGAAAAAAAAAAAAGGGTCCAGAATCTTCAGGTGTCTCCGGCTTTATCATTTACAAGGCATTGGCATTAGCACTGATTCATTTGAGTTTCTGGAGGCCTTTGTAGATTTATGCAGTATTAAATAACAGTGTCAAAGTTCAGTGCCTGTCTATTCATTACCACGGCATATATTTTTTTAAAGCTCAATTTGTAATATGTTAACAGACTGAAAATTCCCTAATCACATCAATAATTGATGTCATAGAAATGATACTATTTATTCACCACTTAGTATATTCCATGTGTTATACTATGCATGATCCATGTATATCTTATTTTGATCTTCACATATTTTGCATTTTGCAGATGAAGCAAGTATAACTTTCCTAATGTCACATAGCTATTCCTGGAGCTAGGATTCCATTCAGGCAATATAGCTGCACATCCCAAACTTTAAACCCCTGAGCAATAATGCTTCTTGAAAGATAAGGAGTTTTCTCAGTGCTGCCTTGTGCTATCTTGCTGTCTAGTCCTCTTCAACTTCTAATATTGTGAAATCACTGCACATAGTTGGACCAACATTATACGGTTTTAAATAATATGTGTCTATTTTGGTTAGTTTTTCATAGTTATAGATCACAAACAATTCATATCTTGCCTTTCTCACTTAACATGTACCATATGCATTTTCTATAATATCTTATTCTTTGTGTAGAGTCTGTCTGTGTGTTTGAATCGGTCATCTTCTACTTTTTAAAAGAAAGAAAAATATATTGTTATTACTAACTGAACCTGCATCCTAAATTTGATCTTCTAAAAGGCGCGCCATTCCACTGTGAATTGGCTTGACCTTTCCCCAGGTAGCATTCAATAAAAAAACAATCAGCTGACTGAGCCCCTTTTAAGAAAACCCCATATTCTAGCTGGGGCTGCATCACATCCCACTGGCAAATGGCTCTGTCCAAAGGGAAAAGTTACACCATTTTCAGGCACTGGCAGCTTTCAGTCCCGAGCTCACAGCATAAAGAAGGAATGGGCATTGTACTTGTCTTTAGTTCCACAAAGGCTTTGAGAAATGAGTGAGCAACTACACTAATTTTAGTATAAAAGTGACTACTTCCTTGTCCTGCTTCTTCCTTGCCCATGGAGGGTGCCATGGCAAGAGCTATCACACTTAGTAAGGTAGGACATGAGTCTTTTGGGAAAGATGACATTTAGTTGGTTTAGAAGTAGTTAAAATTACTCGGTCAAACAACACAAATATTTGTAAAGCATCTACAAGTGCAAAATAATGTGCAGTGTGGAGGGATTACCAAGAGCATCAGAAATGCCTCGTAACTTTCATATTTAGATGAAGTACCATACGTTTAGTGCTTAGTGCTGCGACTAGCGCATAGTAGGGGATCAACAAATATTACTTCCTCTCTCATCCTCCTTTTCTCATCCTTTTCCTTAAAGATTTTATTTTTAACTGCAGGGAAAGGCTATAAAGATGCAAACTGTTAAATACCAACATAAAAGTTAAATAGCCAGACAGTTTCACATGTTACTTACCTAATATCACCACCTGAAGTTTACTAAGTGCTTCACAGTACTTTCTAACCTGTAATGAACCTAGATAACACTATGTTTCTTTAAGAAGTTGTTCAGGGGTGCTGCATACCTTGTCTTTTATTTTATTTTATTTTGATTTTTCTATGCTCTGCATATCAGAATCTTGATTCTAACAGTTAGGTCATGTCCACATCATCAGCATACTATATGTAACACTACTCATGCATTCTAAGTTTTATTTCAAAATTGCTCAACATAGTAAGAGCCATGAAGTTATATAGCATGTCTGGGTTATTCACTTTGGTATTCCTAATGCTGGCAAAGTAGCTGTCATACAGTATATGTTCAATCAATATCTGATGGCCATATGAATCAATGAAATCAACTGAATCCACACTGTGAAGGGAAAAAGACTATACTATTTACTGCACACGGTGATATATAGGGATCAATAAGGGATGCCCAGTAAATTATCAGTCTATATTTCCTCCTCATTAAAGATCTAGTGATAATCCCTAACTAGTGTTGCCAGAGTTGATTATTTTGCTTTGTTTTATTTCTCTAGTTGAGTGTGTGGCAGAACACCTCCTCTTGCTTCACCACTTATTATAAATATTAGCCTTTTTCTCTACACAGGATCAAAGTGTGTCTCTGAGTAGACACTAATCAATCTATCAGTTGATTTCTTCCCTAAACCTCTATCCAACAGGCTCACTCCATGGCCTTAAGGTCCCACCCTGCATCTGGGTTTTCTCTGAAGAAATCTATGTGCTGGCCTTGCGATTGTGGCAAGCAGACCTCAACCCCTTTTGGTGGGATGAGCCACTTCCAATTGGGAGTGTGGGCTGACAATGGTTTTCCCATTTGCACATCCTTGGGACACCCATCATTACCCTTTGGGGTAACTATTTTCGGTCCAGTATCATGTGGTGGACACTTTTCCACACAAACTCACCACACTGAGTCACACTGAAGGAGACGCAGGGGTTGAATTGTGTGACTAAATAGGCATATGAGAAGGCTCAGGGACTAGAACCTAGGTCTTCCAGTTTGCAGTTCAATTTTCTTTTCATCAGGAGGTATTACCTGTCTTTGAGGAACCGAGTCAATAAAAACTATGGCTCTAGAGGAGGGGAGGATCAGTGGGAACTGAATTATATAGGAGAACATTTTTAAACATAAGGGCCCTAGAATCAGACCCTTGAAATTAGGCCCTTGAAATAGGAGGCCTAAACTGGAAATGGCAAATCAATAAACACCTTTTATCAACATGCTCCCTGGCATTCTTACAAAAAAGTATGTTTAAAAAGCATATGAGGAGGCCTTCCCTGGTGGCGCAGTGGTTGAGAGTCCACCTGCTGATGCAGGGTACGCGGGTTCGTGCCCCGGTCCGGGAAGATCCCACAGCTGCGGAGCAGCTGGGCCCGTGAGCCATGGCCACTGAGCCTGCGCGTCTGGAGCATGTGCTCCACAATGGGAGAGACCGCAGCAGTGAAAGACCCCGTGTACTGCCAAAAAAAAAAAAAAAAAAAGCGCATATGAAGAAAAGAATCAATCAGTACAAAGAGACGTTTTCCAGTTTACACATATTTGGACTCATGTCCCATTTCTATTTGGCACTTTTACTCATTAACATATTGCCTCATGACATAGGAAACTAGAGGCACCCTAGGCTGGCTGGATACCGGCATTGCCAGGCAGGGTAGCAGCTGAACTAGCACCAGCAAAAATCCATGGGCATTAGATTCCAACCCTTATCCACAGGAAGCCCCTTCTTACCTCCACTACAAAATGGGGATACAATGTAATTGCTCTAGAGAGCTCTAGCAGAAGTCTGCCTGTGCTTCAGTTTTCTTTTTGTTTACTTGAAGTGAAGAAAGAAAAGAAAGTGAAGAAAGAGATCAATGTCTATCAATTCCGGAGAAATCAATTCACCATCTCCAGTACCCTTGCCAGTTTCTGTAACTTGTCCAACCTTTTCTCTCTCTACCACTCACTTATTGCTAATCCAACTCTAATCCTAAAATTTCACAGTATTATGTAAACACGAGGAAAGATAAAACAGATTGTAATTTTGCCCAAAGGTAACCAAATTCTCAAAGTCTCCTCTTCACCATTATTTCCTCCAGAATAACTATATTGGTTGTACAAAAGTTTGAGCCTTGCTATCTCCAATACCTTTTAATATTATGTCTACAGTAATAGCAAATGTCAAGACAAAATACAAGCACTGGGCTGTAAAAAGAAGAAAACTCAAAAAATCCAGGGATGTTTATCAATGAAATCAGATATCAACAGTCTTAAAGTATAATCAGAGGGATTCCATGGTGGGAAAAATACTTACAGGATCATAGAGCCTAGTCTACTGTGAAAAAATTTTTTGTGGATTAACATCTAAATACGTGGTTTAAACTGCTCTTTTCCCTGTGGTCTTGAAAACGTTCATTCCCTCTGCTTGACTTACCTAAATTCTATTTTCTCACCAGAAAATATGTGTTCCTGGGGAAAAAAAATTAAGTTACAGGCAAATCCTGAATTTCTCTCCTCTCCACTATGGGAGATGGTGGTTTCTGAAATTACATGTTGCCAAAATAGCTAGAATATTGTATCTGGATCTATACAGTTTCCTCCTGTCTCTCTGGGATTGAAATTCCACACACTGCTGAATATTTAATTTTTTCCAAGTGTTAGAGGAGTGAATTGCAGGCCAAGAGGAAAGCTGTCTTTGTTACAACCAGAGTGTTTTTTATCTGGAAAGACTATTTATTCTCAGTTGACTAGTACAATAAACTTTTTATATCAGTGGTTAGAAAAATAAAATTACATAAAGAAAATGTATATAAATGTTGCTTTCTGAATTCTGTCCTCTCCATCACTTACATGGATAGCTTTCAAACCTGCTTGACTGCTAAGTCCAAAAATAGATAGACATTTTATTGTAACAGTACAAACACACACAAACACACACACAAGTGCAAATGAACATGTGCATACACCATGCACATGAACACATCCATATATACCTTATACAAAAGTGTCATGAACAATATTTACCCTACTGTCATAGCAAATTCACCACATTAGATTACTTATAGTAGCATGTCATCATATGCATCTGGAACATAACTGCCTCTGTTAAAATTCCCTGCCTCTTTGTTTTCTCCTAATAACACTCCCTAAAAGTGTGTCCAAACTGACCATTTCCTCTCTGCCACAGTGTGCCTAAAACACTGACACATATGTATTACATTGTAACTATTTGGTTTTTTATATATTTATTTTCCCCATTTTCCTGAGTTCTTGAAAACCATGGACTCTGGATTAAACATTTTGGCATTCCTAATAATCAGAATATCATATGGCACATAGTAGATGCTTAATAAATACCTGTTGACCATTCATTCATTCATCGGAAATTCTAACATGAACACAAATCAGTAAAACAATGAAAACTTAAAAGTCCATGAGAGGATTATTCTACTTCATAAAAATCAAATTCACACAGAGACTTATTAGAGAAAAATGTAACAGTGACCCTATGAGATGGTCCATCCTAATTGAAATGAGTCATCTTACTGCCACATTTCCCACATTTGCATGCTCAGATACTGCCAGCAGTTGCTGGTGATCAAGTATTAACATAAATAACTGGTGTTGAAATAATCAGAAATGTTTGCATGAACACAGTAAATTTAGAATATCGCCTGTAGACCGTGAACATCACAGCCACTACTAACTAGTCTTTACTCTCAAACTTTTCTTTATTGCTATTTTTTTTTTAACAAAGAATAAAGGTATCTCTGCGTTATTTATTTATTTAGTTTTTGGCCTCCATAGTAATTGAGTATCCACTGGGGAAGAAGGGAGAAGACTGAAGAGGTAGGACGGCTGCACATTTCATCATGAGGATTTATCCCAAGGTAACAAAAAAGACATTTGTTAATTTCCCTCCTGAGTGGGTTTTGGAGGCTTTCCAATGCTCAAAGGCAGCCTCATTAGCTAATTCCAAAGCAGACAACCGCTACCAAGCTGCAGTCTTGAGTTCAGGCCCCTTCTACTATGAAAATCACGGAGACCCTCCATCATTCTGGCTCGGCTAACCAACAAGAACTCAACAGGGTGCATCCTCGCATATACTTTTTGATCCATCATTTTGGGTGATAAATACTCTTTTGTCTCTTGCTCCCTCTTCTGGCTAATGGGGGACAGTAGCCCGGGTACACACAAGGGTGTAGTACCAATGATGCTGCCCATCAAGGCTATGTAACATTGTGACAGCACATACAAGGACTAAAGGACCAAGTAGAGCCCCGTAAACCCTAGGCAGGATCCTATCCAGACCCTAGGGCTCCTTCTCCCAAACCACTTAGTAATATGCAGGATGCCGCCTAAGAAAATGATAATCTTACCAATGTTTCTGATGAAATAATAATAATTCTTATTTGAAATAATGTTCTAAGAGTTCATCCTGGCATAGGCCCAGGTACCACCTGAAGACAGAGACCCCAGATGATTATCAAGGCTGGACTCAAGTGACTACAAAGAGAACAATGGCCTGAAGTTAATGATACTTCAGAGGAGAGGTTGAATCCTCATCAGACCATAAGGAAAGACTGGTTGTGTAGCATCACACTGACTGTAAATCAAACCATGTTTTTAAAGAATAAAATGAGAAAAGAGCCTCAGCTCTGAGATGTAAAAACGATAGTAGTGTTGTGGGGTTTTTTGGTTTGTTTCCTGATTCCAATGGTGTATGGTTTCCTGGTTAGATAAAGGTTGGATTTTAAACCTCACTTTCATCTTATTAGGAAGTTTTTTTTTTTTTTGAATGGACTTTGGAGAATATGAGGAAAGTTGAAAAAATATAAAATGAAAAATAGATTTTTCTAAGAATTTTCCATTTTTATTTATCTTTCCTCTCTCCCACACCTTTATAGCAGACTATTCCAACACCTATAAGAAAGAAGGTATCTCACAGAGTAGAGTAAATGCTGACAAGTCATTTTTTCCCTTGGTTTCATCGAGTTTTCATTAACTGGAGAAATTTTCAACTAATTATTAAATTACTTTTTTCCCAAAAAATTATTAACTATCATCTCTGTGCAAAGTACTAGTTAAACCCAAAGATAAGGAAGTTTTGGGCCCTAACATCACCTCAAAAAGGAGAAAATGTGAAAAAATGACTAAAACAAGGTCTAATTGTAGTAAGTGCCATAAGACCCATATAAACTAGGTATTTTTGTTTTGTTGTTGTGTTTTAAAGTTTTATTTTATATTGGAGCATAGTTGATTAACAATGTTGTGTTAGTTTCAGGTATACTGCAAAGTGATTCAGTTATACATATACATATATCTATTCTTTTTCAAATTCTTTTCCCATTTAGGTTATTACAGAATATTGAGCAGAGTTCCCTGTGCTATACAGTAGGTCCTTGTTGGTTATCTGTTTTAAATATAGCAGTGTGTACATGTCAATCCCAATCTCCTGATCTATCCCTCCCCCTCCCTCCCTTACCTCCTGGTAACCATAAGCTCATTCTCTTAAGTCTGTGAGTCTGTTTCTGTTTTGTAAATAAATTCATTTGTATCATTTTTTTAGATTCTGCATATAAGCAATATCATATGATATTTGTCTTTTTCTGAGTTACTTCACTTAGTATGATCATCTCCAGGTCCATCCATGTTGCTGCAAATGGCATTATTTCCTTCTTTTTAATGGCTGAGTAATATTCTACTGTATATAGATATGCCACATCTTCTTTATCCATTCATCTGTCGATTGACATTTAGTTTGCTTCCATGTCTTGGCTATTGTAAACAGTGCTGCAATGAGCACTGGGGTGCACATATCCTTTCGAACCATGTTTTTCTCTGGATATATCCACCCAGGGGTGGGATTGTAGGATCATATGGTAGCTCTATTTTTAGGTTTTTAAGGAACCTCCATACTGTTCTCCATAGTGGCTGCACCAATTTACATTCCCACCAACAGTGTAGGAGGGTTCCCTTTTCTCCACACCCTCTCCAGCATTTATTGTTTGTAGATTTTTTGAGGATGGCCATTCTGACTGGTGTGAGGTGATATCTCACTGTAGTTTTGATTTGCATTTCTCTAACAGTTAGCGATGTTGAAAGAATGTGTGAAGGGAACAAATATCCTTCATCACAGAGAAAGGCAATGTGAACAAGGCTTTAGCTAATCTGAGGTAGGCCAGATAAACTAACAAGGCAGAAGGGATAACATGGAAAAAAGGCACAGAAACCTAAGAGAGCGGAAGATGTGAGGGAACAATAAGACAAGTGTGGTTCCAGCCTGTGGCTCAGAAGGGGATGAAGTAGGAGATGATGCTCAAAAGATACATTAGGTGTTGAATGCAATAAAAAGTTGGAGTGTGCTTGTGTTTGCTGTCTCCTCCCACCCCCTCTGGCCAATGGAGTGTCCTGACAGTCTTATAATGAAACAAAGTTATCATTCTGTTTTAAAGAAAACAACTTTGGGGACATTGTAACAGATTAGAGAGAAGGTAGCTCAGAGGCAAGAATATCAGGTCAGAAGCTACTGTAAAAGTCCTTGTAAGAAATGGAGGGGCTAAAAGAGGATTGGATCCCAGATGCATTGCAGATGTTCATTAGGTAGGGCTGGACTACTAGTCTACTAGTTGGTTTGAAGGTAAGAGATGAGTCTGAGTTGATCCCACAGCTCCCAGCCTCTGTACAGGACAGGTAAGCAGCATATGGAATATAGTGAGCAGACCTGAGCCACAGTAAAATGCCAAAGGTAATTCCAGCAGAGACACCTGGCAGGTAGTTGAAAACATGGTTACAAGTTAATTTAGGGATAATTCAAGAATTACACATAATAGTTGATGGCAAATGGATAAGATCATGTATGGAAAAGTATATTTTAAAAGAAGTTACAGAAAATGGGCTTATCTCTAGTTTTCAAATATTTTCTAGTTGTTAAAGGAACAGAATAAATCTTTTCTTAAATGTGTGTTTAAGCAAAAATGGTGTTGTCTTTGGCAACTTTTAGCTTATTAAATTCCCATCTCACGGAGAGAGGAAACAAGTAACTATGAAACACCATGATGCACTGGCCTTACACAACCAGCACATTAATTATACTAGTGGGGGCAGTAGCAGGATGGAGGCAGGAATAGGTAGAAATAACAGGAGGGAAGATGCGGGAAAGATTACTGTAAGAAAGTAAGATGAGAAAACACTGTACACCACTATAAAACTGGGAATTGAGAAGAAAGAGTTGGGTGAGTATTTATTTATTTTTTTAATTCGAAAATGAGTGAGATGGAAAGAAACAATAACCACTGTCAACTAACTCAGGAGCTGCTCTCTCGGAACTATAAAATGGTTTTACAGCCTGCACAATCTTGTTATGAGATAGCTCATTATGACACAATTTCATATATACAACACATAATAACTACATGGTTGCTATGAAATTGTTAGCCTATAACTGGGCTATTAATCCTGTTCACACAACACAATGATTATGAAGAAAGTATTGTGCGCTTTCTTCTTTAAATGCAGAGGCAGTGCTCTTGTAGTAGGTAAGTAATATCTTGCTCCTAGATTGTTTTATTTAGCCCGATCAGTGTTTTAAATAAAAGAAAATTTAAATACAGGTAATGAAATCAAAGTGTGAACACAGGGGCTTCCCTGGTGGCGCAGTGGTTGAAGGTCTACCTGCCGATGCAGGGGACACGGGTTCGTGCCCCGGTCCAGGAGGATCCCACATGCCGCAGAGCGGCTGGGCCCGTGAGCCATGGCCGCTGAGCCTGCGCATCCAGAGCCTGTGCTCCGCGATGGGAGAGGCCACAACAGTGAGAGGCCCGCGTACCGCAAAAAAAAAAAAAAAAAAAAAAAAAGTGTGAACATAAAAGTCTTGACTTCTGGCTTGTCTTGAAAAATAAGAAAATTTCATAGGATTGGTCCAGCATTCCTGTGCAGTAATGATGAGCAGCAGCTCAGCAGTGGCTGCCTCCTTGAGACTGGGTTCTCCAGTATGCCACAGTCCCCACCATTCTCTGTTGTCTCTTTGACAGGGATGCCAAGAGTTAGTGCCAGTCTGGCCTGAACTATTGTTTTCCTGACCTCAGTCTCAATTGGATCATTTATTTTATATGCCCCCTATAGCCATATGAGTTTGTTACCTCTGTGCTAATGAAATAAACTGAAAGTGACCTCTAAGATGACTTTAGAATGAAGATCATCATGATAAGGTATCTAGATCTGTTCTTAGCTGTGAACTCAGGGCACTGGCTATATAACATGCTGGAGCAAACAGTATATACTCTGGTTAAAGAGGGGTCAGAATGAAACTAACAGAAGCAAGGACTTGATCAGGATTGAGATAGGAGGAGTGTTGCACCTTGGGAATGAACAAGGATAATGTTCAAATGAAACTGTGCAAACTCAGGGTATCTACCCCAAATGAGAAAGAGTATGAAGGCTCTATTTTTGGGGGAGCATCAGAGTGCAGGGTAAAAAGCACAGACATAGGACAGCTTGGTAATCCTTGGATGGAAGTCCAAGGAACAGCAACAAAGAACAGAAGCAGAATCCGATCCCTCACAGAAACGGCTGATAAGTACATAGAGGAAAACAGACCTCAATCACATTTGTTGCAGCTGAGAAGAGCTCCCTGAAAACCTTGAAGTCAATGCCCTCCAGAGAGTACAGGTATCTGAGAAACCCTCTATGACCCAGAGACTAAGACAGAAGAAGTGGGTGGACAGCCTGGCCATGCCGCAGGGATATGCAAGGGCAATCCTTCCTCGTTCATGTGTCTAAAGCATTTAGTGTTTCGCCCCTTAAGAAAAAAGTAGGAGTGGCAATTTCTCTGGAATGCCAAGATGTGAGTGTGTACAGCAAAGCCTGCACACCAACCTTAGGTCTTTTTGCACCCCTTAGTTATTATTATTCTCTAATTAATATTGTCCCCTTATCACTGCATGCATTCATGTACACAAATACTCACATGCACCTGCTGTAGTATGAAGGATTACAGGAAAAAGTTATTCTCTTGAAAATTGAGATTACAGGTTATCTAGAAATCAGAAATTTGTGGATAATCAATGAACCATAGAGAAAGAATGGATAATTGTATAGTCAAAGGTTTGCCTTATATTGATTCTGTTACATCTTATGTCAGAGGACACTGTTATCTTAACTTCTGATGACCGCTTTTAATGATGATGCTAAAAAGTACCAGAGCCACTTCCCCTAGAGCCTTTCTGGATTGGCTTGTCAACAGTGAGCTGCTGCCCCTGATTTTTTTAAATAAACTTTGAATTTAAGAATAGTTTTACACAAAAATGGTATTGTGGGATTGGGGTCTGCTGTATTAATAGTTATTTACTTTAAGAATCCACTTATCTATCAGCATTAGATTCGTTAAATCAATAAATAAATACTAACTATTACAGGTACTTTCATTTGTATCTACACACATTAAATATAACAGACTTTCTGGTATGTTAGCATTGCTTTAATAATTACATTTTCAAATACTAGGGGTAATCATGCTTATTACTCATCATTTACATTTATCAACATGTCTATACTTCAGTCTAAAAATAGCAGCTGCTTTACAGAGAAATTGTTAACACTGAGAACTGTAGCTTGTCATTTATCATTACACATTAAAAAAAAAAACCCACAATAAAAAAAAAAAAAGAGGGATTCCTTGGTGGCACAGTGGTTGAGAGTCCGCCTGCCAATGCAGGGGACCCGGGTTCGTGCCCCAGTCCAGGAGGATCCCACATGCCACGGAGCGGCTGGGCCCGTGAGCCATGGCCGCTGAGCCTGCGCGTCCAGAGCCTGTGCTCCACAATGGGAGAGGCCACAACAGTGAGAGGCCCGTGTACCGCAAAAAAAAAAAAAAAAAAAAAAAAAGAATAGTTTTAGATTTACAGAAAAGTTGCAGAGATAGTGCAAAGAATTCTTATGTATCTTATATCCAGTTTCCTGTTTTTAACATATTACCTTAATATAGTACATTTGTCACCATTAATGAACCAATATTGATACATTATTATTAATCAAAAGCCATACTTTAATATGATTTTCTTAGTTTTTACCTAATCTTTTTCTGTTTCAGATCCCATCTAGTGTATCAAATTAAACTTATGCCTCCTTATGCCTTGGTTGTGACAGACTTTCCTTGGTTTCTCAGACTTTCTTTATGTTTAATGACTTTGACAATTTTCAGGAATACTGGTCAGGCATTTTGTAGAATGTCCCTTAATCAGGATTTATCTGATGTTTTTCTCATGATGAGACTGTGGTCATGGGTTTTTTGGAGAAAAACCACAGTGCTAATGTACCATTTTCATCATATAATATTAAGGGTACATATTATCGATATGATTATTGTTACTGATATTGACCTTGACTAAGGTAGTGTTTGTCAGTTTTCTTCAATAAAAATTACTTTTTACCTTTTCCACAGTACACTCTTTGGAAAGACATCACTATGTGCTGTCCATACTTAAGGAATAGGGAGTTATACTCTACTTTCTTGGAGAGGGGTATCTATATAACTTATTTGAGATTCTTCTGCAAGGGAGATATGTCTGTTATCCTCTATTTATTTGTTTACTCAATAATTTATTGATATAAGTATAGAATCATGGATATTTATTTTATATTTGGGGTTATAATCCAATATTATTATTATTTTTTTTTTGCTCAAATCACCTCTGACCATTGGGAGCTCTTTCAGTTGGCTCCTCTGACATATCCCTATCATTGTGTTTGGGTTTTCCTGCCTTCCTTCCTCCCTTCCTTTCCTTCCTTCCTCCCTTCCTTTCCTTCCTTCCTCTCTTTCTGTCTGTCTGCATTTTCTTACTTTTGGTCACTAGAGATGCTCCAGTCCCAGAATTAGCCATTTCTTCAAGGACTCCTCGTTCCTTTTATTGGACAATGGTATTAGACATTGAGGCCTGGGTGCTAAGTGCCCCTCGTGTTTAAAGTCGCTCAGGTAATCTCTAGCCCACTCTCTTCCCTGCTTCAGGTTTTCCCCTCCATAACCAGATTTGCAGCACCTACCTCCCAGCTTCCCTGATTTAACTCGGTTGGCCTCACATCTCTCCCCTGCTGAATCACCTTATGCTACTTCCTTTCCCTTGCCACTTAACCAAGGCAGTGTCTCTGCAGATTCTAGTGTCTGACCTTAAAATATTTGAAGTTTTATCTTCCTTTGAATTTTATCATCATTACTTTTGCTGTGGTACTTTCTCCTTCAGGCTCTGACCTCAACCTCTGTGCATGTGAAGTACTCATATGTTTTATGTGTGTGAGAAAACACTCTGCCATTCAGAGACTATTTAAAGGACCTAAGGAAATTTTACTAGCCACACTGGAAAATCTCTAAGGAGCTCAGAGTTTAAAAGGATATAACAGATAGAATAAGGTTCACAAAAGCAGGGAATAAAGTTAAAGGATGAATATCCCATAAGTAGACCTTGCAGCATGGTGTAAACAGTAAAAGACCATGGACCTAGAGCCAGACTGCCTGAATTCACACCTCAAACCTCAGCTCAACCACCTTCTGGTTTTATGTCTTTACACAAGCCACTTAACTTCTGCGAGTTTCAGTTTCCATATCAATAAAATGGGACTGTTAATAATAATATCCACCTAAAGCAACTGTTGTTAGTGTCAACAGCATAAATATCGTTCAAGTGTCCAGAACAGTGCTGAGAACAGAATAAGCTCTATATACATTGATTATTGTTGTTTTTATGAATATTATCATGGAAATTGAAGACTGGAATCAACTAAATCTTGGCATAGAAAGCCAATAACAACCTATAGCGTAAGATTTTGTTTGCTCTGCTTTGTGTTAGGAGTGTGGCATTTATGATCTGTCTGGGGCAAGAACAGAGAAGGTTTAGGGCTACTACTTTTTGTTTGTTTGTTTTTTGTTTTTGCGGTACGTGGGCCTCTCACTGTTGTGGCCTCTCCCGTTGCGGAGCACAGGCTCCGGACGCACAGGCTCAGCGGCCATGGCTCACGGGCCCAGCCGCTCCGTGGCATGTGGGATCTTTCTGGACCGGGGCACGAACCTGTGTCCCCTGCATCGGCAGGCGGACTCTCAACCACTGTGCCACGAGGGAAGTCCCTGACTGCCTAGATTTGAATTCCTAGAGCCACTTACTAACTTTGTGACCTCTCTGTACTGAGCCTCCCTGTCAATAAAATGGGAATAACCATAGTACATACTGTTATCATAGGGGTGTTGTGAGGATCCAATAAGTTAATGTATGTCTCTTTTTTTTTTTTTTGCGGTACGCGGGCCTCTCACTGTTGTGGCCTCTCCCGTTGCGGAGCACGGGCTCCGCACATGCAGGCTCACCGGCCATGGCTCACGGGCCCAGCCGCTCCATGACATGTGGGATCTTCCCGGACCGGGGCACAAACCCGTGTCCCCTGCATCGGCAGGCGGACTCTCAACCACCTCTTAAACAGAGGTGTGATGACACAGAGAAAGTAGGACTAGGTACTTTTAAATGTTTCCTCACAAGAGAAATGATCTTCACAGTTGGAGGAATCACAATATACATGGTTGTCAAGGAAGATAAGCTCAGAGAGAATAGCGGAGCAATTTGATTCTCCCAATTAGTTCAAGGATAAGGCCCAAATGAATGCTATTCTGGGATACTGAGAGGACTTGTATAAATGACTGTGGCACCATTGTTAGAAGTCTTTAAGTAATTATGGAAATAGATTAAAAAACTGGAGGTCAGGAAAAGTACCCAAACTGGAAAATAAATAATAATAACAATAACAACGACAACAAGGTAATACAAATGGGACATTAGAAAGCACTGCAGGGTAGAACTAAGGTTTCACTAATAACATTGCATTTTATATTTCCTGTGAAACCCAAATGATTTATTCACTTACTAAGAAACAACCACCTGACCCTCTTTTCCTGTTCGGTAGTATAAGAAGTAATAAAGAGAGAAATGTGTCCCTGGAGTGACATTTTCTTACACAAACAAATGTAAATCACACATCTCTATGTTGAAAGCTTGTCTGACAGGCATTTCCAAAGCACAAAACAAATCTCATAACAGGTTAACTTGCACTGGGCTGATGTTGGTAAAGGACTTTTAGTACATCAGAGAAAGCTGGAAAATAAGTTCCATTCCATGCTAGGAAAAAATGTCCCCAAATATCATGGTGCATTAAGGGTTTCGTACTAGCTTAAAGTAGTCTTTCTTCTTCTCATGACCAGGGACAATCTTGTCATCTAATCTAAGTAATAATTTAATCTAATGCAAGTGGAAGGATTGAAAGGTTTCACAGAATATAGAAAGAGGGACTGAGACAGTAGAGAAATGGGATCTTCCCTTCACCAGTGAGGGGATCATTCTGGTAGACTCGTACTGTATGTATGTCAGACTCACTGCTGTATACATATCTTAACAGTTACAATTCCATATCTTCACTAAGTAAAGGTAGAAAGTTAAAACTTAGGGAGTCTTGGTCCAGAACACATTGGAGGACCTGCTATATACTAGGTATTGTCATATTTCTTATTTCTTTTAACTCTCATTAATTTTGATATCCACAATTTCCCTATTAGGTATCACTTTTAGATGAAATAAGCTAAAATTTAGAAAAAGAATTCCCCAAAGTCATGCAGCAGGTAACTGGAAGAACGAGGATTCAAACACACATCTTTCCAACTATATTAGGCTGAGCCTTTACCGCCTTTCTGAACTATCAGCTCACCTCTCCTCATAACGCATAACTCACAGACCATAGAAGAATAATTGCCACACATTTCAGAATGTTCTAGATCAGCTCTGCTCAATAGAAATATAGTGTGAACCACCTATGCAATTATAAAAACAGTAAAAAGAAATATGTTGCATTAATTTTAATAATATATTTTATGCAGCCCAATCTATTAAAATATTATCATTTCAACATCTAATTAATATAAATTATTCATGAGATAGTTTATATCTTTTTTTAATGTTAAGTCTTCGAAGTCTAGTGTATATTTTACACTTACACTGCACATTGCAAGTCAGATAATAAATTTTCAAAGCTTTAAGTAAAATACAGTCCTATCAGAATGATAAAGTTGTGTTTAATGGAAAATATTTTATGCTGCTTCAGTTTTTAAATTTAAATTGATTATACTTAAATAAAATTTAAAACTAATGTCCTCATTCATCCTAGCCTTATTTTAATTACTCAGTAGCTACATATGTCTACTGGTTATTATATTGAAGAGCATAGTACTAGATGAACAGTTAGTATAAGCTTTTCTTTTCCCATATTACATCTAAGACGTCCATAGTTAACAACTATGCAAGTGAAAGCTAAATCTCGTGTACCCAATGAAGACAGAATGGAAGGCATTTACTGTAAATAACTATTTCATGTCTTTCATCTCTTGGTGATTGTCTACAATAAGAACAAAACAAGGTAGGTAATACAAGCAAGTGGTCTGTTATTCCAATTTTATTTTCTTAGAGAACAGAAGTACAGCTGGTTGGATAGAGACAGCGTAGCACTGGCAAATGTAAGCTAGCTAGTGTAAGGCATTCATACCATCAATGACTCCTGCAACTGAATTATTTTGGAAGGTATTTTTAATACTGTCATAGAATCAAGCATTAACAAACAACTACTAATTTTTAATTAAAGTCTGCATAAATTATGTCGAGTGTGAAATCAACAACTGTTTAAAGTGTTGAACAAACTACACACAAGTAGTCTTGGAATTGTCTAATATATAGAAATAAAAAGAACGAAAATCATCATGATGTCTTGGAAGGATATGTCTAGAAGAAACCATCCTTGTTAAATAAATACAAACTTACACCTAAAGGAGGGCCCAAGGCACTTAGGTGAGCTCATAGCTACTCTTGTTATTTGCTATGTAAACTGACAACAGTGAGACTCAGAATTTTTCTCCCTTTCAGCCATCTTTCTTAAGCTTGTCTCCCACAGACTTTTGGGCCATCATCACTGAAGACCTGAACCTCACCATTCTCTCAGAGAATTTCTTGAAGCACCACAGTGATGAGAAACTAATGTTTAGAGATTATAAATTGCAAAAAAACCCGTCATGTCTTCATTCTCTAGGAGCTGGAATTTCTTCTTAGGCTTGAGATGGCACTTGCACTACTCTTGACTATAACTTATTCTAGGGACCATCTAAATTTAAAAGGATATAGAACCAAAAGTATATAATATTTATTATAAATGATGTAGTATCATTAGATTTTAATTCTTCATTTTTTTCTTGATCCCCAAATATCTAAAGTAGCCAACACATTGTCATTAGTATCAGTGGCTCTCCATGGCACTGATTTTTATCAGAGCAGGGGAAGGATGTGTAATTCAAACACACCTCCAGTCCCAATGATTCTGATAGCCCTTTTCCCACCTCCTCTAGACTGAGAACCACTAAAATATCAATGCATTTATATCCTGTAACACCTAAATTATATATACTTACATTATTTTCAAAGAAAATAATTCAAAGACATTATTTTCAAAGAAACTTTAACACTTAGGTGAATGTGTCACTTTTCAACAAAACTAGTATGAAAACACTCTAATTTACCAAACAGATAGGTCAGTATTGGTTTTTGCATCATAAAAGAAAACTTCAAAGGGTTTCTCTAAGCAGTGAGTTGCTCTAAAACATTTAAATGATTATTCAACTTTTAAAAAATGATTTACACACAGCACTTTAGGAGGGCATCTATTGTAAAGTTAAGTGCATCTGTACCATTAAAATAATTATTTGTTCTAACTGAGGTTATTACCATTTTATTATTCAGGCCAGTGGAGCTGTCCCAATTTGTGGCGCTGAAGAGACTAAAGAAGGCATACTATATTGGTTAACATTTTATTTTCTAAAAACTGTAATGTCTCTTTGCTAAATAAGGATTCATCAAATTGAAAGTTATTACCTCTGCTACCATAATTAAATTTGTGTTTCATTCTGAAGTGACACTGGATCAATGAAAACAATATATCTCTTGGTGCTTTTTTGGTTTGTTTGCTTTTCCCTAAGTTGATTTTTAAAATGCTGTTGTTTAACACACACATGTACAAATACACACACATATATAATACAAATATTTTCTGAAATGCCTTTGTCCCCCCATTTTATAAATTCTAGAATTTTATTTTCTTAAGGAGATAAATGATTATAATAGTAGTTTCTTCTCATTTACTGAATTGATACTAAAAGCAATCATTAATGAGGGGGAGAGAGTTATCTCAAAATGAAGTCGAGTTTTTTCAAGGATTCTATATGAAAAAGGGCTAAGATATGGGCTATCGGCCTAAAAAATCTCACTGGACAAACATAACTTGATATTATCACAGATGTGTAATATCAAATAAGGAGATGAAAATAAGCAATTACTATGTATTTTCACCTTTAAAATACCAGAAAGTTAAAATATATGATAACTTATTTACCAAATAAGATTCTAAATGATATGAGATATGTCATTATTTTTCATCAAAGCCACAACTGGAAACTTTTTGACTTTATCTGCGATTCTTCTAGGCATTCTTTCACTTCTTGCCTCATCTTCCTTTTTTCATTTAGAGAAAAAATTATTGTTTGTTGACAGATGATAAAATCTCTGCTTGACTTATACTTCAAGTTAAATAGCTCTTTAGGATTTTGGCTAAACTAGCTAATTTTAATCATACTGTCTGTATTTAAGACCGTGAAGGTCTTGGAAAATCATGTTACAAATTATTTATGAAAGATATACAAGGAAGATGAAAGTACATCACTAATCTGAAGGTTGATCTTACTATTAGTAGAAGTTGGAATTCATCAGTATTCAGGAGACGGAGTATGAACATATATTACAAAGAAAAAGTCTTTGTGACTTAATCTTTGGGTTGAGGTCACAATTAGGCTAAATGGGTTATTTAATTTATAAAAGAACACTGACATTTCATAGCAATAATTGGAGAAGATCAAAAACATTATTTTATTTCAGTGGTAAAAACCCATCTCAGAGTCTCAAAAGTCACTGAAATACATAGTTTCATCTTCATCATTCAGGAGGTAGCAAATTGTAATGTGTAATTTCATAAGAAATTCTGACTTGTTCAAATCTCTGAGAGTTTGTATGAATGTATATTATTAAAAAGCAATCCACCAAATCTCAAAAGCAGTATGCTGAGTAAAAGAAGCCAGACAAAAAAAGGACATAATTTATGATTTTATTTTTTAAGAAATTCTAGAATGAGAAAACTAAACTATGGTGGGAGAAACCAGGTCAGTGGTTGCTTATGGGAAGGAGAGGTCTGGAAATAGGCATGAGGAAACTTTCAGATGGTATTAAAAAATTCTGTTTCTTGTTTGGCATGTGGGGTACCCAACTGTATGCATTTGTCAAAATTAATTGGATACTACACTTAAGAGCTGAGCATTTCACTGTATGTATGTTATACTTAACTAAACAAAAGTTAAGACCAACCAAAGCAAACTATTGCTCTATCCAAACATCAAAATAAACCCCAAGATAAGAAATTGGGTCTACCATTAAAATGACTATGAACCAAAAAGGGTTCACTTTTATGAAAGAAAGGGCAAAAATAAATTAGAGGATGCCCACCACAGAGAAATGGAAACCCTATTATTACTAAACCCTTCAAATACTAAGTTAGAAATCTAGGAAGCCATGCCAATAAAAATTTTAAAAACTCCTTTATATGAAATACATAAATCATATTGAATGGAAACATGTAAATTATAGTTTCATCAAATATAGTATATAAGCTAGTTTTAATGCTCAAATTTGGACTAACATATCACCTACCTATTTCAAATCTATTAAAGGGGCTTATTTTTGTAATTCTTCTATAAAGCTTTTTTTAAATTTAAGCTTCACTTTGTGTTTTTCTGGCAATTGTGGTTCTGTGAAAATATTGATTAAGGTGTGGACCAATGTAGAATAAGGAATATTCTTTTATGCATATTTTAAACAATTTTTAAAGTCCTAAAACATGGTTACTTATTGAAATATAGGATTGTGGCTCAAATCAGAGTGAATCTGTGATAATAGTGATTCCTAAATGGCGATTTCACTGAAGGCATAGTAATTGAAGACTGAACTTCCCATAGGAGAAAAAAAAAAAAAAGAAAAAAAAGAAAAAAAAGAAAAAACAAGAAAAAGTGAATTCCTTTAAATTTCATACCTTTTTACATGAATAGCATGTTTCATATCCAGAAACATAAATAGAATATATTTTCATAAATATTTTTCATCTAAATGTTGTCCAAAGCCATAGACACTGTGAATAAATTTATAGCAAAGATCTTGTTTGGCAATGCCAAGGCCCACCCAATGCTGTTCGTATAAATATAATCTCAATGTTCTTTGTTCTCCACCAGCTACCACTGTGTCTGCTCCATTCATATTCACAGGAACTTTGTTTTACGATGGGAGAGAAGGAAAAAATTGCTGTTGGAGCTAAGGCCCTGAGAGACCTTAAGAAGCGGGAGGAGAAAGTAGGGCTTGAGAGATGGGTTGTAGGCAAAAAGCTGGAAGAACAATTAAAATTCAGAATTTGAGGGATAAGCACAACTTCTTAGCCCAGGTGACATTTCATGGCATAGAACTGGGGGAAAGGTCATTGATCTCATCTCTATGGGAAACTCAGCATTGCTCTGACAACCAGGGGTTTGTAAGTCTGGGAAAAGATAAGGTCCTGCCCCAGGGAAATAGGTGGCTCTCCTGATGAATGGTTTTCACAGTGGGGCATATGCAATCAGATTTAAGGCCAATGCTTCATGGACAGTCAGGTTGTAGAGAAAGAAACAAAGACTAATTGGGGTACCATATGATGTCTGAAAATGATTGCCTGGTTTGTGGGTACATATGACGTACTCCTGATGGATGTCCCAGGAATGACTGGCTAACATTTTAAAAGTGCTAATTTCTGACAATCAACCCAGTATTGACTACTGCCTTCATAACCTCGACAATAGTTATAGGCTGGTGGGGTCTAGGGGAGTTGAGTTACTTGTTGATATTCTGTTTAATAGATTCTAGAAATCTGTTACTGTAGAAACAAGGTGAATGTGCAAATAAAATATATATGACTTCATGTTTTATAGAATCCACTACAGCAAAGCAAATGTAGACTTATCACGTTTTTGTGGGTAAAATCTATTGCTCATGTTTCTGCAAGCCACGTATATATTTTCTGTTTCACGTTGCAAATCTGGTTTCCACTCCACAGGCATGCAGTAGCATTTACTTAATTTTTATTACATCCTTATGCAATGGTACTGTTATTTTTACAGTAAAGTTTAAGTCAGCTCGATTCTAGCATCAGTGACTCATTAAGAGTGAGCAATTTGGTGCTTAATGAGTTGTTAACCCTGAGTAAATATATTAAAATAATAGAGTGATACATTTAAATTGAATTGCATTGGGCTTGTTTTTTGTTCAATCATGTCTTCTGCTGCAAGAGAAAGAGCCACTTAGAAAGCAATTTTTGATAAAATATATTCTGAATAACTTATACTTACTTCTCAGTTACTATCTATCTCTTCCTTATTTGATTCTTTTTCTTAGTTATCCTGTTGCCCATTCTCTCTCTCCTTTTTTTTGGTACGTGGGCCTCTCACTGTTGTGGCCTCGAGGCATGTGGGATCTTCCTGGACCGGGGCACAAACCCGTGTCCCCTGCATCAGCAGGCGGACTCTCAACCACTGTGCCACCAGGGAAGCCCCGCCCATTCTCTCTTAAATAGTCATTGTTATGAATATTCCAATTTTTTTTCTAAAAGGAACAATATGCTGGAATTAACAATGAATAAGTCTTGGGCCAAAAATAAAAATTTCCCTGAGATAACTCTACATATTTGAAAGATATTACTGGATAAGTAAAGAAATTAAAATTCAAAGCACATTTGTCAACAATGGGTTCATGGATGGACAAACCTGGAGCCTCTCAGTTCATTTGTTATACACTTAAACCATGGCCAATATGACACTTCTTAATCAACATCTCAGCTCTCTGTGGTCTGAATCTAAGCTGTCAATGTTAGTGACACAAATAAAATTCTAATACTCTAAGTTCCACAGAGCCTTGGGAACAATTGAAGTGAAAGAATTTAATCTGTCTCATGGCTCATCAACAAAAACAATTTAGTTCAAATAGCAGACAGCCTCCCTACCTCGCTGTAAGATACAAATAGGTACAGCTAGACTTAAAGCTCACAGGTGGAGTTAGAGGGGCGAGTGACATGAAAAAGTATCCTTTGACTCAAAAAGGAAGCAGATTTGAGTTGGGACCAATTGAGAAAGACAAAATATGCAATTCTAAAACATCCATATTATAGACATTTATATAACCAAAACAATATTTTGATTTATGATGTTCAATACCACTAATTCAGGAACAAGCTACTTGTAAATGACAGCCACTTCTATAATAGAATGGGTGAAATGTAGAAATTGCTCAGAATTGACATCTTGACAGGTAACATTTTCCTGGGATGAATCTGAAATGGCCTATAATCGTATTTGAGCATGACTATGAGGTAAGTCACCTAGCTAGATATATCATATAAGAATTTTCTTACTCAAAAAGAAACTAGAATTCAAGGGCAAACTATCAATAAGCATGAGAAGTCAAACACAGTACAATTTGGAGAATTCAAACTCATATCACCTTTTAAAGTGTCACATATCCTACAAATGAAAACAGATGAACATTTAAAACTAAAGGCCTTTTCCTATTCAAGTACTAGGTCTTACCATCAATAGTCTACTGAATCATGCTCCCTAAGCTTTGCTGGTGTTTGGAAAGGCAGCAAGTATGTATATATGTAAGGAGGTATTGTACGTACATATTTGTGATACATTTTAGTTTAGAAATAAGATACTCACACACAGAGTATTTCTACCTTGTGTCTTCCATTTACATATACAGACTTCTCTCTCCCTCTCTCTCTTTGGCTCTTTTATGTGTGCATGGTTGAATGTGTATTGGAAAGCATACACGTTTACATATTTGTTTTAAATAAATTTGCCATCTAACTTTAATACATTGCTAGCCTGATTTTTAAACCATGTAATTAAGAGAGGTGTTGATAGCACTTGAAAGTGGCGTCCAGCAAAGACACATTATGGCGGCGATCCAAGGGCTTCCTTGATGTAAGTGTGTGGTGAAAAAGACAAATCTCATAGCGAAAACTGAAATAGAAATAAAAGCTTTCCAAGAAGACAAGGAAAAAGATACTTACTATAGTGGCAAAATTATCTCACAGCACAATTTATCTCGCTTTATTTTTTAAAAAGAGCAATAACTTAAGTTTGCATAACACCTTTCATTCAAAAGAAAGCATTCTACATGCAGTGAGGCTGATTTTAAGATATAAAGCTCTGTGAAAATCGCCAATGAAATGCTGCTATATTCTGTTGTGAGGATAGTAAAGGCTCTAAAACTGGCTCCCAATGAAAAAGTCTGGCACAACCATTCTGAGAGGAAAATGCAGAAACGACTCAACTCTGGTGAGGTGGGAACAGCACTAAAATAGTAATCAGTGTGACTAAAATTATTGACAAGAGTAGGAGTTATTAATACTTAGTTACTAGCATGTTCACTTGGGTCTAGTGATGATAATGAAGTAATAGATTAATACAGCCTGCAACTACTACTGTTAGGCTAATAATTTGTTTATGCCAATTCATCAATAATAAAAAACTAAAATACAGGAATGTACATGAATCACTAGTGTTGGTACAAAAGAAAGTAGGAATGAATAAAATTGTCACAAAAATCTTGGATGAAAAAGGATTTCAACAATACCTCCTCTCAAAGAACACAAAAAGGCTATGTTAGACTTGATTTTAATGTCCACAGAATTTCAAGTGTCATGAATGACATGACAATAAAAAAATTTGCTGGCATCCTGCCCTCAACCTACAATCAAGATGTGTTCTAGAGGCATCTCTACAGCATAGCCACAGGCTAAGAGGGCATGAGAAGGAGCAATATGAAAAGGAAGGGAGGAAACCTAAGAACAATGGAATGGGTGGAGTTTTGTGATTAAAAAAGAGAATTCCATGTTGGTAAACGATGTGTCTTAAAGACCCTTTCCTATTCCACTTCCCTCTCCAATATTGTACACTACAAAGTAGATCAGTTTGGGTTTTTTTGTTTGTTTGTTTGTTTTTATTTTTATTTATTTATTTGGCCATACTGCATGGCTTGCAGGATCTTAGTTCCCCAACCAGAGATCCAACCCTGGCCCCCTGCAGTGGAAGCGTGGAGTCTTAACCACTGGACTGCCAGGGAAGGCCCAATTTGTTTGTTTTTAAATAAGTGAACTGAGTTGTAATCCAGGCTCTACCACCAACTACTAGGATCTTCAACATATTATTTAACTTTATGGAGATCATCCAAATATGCCCCCTCACTTTATAAATGAGGAAATGGAGTCCCAGAGAATTCTTTTAGTCTAAGTTCTAATATGTGAGTGGATAATGGCTTTTATTCATTAAGTATTGTAACGGCAATAGGGTGCCATATCTGAAATGGCATGGTTTCTTTATCAAGAACATTTCTTTTCCTCTTTAAAGTATTTTAATTAACTTTGAATGAATTTGAGTAGAAAACATTTTTACATTCACCTATGAAATATTAACTACCACTGAAAACCAAGCCAAACCAGACTCATTACGTAGTAGAGTCCATGGAATGACTGCCTATACCATATTATTCCCACAGCTGATTTCCAATGAACCTCCTACCCACCATCTGACCACATCCAACATTGTACAATGAACATTTCAAAACAAAAAATCAAAAAACAAAAAAAAGCAAAACTATTACATAGACAAATAGAGTTTCAGATAAATCTTTATATTTCATATTTTGCTTACTCAGTTTATCCAACATTCTGATAAAGTAAAACTCCACAAGATTATTACACATGAAAAATGTGAGCTTTACTTATTTCTGTTCTTTTGCTGTTTTCAACTTATATTACATTTGCTCAAACAATATAAAACATGACATGTCCTAGCTGGCAATGTACTTTCATTTGGAATCCTAATTATGGCTAACCCTGTTACTAAGAATGCCAAATATTTGGCACCTATATCTCCCAGGGCCTGGGGAAAAGAAAGATGAAAGGTCAAGTTCTCTGTTACTATGATTAGATAAGCAGAGAGGCAGGCAGTTGTGTTTATTTGAAGAAGCACCATATGCTAAGCCACAAGCTTGGCCTTCACATGCTGCAAAACCAATGTGCATGCATGGCTAAGACGTAGGGAAATCCGTGGTGTGTGTACACCAATTAATAAGGCAGTAGCAGCTTGCTGTCCATTCGTAACTCATCTTGAAGAGAATATTACTGAAAAGGCATGCCAAGGTTCCTCACTATATCCAGGTTGTGTCAGCAAGTTCCTTCCTAAAACTAAAAATAATATTATACATCCATTCAGTCCCTATCCGCTTGATCAGGAAGAGTTTTTTTTTTATTGAAGAATTTTTTTTAATTGAAGTATAGTTGATTTACAATATTGTGTTGTTTCAGGTGTACAGCATAGTGATTCAGGACTATTGCAAATTATATTCCATTATAGATTATTATAAGGTAATGGGTATAATTCCCTGTACTCTACAGTAAATCCTTGTTGCTTAAGACTTATTCAGTCTTTATCAAAGTTCTCACACACATTTCATCCGGATCTTTACAGGCCGTGTCATATTCTTCCAGAAAGTGTTATGCCCTTCCAGTTACTGTTTTGGCTGTGACTTCCCACAGGGGTCGGGCACACCAGGTGAGGATGGGGTCTCTCTGGTTATAGGTCTACCAATTTCCTTCCTTTGACCAAACTCATCCTGGTGTCATAGGTGTGAAATCACTAAAGTAAAATTAACTCAATGTTTTCGAGTGGTTTTTAACACAAAAGCAGTAATTTGTCATACTATACTGATAGGAGAGATGTAGCACTTTTATTAAGACATTAACAGCCCATTCCCTTAGAGGGCTGCATCTGTCCTCTTGTCTGTAGTACCTAAAAGTTAAACCCATGCATATATGGTCACCTTATCTTTGATAAAGGAGGCAAGAATATACAATGGAGAAAAGACAGCCTCTTCAATAAGTGGTGCTGGGAAAACTGGATAGGGACATGTGAAAGAATGAAATTAGAACACTCCCTAACACCATACACAAAAATAAACTCAAAATGGATTAAAGACCTAAATGTAAGGCCAGACACCATCAAACTCTTAGAGGGAAACATAGGCAGAATACTCTATGACAAAAATCACAGCAAGATCCTTTTTGACCCACCTCCTAGAGAAATGGAAATAAAAACAAACATAAACAAATGGGAAATAATGAAACTTAAAAGCTTTTGCACAGCAAAGGAAACCATAAACAAGACAAAAAGACAACCCTCAGAATGGGAGAAAATATTTGCAAATGAAGCAACTGACAAAGGATTAACTCCAAAATATACAAGCAGCTTATGCAACTCAATATCAAAAAAGCAAGCAGCCCAATCCAAAAATGGGCAGAAGACCTAAAGAGACATTTCTCCAAAGAAGATATACAGATTGCCAACAAACACATGAAAGGATGCTCAACATCACTAATCATTAGAGAAATGTAAATCAAAACTACAATGAGCTATCAACTCACACCAATCAGAATGGCCATCATCAAAAAATCTACAAACAATAAATGCTGGGGAGGGTGTGGAGAAAAGGGAACCCTCTTGCACTGTTGGTGGGAATGTAAATTGATACAGCCACTGGGAGAACGGTATGGAGGTTCCTTAAAAAACTAAAAATAGAACTACCATAAGACCCAGCAATCCCACTACCAGGCATATACCCTGAGAAAACCATAATTCAAAAAGAGTCATGTACCACAGTGTTCATTGCAGCTCTATTTACAATAGCCAGGACATGGAAGCAACCTAAGTGTCCATCGACAGATGAATGGATAAAGAAGATGTGACACATATATACAATGGAATATTACTCAGCCATAAAAAGAAATGAAATTGAGTTATTTGCAGTGAGGTGGATGGACCTAGAGACTGTCATACAGAGAGAAGTAAGTCAGAAAGAGAAAAACAAATACCATATGCTAACACATATATATGGAATCTAAAAAAAAACAACAAAAATTTGTTCTGAAGAACCTAGGGGCAGAACAGGAATAAAGACACAGACATAGAGAATAGACTTGAGGACACGGGGAGGGGGAAAGGTAAGCTGGGATGAAGTGAGGGAGTAGCATTGACATATATACACTACCAAATGTAAAATAGATAGCTAGTGGGAAGCAGCCACATAGCACAGGGAGATCAGGTCGGTGCTTTGTGACCACCTAGAGGTGTGGGATAGGGAGGGTGGGAGGGAGACCCAAGAAGGAGGGGATATGGGGATATATGTATACATATATCTGATTCACTTTGTTATAAAGCAGAAACTAACACACCATTGGAAAGCAATTATACTCCAATAAAGATGTTAAAAAAAAAAAAAAGACCTTTGGTTGCTTTGCCTGATTTATTTCCAAATGCAAATGGAGCATTTGTACCTGACTTCAGCTGTTACTGATGTATTAGCTTCCCAGACATTGTCAGGCTTGCCAGTAGTCATCAAGTGGCTGTGAGTGGGAGGAGGGTTTGTAGGCCTCGGGCTAAAATTATAGTCCAGCTATGGACTCACTCGTAGTTTGAGGCTAGGCAGAATAATATAGATGATGTGAGGCCATGGGCGATTATTAAAGCAGTGGCTCCTTCAAGGAGTCTGGATGAGAATAGCTGCAATAACAAGTGCTATGTGGCTGACGGAAAAGTAGGTGATAAGTAATTTTAGGTCTGTTTGGCATAGACAGATTGAACTGGTTATGATTATCCCTCATAGGAGAGCGTAAGAAAAGTGTATGCTACGAATCTGTCAGGAGGTTGAGGATCACTGCAATTCGTAGCATGCCGTAGCCCTTGAGTTTTAGTAATATGGCTGCAAGGACTATAGCGGCTGCGATGGGAGCTTCTACGTGTGCTTTGGGTCGTCAAAGGTGGAGGCCATAGAGGGGTATTTTTACCATAAAGGCTATTAGGCAGGCTAGTCATATAAAGACGTTGGATCAGGAGTTGGGTAATGCTTGGGTTCAATATTGAAGGACTAGGAAATTCAGAGAGCCCATGGTGTTTTGGATATACACTGATGTCATTAGCAGTGGCAGGGATCCGACTAGTGTGTAAAATGGAAAATAGAGTCCTGCATTGAGGTGTTCTATTTGGTTACCTCATCGAGCGATGATGATAAGTGTAGGAATTAGTGTGGCTTCGAGTATAATGTAAAATAGAATTAGTTCTGCGGCGGTAAATGTTATGATTAAAAATGTTTGTAATATGATTAGTATAGTGATGTATAGCTTTTTTCGGGTCAGTGATTCTTTGAGCAGGTGAGATTGGCTATTAATATCAGAGGTAGGAGTCATACTGTCAAGATCAGTAGTGGTGCAGATAGGGAGTTGGAAAAGAATATTAATGAGAAGTTAAGGCTATTATTAAGCTGGTTAAGAAGAAGCAGCCTTGTGAGGCTAATTAGCAAACTATAGGATGTAGTGTTAATTCAAAGTATGTTGTTTTTTGATAATCAAGTCAGGGGTATTAGTATAATTGTACGGATAATACATTTTAGCATTGGAGGAGGTTAAGGTTTTATACATAGTCGGTGCCATATGTCTGGCAAGCTGCAGAAGGCAGTTTTATTTGCTCATTTGCAGCACATAGGTTCCTATTCAATCTCTCCTGTCCATTCACACCTTTGCTCATGTGGGGAGTTTCCCACTCTTTCTGTTGTGTACAACCTCAGTGAGAATCTTGAGCTGCTATAGGTTCTTCTGCTGTTACTCAAGCAAGGCAGGTATCTTCAACTGGTCAACTGAACCCCTAGGGTGCTGAAGCTACACTACTGTCCCTAGTTGGGTGGGGAAAATAGTCTGTTCTCCAGATCTGTATAAAACACTGTCCTCTAGGTCTCAGAGTTATAGTGTTTGTGCCCCAAGTCCCACAAGGTTTTGAGTCAACTAGCTGCCATCTCCCCTGCCTGCATTCTCATTCCTGCCTCTCATCACCTATGTAGTTATTGCCCTCTGGTCCTCCAGTTAAGAAACAAAATTCCAGGGCTTCCCTGGTGGCGCAGTTGTTGAGAGTCCGCCTGACGATGCAGGTGACACGGGTTCGTGCCCCGGTCAGGAAGGATCCCACATGCCGCGGAGCGGCTGGGCCCGTGAGCCATGGTCGCCGAGCCTGCGCATCCGGAGCCTGTGCTCCGCTACGGGAGAGGCCACAACAGTGAGAGGCCCGTGTACCGCAAAAAAAAAAAAAAAAAAAAAAAAAATTCCACATGCATATAGACTCATGCAAGTAATCTCGCATCTGTGGGGAGTAGGGTAAATTTTTTTGTTTGTTTGTGTTACCAGACTCACTAATCCAATCTCTGGGATACTCTTAGAACATTCCATCTGACTTTTTGATTGACATAACAGCTCCTCTCCTCAAATGTATTTTTTCCCAGTTGGCCCTGCCCATGGCTTTTATTAATTATACATTTCTACTTGGCTGAACCCACTAAAGGATGAAGGGAGAAAAAAAAAAAAAGAATGAACAATTTACATCTGGAAAATGGCCTCAATTAAGCTCTCTGCGGAACTTAACTGTTTGTCACCCAGGCCAAAAAAATAATTAAAATGTTCAGGAAAAAAAATAACCTAGTAATGGCCAGAAACTCTACTACTTCAAAATCTATTTTCTCAAGTAATGGATTGCAAGCTTATGATGACTTCACGGGGTTGGAGCTGACATTGCTTATAGTGTACAGTTCTCCAAAGGCATAATCCGCTTAATCCCTTCATCTGACAGGCATTATCACAAAAAGAAGGGCTGCTTCTCTCCAAACATGAACAGCTTGTAATGATTTGGAAGAACTGTCTACAGTGACTGTACAGTCATTCTCTGGAGTGGCTTGAGTGTAACTTTAAGTTTATAGAAAAGGAGGAAGAGAGGGAAAGTATGTACCCAAATAGCAGTGGTTTATTCCAGCAGATGATGTTGTTTATCTAGAGGCTGATTTCTGCTTCCATCAGCCAAATACATTTCTTAACCTTAAAACTTAGGTACACTATAAAAAGTTATTAGAATAAAGAGGGCCATGCTCAGAACAAATGCCAAAAGGAATACCAGAAAAAACTAGGTGAAATGCACTAAAAAAGCTTACTTCTGACTGCTCCCTGCCAAACGGAGGGAAAATACCTTTCCCACCCCAGTAATGTTGGGATAATAGAAGCTATATAACATGCCTATGTCTAGACACTGTTCTAAGGGCTCTACTTCAATCCTCGAAACCAATCCTCAGTACCTTGGGAGGCAGGTATTACTATTTTCTCTATTTTCAGATGAGAAAGCAGCAGCTCAGAGAAGCACCTATCCCCCTCTTTCAACATTTACCTATGTAGTCCTCTTTTTAGCCACTCGGGGATTTAGAGGAGAATTACCCTCTCTAGGTTTATTGTGTTGAGATCATTCTTTGCATTAGACTACATGCTTGCAGCTTACTTGACTTTTATGTAGTAGCTTGAAGTGCAATGAAGAAGCAAAATATTCTATAAATACTGGGAATTTGTTCTTAGCATTTGCTATTAAAGTAAATATACCTAAGACTATCTTGTCCTGACTTTTATTATTGGTTTTTGAGAAAGACAAGTACCACTAACAAAGTGGCTTCATTTCTCAGGTCACTGGCAGATGCTCTGAAAATGTCATAGTGAAGTTCTGCTGAATTGTTAAAGTCATCAATGTCATACATAGTGCTGTTGCCATTCATTCATTCATTCACTCATTCTTTTACTCATTTTTACTCCTTCAGTTAATAAGTATTATTAATTTGTAACCAGTGCCAGGTATTATGGTAGGCATGAAAATTATAAAAGCAGCCATGAGCTATGAAAAGAACCAAGCATAGTCAGAAGTCCAGCATTTTCAAATTTGAATCTATTAGTTACCAGCCTAGTGATTTGGGGAAAATTATTTAACCCCTCTTGTGCTTCTATTACTTTACCTGTGAAAGTGTGGATAGTGTCATACCTCCTCAAAGGGATGCTTTAGAAATCAAAGGAGACTATTTGAGAAAAATCTTTCATAGGCTACAAAATAATACAGGTTCAGGTTTAGTTATAACCCTCTGATACGACAATTCTAAAGAGCCTTAAAATTAGTTGGTGAGGAAAAACACATACACAGATAAAGAACTAACCAGACAATTAGTAAGTGCTAAATAAAAAGCTTAGTCATTAAGTTTTAAGGAATTTAGAGTAAGGGAAAAAGTAATTTCCAACTGGGAGAAATATGATTTGACTTTGGCTTTGAGATACAATGAAGTGGGAGAACAAGGAAACAAACAAAGAAACAACAAAAGAAAACAAAAAGAAACAAACAAAAACAAGAACAGAAACAATGAAGCAATAACTAAAACACCCTATGAGTTTGGGCAATGCCTATAAACCCCTTAGATTAGAACTTTTTGAGCCAAGAACTGGAGGGAGTTAGGGTTGATACATGGGTTGGAAGAGCATCATGAATTGTCTTAGATGCAAGTTAAGGAACTTGGGAAATTTTAAACAGGTCACTGAGAAATGCTGAAGGCTTTTGAAGAGAAGGGATCAAAGCTGAACTTTAGTAGGTGAGTCTGGCAGCTTGTTCAGGGGAAGCTGGAGGGGAAGAGAGAGGGGAGCCAGAGAACCAGTGGGGAAGTTTATCACAAGAGCCAAGATGTGAGGCACATATGTAAAGGTATTTCCTAATTTGAGAAATCAGGGATTTGCAAAGGCCAGGTGATTTGGTCAAGGTCAAGTTCACTTGGTCACAACACTGCCCCTAGAGCTGAGCTGATTCCTGTACTCTCTACAGTAGAGAAAGAAAAGCCCATAGGGGATTCCCACTCCCTCAAAAAGGTGTCCTAACTAGACAACAGAGAGTGAAGGCTCTGACCCCAAGCCCAGGCTCTCTGAACAGATTGGCTCATCATATTATGGCTGGATGAAGTGAATCCATTTTCCACAAACCTGAAAATAAGACATTTTATTTTCAGAAAAAAAAAAGTTGTCAGAAAGGATTAGCCCCACATTTGTTTTTTTCTTATACCACTCACACCCCTCCCCACTTCCATTTTATTTTACTATCCTCCTGTCCATATCCTGCAATGACTGAGAGTGATTCCTCTTTGATCAGCATCAGGAGATTTTTTTTTTTTAAGTCAAAGCAGAATAACAAAAACAGAACACATCCTGAGTTAACTGAACTTCAAGAGAGAAGCTCAGTGATGCTCTTCCCACACACTGAAGAAACAGATAAAATGGACCAGGCTATTTATAGCCACCTTCCCATTTCTAATAATCTTCCATTTAATTAGGGCTGTAAATAGCGCCAGCAAATGTCCTGCATCAAACACATGAGGAGCAACCCTGATCCCTCCTCAGAATATACCCCACCCTAGGCAATAGAAAGGATATTAGACTGAGTTCCACAGCTAACGAAGATGCTGAGTTATGGGGAAAAGCCATAATCTTTTGTGCTATGGAGAAGAAATGACTGAGCATTTAAAAAGATAGAAAATTTAACCCTGCTTCCCCTCTACAATTCTAGACAATGTCAGTGATGAAATACTCTACCCACAAAAACAAACAAACAAACCAAAAACCAAAACTTGTGTTGGTCAAAGTTCTAAACAATTACTGCAGACATAGTTGAGTTTAATATTATATATGTAAGCTTCAAATCAACACATTTTGTTGCTTACTATTTAATAACCGTTGTATTCTACATGGAAGATAGTTGGAGAATTCCCAATTACACAGTCAGTCCCCAAAACCCACAGACTCAGCTGTATGCATTCACTTGGAAAGTAAGTTTGTAATGTTCCAGAATCATTAGCACTTAATTTAGGTGCAGTTTGTGCCTCCAATCCTGTGGTACTATATTATCTTTTTATTTAAACAATGCCTTTGAAATAATAAGTAATAGCACAGTGATCATGAAGACAAAAGAAAGAGAACTTGAGTTATGCAATTCGGTCATTCTGTGTGACCACTTGGAATTTTCAACTGTGTTTTATTTCTGTCCACTTAGTGAAATGGAGAGAACTGTGTTGTGTAATTTTTTTGGTAAATTCAAATTTTAGGCCTTATATGAAATATTGCCATTGAATCTGAATAACATTTTTTAAATTTTATTTTTTTATTTTTGGCTGTGTGGGGTCTTAGTTGTGGCAGGCAGGGTCTTCGTTGAGGCATTGAGATCTTTCATTGAGGTGAGGGCTCTTCATTGTGGCATGCAGGCTTCTCTCTAGTTGTGGCATGTGGGTTTTCTCTCTCTACTTGTGACACATGGGCTCTGTAGCTGTGGCGCAGGGGTGCCACAGGCACACAGACACTTGGCTGAAACTGAATTCGGGGGATTTTGTTCCTTGTAAACATACCCATCCTGACTAAAAAGTCCAGAAAGCCTTTCCTCTTCCCTTGTCTCAAGCTATGGAAGCAGGATCAGATTTCCTGTTTCTCTTCTTTGGAAATGATGGATTGGGTGAGACCTTTGGGGTATGAACTAAAATGTGAAGCATATTGTTCAGTAAAGAATTTAACTTTGCCCAAGAAGAGGTCTGGCCTTTGCCCTCAGCTTCTGGGAGGTAATCTGTAAGCCCTTGGACTGTCATGCCTGGTAGGAGCATTGTCTTTGTTTAGGGTAGGGCTGGCATGCCAGAAGGTCTAACACTGTGATTTATGGTGTGGCTGCAAGGCATGGCCACAATGTGATTTAAAGTGAGGCTTTGGGTGAAAGAGTATCAGCTCCACCTCCTGAGAAGCTAGAGACTGAAGTCAGCCATGTGGGCAATGAAACATGATTATATGATGGAGCTCCCTTCCCCCCACTCTCAAACAAAACAAAACTCTGGACACCAAGGCTAGGGTGAGCTTCCGTGGTTGGCAATATTCAGTGCATTCAGTCACACGTTAATGAGTTAATTGCCGTCTGTGACTCCACAGGAAGAGGGCAACTGGAAGCTGCCCATTTGGATCCCTGAAGGCTGCCCCATGTGCCTCTTCCCTTGCCTGATTGTAATCTGCACCCTGTCCCTATAATAAACCATAATGATGAGTATAACAGCTTTCAATGAGTTCTATGAGTTCTTCTCATAGAACTCATGAGTGCTTCTACTAAATTATCAAATCTGAGAGTAGTTTTAGGAAGCTTTTAAACTTGCAGTTGGTGTCAGAGGTGAGAGCGGTCTTATAGACTCTGTTCCCTCAAACTTTTCACATATGCATCATCTGTCCTTCACCCAGAGTTGGTATGATAACAAAGTGCATATTGTGAATGTGCTTGGCTATCTGAAGCTAAAGGACTCCAAGTAAGGAAACACACTTCCAGGCAAGATGGCTGCCCTTATGTTATACAGGGCATTATATATTATATATATTATATTAGACATTAAGTTAGTATGGAACACTGCACAGTTCTAGTGTATGAAGAGGAGTATCATTCTGGCCCTGCAATGATCAAAACCTCTAAGTACACACCACGTTGACACCAGCAGCATCCATTCTTTCATTTACTCACTCATTCAGTATACGTGCCTGGAACATCTATTCTCTGCCAGTATTGCACCTGAAGACACACAGAAATAGCACACCTCTCTGCACTTGAGCAATTTGGCTCAGTGCAGAAAGTTATGTTCACACACACACACATTTTAAAAGTATGTAGAAAGTGTGATGGTGCTTACAAGTTCAATGAATCTAAGTTTCTAAGGGGTGAGTCACTGACTTCAAAGAAAAAGGGATGTTTGAGCTGGGTTTTAAATAATGAATAGGCAGAAATGAAGGTCAGAAAAAGGTAAACTCACTGACAGTGTAGCAAAACAAAAAGCAGTTCAAACTGAGGAATAAGAATACATGTGAATGACTCAAAAGTAGAGGCTATGAAAAAAAAACCCACCAAGTAGACTTTATTAATTATACTGGAGATTAAAGGCTGATGGTAAGCAGCTAAAGAGAAAGCAGCAAAAAGCAATTGTTTTTATTATCCTAGAAGGAATTTAGATGAGATATTTGGAAGAGGCTTCTTACTGCTAGATTTGAGAAACATCGATGACTACTGGAAATTTTAAAATATGGGTCAGTGTCACAACTGAAAATGTTTAAGATAATATGAGAGTTGGCACTGAGCTTCCTCTGGATTCTGGGATTCTATGGAAAGTGGAAAAGGAAAAACAAGATAAAGCCGGGGCTAAAAGCAGAATCAAGAGAGGGAATCTTTGATATGAGTCAGAATCCAGTCCATGGGGGGCCAGCACAAAGAAGCCTGAACAGCCAGAAAGTGACAGCAGGGCCAGAGGGCTGCCTTCTGTCCAGGGCCAACAGGAGGACAGAAGCATCTTCCCATCTGTCTCTCTCCTGGGTTGAGAAACCTCTTCCTCCACCCAATCGTTCTGTAATACAACTCTTCAAATAAACAAATCACTTACTATTTACAAGTGGGTTTTGTGTTGTTTTGTGCTTCTTTTTAGAAATTGAATTTTGATGTCTGTGGCCTAAATAAATGAACCTCCTCAAATGATCGCATTCAAAAGAAATTGCTGTGTTACCATGGCTGTTACTTCATTTCTTTGCTATTCTGAGATCTGTCTTTATGTATTTAAGAAGGTAAGTGAATAGAGGGGGAAGAATATCTAGGGGAGATGTTGACCTTTGTCTAGGTTTCCCCTAAATATATATTTACACACAGTTGGCAGAGATTGGTGGAAGGGAGATTGGTGAATAACGTCCTTGGAACCTTTGGGAAAATGCATTTTTCATTTATTTTTGCTTCTTTCCTTATCTAGATCCAATAGGTGGATAATGCCAGAGAGACGGGCGCCATCCTGCAGCCTAAGAGAGAAACAAGTACACATTCTTTTGCTCTCCCCTTGAAATCAACACAGATAAGAAAAATACCATTTTGGCAGCACCTGCTGCTGCTGGTTTGGGGACTTTTTTTTTGTCTTTCTTCTTCCCAGAAAGAAAGCAAAATCTAAGTTAAAAAAAAAAAAAGCACAACTTGGCCAGCTGATCAATTTTACAGTAGACTCTTGCAGCAGAAGGGCTATTGTGTCTGAATCATACCTTCCCAGTTGGATTATTAATGCATGATTGATTGAAAATACTTACAAATGTATATGAAAAGGAAGAACATCCTCCTCCCTTTCTGCATGAAAATAATAGCCATAAACCTCAGATCTCAGATCTTCTATTCGGTGGACACTTAGGCAATAATTTCACTGAGGGTTAGTGATTGAAATGAGGAATTAAAAGCCATCATTGACATGGAAGGGGGACTAAAATGACAGAAAGTCTGCTTTTGAGAGAAAAAACTTCAGGTAAGACTCAGTGAAAGTTTAGTCCCAAGAATAACATGGTGCCTTTTTCCAGTTATCTTTATACTTAAAAAAAAAAAAAATCCAGGTCATTTTAATTCAGTATTTTACCCTTCTTATGTATTTCTCCCTTTGCTATTAGTCTGATGCTATTTCAGCTTCTTCTTTCATTTTCTTTTTCTTTCCTCTGAATCAACCCTCTACCCTCTGCCATTGCAACCATATTTCAGAAGAATTTACTTATGCCTTGGGTCCTTGTTCTCTTTACCATTCTTCAATCTTCTACTCAGTTCTTGGATTCTAAGCCCCAAGAGGGTAGGAAGCAGGCCTATGAAGTTTTCTGTTTCAGCTGCAAGCTCACCTCCATGCACAGTTAGGTACTTAATTGCTTTGTGATGACTGTGATTGATGATGTTTTCCACATATACTAATTCCAGGGAGAAATACACTTCCCCTATCAGATGAATTGCATACAAATGTCTACTCTGAAAACACGACTGCAACCAACAATTCTAGACAATAGGGTCTTCAAATTTTTACTAGAGGGCATACATACACACACACACACAAGAAATCAATGGTGATACCACTTTTATCATCTTTTTTAAAGCAAAAATGTCATGTAGATGGGGGGTTGGGGAGGAATGCCAGTGAATAAATTATACAACTTAGTAACTTTTTTCTTGGGCATGTTGTCTCAATTATTTCATCTGTAACTTGAGGAACAACCATTTGCCTTGCGGTAGTTTAAAATGTTTGCAAATTATTTAAAATTCCTCCCTTCAAAGTGAAGAACCTTACTTTCACTTTTTTTATCATGGGCCAGAGGTAGTGATTCACTGCCTACTAGATATGGCAGATGTGAACGCTGTTGTCTGGTTTTCTGTCTCTCTTTTTCTCTGTCTGTCTTTCTCCCAGTTCAGTCATCCTGGTCAAAGCCAGTTGCCTTGTCTGAAGCAGCTCCGAGGAGAGGTCTGTGAGAGGAACAAAGGCCTCCTGCCAAGAGCCAGCACTGATTCACCAGCCACCAGCCACGTGAAGGCACCATTTTGGAAGTGTAAAGTCCAGTTCTAGTCAAGCCTTCAGATGACTGCAGCCCCGGTGTGCACCAATGACAATCTTGTGACAGAGTCTGATTCAGAACCACTTAGCTTAGTCACTCCTGAATTCCTGACCCATGGGCACCATGTTTGTTATTGCTTTAAGCCACTATGCATCTGGGTAATTTTTATATAAAACTACATAACTAATAGAATCTTTTTTCTCATAGTGTTATTCAAAGATCAAATGAAATAACATGCAAATCAGCTAGCACATGACAGTAACTCAACACATCTGAATTCTTTCTTTCTTTCTTCCTATTTGACAGGGATCAAACATGATTATGGCTGCACTCATTTCATAGACACTCCCTAGCCCAGCAGGTTTTTAAAGTATAAGTAGAACCCTGTCAAAGGTAGAGGAAGGAACAAGCCTAATGTCTATTTAGCCTAAAGCCTGTCTCTTATTCATTCCATCTATATATTTCATTCATTAAGTTGTGAAGTCCATTCTAATGACTTCTAGTATGTATCTAGAAAGAAGATAGCCCCTGGTTAAAAAAAGAAAGGCAACATGTATGAGAAAATAACAATGAGAAGATGAGGATGGGGTTTAACTAATTGTCTCAGACCCACCAATAAAAAATAAAACAAAGAAGGAGAACAAGCCAGAGAGTTAAACTTCAATAATAATCATAATTATTCTGACAATGATAAAATTTATTAGCAATGACCATAAAATGTATACTAGCAGAATGCTAGAAGATTTACATGGAGTATCTCATTTAATTGTACCTAGTAGTACATAAGGTAAGTACTATTATTATGCCCTATTTACAGATGAGAAAACTGCAGCTCAGAGAGGCTGGGTATTTTGGTAAGGCTACATAGAGAGTAAGTGGTGGAACTCAGGTGGAATGAACCCAAGTCCATACCCTTTAATAAACATCATCTCCCCTAAGAAATGGCAGCAAAGCAAATATCTAATTTGTAGGAAAAATGTAAGACATTTCTGAGCAAATATCATATTGTTGGCAGAATATACTCATATTCTGGACTACTTTTTCTGCTTTTGCTTATCCCTTTATGCTCCTTTCAATTCCTCCCTAATTCTAGGTGACACTGGAATTGCTTTTATTTTTATTTTCTTTATACTATGTAAAATGTGTGGCTGTGATAAGAAAAGGTCCTGGGTTACACTTCAGGGTGAACTTACAATATAATGATACATTATTATTGTTGCCTGTTATTGTTATTGTTATTAATAATTGTCTCCTATTATCACAAAGAAGATCCTAACAGAGATAAGACTTGATTTGAAACCACTTAATATTCTGTTCCATACCCTCAGCCTGGCCTCCAAGCTGGAGAGGGAATTGATAAAGGATTACAAAATCGGCTAAGCAACTACATCATGGACATGGCAGCCCTCCAAGACAACTTCATTATCATCTGTAAGCCTTATGAATGGCCAAGTAACCACAGAAGCAGCTGAGAACACTGGAGTTGCCTTATGGTCCTCTTAAGAAAGTAATGCACAAAGACCACAAAACGAAGGGATGACATCCTTCCTAGAGCCTTCAATGCAACCGATGGAGGTACGTGCTCTATAAACTGGAGCAGATAAGGCTGGATACTGCCTTTCTAGTGCTGGCCCTTGAGTGGTTTATTAAAGTTTTGAATTAGTTTCTAACTTTTTCAAATTGAGAGTTCCACATAAAATTTCACATTTCTAGTTGTTTTTTGAAAAATGGAAAACTCTGACAAAACTGGTCCTGCAGGACACTTGGCTGAAGCTGAAAGATGCTGCCCACTTTAGAAGAGCTATGTGCTCTCCAGTTCTCCCCCATCTCTATCACTCCCTACTGTTCATCTATGAGTATGCCCCACAGGCACACATGTGCCTGTGGACATACTCACTACAATTATTTTCTGTAATTAAGCTAACTTTCAGGATTAACACTGCAAACTAATAATGTCATTGCCTCTCCAGAGGTCTGACCTACTGAGGAAATGATTTTATGGACCCTAGATCAAAAGACTGGAAATGAAGCCAAAGACCCAGGGGGAACCTTGCAGCTAGAAGCCCACTGATGTCTGCCCTTTGTTTCCATCACCACCCCTGGATGTCATTTCCTGTTTTAACCATATGTGAGCAAGGTTGTTATTTACTTTAACTTGTCTTACTATACTTGCTAGTGTCCTATGTGTTTAAATGGGGTATTTTAAATGGCCCTATCTCCAAGTGAGGGCATATCCTGCAACATCAGTGCATTTTTACCTTGCATATGTAAAACTGGGATTTTTGTTCATTTTCTTGGGTTGTAAAATAGTCCATTTGATTATTAAAATCTAACCCAGTCTTCTCACAGTCACTAAGCCATACTGTAACTTATCTAAGGTTTCAAACATATATCGTAGTCATCCATTGGATGGCAACTTTCCATACCAGCACTTGGATAGTCACTTAGGGAAAAATGAATAGAATTGTATCAATGGTCCCTGATGAGTTTAAATGCAAATTGTTACATATTAAATGATTGTGTCCCCCTAAAATTTATATGCTGAAGTCCTAATTCCTAATGTGACTGTATTTGGAGATGGAGCCTCTAAGAAATTAAGGTTAAATGAAGTCATAAGGGTGGGGGCCTGATCTGATAGGATTACAGATTGGTGCCCTTATAAGAAGAGATACCAGAGAGAAAATGCTTTCTCTCTCTGTCTTCCACCCCACCCCTCCCCAAGCATATACCAAAGAAAGGCCACAGAAAGACACAGAGACAAGATAGCATTTTGTGAGCCAGGAAGAGAGCTCTCACCAGAAACTGAATTGGCCAGAACATTCATCTTGGACTTTCCAGACTCCAGAACTGTGAGAAATAAAATTCTGTTGTTTAAGCCACACCAGCTGTGGTACTCTGACAGCCCAAGCCAGCTAAGACAGGATTCAAGGCCAGACTGGGTCCTAAGACCTACACAGTCAGCATCTGAGGGTCTGTTCTGCATAGGTTGTTTGTCAAGAGGGAGAAGGGGGCCTGTGAGGAGAAGAGTCTGTAAGAGAGTCCTGGTCTGGGTGATAGAAATGAGGATACAAAAGAGAAAGGGGTGTCTCTTCACTGGCCTAAACCACGTGCCCAGCTAGAGTCTATGAGAAGGATTTCTTCCCCATTTCTGTGAATAACTATGCTTGGCTCTGGGAGGTTAAGTTGAATTTTGATCCCTGAAGGTCTTACAGTTTGGAGGACTTAGAAGGCAACATTCTCATGGAAGGGATTACTTCAGTGACGATTATAAATTCAACTGGACAGACAGGCAGCAGACATCAACAAAGAGGACAAGAAGGAAAAACATATGAGAGGACCAATTGTGATGCCTGGAAAACTCGGAGGCCACCTGGAAATAAGTGTTGTAGGGGTGGAGAAAAGGTTGAAAGAGCTTGGATTAGGGGCCAAGAATTTAGGAGTGTCGGTATAAGGGCACTAAATCAGCAAATGTTACGGATTAAAGCTTTACATCCATAAGCCAGCATGGCCTGGGGACAGTGGTGGACAAGTCCACTCTGGCAATGCTCATAGAAGATTGCTTTTTTTTTTTTTAATAGATGAAAATATGTTCTCAGGATTGTCTCTCTTTTTCTGCCTCTCTGTCTCTCTCACACACAGACACACACACACACACACACATTGGGCCCATACAAAGGCCTTCAGCTTTTTTATTTCCTAATCCTCTTCTCGCTGTTTTGGAAATACACATGTTAGAAGGTATTGTGGGAAACCTGTACATTTCTAAATTTGGGTCAAGGTTCACCCTCAGAGCTTGCATAGTATTTCTGAATACAAGATGGGTATCATCTCTCCTGATTAGAAGGAATGCAGAAAATCTGGGGATGAAATGCCTATCTGTTCTTTCACTCACAAAAGAAGAAAGCTTTTTCTAATGGTTTTCTCCATTACTGCAAGTAAACAGTGAAATCAATAGATGGATTTTTTTTCTCTCCTAAACTATAAAACTTATAGAAAGCAAGAATATATTTCCAATGTAGCAGCGATATGGATTGTTTGGCAGGAGGTGTGTATCAGTGTGTTTCCAAGATTAAAAAAAAAAAAAAAGATAATATGCAGTTAGACAAATAGCCACATAGAAACCAGGAGGAGTTTCTTCAGATCTCCAGTAATAAATCTTAGTGAGTTCTGGGGGTTTGTTTGTGTTATATTTTTTGGTCATTTTGACATCAAAATCTTCCCTGATATATCAAAGTCAGAACATTCTGAAAATACCCAATTTTTTCAAGTCTAAGATCATTAATCACATGTTTAAAATGCACTTCATCAACATAGCAATTTTAGGTTCAAAGAATGCTTAGAAGATGTACTACTGCAGGACATAATTATCTTTCCCTTGACCACCTAGCCAAATGGCCATTTTGAGCTCAATTATCAGCCAATGTTCTTCTGTTACTATTACTCTTCACTTCCATTTCAATGCTGCTTGTGAGTAAATGGTGTTCTTAGATACAATAGAAGCAATTTGTTCCTTCTGATGGAATTGAAATATGAAGAACAGCAGTGAAAGACAGCACAACTCATAAAGATGGGTTACTTCCCTCACTCTCTGAGTCATGGATAGGACATTTGAGTCCTAGCATTGTAATCTCACAGGAAACAATATTTGCTTCATTACGAAAATCCACAGGAAGAGTCTTCCTACCTCTGGCTAAAACATGGTCAAAAAGAAAATATAGGGAACATTATACTTGAGTTTTTTAGACATTCTGGTTAGCCCTGGTGAGTTGATTCAGTCAGAACAACACTTTGGAATGATAGTTTGATGAACCTCTTTAGAGTGGGTAAAATTGAGATCAAAATCTATATGTTTGACATGTTTGGAATATATAATCCAGGAACTCAGGAATGTCTATGTCTTGAAAGTTCTTAGCATTTTGCTCACTGAGAAGGCTCAATGCATATTAACTAGTGAGAAAGATGCTTCATTCATCTGAATGTTGCTAGGGGGTGAACACAGTTCCACCTAACTTATTTCACTACGTGATTTTTACACACTGGGGGGAGATTACAGATAAAACCTGATATCTCTCCACCTGAACTCCAAGTAATACATCCCAAATCAAGGGCTCAGATCCTAACAGACTCACAAATAATCTTGTCTCCTTCAAAGGGATGGAAGCAATGTGAACACGTGGATATCATTTACACCTGTACTTTGAAATGAATAAAATCTTTTGACCCATCACTTTCTGGATTCTTCAGCTCTATTTCATTGGGCTCGAAAGAATCAAAGTATGCTCTAATCTCCAAAACAGAGATATTCCTGTTCTGTGAAGGCTCCAGAATATGAAGGATCATTAGGTGGGTCTAGTTCCATATATCTCTCCTCCATGTCATGATTTTAGCCCTAGAATTGAGGACACTGGAAATCCTGGTCTGTCTGAAATCCATCTCTGAGTTTACACAACCTTATAATGAGTATAATATGGGCCACTGGTGTGTCTAGTGGTTTCAGATTCTTAAACACGGATCCAGAAAGTCTGAATGTTAGATTTACAAAGCATATTCCAACCTAAGTAGTTACAAGTAACTAAAATTTTTACAAGATTTTTGTTTTCTTTTCTGTGTACAGAAATAGTTAGAATAAAAATATGATAATAATAATAATAACAATCAAAAGCAATCAAACAAAAAGCAAACCATACTAAACACAAGTAGAAATCAGTAGATGTTCTAACAGTCGCACACCAAGAGCACATAATAGTTAAATATTGCTAAGTGAAAAAAAATCACATTCAGTAGCAAGAGTCAGGGGAATTAGGTAGACAGATTGTAATTAGCAATTACCTAAACTGGATCATGTCCAGGACATAAGGGCTAACATCACCTCTACCATTCTAAGAGGTGCCCTGGGATTCTTAATAAACTAAAGTAATTAGGAGTCCCTGCCCCATCTTATTTGCTGTTAATATATGGAAGTTCAATCCTATCTTGTACCCAGAAGTCAGTTCTGATCAGCACAGAGAATTTTTTGCGTAAATACAAAATATGTTATTTTTCATTTATGCCATGCACTGACTCCAAAGTCACTAATTTAAAAAATTGTGTCTGTTTGAACACAACCTAGCCTGAAATATATTTAAAGAAACTATGTCATTCAAGGGTCAAAAAATCACTGTCAAATTAATAGCTTAAACAAAATTATCAGAGTACAACTTATGATGCAACCTTACACCCACAAAGAAGGAGCTGCAAAGGGAGCAGGAATGGGCAAGGTTCAGGGGGATATTTTGCTAATTTCTAATTACATGCAAATTATTATGAGATCTTTAAAGTAGGACCTCTACAAGCAATACTTTACTGTAAGTACATTGAAAATAAGAACCCTTTATATCTTTAAAGATAATACACCATTATTACTAATGCAAACATGTGTTTCCCCTCAATTAAACTAAATTACTGTCTTTACTTTCCATGTATGATAATAGAAATATCAAGATGATGTAATGATATCTGTCATCTGACATTGCTATAAAATAAATGAAGTGTTGCAACTAAGTGATTTTTACAGATAACTGAGAGTTATCGATACAACATTTTTCTTTATATTGGAGGGGGTAAAAATTAATAAGTTAAAATGTCAAGTATTTATTGAACACTTACCACATGAAGGACACTGGGCTGAGGCTGTGTCGAAAGTGGATGACATCATTTCATACTGAAAACGATTTAACCCTGATGATATATGGCTGTGCATTTATGGTACTCTGATTCTGTAATGCAATCAAGCCTCTGGGTCTCCCAAGTTATAAAGGGTTTGTTGTTCCTGTAATGCATTTTTCTCCATGGGGGAAAAAAAAATCACAGCAAGATTTGGCTTTAACAATGTCAGTAGAAATTCTGGAGGAAACTGAGGGGTTGGACAAGCAGAGAATTCAGTACTAACTGAGAACTGTAATGGGTCAGGGTGAGCAGTAGAAGGGGGTGGGGATAGGCTCCTCAAAGGAATACTAAAGGCAATGAAAGTTCCATAATCCTTCAGTTCCTCCCTGTTCAGCTTTAGCTCAGAGGAAAAAGTGCAGCAGGAGCCAGCTTGCTGCTCCCACCTTAAGTGAAATAAAGGAAATTTGCTCCACAGAGTGAATTATTGGAGTGAAGGTGGCAACTTGATGCCTTTGTTCTGTTAAGAGTAAGAGCCTGCTAAAGACACGTTCCCTGGGGTTTATTAGAGCAGAGGAATGTCAAGCTCAGAAGCCACACAGCTGGGGCACACAGACTCTCCCTAAACACTCCCAAAATATTCTGGTTACATTTCAAACTGAAGTAGGGGAAAATAACATATGCTAAGCTTTGGTTAAGATGATTAAGTTGTATGTCTGTGCTTTAAAAGTGCTTGCACTCCTTTCCTTCTTTGCACTAAATTAAATTATTTTTCTTAACAAATATTAAAGATAGTAATTTATGTTTACTGAGTAATTCATGCTGAAATTTTCAAAAGACTCTATTTATGGAGGAAGCTTAATTGGCCATCTCCTTTCTTTTGGCCAGCACTATCCCTTTCTTTTCCATCACCCTCTCTAAAAACAGTCTAGGTGCTCAGCTTTATTCTTTGCACAGAGACACATCGCTTTCTCTCAAAGAATCTACCCAATTGCCTTTGAGATAATATTGAGCCTTTGATTTTGCAAAACCAAATCTAACAAGTGCTTACAAAGCTGCCCTTTTCTGGCTATTGGTAATTCCCATAGTCCTACTGAAATCAGCAGGCAATCATAACCCAGGGGGAACAGAATAAGAAAAGAAGAAAACCCTGCCTACTGATGTCAACACCCAATTCTGAGTCAATAGACTCTGAGTTTCTCTACCAGTGACAGGACTTCCCAAACTTGAATGAAATATGGGATCTTTTTAAAAGAAAAAGCCACTTTGGGGGACCACCCCCCACCATGATCACTCCAATTATTTTTCTTTACTTTAGCATTACATAATTATACAAAAACGAAAGTGGCTACAATCCACTTATGCTTATAGCTCTTAGGCAACCAAAACAGATTTAGAGATAAAATACAAATAAATCCAGAAATGTTGTAAAATTTCAATTAACAACTTAATTTAATGTGACAACTGATGTTGTTTAGTTTAAACGAAATTACCGGTCTGGCAGTAATAGTCCTGACCTGAACCAGTAGGCCCAGGTTCTTATGAGCTCTTCTACCTCTTGCAAACAAAGCTCACTGTGATTCTATTCTCCCTCCAATTTTCTCCATTTGAAATCTTTGTTTATGAAAGCACACTCTGACATCATTTTAACTTTTGCATGGCATAAACACATCACTTATGCTCTCAACCTGCCTCTGTTCTTTTCTCACTAGCTCTCGACAACGAAGGTAGGAAAGGTTTGGTCCCCATATGCCATGAAAACAACTCAGCACAGGCATTAAAATCCTGTGAAAGCACCTGGTTATTAAGTGGTCACAGCTAGATCACTCAAAATATGCTTGTACATATTATAACTTTTTTAGATGTCACTGTCATCTGCTCCATGGCAGTGAACACTCAGACCTCTGAGAACACATTCTTGGAAACTCCTTCCTTGTATGAGCAGTTTCTCTCTGTAGGTTGTATCCCAATAAGCGTAACCATCTTGAGGTCCAAAGTGTGTGGGATGATGGGGGTTGGCAAGGGTGGTGGCCATGATTATTTCTTACTATATTTAGCACTTAAGATTCTCAGCTAACATTCTCATTTGGGGCTTTTCCTAACTAGATTCTCAACATTTTTGAAACTCCCTCTTGGTTATTAGATAAAGCAAATTCTACTCAAGATGCAAGGCAAATTTAGATAATACCAATTATCATTACAGACCTTACTGTCAACTCTTGGAGGGATGGTGTCTGAGACTCAAACCACCTTCTCTTTTCCTCAATGGCCTCCTTTATTCTCAACTGCCTTAAAAGTTAGTATACCCATAATGTTGACATACCCTAAACCACTATGCAAAGAAAAATAGTTAGAACCTAGGAATATCTTTTTTTTTTAAGGTTCTTGACATGTGTTATATTATGAAACTTATAAATACACTTATACATGTAACTTTACACATTATTAAAAACTATAAGGCTCTGTCACAGTTCTTCTGCTCCATTATTCCCAACACCCAACCATAATTTTCTTCCTTCTTTTAGGATGGGCCCTTCTGTTCACTTGTTCCAGAAGGATAGAGAGCCACTGAGTAGCCAGGTCTAACCTAGCTGCTGCTTGGACTCATCTGGGCAGCAATTTGGACTCCCTACCCAGTGAAGTCAATAAGGCCCAGGTATTTTCAAAGGGGATGGCTGCTGTGCCCCAGCCGGAATCATTTGAGGCCATTTTCTCTCACTGATGGAGAAAGATCCACTTACAATAAAAATGCAGTCAGCTTGCACCACTGAATTCAATTATCCATCCTTGCAACTGGCCATAGTGTTCCTTGCAGTTAGAAGAAGGGAATCAGGATAAAAGGTTTCTCTTGCTTTCTCTTTTCCATTTTTTAAGGAAAAAGTGTCTTTAATTAAACTTATTGGCCTCCACATTAACTTCTTTCCAATAGTTTATTTAATGAGACCCTATTTCAACAGAGTGCACTGTAATGGAAAACAAAATCCTACAGTCAAATATTAAGGTTAATCCCTGTCAATTTTATGGTCACAGCCTCAAAGTGTAGAATGGGATTTTCAGGAAGTTAAATATGTCGTTATTTACATAGCATCTTTATTACCTCTATAAGCCCCTTGAGACTGATATTCACAAAAGATCTTGCTTCCTACACCGACGATGGGTATCCTTTGTGAAATGAGCTGCTGGGCAGCCATCAGGGCACAAGTGTAAGATAAAACCCACTGAGCTTGGCCTGAGTCAACTCTTAATTTTGCCACATGGCACTTGGGTAACTTTGGTAGTCACTAAAATTTCTCTAGTCCTCAGTTTCCCACCCATAAAATAGGAAGGATATACTAGATCTTCATTATAACATCATCCACTATAGATAAGAACTAGCATTAAAGTATATTGTCCATTGGCAAAGAAGTTATATTCACGTAAAAACTATAAGGCCATTGCAGTGAGTTAGCCTTTCAGAGTAACTCTCCTGAAGTCCCTAATTCCTCCTCAAGGGTTTATAGTGAGTAGAGCTTATTAGAGCAGGTTAAATATGTTCCTTATATTAGGTTCAGGGCCTTCCATATTGTGAATTACCTTGGATCAAAGTTTCTTCCATGCTTAACTCACTGACGTTCTTCATTGATGAACTGAGAACAGATTCTGATTGTCAGTTAAAACACTTAGTAGAAAAAAAAACATTACCCAACAATAAATATTGTCTTTTTGTTCATATTGTTTTAGATTTGTACAGTCCCAGAAATATAGGACAAGCAAGAAAAAAATTAAATTGACTTTTACACAAATGACAGCTCTACTAAACTCTGACTTCTAAGCTGAAGGGATTGGACTGTTAAACCAAATCCAAAATTGTATGATATTTACATGGAAATCAGTGGGACTTCAAAGTACCTTTATCGCTGGCTACTGGGCAGGAACTAATGGGAGTGTAGGTGGGGAGCTGGCAAAGAGACAGCAATTTGGCGGGGCTATCTGATGCCATCATTTGTGTTGATACACTGGCTGATCTGTATACCAGGCTGTATCTTCCTGTATGACACAACAGACTGCTAGTTCTTATGTGCCAACTGCCAACTGAGATCAATGGTCCAGGTATCCTCTTCATTTCAATAATAAAAGCGATGCCGCTTGACATGACAGGCTGAAAGCCGTAGAGGAAACACGAGAGAAGACATTCATATATTTAAGTGACAAATGACATTCACATGCATCCCTCTCCAAGGGTTGGGCATGTAATTTGCAATATTATAGCACTGACTCTGGTTGTTAGGAGTAGTAGAGTGGGAATAAGGATGCCTGGGGTTTGTGCCTAGCTCTGATATGGTATATGACTCCAGGAAAATCATTTAGGTCCCCTGCACTTTGCACTGGCATTCTGAAATGGGCATATTGCCCCCTGCTTGGCAGAGGAGAAGTCTATGTAAGACCTGCCATTTATATGATGCTTAAATAGGTTTCAGACTAATTTAAGTCGAAAGTCCAATTTATAATGACTGACTTAGACTATTTTTAGAAAAGAGGTAAATACCATGAACTGTCATTAAGCCTTTCCTGAAAGGTTGACGATATGAAAGAAACCAATTCATGCACATGAATGTTGTATTCAGGGGATACTGTATGGGACAAAATTGTTAAATGAGGCATTGTCTGGGACTGTGAACAGTTAGCATGAACAAAGTTTACATGAGCATTCAGTTCTGTTTTCCAAGCCCCTTACTCAGAAGCTAGGTTAGCTAGCTTCTGGAAGACAGATTCCAATTAAAATAAGAATGCCTCTCACCAAATCTAATTACATGAATTCCTGTTCTCCAGTGAATGGCCCTGCTACCTGCTACCTTACGATGAAACCTTGAAGAAATGCTACTAGGTAAATCAATAATAGATACCAATGTTGACAAAACTGTCCCAACTGTGGGGATAGAGACATCTGCCAGTGCAATAACAGTAATATGTATAATTAAGGAGGAATTCCGTCATATTTGATTCGAATTACAGAGTCTATCAATCTGAGTGAGAAAAACAAAAAAAAACCCAAAATGAAACATATACCTTTCTCCTCAGCTCCAAGAATGAGGAAACATCAGTAAACCTGCAAAGATGGCAGATTTGTGCAACTGCCAACAGATATTTTTTAATTTGCCTTTTACTTCTTGCTCCATTCCTACAACATTATTGCACTACATAGTCAACATCACAATATGGCTTTGCTGTCTATTCCAAGAAAAGTCAGATCCATATGTTCTCTTGTTCTCTGTCCCTGTGACATCTCTCCTTTCTCTTATACTCTCATTTTATTTTTTCTTTTTGGTTTTATGGAACAGCATTATTAGTTTTATTCAACAGCTGGAGAAAGACAATTTGAGGACATTCATCTCTTGCAGAGCCCAGGCTGACCTGCTTCTCTCCCTCCTCGCTCCCCAATGAGGAGCAGTAATAAAAGCTCAACAGCTCTAAAAGCAATCGATTCAGAAACAGTGTGGTGCAATTACAGCCCGGATGGCAGCAAAGACTTCCAGTAAAATAAAAGAAAGACATATACAATCTCTGCAGTGGGACTGGCCTCTGTTGCACAAGCAGCCCCCTAGTCATAAGAGGCACCATGCAGTGCCTTGTGTGATGGAGGAGGTCAGCAGCTGGACAGCAAGGGCCCAGGGAGGAGATGGTCCCTCTTAAGAGCCCACTGGATTGTGGACAGGCTGATTGTTCCAAGGTAACAGCTCCAACTCTTCTCTACTGGACTTGCGTCCTCTTAATAGATTTTTATGTTGCTTTCCATACAAAGTTTCCTGCTACACAATACCTTTCCCATTACTTTCTAATACAAGCCCATATCTCCCATCCACCTCTATGAAGTGAAGCTAGGGAAGCTGAATCTTTAGAGCATCCATTCATTCTGGGCTTCCAAAGCCCTGAGAGTGTCCTTAGCAATGTGTTCACTAGGGCTTATCTTTTTTGTAAAATTGGTAAAGCAAGATATTTTAACTGCAGTAGGTGAAGACCCTAATACCTTTCACCTCGAATCTCCCCTCCATCACATGTCCCCTTACGTAGGGAGGTAATGAAGTGGCAGTCAACGTATTTGGGATCTAACTAATGGGAAGTCGAGTTGGGATACACTTAGTTCTTTGATGGGATATCTTCATATAGTTCACAATATGTCTTTGCAGAATTAAATTTTTGCTCACTTTCCAGGTGTAGAAATGGCTTCCAGGAATAGTCTGACCACCTCCGGTGCTGTATGACCCAGTGATCTTGATAGAATTTGCCCAAAGTTGAAACAATCCTTAAAAATTCACTTGACTTTACCAACATAAACTTCTAAAAACTGTTAATAATAAAAAAAAAACATACAACATTTGATCAACCAAGCAAGAGGAAAGACTGAATTACCCTTCTATTTTATCTATAGAAGATGATATTACAAAATGTCATGAAAAGGCATTCAAAGAGAACAGAACTAATATTGTAGGGAAAACATATCATAGAAGTGTGTCAAGCAGTTACCTTTAAAAAAGTAGGTTAATTGTATGCATTTCTGTAATTATGATATTTATCAGCTTTTTAAGACTTCTAAATGTTCATCATTTCTTTTCTTATGTTAAATAGTCATTTTTATCTTTAATTTTGAAATATTCTTCTTAAAGAAGTTACATAGCACACACATACTGTATAAGCTTCAGGCCCCACAAAGTGGGGACCTCCCCAGGGCCTCCTTACTCTTAGTTCTGTCCTCAGAGGAATCCATGCTACCCCTTAGGCAATACTCCTCTCTCTCCCCTTCAGGAATGCTAACTGGCCTGGAAGCCCCCAGCACGAACAGTTTGATGTAGTTTGCACAATGGCCACCAAGCACAAAGCAGGTTTAGAGTCAAAATCTATCCAGCTAATGTTTTCGTAGAAACTTTATAAACTCTTCACAATATGAATAGTTGATTTCAAAGGCAGCATTTCCCAAAGTGTGTTTAAGTTTGCTAATGACATGGGATGCTGATGGGTTTTCATATATAATAAATTCTATGATCCAATGGGTTTGGGAACAACTAGGTTTTTTGGGGGGGTGGGGTGAGGAAGGGGTTCTTTACAGTAGGAATTTTCAGAATCTTTAATAGGTTAATTGGAATCATAGATATCCAAAATAAAGAACAGAGTATTCAGTATTCCCAACATTTATTTGACCATGGTTTTTATTTTTTATGGAAAGGGGAATTTCTTTGGTGGACCATCCTATTGGAAAGAGAATAGACAACAGGCCTGGAAATCAGATTTGCTAGGTTTATAACAAATAGATAGTTTTACTACCAATCTCAAGACCTCAAATAGATTAGTATAGCATTTAACATACTATAATAAAGTTACATGCATCTATCTCCTTTGGATCATGAATCCATCCCAGGCAAAACCATGGCTTCAGTTCACTAAATATGTATCTGCTGTTTATTATGCTAGCTAGTAGGGACATAAAGATGACCTCAACCTATTATAGTCAGGTGAAGAAGGTAATAGGTAGAACAGAATGTGGGATAGAATTCATTGAAAACCAATATGGTAGAAAAATTATTGTATATGCAGAGAGAGGTAAGGGGGAGTCAAGCCAAGCCACAGAGAGGAGGTGACTTTTGGGTTGGGCCTTAAAGATGAAACCTGGGTAAGCTGCGTTAGTCAAAGGTAAGCAGAGGTAAAGGGACCTCAGGGACACAGCAGAATGTGAACAGAAGCATGGTGGGATTCCATGTGTTTTATTTACATCCATATACCATGTCCCTAACATTATGACTCAAACATAATAGATACTCAAAAATGTTTGCTGAAATAAGTAATTTCATCTTTCTATCCATCCATTCAGTAAGCATTTCCTTTACTCAGTTTCCCTTTTACAAAATGGTGATTATGTTTGTCCACACTTGCCTCATGGAGAATAATACATATAAAATGCAACTTAGAAAATGAATGTACAAAGAAACGGAAGATTCTGGTCATGATCACAAATATTGACTTTAACAACTGGTGCTACACAACGGCCCACTCTCCCAGTGAGGTTCTGTAAGGGTAAGCATTTTTCTCTCCTATCACCACTGTGGATTAAAATGGTGTCTGTGGGATATAATGTGATAATGCTTCCAATCTCCCACACTCTGCTGCTGAAGAGAGGGGTGGGCCTGTGCTCAGTTCTCAACAATTTGTATTTCTCTTTCCAGTCTCCACTGAAGTTGGCTGAAAGGTAGGGACAAACAGCCAGTGACTGCAGCAGCAGAAGACAGAGGTGATATATTTCTGGCATTATTTTATGGGAGTAATTTGGCTGGAAAACCACTATAGAAATTATGGTCTGCAAACAAAGCAAGTTGGCAAGGTGAAAATGTGTAAGATAGAATGCATATGTGCATTGTCCCCAGCATCAGTGAAACAAGGATTTGGGATTTTTTTAGCTGAAATACAGAGAAATGTAATTTAGGACTCTACTATGCCTTTTAACCTGCTGTTCTCTCTCCCTGGAATACCTCCTCCATTTTCTCAACCTGGTAATCTCCTAGACATCCTTCATCACCTGGTGGAGACCTTACTATCTCTGCAAGGCCTTCCTGAATGCAGTGAGCAGAGCAAGCGGTTCTGTTCTGTATACTCCCTTGATAAGACATATATATATATATATGTTTTATCATATATAGGGATACATATATATATATATATATATATATATATATAATTCTAGAATACATTTGCTTTATGACTTTATCAAAGCTTAGATTCTGAGGACTTAAGGTCAAACACCAGACCTCATCTTCTCTAGATCCCCAGCAAGCTCATACACTGCCTACCACCAATGAAAACCCAGTAAATGGTACCCATTATTATTATTACTTTGCAGGATAATAATAAAGTATATAAAGGAGCCAGCTGAGATTTTGACACTTTATCCAACCTTATCATGGTCTTATCCATCCCAAAATGCCATCTGATCTAGATACTTTGATTTTCCTTGCTTTTTTTTTTTTAAACACATCATGCTTTTGACTAGAATACCCTCTCTTTTTTTTTCCATTCATTCAACTCTCAGCAATGGTCAACTCACAGCTCAGAAATCACTTCCTCTGAGGCAACCTATGGAATGGGAGTAAATATTTGCAAACCATATATCTGATAAGGGATTAATATCCAAAATTTATAAAGAATTCATCTAACTCAACAGCAAAAAGCCCCAAATAATCCAATTAAAATATGGGCAGAGGGACTGGATAGACATTTTTCCAAAGATGATACACAAATAGCTAATAGGTACATGAAAAGATGCTCAGCATCACTAATCATCAGGGAAATGCAAATCAAAACCACAATGAGATATCACCTCACACCTGTTAAAATGGCTATTACCAAAAAGACAAGAGATTACAAGTATTGGTAAAAACACTCTACAAAAGGGAACCCTTGTGCACTGTTGGTAGGAATGTAAGTTGGCATAGCTACCGTGGAAATCAGTATGGAGAGTCCTCAAAAATTAAAAATAGAACTACCATATGATCCAGCAATCCCACTTCTGGGTATATATCCAAAGGAAATGAAAACAGGATATTGAAGAATATCTGCCCTCCCATGTTTATTGTACCATTATTCACAACAGCCAAGATACAGAAATAACCTAAGTGCCTATCAAAGAATGGATGTATAAGAAGATGTGGTATTTTTACATATAATAAAATACTATTCAACTATGAGAAAGGAGGAAATCTTGCCATTTGCGACAGCATGGATAAAACTTAAGGGCATCATGCTAAGTGAAAACAGTCACACAGAGAAAGACAAATACTGTATGATCTCACTTATTTGTGGAATCTAAAAAAAAATCCAAACTCATAGAAACAGAGAACAGAATCGTGGTTACCAGGGGCTGGTGTTGGAGGAAATGGGGAGATACTGGTCAAAGGGAACAAACTTCCAGTTATAAGATGGAGAAGTTCCAGGGATAAATAAATTCTGGGAATCTAATGCACCACATTGTGATTAAATGTATTGTATACATGAAAGTTGTTAAGAGAGCAGATCTTAAATGTTCTGACTGCAAGAAAGAAATAGTAATTATGTGATGTTAATGATGCCGTTAATTAATGCTACAGTGGTATCCACTTTGCAATACATAAGGGTATCAAATCAACACACTGTACACTGTAAACTTATACAGTGTTACATATCAATTATATCTCAATAGAGCTGGATTAAAAAGAAAAGAAAGGAAAAGGTAAGAAACAGAAAAGAGGAATCACCACCTCTGTGAAGACCTCCCTAGCTACTCCAGACTTCACTGTTTTCTCCACTGAGCTCATAAAACATTGTGATGAGATTTATCTATTATCATTGTCAGTAGGACCTGAATTTTTCACTCCTGGCACCCCAATATTTCATAGTGCATAGTTTACACTTAACTAGATGATGCCATAGTTATTATACTTCCATGTGGACCAGGCAGACTACACTGAATTCACTCCTTGAAGAAGGAGAGTGCTGGGCACCTCATTACGTTGTTCATAAAGTGGCGAAGACTACAAAGACTGGGAGACAGAATTCTATTCTACTTGCGCTGTTACCAGGAAAGTCTCAGTAGGAATGCTGTAAATTTTTCTCTCTAATGCCTCAAGCCCAATTCAAACCTCTAGAATTCTCCCAAGAGGCAATCTGGCCACCAACGGACACTGCATGCCTTGCAGGGAAGAGACTGGTGCTTCTGGCTCCCTCCTCCTTTCCCATCAGGATGGCTACCCTCTGACAGTTCCTGTGTCTCCCCCACGTCCATGGCAAACTAATAAGCATTCGCTGCTGTCTAATTCCCCAGATGACTTTGAACCCATCTCTGTAGTAAGGACAAATGTAAATAAATAAAAGCGGGAATCATAGTTTTTTCAGTCTCACCTTGAATCGCTGGAGGAAATGCCTCACTGTTCCCTAGAGTAGGAAAGAAGTCTGAGTAGTTGAATTTTGTCATGTTTAATAAGGAACTAAAAGAACCATGACTCCTTTGGCAGGGAATTAATAGAGCAGATGATGTGTTTCAGCTACCCTAGTTTCCATTGTGCTGGTCTTCCATGCTAATTCCAGCACCTTCTCTCCACCCTGTTTTCTGCCCTCCCCTCTGCAAGTGTTTGTGTAGCATCTTCATCCCATCAAGTACCTCCTTACTGAGCAGGCCTCTCTGTGGTTTATTTGGAATTTTCTTCCTCATTATTTCCCCACCTTCAAAATTTGGAATCAAGCCTTCTGCCAAAGAAACCCCACAAAAAACAAAAATCAAACAAACAAAGCAATAAATTTATATCAGAATATAGGTAATTTGCATCAGAACTGACCTTCCTAAGTCAGAAAAACAAATATCATATATTAATGCATATTATGTGGAATCTAGACAAATGGTACAGATGAACCTATTTGCAGGGCAGGAATACAAACTCAGACGTAGAGAACTGACGTGTGGATACGGGTGTGAGGGAGGGGAGGTGGGATGAATTGGGAGATTAGGTTTGACATAAATACACTACCATGTGTAAAATAGATAGCTAGTGGGAACCTGCTGTACAGCACCAGGAGATCACCTGGGTGCTATGTAATGGCCTAGTTGGGTGACATGGGTGCGGTGGGGAGGGAGGTCCAAGAGGGAGGGGATGTGTGGGAGGGGATGTGTGTATGCTTATGGCTGATTCACTTCCACTGTGCAGAAACTAACACAACATTGTAAAGCAATTTACTCCAATAAAAAAAAAAGAATGGATTAAAAACAAAACAAAACTGCTCTTCCTTTCCTCAAAACCTTGCTTTCAGCTACAATATAGATAATCCCATGACAACAGATTAACCTAGTCAGAACTCCTCAGGTAATGTGTTTACGTCTCAGTGGAGAGGTTCCTGCTCATTCCTTAATAGGTATCTTCCATATATTGGCTGAGGGTTAATAAAAACAATAATGAACAGGACACAGTGAGACTGAAAGCATCTTGTGACAGTTCTGTTCCAGTGGTTAGCCAAGGTGCAAGGCAGGGACTCAGTGAGAGGATGCTCAATTGAGGCTTTAAAGGTGAATCTAAATGTTTTGTCACTGCCCTGTGCCTTTAGTGACTGACTATATTCTTATTTTTTTAATTGGAGTAAAATTGCTTTACAATGTTGTGTTAGTTTCTGCTGTACAGTGAAGTGAATCAGCTATATGTATACCTATATCCCCTCCCTCTTTGACCTCCCTCTCCCCACCTCCCCCATCTAGGTCATCACAGAGCACTTAGCTGAGCTCCCTGTGCTATACAGCCAGTTCCCACTAACTATCTATTTTACACATGGTACTGTATTTACGTCAAACCTAATCTCCCAATTCATCCCACCCTCCCCTTCCCCCGTGTCCACATGTCCGTTCTCTACGTTTACATCTCTATTCCTGCCCTACAAACAGGTTCACCTGTACCATTTTTCTAGATTCCACATATATGTGTTAATATATGATATTTGTTTTTCTCTTTCTGGCTTACTTCACTCTGTATAATACAGAGTGTAATATACAGAGTGAAGTAAGCGACCGGCTATATTCTAAACTCAAGTGAAACATCCGGAGTGGCTAGCACCCCTCTCCTGCACCTGTGCAAATAACACCTGTGCTGTGCTAACTCTGCAACTCTGGTGTCACTTACATAGATTTTCTAGGATCCTGCTCATAGGATGGTGTGTGCATGTAGTTATCATGGGATGCGAGTAGAAGTGGGGTGGGTAGTGTGACAATGGGATGTGGTGACTAAATAACTACTTTAGTAAACAGCAGTTTAGAGTCTAAAACCAGTCATCCATGGTGTGAGTGTTGACCAAACCCCCTAACAGCTATGAGTCTTAGGCAAATGAAATGATTCAATCTCCCTGGGTCTCATTTTTTCTTTCCTTTCTGCAAGAGGACTCTCAATACTGACCAGCTCATATAGATCAAGTAAAGATTTTAACACATTATATTACAATCATATTCAATCTTCATGACACCCCTATTAGCTGCCATTGTTAACTTCATTACACAGAGAAAAATGAAGCTCAAAGGTGTTAAGTAATTACTTAAATTCACATAGCTGGTAAGGGGCAACCCTATACTCTTTCCAGAATACTGGGCTGCTTCCCACTGTAGCATGCACTAATCAAACCTACACACCTTATGGCTTATAGTGAGAAGGATATTAAATATTGTATGCAAAGTAGCTGTATCAGTACCTGCTACATAGCAGGTACCCAATAGATGTTAGGTACCTGCTACTTCCTTTTACCTTATAGCCAGTACACTTTGCTATTTTGATTCACTAGAGAAACAAATTTTGAAACAACAACAGCATATATTTGGAAATAAAGGCACTGAAGCATTCTTAGTCACAAAGTAAAAAGAAGAATTCTGCTAGTTGCGCTTTGTCATATCTAGCGTTTTGCTGGAAGGAAGAAATGTAACACCCTGTACAAGAAGCCACAAGGCTTTCTGTCCAAGTAACTGGGAACATCTGGACAGATGAACAGAGAGCAGTGGAAACCAGGTACGTCATCTGGATGTTGCAGGAAAGCAGACAGTTGTCTCTTGGTACTGTAGCTTCTTCTGAAATCAAATGCCAACAATGCTCTGGTGCATTTTTCATGAGCTGTGCACTCAGCCATGCCCAGAAACACTAGAAGTTTCCCCAGGGATATATTAGCAAACAACTCACCCCCTCCCTGCACCTCCCAGGGTTTAGCAGTCCCCTCCCCCTTTGTGTACTTCAGTTTCGCTGAGAACAGGTTTTGTTCAAAAGCCAGTCCCTCCCCAAGTCCCCACAGCTGGGCTAAATGCTGTCCTCCCTGCCTGTCCCAGGGACAGGGCAAGATGGACAGCTCACCAGCTCAGCTGCACCCCAGGTTCCTCTAGTACTCTTAGGGAAAGAAACGTAATCCTGGTGTGCTGAGAAATAACCATCCAGATATTTTATTAAAGAAAGAAGGAAAAAGAGAAAAAGTACTTGGAGAAATAGGGATGGAGGAACCATTGCCAATGTTTCATGAGAGCTGCATTTTCCGCCAAATCCCATTAACATAAAATACTGCTGCTTTCCTCGGTCCCAGTGGGAGACCAAACCGTCCCGGATCAGACAATTTGGATTTGCTTTTCTTACTATTTCCATGATTTTTTTGTTTGTTTCTTTTTAAAATTCCTTTTTGTAAACAATCTCCTCTTAGTCTCCTTCTCCCTCCCTTAAAGATGTTCAAAATCCTGAGCAGAAGGTTAGGAGCCAGGAAGTGTGTACATGTGTGTTTGTGTGTGTAGGGGAGGGGGCAGGTGAGCTAATATTTATTAAGCACTGAAGAGGTAACATGCTCTGTTCTGAGAGGTATAAAAGAAACCTTCTCTAACAGCCCTGGGAGGTAGCTATCGTTTAACCCATTTTACAGCTGCGGAAGGCAAGACTCAGTATGCAAGCAGCTTCTTCAAGGTCACCCAGCTAGTAAATGCCTGAGTTGGGGTCCTTACTCATTTCTAACTAACCTTGTATTAAGAAGTTCCCTCTCAGATTCTAAAATACACCTACTCCTAGTTGGTGGGCAAGGGATATGGAAACCATGTGCTAGCTCACAGGTGTATGACTTGCCATTAGAAAAGATAAAAGATGTAAAATACTGAATCCAGTGAGATCTCCCCATCACTCCCCTGACAAAAGTCACTTTATACATGCCAGTTACTCTGTGTGTTAATCACAGTGGTGTACAATCTTAGGACAGGGTGAGGTGATAAAATCAGCATAGAAGATCACCGAGTCAGAATTCTCTTTGAAACTCTCCTAAACTGGCCCTTTGGATGCAGTGCAGTGTCATCACTCAGCAAGCATCATATTGGTATTCTACTTTTAGAAGACATTTCTCTGTTTCTTTGGTTGGGTTATTTATTTGCTGGGGTTTAGGGACCATATTGCACGAAAAATGTTTACTGTATCTTTAAGGACTAGAATTATACTCTACTCAAGAAGGAAAGATGCTCAGCCTTGAAAGACCAGCAGGAATGTCGAAATTGAGGGCATGACAGATTTAAGCCTCCCATTCGCTCTGACTCCCAGGCATAAGCTCACAGAAGAAAAGTATGGTTAGAAATGCCACATTATGTCAATTATTCTTGGGTGTTCTCTTCCTGTCACACCATCTCACAACCTCTCCTCACCCCTCCTCCCCTGCATTGTTGAAGTTGCTTAAGTCCAAGACATACATGCCGCAATTCCACTGCGTTCACAGAAGGAGAGAAGTCACTGGCAGTGCAAAACTAATAGGTCATCAAAGACTTTCCAACTAGCTCTGGAATGCAGGCCTTGAGTACATATCTCTATTTGAACACAGGTGCTTCTGGTGTTTGGGGGATTTATAATCTTTCTAAGAAATCAATGAACCCACGCTGTGATTGCCAAAATGCCATTCAGCTGCCCCCTCCTCTTTGGTTTCCTCCTCACTGCCTTCCACTCTATGGACAACATCACCCTGAGCACCAGTATGCTGCAGAAATGGCCCCTGCCTATGCCTACTGGTTCCCAAATTCCCTGAAGAGAAGGCATCTCACAAGGGAACAATAGCTGAACGTCTTCTCTTTCAGCTTAAAAGGCGCCTCACATAACCAACAAGGGAACAAATAATGTCAATACAATTTGAAGCAAGATTTGGCTTGCAAATTAACTGAATTTAGATTCTTCAATATTTATTCCATTTTATTCAGTGTGTTTAGCATGTGTGGCATTAATAGCATTGATGCTATTTGAAGGTAAGTTTCTGGAGGTCACGGGCAATGTAGTCACTTCATTTTGTATAGTGTTAAAAGAAGATCAATGTAGTAATACATTCATTGCTGGCCACAGCAATGCCTTCCAGAAAAAGATGATTGTAGGATCTTACACTACATCATGTAATTATAAGCACTGATGTTTTTTTAAGAGCACCCAGTCTTCAGAAACAAAAGACTAATTTCTTACGGCTCCAGATTGAATGTGTATGCCTGTCCGGGGATGGCAGTGAGCATTGGCGTAATGTTTTCTTTGGCCTTGTACAGGGCCTGGTCTGCAGGAAGGGCTCAACTGATATTTATTGGATGAATAAATGGGAATTAGATCATTAAGTGGGTAGTCAGTAAATTAGGGGATTAGTGGATCAATATTTGATTTCCAGCTGTAACTGGAGCTTTTCCTGGTTGTTTTACACCTTTGTTATTTGTCAAGCTTGACTGAAATGGATGGCCATTTTGTTGAGTGCCCTCATTCCTCTCTCTGTCTGGGTCTGTTCCTCTCTCCACTGCAGAAGCAAATGAGCTCCAGCCTTTTAAGAGTGAATAATAAACACTCAGCCTGTCCGGCTTAGGCTGGAGTTATTGATGGAAAATGACTTGATGAATAGTCCTTGCTTGACCGATAAACCTGTATATCAGAAAGTAAATCTAGTGGAAAAGAAAATCTATCCTCCACTTGCACTAGCAGTTGGGAGACTTATATTGACAGTAAAGATTCATCTTCTTAAGTCTCAGTAACTCTGAGGCTTCTGTCTTTGTACCCATCTTTTTATTCTACTGGTATCCATGCCCCCCTGCTCAAAGGGTGGTATTACCTGTTTACTGATAAGGACAGATGCACCATTTTGCACTTACAAATCACTTTTTCATCTTTGAAATTCAAACATCTCACATATGCTAACAAGTCAGACAAACACCCTGGGGAAATGTTTTTCATTTAATGCAATTCATTAAACTGAAACATCGAATTTGGTTTCTTTAACTGGTTTTACCCAACAGTACTGAAACGGAACTCAGGATTTCAGGAAATAATAATACCATTGATTAAAATTCTACTATGATTCTGACACATTATTTCTATTTAATTTAAGCAAAATAACCATATAAGGGAAGTATTTTCTCCATTTCGGAAGAAAGGAATCTATGTCTCAAAATTTTTTAACTTGACAGAAGTTAGACAGCTAGAAAGTACCAGAGTAGATATCAGGTTTGTCTGATTACAAAGCCCATGTCTTTTTCGTTGAATATTACACTGCCTGTCCAGTTCATAGAAGAGTAACTTATTACTCTTCTATGTGTGCACGAAGTGTGCATGAAGAGGTCATATATTGCATTTGAACATATTTTTATAAATTACCAGATTCCATTTCTTGATGTGAAAAAAAAAAAAAGTATACAATCTCTCCAGATGGAGATATTGGGAATTGTGGTAGGCAGAATAATGGCTGCCCCAAAGATATCCATGTCCTAATCCGTAAAACTTGTGAATATGTTGCTTTGCATGGTACAGGGGAATTAAGGTTGCTAATCAGCTGACCCGAAACTATGGAGAGTAGCCTGGATTATCCAGATGAGCCCAATGTAATTGTGAGATCTTTAAAATGGAAAAGGGAGACAGAGGAGAGAGAACCAGAGAGATTGCAGCATAAGAAGCCCTCAGTCTGATGTTGCTGGCTTTGAAAATGGGGGAAGGAACCCATAAGCTAAGGAAAGCAGGTAGTCTCTAAAAGCAGGAAAATACAAGGAAATGGATTTTCCCCTAGAACCTCCAGAAAGGAACTTACCCTACGGACACCTGGATTTTACCCACACTTCTAGAAGTTGGACTTGAACTGTAAGATAATAGACTGTATTATTTTAAGCCATGAAATTTGTGGTAATTTATTGCAGCAGCAATAGAAAACTAATACAGGAATAAATGGGGCTTAAAAACACAAAGACAAACACACAAACAAGAAAAAACAGGCCAAAACCCAACCAGACAAGCAAGGGTCATACACCTTTCCAAGGGTGTGCTATCTTGGTGTCCTACCCTGCAGTTCACTGGTGAGGTTTCCTAGGACAGAGGAGATTGTGATCATTTTTAGACCTCAAACATGGGTTACCAGAGTTTCCATCCTCTCTCAAGGACAACAGAGGTTCTCCTTAGTGTTTAGAGATCACCTGGAGGGCTATACTCCAGACACTATAATTTAAGAACCACTGGTCTAGGCAGTAGCTCTTGAGAGGGTGGTCTAGGCTATTTGTTTCTTAATATTGTTGCTTTCAGTTCATGGATCTGTTAAAATTCACAGCTATTTTTAGAAATAGTAACTTGGGAGAACCATTTTTTCAAAAGTGTCATAACTTCTAGAACTTCAGGGTCTGGAAAGGCCAACTTCTTTTTCATTTTGCCTGATATCCAATCTCATCCAACAGAAATGGCAGCCATCTAGTAAGATCTATGGCCGTTATGCTGCTTTTCTATTCTCTCTTTGGACCATTATTAAGAAGAGATGCTGTTAAAGAAGGAAACTGAACCATCATACTTTCTGAGAGCCCACTTGCTTATATGTTATTCTGGCATTTTTTTCTAATTATTCCATGCATGTTAACATAGTACTCTCAATGAATTCACACATTTTTCAAAGGCAAGGAGCTTGTGCTCTGCCTTCTTCATGTACTAATATCGCACCATTTGTCTAATGCTTGTTTAGTGACTCAACCCTGCCCTGGGGAACCATTACTAACTGTTCAGTTATAGAAGCAGAACTGAAAGTTCAGCTGTACCCCTTAATTCAACCACCCTAGCTCCATGGGGACACTGTGACATTTGAAAAGTATTTTCATTTTCCTTGCCTATCTTTTTCATTTCTTTGAATGAGATTAAAAGAAGTCCTAAAACTTGAGTCCACAGAGCTTCTGTATAAGTATTAGGAAGCAAAGAAATGTGCCCTTAGCTTGAAGTTACAAAATGGCAGCCTATAAGGCAAACTGTTTAATCTGGCCTGCTAGAGGCTTGAATTAGATGGTGATACTTAAGTCAGGGGATTTATCATATACACCAGACATTTGGCTGCTCTTGAAAAGTTGGCAACCATAGGCCCAAATCTTTGAATGATCATAATCAGTGGTCACTATCCCCAAAGTTGCCACTTTGCCAGGTTTACTCAGGCACATTACCTGTCTGGCTCCCATAAAAATCTGAGTTGGCAACCTGTCTTCAATGTGTTTATCCACCTCTGCATCAGCTCCAAGTTTTCAAGGTCTGAGGGGGCCTGTGCCAACCATGTCATGCCAAATGTAGCCAACCCTCTAGTTCATGCTGTCAGTCATAGCCAATGCAAGCCCTATCACCCTGAGACCCAAGGAGTACACATGGCCCAGTGGCATCTCCACAAGGGAGACCACAGGCCGCAGAAGCTATTAACACATCCACCTCTCTGTTAGGGATAAACAAGCTGACCTGGATCTTGAGGGACATTGGGAAGCCTCATTAACCACTTCTACCCTTGGCTTTGATCCCAACAGAATGTCAGAAAGGAAATAGGCTTTGGATCTCAATGTTAGACACTGCTGCACATTACCGGACTTCTGATCCATTTAACAGGATGCCGGGCTATGTCACTGAAGGTGTCAAATCCTCCTGTTGCAAGTGATAAATAATATTATGGATGAAGACAGAGGAATAATTTTCTTCTTGACCTGAACTGGCAGTCAGTTGAAACCTCAGAAGATGACAGCTGGCTTGTGTTTATGATGGATATCCCAGTGCTTACATGTATGAATGACACCAGCCAAAGTCACTGTGCTGAGCAATTTGCCTTGATAAGAGTCTATAAAAGCCAGCATCACTGAAAGCTAATTATAAGTTAGAGGGGAAAAATATTTCCTTTCAATGGACTGTCTCTGACTTTCATTTTAGAGAGCCCTTTTCTCCTTGAGAGTGTAGGGGAAAGCCTCTCCTTTGTCATTTCTAGGAGCACCAGCTATATGATATTATAGTTTTTTTCTTGCTGGACTAAAAAAGGTACTAGTAGCCTTTTTCATCTTCCCTCACAGAGAAGACTGCTGCCTTGTTTGCTCAGCTATTCCTGCCCTTCTGTGGCCCTTTCCTATTTCTGCCTTCTTTTCAAAAGATAGATTTCTAACAGCGAAGGCAGTATGTTCTGAGGGGACCTTTGCCACAGGAGTGTTTGGGGTTCTTTCCCTTGTTTACTTTTCATCAAAGAGAACTTCATATGACTCACTTATCATATTTAAATAGAGAGAGCAGCTCAGAAAAGGGAGAGGGCTTGAATAGGGGACTTCCAGCATTTTCTTCCCAGGGATGTGGTTGGGTTAGGCTCTGCAGGGAAACTGAAGAAAATGCTATTATAGCTGTTAGATAAAAGAGTGCATCAGTCAGGGAGCCTCTCAGTTAGCCCCTCCGGTCTTTAAAATAGATGCTGTCCAACTGGTTGCTTAGAAGTAAATTAAATCTGAAGGATGCACCCATAAGCAAAGGTAAGTGCTCTTTTCAGAAAATTTTGTGACTTTTATTATAGCTTTTAAGGGACAGTCTGAATGTTTTGGTTGATGTATTTCATTACCACTGCTGGAATTTTAGCCATGATTGTTTTTGTAGTTTGGTATTGAGAAAGAAAAACAAAGCAGCTCCTGACCTCCAGAACATGAACCTTGCACTCACAGCTAAACCATGTCCTTCTCCTACTGGACATGAGCAATGTCACAGAACACAGATCTCAGACAGGGTCACTCTGAGACCGTGATACAGTAAGGCAAAACAAAGCCACTTCTTAATTTTATCTAGGCACAGACAGAAACAAAGTCACTACTTCCTTCACAAAATACCAAACGTTCCCCTCTCTTGGCTCATGACTGCTACTTCTTTACCAATTAAAAAGTATCCTTACTGGAGGTTCTTTAAAAAACTAAAAATAGAACTACATATGACCCAGCCATCCCACTACTGGGCATATACCCTGAGAAAACCATACTTCAAAAAGACACATTTACCCCAATGTTCATTGCAGCACTATTTACAATAGCCAGGACATGGAAACAACCTAAATGTCCATTGACAGATGAATGGCTAAAGAAGATGTGGTGTATGTATGTATGTGTGTGTGTGTGTGTGTGTATACACACACACACACAGAGACACACACACATACACAATGGAATATTACTGAGCCATAAAAAGGAATGAAATTGGGTCATTTGTAGAGATGTGGATGGACCTAGAGTCTGTCATACAGAGTGAAGTAAGTTAGAAAAACAAATATCATATATTAACACATATATGTAGAATCTAGAAAAATGGTACAGATGAACCTATCTGCAGTGAAGTGAGAGAGTGGCATGGACGTATATACACCACCAAATGTAAAATGGATAGCTAGTGGGAAGCAGCCGCATAGCACAGGGAGATCAGCTCGGTGCTTTGTGACCACCTAGAGGGGTGAGATAGAGAGGGTGGGAGGGAGACGCAAGAGGGAAGAGATATGAGGATATATGTATACATATAGCTGATTCATTTTGTTATACAGCGGAAGCTAACACAACATTGTAAAGCAATTATACTCCAATAAAGATGTTTAAAAAACCCAACAAACAAACAAACAAAAGAAATGCAGATGTAGAGAAGAGACGTGTGAACACAGAGGGGGAAGGGGAGGGTGGGATGAACTGGGAGATTAGGTTTGACATAAATACACTACCATGTGCAAAATAGAGAGCTAGTGGGAACACTCTGTATAGCACAGGGAGCTCATTTTGGTGCTCTGTGATGGGGATGGATGGGAGGGGAGGAGGAAGGATGGGGGGTGGTGGGAGGTCCAAAAGGGAGGGGATATAGGTATACATATAGCTGATTCACTTCCCTGTACAGCAGAAACTAACACAACATTGTAAAGCAATTATACTAGCCTAGTCTGCTTCCCCTACAGATAAGATTTATTTAGTTATTTATTTATTTAAATAGTACCTTTTTTTTTTTTTTTTTTCGTTTTTTTTGGCTGTGCCACACAGCCTGTAGGATACTAGTTCCCTGACTGGAAGTGCAGAGTCTTAACCACTGGACCACCAGGGAAGGCCCTAGATAAGATTTATTGAGGGAGTCACTCAGAATTGCCCCTGCTTTCTCATAGCATTCCATCTAGAGTAAACCAGGCTTCCTTAGACTCTCCTCCAAATCACCCAACCAAAGTTCATATCTTATAATAGGTTCTTCCCAATGCCGTACAGCGGAGACACTATGGCTCTTCACAGTGTGTTCTCTGCAACCAGTAATAAACACAATGCAATTAACCACAGGAGGGTTCCTGGTGGTCTCTGGGTGGAGGCATTAATAATATAAGTATAATTAAGGATTATATTTTCCAGAGCTGCCAGTTCCACTATTAAAATTCCAATGACTTCCTATTTCTTTCAAGATAAAGCCCACATACCTTTGCAGGTACACGAGGGCCTATAGGACCTGGCCATGCTTCTTTCCTACGTCATCAGGTCACTAATTTATCTTTATCATTTGTAGTGGGTTGAAGGGTGGCTCCCCAAAAAGGTGTGCCCACCTAGAACATGACCTTATTTGGAAAAAGGGTCTTTGAGGAGGTAATTAAGGATCTTGAGATGAGATCATCTGGATTCTCTAGGTGGGTCCTAATCCAGGGACAAGTGTCCTTATAAGAAGCAAAGAAGACACAGGCAGAAAAGGAGAAACAAGAGGAGAGGGTGATGTGAAGAGGAGGCAGAGACTGGAGAGATGTGTCTACTAACCATCAAAACCTAGGAGATAAGCATAGAATGCATTCTCTCAGAATCTCCAGGAGGAACCAACCTGTGGATGCCTGGATTTCAGAGAGATGACCTCCAGAACTGTGAGAAAATTAATTTCTTTGTATCAAGCTACTGAGTTTGTGGTAATTTGTTACGTCAGCCTTAGGAAACCAACAGACCCCTTTCCCAGCTACACAGAACCACTCGTTCCGCCCAAGCTAATCACCTGGCCTCTAACGTCCTTTCCCTTGCTTGTCCTCTTAACTCCTGTTTGTCTGCAAAACTCCTGTCCAAACATTGTCTCTCCTGACAAGCCTTGGTGGACCTCCTCTTCCAATCTGATTTACATGACCTCTTTTGTGTTTCCATAAGAGCCTGTGCTTTCCTCTGTCCTGGCTCTACTGTAATCCTGATTTACCTGTTTGTCAACCTACCTAAGCTGTGACACCTTTAGGGTAGGGTCCATGCTGTTTATCTCTTTAAGATTTACAGGCACAGTGCTCAGCACATAATAAATGTGAGCTGAATGAATGAATGGATAAACAATTTTGTTTTTGTTCAGAACATTGCTTCTTGTTTCTTCACCCTTGACAATAATCCTTTTTTTTTTGTGGTGGTACACGGGCCTCTCACTGTTGTGGCCTCTCCCGTTGTGGAGCACAGGCTCCGGACGCGAAGGGTCAGCGGCCATGGCTCACGGGCCCAGCCACTCCGCGGCACGTGGGATCTCCCTGGACCGGGGCACGAACCCATTTCCCCTGCATCGGCAGGCGGACTCTCAACCACTGTGCCACCAGGGAAGCCCAATAATCCTTTTTATAAACCTCTTTTACCCACTTAAGCGTATATGGTCTATACCTGGAAAACATAAGATATTGCCAGAAGCCTGGGCAGACTGTTTATGTTCATTAGAATAGTAACTGTCACAAAATTAAAACATATAATCTTCTCATAAAGCACATGTCAGCCAAACTAGTTGAGCTTCTGCTTCTTTGCAGAGCTCAAGGGTCACTGTGTTCAGTGGGTGGCTGTGTTGCACGTATCCCCTTGCATATGTAACCCCAATGAGATCCTGAGAGCACCAACATGCAACTGAATGTGTAATGCCCATTCTGGAAGCATACGACATGCATCTCTAACTCAGCATACAGGACATGCCTTAGAAGTCTCTATGGCGTCCTGGAAAGATCAGAAGCTTCTAAGTCAGGCAGGCCTGGTCTTAAACCCTCGGTGTCACCACTCAAAGGTGTTCAGTTCTACCTCTGTGAACTTCAGTTTTCTCAAGTGATACTGATACCTTTCACTACACAATTGCTCTGAGGACTAAAGATGATAAAATACATAAAGTGCCTGTTACATAGAGCGTGCTTAATGTGTGACAGGTGATAACACAATTTGTAACCAAAAGGTATAATAGCTACTACTGGAAATCCTAAATAAAAGTCCCCAAAATCAATCTGGAAGAGAAAAAAAAAAGAAAAACCTGAAAATAGAAGAAGAAAAGCTTCTCTCCATCCTCAAAGCATAAAGCCTCAACCTTTTACTCTGGAGGTTTCAATAATGAATTTCTATTTTAATTGACGCTGCAACCTATCCACGCTTTGCACTGCAATACATCCCCTCTCTCGGTGATGCTGTGCGGGAAGGCGCTTTTAAATCAGTCAGTGAGCATAAAGAACTCCAGTTTTCCTTCGACAAGGGCAAAATTACGAACATGCTTTTCACTTCCAGGCAATTAATTTGTTTACATGATTTCTTTGCTTTGTTTTATTTCATAATTCTTTCCTCTCCACTTGCCTAATCTCAAGGGTTTATTATTAACTTTTTCAGGTGTTCCTCCAGGGTATAGCAGAGTACAATTTAAGGGGCATTCTTCCTTTAAATGAATTTCAGATTGCGGAATAAAGGAATAAACTAGACCTCAAAAATAGCGCTAGGAGATAGTTTGAACAGTTTACATAGTCATATATATATATATATATATATATATATATATATATATATATAAATTCTTCCTTTAAATGTAAGATTACCTGTCTTAGTGCATCTCTAATATCAACGTCTAGAAAGGGATCCATGCTTCTTCCAGGGTGTCTGACCACAGGAAGATTCATGGTGTGGTTTATATTCAATCACGTGAACATGCCCTGCAGGATCCCAGATTTTTCATCTTTCTCATGTTCCGGGACATTTCCTAATTCATTCTCATGCAAATTGTGTTTTTGCCCAAATGATCATTGTCACATTTCCATTATATACTCATATCTTGGCGTTTTCAACTGCTAACAAGCCTCTCTTGGCAGGCAGGGTCTTTTCATAGTTTTCTCTTTCCTTCTGTGTGTGTGTGTTCTTTTAAAACACTGCCATGTTTTTTATTGATTTGGGGCTCTCCCATAAATCTGTGTTTTTGAACTCTGAATAGAATTTGCAGAGGTTCCCCTAGGAGAGTTTCATTTTACAGAGCTAAAATAAAAAGCCACACGAAGTTCTGAGCTCTGTGTCATTCAAAGAGGTCAAACAGAGATAAGAGCAGCTAGGTTTGAATATTCATTTATTTGTTCTACAGGTACAGTGTCTGGTATAGAGGAGACACTGTACCTGTAAAACAAATAAAGTGTTGGGCTTTTCAGACATAAAACCCCTTTTAATTTATTAATTTGGCATGATTACCAATCTTAGAGTCCTTGCACCTCAGGCCTCTTATAACAAAGCAGCCACAGGTAATTTTTTTTTTAATACAAAAGCACCATGTTCTGTCCTAGATCATGTCCCAGCCCTGTTCACAAATTGAGTAGCTGACCCAGGTATGCCAATCAACATTGATGCCGATGGCTTGAAAGGTGACTTGAATAAGTCACTGGACTTCTCTAAGCTTCAAAGCTTTCATCTATAGTACGATGCAAATGATCTCGAAGACACCCCGTGCTTCTCTTAGAATGATCCATAAGCTCTCTTCCAGCAACAACATGGCATGTTGTAAGATCCTTAATAATTTTCTCAGTAGAAGAGAGAAAAGGATGAGAAGAAGAACCCAAGTCCCCAATCCCAGACTTTTATATTAGATAAAAAAATGTATTCAAGGTAAGGAGGACACTTGCAAATTAAGTACATGTATTAGATCTTAGTTGCTACAGGTTGTTATCAATTACTATTAATTACTATGAAGCATTAAGTAAGCTGAGAATTTTTACTAGAGTTGTCTCCCGAGTTCTGGTTAATTAGAACAGACTCTATCCACTCTTTTGCCACTTTTAACATGTGGTCATTATTATTCATAGAACTGGACACCTCATTTAAATATTAGCAATCGTAACTATTATTGGTGTGCAACAAATGATTGGGTGGGGGTGAGGAAGTTTGCAGGGTTTGAACCTTTCCAAAGATGACCGATAGGCCAAGTTTTTTTGGATGGAACACTTGATGTGTTGGGAGGATTTTTACTGTTTCTTCAGATGCCAAAATGCTCTTATATGCACATGGAATCACCTGTCACAGAGGTGGTGACACAGTAGATTATCTATTTCAGTGCATAACAGCATAACTTTCACTATCAAACAGGAGATCTGAGCTGAACTAAGGTGAACTCTTAAAACTCAAAATCACACTTCTTCTGAATAACTGTTGGTAGTCAGAGCTGTTTCCTTTGGAAGTGACTTTGGGCACTAGGATAGAGAATGACAATTTGCACCGAATGAAACAAAACTCTCAAGCTGGGAATTTCACCATCAGTCTGTTAAGAGGAGGCAGCACAGCATCCTCTTTCAGAGGTTGGAGTTGGACTCCTTGATTTTAATATGAGCTCTGCCACTGCCTAGGTAGTGCTATGCAATCATGAGCAAGCTTCATGAGTTCTGTTTCTCAGTTTCTTTATCTGTAAAACAGGGATTGAGAACAACATCTTGCTCATTAGGGTTCTATGAGAAATAAATAAGCTAATATATGTAAAACATATAGAGTCTGGAATGGCATAGAGTAAACACTTGATAAATATAAGGGGTTATCATAATCTAGTTTATTGTGATGAACAAAGATTGGGCTAACCTAACAGAGACACCCCATGCTTCTGTGGGTTTCAGTTTCAGGTTTTCTTTTTTCATGATAAAAATTCAGGAGTAGAAATGAAGGTTCCTAACTAGGAAAATTTTGATGGTTGCCAGGAAACTCTCCCCCTATGAATAGATACAGTCCCCAAAAGAGGACATATGGAGGTATACAGAAGCGCTTCAAATGTATGTTTATTTATTAATGCAACCAATATTTATTTGTTAAGCATGCCAATTGTTACAATTCCTTCTCAAATTTTTTTGAAAATAACACGCTTGGGAGAGGACTTAGGTGAGAGTGGAGAAATGGGTCTAAGGAAAGAAGACCTGGAGTATAGGGGTAGTCACATGGGTGCACCTGGATACCCAGACCCATGGTGCTTCTCTACATTTTTCACATCATGTCACATACAGAAAGTGGTAATATTCACACAGCACCCTGGAGTAAGCAAGCAAGGCTGCTCATGCTGGTGATGCTTTGTCTAAATGTTCTGGCCTGCTAGCTCAGCAAGCCACTGTAGGCTGAGGGGACTGATATCTCAGCACACTGTGTTGTGTGCTGATGTGTACTGGCTGGGAAGTCTGGTTTTAGAGGCTTTCAAGAAGGTTCAGGCCACAAGAAACAGAAGAACCTCAATAATTTTCATTTTCCTCTGAGACTAGCACAGCTATTTTATAACTTACAGTTTCTAAATATTTTAATTAATGGTCTAGTTACATGATCAAATTTCAATATAAAAATAATTCTAACTTGTTGCAAGAGTCAGGATAGGCTATCTATGGTGCAGGAACAAATTAACTATCTGTAGCTTAACACTTATGCACACTCATAAACACACATGCACATGCATGTTTATTTCTTGCTCATGTAAATGCTAACGTGGGTTGGTGACCTGCCTCTACCTTAATGCAAGACTCTTTAGGACACTAGGTCACTAAAGCTCAACCAAGAGGTGGCAGGGAAAGAGAGGGATAGAGGAAGGAAGGAGATGACTCTAAATTACAGCTTAGAAGTGACACACTTCATTCCTGATCATACTCCATTTGCTTCAAATCTTACATCAGTGGAGGCCAGGGAATGTAGAGCAACACAGGGATAAACTGATGAGCACAATTTCCGCCCCACTTGATCAAAGTACTCTCAAGTTTTAGATCACATATTACTTGTCTGATACCTTAGTAACTTTTTTTTAAGATTTATTTATTTCTTTTTGGCTGCATCGGGTCTTAGTTATGGCACACGGGATCTTCGTTGTGGCCCGCGGGCTCTTTGTGCGGTGTGCGGGCTTCTCTCTAGTTGTGGCATGCAGGTTTTTCTCTCTCTAGTTGTGGCCTGCAGGCTCCAGAACACATGGGCTCTGTAGTTTGTGACATGTGGGCTCTAGTTGAGGCACACGAGCTCAGTGGTTGTGGTGCACAGGCTTAGTTGCCCTGTGGCATGTGGGATCTTAGTTCCCTGACCAGGGATCAAACCCTCGTCCCCTGCATTGTAAGGTGGATTCTTTACCACTGGACCACCAGGGAAGTCCCTACCTTAGTAACTTCTGTTGCTTTCCTCTCAGCAGATCATATCTCAAGCCAACAGAGACTCAACAGGGGCCCACTAAGTACAAAATATTATAGGATATGAATATATCTAGTAACTCATGCTCAAAACTTGTATTAAGACTGGATATCATGATCTGAACCCATCTCACAGCTAGCGTGAAACATCTTTGGTGGTTTTATTGATCATATTAAAGATCACGCCTTAGATATACTCAGCCTTATCATTTTCTTAATTCTGCACTCATACTACTTTTTCTCTGACCTTATTGGTGTTTGTTAAACCTCAGTGTAGCATTTCCTGCAAAATGTCATCAATATTTGGTTTTTCCCATAAGCAAACTTTATAAAATTAGCATACTCTAAAAAATCTCACGCTACTACTCCTCACTCTTCCCCTACCTGGGTGTTGTGACATGTAATGTTGTTTTGTTGCTAACGTGTATATATCTCAATGTCCTATCTTTCCTTCCTTATACTGGCAAATTAATTTTGCAAGGTGCATTTGGTGATAGACGGTTGAATGCTTTAACTGAAGCTCAAATCCAAAATGACTAACTTTGTGTCCTCCATTGAACAAAATGCTCCTTTGAGTCAAGTATCTGGACTTAGGGATCACGAATGGCACTTGCACCCTTGGTTTCTATAAAACTCAAAAGTTAGGCTAAGAGCATAAAATTAGCTGAACGGATGCAATGGGACTTTACCACTTCAAAGAGGTTGGGGAAGGAGGCTGAGTACAGCTAATTAAGCCATGTATTTAAATACAATTGCAGTAAATGGGACTGGAGGGTTGAATTCTTATCTATCTATGCTCTCAATTGCAAATGTTAGGACAGTACAACATTTCTACTCGAGATAAGAGGAAATGAGGCCCAGAGATAGAAACTTTAATGAAGATACTTCTTCATGTTTCTGTGAGATAAACGGACCAAATGTATGGGCCACTCATTTTAGAGGGCCAGTTTTGGTTTATGTAGTTTGTATATTTCCCATCAATTCCAAGAAAATAGGAGCACAACAGATGGCTTAATAATAGTGCTACCTCTATAAGTCCCATCTTCCCTTCCTTAGAACAAAATTATTTAGTTCAAGGTAGAAGACTGCTGACTCTATACAAGAAGATGTGGCAATTCTATTTTCCCTTCTGGGTTTCATATTAGTTCTGTTTGCTTTACTTCTTTTCTTTAATCACAGCCAAAATTTTGACAGTTCATTCAAAAAAAAAAGGAAGGAAGGAAGGAAGGAAGGAAGGAAGGGAGGGAGGGAGGAAGGAAGGAGGGAAGGAAGGAAGGAAGGAAAGGAGGGAGGGAGGGAGGGAGGGAGGAAGGAAGGAAGGAAGGAGGGAAGGAAGGAAGGAAGGAAGGGAGGGAGGGAGGGAGGAAGACACTTCTTTTCTTCAAATCCAAATATGGATAACAGAGAAAAAAAGCAGAAAGAGGAAGCTGCATTTCCATATGGAAAAGTTATAGAAAGAACATATCCTTCCCACTCTTTGTCCAGCAGCCATCTGAAGGGAATGATGAAGCATCCTTTCCCAGATTCCTGTGTGTTTATTCTTGTATGTGCACTTACCCACAAGTACACACACATACACATCCCAGCATATATAATTAATTTTTTTAATTGCAATTTAAATAGCCCATCTAATCTTTCATACAAAACTGTTTTCTTTTGTTTTGATCTAAATCCTCATTTTTAATTTGACTATGTGAACGCTGCTGCTTCTCCCACACCAGCCTCCTGGACTAAAGTTCTCTGGGCAAAAGATTACAGGGGGGACCCTGGGCAAATATTTGTGGGTTTTGGGATGTGCAACTATTTCTGTCTACAGTTAGAGATGCTAATGAAACTAACTGAAGGACTTTAGAAACATGCTACTTTTAAGGTATATTCAAGGTATTTTAAGGTGTTTTCTTCCCCTTCCCCCATCCTAAACTCAATGAAACACACTATGAAAATACAATGTCAAAGCAGAATGAAATGCTATGAATTGAATATAGGTAATTTGGAACTAAACAAGTAATTACTTGAAGTTCTCTTTGTTCAAATCATGAGAATCAACACTGGTTGGCAATTTTCAACTTTGCTTAGTGTGATTCTGTAAACTGGCAAACTAGCTTCATTTTTATTTGATTTGACTAAAGAATCAGAGGGATGAAATCTCTCTCTTTCACACACACACACACACACACACACACTCACACACACATAATTCTTGTCAAAATTCTCTCTTTAGGCCTCATTCTGCTGTATGCACTTTCCCATAAATACTTAGCAATTAACATTTCAGAGGGAGAATTCTTTAAGTTTTCACATTTATTTTTACTTGGGAAATTGGAAAATTTTAAACGGGTGTTTTAATACTCGATCAGCTATTATACATCAACTCCACAACTACTAAGTCAGCCATATTTTCTCCTTTCTCACTTATGGGGGATAATCCTCTGATGTAGGTGCTGTGCTGGCCACTTAACACATATATCCCCATTCCCAACTTTCTGAAGAGAAAACTGAGGCTCACATACATTAAACAACTTGTTCAGGATGTGGTAGTTAATAAGTGAAGCTGGAACTTAAACCAAGGTCTGGTAACACCAAACCACACTTTTTTCACTATACCACACTCACTTATTGATGAAAGAGCTTATTATATCCCATGTTAAGCTGAAGAAGAAGGAAAGAGTCTTCCATCTTTTCTACCACACAAAGGCATATCATGTTTAAGAAAGTCTATCTATAATACAGATTGGTCTTCTTGCTTGCTACATCATTTTTCTACACTTACTAAAAGTTTTAAGCACTACATATTCACTGCACAAACGTTAGGAGACACTAAGGAATCAAAATCACCTGTAATCCTACCAATCACTGTTTACATTTGAACATATACATCCTTCCAGTATTTTTTTCAGTGCAGACATACAGAGATGTTACTAAATAGGATCTTTTATATCTTGCTTTGCTTTTTTAAAATATTTATTTATTTATTTATTTATTTTTGGCTGCATTGGGTGTTTGTTGCTGTGTGCAGGCTTTCTCTAGTTGCGGAGAGCAGGGGCTGCTCTTCATTGCAGTGTGTGGGCTTCTCATTGCAGTGGCTTCTCTTGTTGCGGAGCACCGGCTCTAGGCGCATGGGGTTCAGTAGCAGTGGCTCGTGGGCTCTAGAGCACAGGCTCAGGAGTTGTGGTGCACGGGCTTAGCTGCTCCACGGCACGTGGGACATTCCTGGACCAGGGCTCGAACCTGTGTCCCCTGCATTGGCAAGCAGATTCTTAACCACTGTGCCACCACAGAATTCCCTTGCTTTACCTTTTTTTTTTTTTTTAATAAATTTATTTATTGGCTGTGTTGGGTCTTCCTTGCTGGGCGCGGGCTCTCCCTAGCTGCGGCGAGAGGGGACCACTCCTCGCTGCAGTGCACGGGCCTCTCACCGCGGTGGCCTCTCGCTGCGCAGCACAGGCTCCAGACACAAGGGCTTCAGTAGTTGCGGCATGCAGGCTCAGTAGTTGTGGCTCACGGACTCTAGAGCACAGGTTCAGTACTTGTGGCTCATGGGCTCAGCCTCTCCGTGGCACATGGCATCCTCCCAGACCAGGGCTTGAACCCATGTCCCCTGCATTGGCAGGTGGACTCCCAACTACTGAGCCACCAGGGAAGCCCCCCTTGCTTTACTTTTTGTTCCATATTTTATGAACATCGGTCAATGTAATTAAATGTTAGCCTAAAACATTATTAAATATTTTTTCTAAAATATTATATTGACGTGCATGATGTGTATTTATCATACCAGAAAGTTTAATCTCACCACTCTATATCTCTCATACAAGGAGATGATGAGAATAACCGCCATTATCAAGTCAGCCATGAGAGATATCTATGCTCATCAATTCTTTTCAAATTAAGAATGTTCATGAGAAACTATAATATGCATCCCTCTAACTAAATCTTCATTTGCATGATTATTTCTTTTGGATAAATACCCCAAAGTAGAATTATTTGGTTAAATTCACAAATAGTTTAAAAACTTTTGATATGTTTTTCCAAATTTCCTATCAGGGAAACTGTAACTATTTCTAACCCTAGCAGCAACATATGGAAATACGGATTGTTGCCAATGATGTGTTTTATCTTTTACTATTACTACAACTACCATCATTATTACTACTACTGCTACCAGCATTTTTGATTCTTTTAATATGATAGGCCAAAAAAAAAAATCTGAAATCTTTTAACCTGCCTTCATAACGGTATCATTTACTTTTCCTACATATTTGTTCACAACAGCTTAATATCTTTGAGCCTTCCTGCCCCCAGTGTTTTTCCCATGTCATTCCTTCCACTAGAAAGACCACTTTCCAGTCACAATCTCTTCATCTTTATGAAATCTTGAAAGACTTCTCTAACCACCATCCTCAACCAGAAGCAGTTTCCTCCCTCAAATCCTGAAGTAGTTATTCTTATTCTTATTACTACTTGTTAAATAATTAACTGTGTACTTCCCTGTGGCATTTCTAGTATTTATTTTGCTGTTTTAAACTGTTGATTGATTTTGAATTAACCTTCCCACATGTAGGCTTTTCTTCTGTACGTTGTGCCCCACATACCTAGCAGATAGAGTGTTTGCATTTAGAATTCAATAAGTATCTATCATGTTTGTTTCTTTCCCAGCATTCCTTGCTGTACACTGTTCCATACATTTATTTCCTTATTTATTATCTCTCTTCCTCATTAGATTCTAAACTCTAGGACAGTTGGATCTATGCCTATGTACATTAAGTGCCTAGTGTCGGTTGAACTGGAGGAATAAGTAAATTCACCATTGAAATGATATTCCCTTAAACATTTCTAATGAATACATGACCAGGAGCAAACTTCTTAGGGCTAGATAAGAATAGTTCCAGTAGGACAAAAAGTGTACAATTTGATGAATTCAATTTTTTTTTATCGTGAACTGGATTAATAGATCTTAGGGACCAATAGGCCTAATAATGTCTTTTGTTTTTTGTGTTTTCTTTTTTTTTTCCCAGTAAAGACCCTTTTTAAAATTAATTAATGAATTAATTAATTTCTTTATTTATTGTATGGAGCAAAAGTAACTTCCAACTTCAGAGGTGTGACTCAGCTTAGGTAAGAGAAACTTCTGCAAGCTATTTCCTTTGTTATTTCCTCTTGCTCACAGTATCCAGACATTCTGCTTCTTTCTCATCCGTTCATATGTTTAATTTAACTCCTTTTCCAATTTTGCATCATCCAGAACTTCCTTTTGAGCAAACTGCTCAATGTAAAGGTAGAAATTTCCTAGTAAGCCTGCCCAAGATGATAATAATACCCCATGTTCAGTCTGTCAACCCAGTACATTTTCCCAGCACTGTGCTGACTTAAAACACTTATAATAAGCATAAGAGAGAGATTTAAGGCAATAAAATGTAATGTTTCTGATGGGAATCTAGCAGTCCACACTGCTCCTTCTCCCCACTTTACAAATCAAGGCACAATGCTAAAAGAAAAAAGAGCATCACGCCCTGTAACGAGAACACTTAAAAGCTGACCTGGAAGAGCCCTGTAGTGATATGGAAAGGGTATATTTTCGTCTGAGTTGACGGATTCATTTCTGGGACATGGTTGTGGCTGCATTTATTTTATGGCTGTCAACATTAATAGAGTTTGCAGTTAAGTTAAAAGATCTCCTGGAAACCCTCAAGGTGATATCCAGAAGGCCTGTTTACGGTAGAATTTATTTTGACAATATTCTCATCAGAATTATTTTTTTGTTGGTTATCATCATAAATGTGATCTTTGATTCCTCTATCATCAATTAACATATTCATTGTCGAGAACTGTTTTAGGTAGTGGGGAATACATGATGAAAGTGCAAAATGGAGCTTTTATGCCTCAAGGTATTTGCCTCTTACCTAGGGGGGCAAACTCACAAAGTTTTCTGCTCTGACCTCTGGTTTCTAGCTTATGACGCGTTTATTTGCAGGAGGCAAAGGCTGTGTGGTTTTTACTACTTCTCTTAGAAATTTAGAGGAAAAGACAACTAAGATGAGGTTGACCTCCTGCCCTCCACTTACTTCTTCCATTACAAACACAAAGTGTGTCCACTGCCAAGATCCACAGGAAACATCATGCTCTGTAATCCTTCTTAGATCTTGGCCTTTGTTTGCTGAGGGCCTTAGGCAACACAGGCAAGACCTGAACTCTCATCTGCAAGATAGTTTTGACAAGGACATTCTCATTACCAGTTACTTAGATATGCAGCTAAGCAGTTCGGGCATCTATCCAGTCCCAGTATCAGCAATGCCAGAAAAAAAGAGAAGCTCCCATAGCAACCAGCCCCCTTGAAACCTGATGAAACACAGATGTGACTGCAGCACTTGAGTTCAAAGAATAGCACCATATGGTGGAAGATTCCTCCACTTCACAAAAAGATGAAAGAAAGGGATAGTGAGATTCTGGGAAATGACATAGTAATCTAGCTATTAACCTGGTTTGGGTCTAAAATAGATTCCTGTAATTTGCAAACTTACCCAGCCCCTGTTAGTGCCTAAACCCCAACTCTGCCTCTCCCCTTCATTACCTAAATCAGGTTAAAGTAATTTACAAATGCTAGGGCTTTGAATTTCAATGGTTCTATAACCTCTCTCTCTCTCTTTTAAATTTTGGAAACAATAAGGAAATTCCCAAAATGTCAACTGATAGCAGGGCTGGGCGTGTGTAGCATCAGCTGTCAATCCCAAAAGTTCTAAGCAGTGAGTGCCATTTTTCCTTTAATAGAAGTGGAAGGGAGGTATTTTACTTATACAGTAATTGGAACAGATTTTTTTTTTCTTCCATCAGGATATTTTCAGGGAATTGGCTCGTTAGACAGCATGGTGGACACAATCAATTAACATCTTCGGAAACAAAGCCTCCCTTATCTATTTTGTATGCAGACATGGCAAGAGTCAAGCTGAGAGCCTTTTAAAGCCTTGCTCCTTTAGGTAACAGCTCTCAACACGAGAATGAAGAAATTCTTGACTACTAGTCTGCAATATATTTTATTTTGTACTCACTGAGAATAGCTGTATTGAGGGGATCAAGACTATGTGGCTACATGAAAATTGCATTAAGAAGATGGAAGAGGTCTGCAAAAAACATTGTTTAATTGCATAGTTTAATGAATGTGGGTAAAGCAAGTTCTTACAGTGAACATGGTTCTGTTTTCTATCTCCAGTCTTCAACGGAAATCCCACAATCCACTTTCCTTTAGAAGTGGCCAATAATGCTATTCAGATAGAAAGGGAAGAAAACAACCCGGCAAGGAAGAAAACAAGCAAGCAAACACTGAAAATAGACTTGGTTGTCTGATAGTCACTGTTTCTATGATACCATATCAATTTGCCTATAAAGAGAACATATTTAGTATACAGTTGACTGAAGATAGAATGGCAACAAGTGCATTTGACATCGTAATTTTAAAATAACGTTTGATAAAAAATGTGCTCTAGCTAAAACTAGCAAACTCTAGCAGCTTTAGCGTGAGTGAACTATTGCAGGTCTGCAAGAAGTAGTCTGGAAACTAGTGAGATAGCAGAAAGCTCCCCATGGAGCACCTGGAGAAGAACATGTTTTAGAACTATAGTGAATATTGGCTAGATTTATGAAGGTTTCCATGACATTTTTGGAGGAAAGAGAGTTCACAGATTACGGAGGTACAGAAATATATAGCCAAGAATTGTAATGCCTTTTTCTCTTCTACAGAAGAATGACTATCCTTTTATCTCTAAAAAGGATCACTGAGACATCCTTAATTCTTGCTATTTCATGCTATAGGAAGGTAGTTAGAAACATAGCCCTAGCATGAGAGAAATTCCATCATTATCATATAGACTATTTACTTTCATATACAAAAGTTACCAGGCTGCTAGTGAGGCTGGCAGGAGTAATGAGGAAAGCCACAAATATGACTCGTTTGTGAAAGATGGAATTTCTGGGTCTGCACTATGAGAACACAAGTTAAGACTCACAGGCTGCCTGAAAGGGAAGCTCATGGACACCTCTTCATCCTTCCTTTAAAATGAGCAATTCTAACCATGTTTCTCTCCTTATTCACAGCTATGAGTGGCTTTACTTTGTCCTCCTGGAAGAACTCCAGATGCCCTGGTATAGCAAGTCCTTTACAATCTATCTCCTCCTAATTCTCCATTGTCAACTTAGATCTACTTCTTTTCCTCTACATTATAGTTATACTGAACAACTGCTTATTCCATAGACACTCCATACTCTTTAACACCTGCAGTGCTTCTGCCTAGAACCATTTCCTCTGTCTATAGTTTCCTAACAACCACTTATAAAAGGTTGAACATAAACAATGCCTCTTCAAGGAAAGCTACTCTGACTCACCAGGACTTTATCAGTCAGTTTTCAGAAAGATCCTCACAATAAAAAGAAAGTATAAGTCAACATTTTATCCCCAGCCAAATTACACTCAAGTATAAAGTCTATGGACAAACAGTATTTAACATGCAAGAACACTGCGGATCTTGAGGAAACCACTAGGAACAATTTGAGTCGAACAAGACATGACTGGAGAAACTGACAAAGAGACTGGAGGGGAGCACAGACTACAGTCCCTGAAGAAGGGCTATATCTAATCTAATGGAGATATGTGATGAACCAGAATGAAAATGAAATAGGCCCTGACTCTGCAGAAACAATATAACTAAAATAATTAGGTGGGGAAAGAAGATAGGAAATAGAACAAATTCTCTGATTGCCAGGAGTCAAAGGATAACATATTAAGGTGTCAACTCAATTAATGGAAATATATGCACATTTTCTTCCATATTAAACACTAAGAAAGATTATGATCCACTGCACATAGTAAGGACCTAATACATATTCATTAAAGTGATATTTCCCAATATTTTTCAAAGATGACTCTAAGAGAAAATTATATGTTTTCAGGGACTGAGGTAAGCAGATAAGACTACTCATGGCCAGAGGCCTTCCAACTGCCCTGAGCTATGGTATACTGGATGAGATCTGGTTTAAAAATATAGAGCACTAAACATTTTATATAATTCTATAGTGCTAAAAATGACCTCCAGGGAGAAAATACAAACCACCTTTAAATAGCAAACACACACACACACATACACATGACAGAGCACATTAAAAACAAGCAAACAAACAAACAGATCTATAAGAAAAAGAGAAATAACATGAGAAGACCAGGACCAAATATATCAGTCACATTATTAGATGTAATTTGCTTAACTTATCTATTATAAGATAAAGACTTTCACATTAAATCACAAAACAGAACCAACTCTATGCTGTGATCAAGAGACTTGCTTTAAAAAGTAACTAATTTTAAAAGATTAAAGATAAAATGATGGATCAAGGTATGTCAGGAGAAAGCAAACAAAAATAAATTAGTGATAGGAATCTGAAAATTAGAGAAAGTAAAATTCAGGATAAAAAAACCCCAAAACGTCCATTGATAAGAGACAGTACATTTTAAAATGCTAAAAGATGCAATTCACAAGGAGGACATCAGAATTACAACCATTTGTGAACTAAATGACACAATCATAACATTTAGAAAACAGAAAAGTTAAGAGTCACCAGCAAAAATATTCAGCAAAGAATCTGCAATAGGACACCATAGGCCACCTGCTTATTCAATGACAGATGAATAAAAAATGAGGACATAATTAGCAGCTATATTAAGTAATGCATTTCAAGCTTTATGCCTTGAACATAAAGAATATCCTTTCTTTTCAAGAATCCATGTGACAATCACAAACATGACCATATATGATCAAAAAAGAAAATGTCGTTTTTCCTTTTCAAGAAAGAAAAAAAATAGCAGTCTGCATATTCTGATCACAGTGAAATAACTAAATATTAACAACAAAATCAAGAAAAGAAGCTAATTCTTTTTAAAATTTAAAACTGTCGTTTAACTCTTGAGACAAATGACATACAAACCAAATTTATAGGTTGCCTAGAAAAACAACATAAAAGCACTACATATCATAATCTACGGGCAAGAGTAAAAGCAGTGCTCAGAGGAAAATCTATAGCCTTAAATATTTATATCAATAAGAGGAAAGAATAAAATTAAATCAATTCAATATTTGACACTAAACTTAAAAAACCCTCAAAATATACTTAAGAAAACCATAAAGGACCAATTTATAAAGGTTAAAAAACATAACTTATACTAAGTTAGAAAACATAAAAGTGATCAAATCAATATATCTAAAATTTATGTTTAAAAAAATAAAAGGGTAAAACCTTAGGTCATCACATAATGAAAAAGAGGGAGAAAATTGTAGATACATAAAAGTCAAAAAATAATTAGTAGGAAATAAGCACAGAGAGTTAGAAAAAATAGTTGTGGTTAACTATTCATTTGAAAACTTGGGAAGACTGAGAGAATATTCTAGAAAAAGGTAATTGCATAATGCTAATTCTAAAATGATAAAAAATCAAAACACATCAATTGAGCTTCCCTGGTGGCTCAGTGGTTGGGAATCCACCTGCCAATGCTGGGGACAGAGGTTCGAGCCCTGGTCAGGGAAGATCCCCCTTGCCGCAGAGCAACTAAGCCCGTGGGCCACAACTACTGAGCCTGCACTCTACAGCCCTTGAGCCGCAACTACTGAGCCCACATGCCACAACTGCTGAAGCCTGCGCACCTAGAGACCGTGCTCCACAACAAGAGAGGCCACCGCAATGAGAGGCCTGAGCACCGTGATAAAGAGTGTCCCCTGCTTGCCGCAGCTAGAGACAGCCCGTGCGCAGCAACGACGACCCAAAGCAGCCAGAAATAAATGAATAAATAAATTTATATTAAAAAAAGCCAAACACATCAATTTCCATAGATGAAATAGAGGAAGCTGTCAACCACTTGAGCCCCTTTCAGAAAAAGAAAGCACTAGGTCCAAAAAATTTCACAGAGAAATCACTCCACACCTTTAAAGAACAGAGGATTCCAATGCTAAATAAACTGCTCAAGGGCATTGAAAAGGAAAAAAAAAAAAAAAACTATTAGCAAGAAGAATCCAGCCCCATGTTTTAAAGAATACTCAAGACTAATGGGACTTAATTTGAGGATTCAAGGACTGGGTGGTTCAAGGTTAGAAAACCATAGGGATGTATGTTTCCAAAAGCCAGCCTAATGATTATTAAGGAAACACCAGAATCACTCTTACTAAGGTCAGAAACAAAGCTAAGGAACTCACAATATCATTATTATGTTATTGTATTGGGCTATTAGTCAAAGTAATTAAACAAGAGACAGTGGAAATACAAAAACTAGAATGAGAGCAATAAAATTATTTGCAGATCATGTGACTGAATACAGGGAGTTCTCAGAAGAAATGACTGAAAAATGACTACCATCAAAAAGATTCTTTAAGGGGGCAGAGTATAAAATGAGTATGCCTTAATTCATGGTCTTCATATATACAAACAGCTCTTTAGTAGATGTAATGAGAGAAAAGACCCATCTACAATTAGTTACGAAGAAGAAAAGGCTTTTAGGAATTAACCTAACAACAAAACGTGAAATTTACATAAAGGGTGTAAAATAAAATTTTAGCTAAAGGAAAGAAATATCATGAATTGAATAGAAAGACTCATAAAGGCCACGAAAGTAACAATTCTCTTCAATTTATAAATTAACATCATCTCAATAAAAACATATTTTTATTTGTGCTATATGTATATATGTACATACTTTAGCTAGAGAAGTTGATTCTAAAATTTATATATAAAAAAATAAATAAATGGGAAAAGTCAGAAAAACTCTGAAAGGAAGAGCAGTGAGGGAGACAGGCTCTCTTAGATTTTGAAATCAATTATACAGGCTCAACAATTTAAAAATGCACGTGTATAGACAGACCAACATAGCAGAAAAATGTCTAAAAATAGACCTCCCAAACATCTGGAAACTTAGAACATCAAAAAAGTGGCTTAAGTGGGAAATGATGGCATACATAAATAACGTTATTGGGATAACTGGGTAAACATCTGGAAAAACATATAAATTTGGATCAACACTTCACACTTTATACAGGGATAAATTCCACATACTATATTTTTAATTTTTTTTTTTTTTTTTTTTTTGGCTGTGCTGCGCGGCTTGTGGGATCTTAGTTCCCCGACCAGGGACTGAACCAGGGCCCTTGGCAGTGAAAGTGCAGAGTCCTAACCACTGGACCACCAGGGAATTTCCTAAAATTTCATATAAAGAAATAAAAACATACTAGTGCCAAAAGAAATTATGGGTGAATTACTTTACAACCCTAGAATTTGAAAAGCCTCTTTTCTAAGATTCAAAATATAGACACCATACATGAAAAGTTTGATAATCCCACCTTATGAAAATCAAAAGCTCAGGGGAAAAACTATAAGCAAAATCAAAAGGTAAACAAAAAACTGCATGAGGAAGAGATTGGCAACCCATATCACAAAGAAAGAGTTATGTCTCTCCAGCAGAAGTTAATTAGAAAAGAAAACCAGCAAACCAGTAACAAAAGTTGGCAAAATACATCAATAAACAAGTCATAGAAAAAATTTTACAAATAGCTCTTAAACAAATAAAAAGATGTACAACCTCACTCATAGGAAAAAGAAAATCAAAACGGCACTGAAATGCCTTTTTTCACATACCAGATTGGCAAATTTCCAAGTTTGACAAGAACACTCTGTTGGTAAGATGTGGGGAAATACTTTTTTCACTGAGAGTGGGCTGTGAATTTATATAATGCTTATCAAGGGCACTTTGGCAATATCTACTGAAGTTACAAATGCATATACCCCCTAACCTAGTAATTCTATTTTGACAATGTATCCTACAGATATACTCAAACACGCATACAAATGAGGCACATATAAGGTTAACTGCAATATTGTTTGTTATAGCAAGCAGCAGAGAGATGGTTAAATACATGTGATATGTTCATGCAATGAAATAGGATGTAGCTGTAAAAAAAAAAAAAAGGACAAGAAAGTTCTCAATGTACTGATATGGAAAGACAGCTGAGATACATTAGATGAGAAAAACAAGATGCAGAATAATATATACAGTATGTGACTATTTGTTTAGAAGGAAGCTCAATCAGAATAAATGCTTCTGTTTGCATGTATATGTATAAGAAACCTCTGGAAGCACACAAAACCAGTAATTGGTTGGCTTCTTGAGCAGATGAGGGGCAGAAATAGGAGGGAACATTAATTGTTTTTGTTTTCTTTGCTTTTTTGCTTTTCTAACTGTGCTATTATCTATTCCAAAGTTTAAGAAACAAATTGAATTAAAAACCAGAACTCTCCCATTATGATACCTAGAAGAGAGATTTGTAAGAATGCAACATTCCCCAAGATGAAAACACACCTGTTCATCCAGTCTCTCACACCTTGCAGCTCTCTAATCCTTCCTGTGAGTGGAGCAGGCAGGGGCAATTGGACTTTTAAATCATATTTACAAACTCTCATGTGACTGGAGAGCCCCTGAGTTTAGCATCTGCTTTCAATCTGCCCAGGGCCGTGATTGAGGTCGCCTAGAAAACAGGCAGCATGAACTCGGCTACAAGCTGGAGGCCCTCTGACCCCCACGGCTTATTGCCATTTGCTCTGACTCTGGTACTCTTGTTGCCTTTATGCTGTTTGGGGCAGGCCAGCTGGCTCAGCCTCCTCATGGAAATCAACTTTCATTTAGATGGAGCACTAATGACTTAATTGATCTACAAAGACTTAAGCTTTGTAGTACCCTGGAGGAAAAGAGCCAGAGGCCTGGCTCCCTGGAGCTCTGAGAGGTCTATAAATTCAAATAAGTCTCTCTTTCTCTGGGGGCAGGCAGTTTAGCTTGAAAGGTCACAGTCTACAAGGCACTTTCCCAGTTGGCCTTCCTTTTACTCTCAGCCAAGCTTTCCTTTGCCCAAATATGTGTTTTGAGTTTGTCGCCCTTGATCTAAACACACAAACCCCCCAGAAGGGAAAGAAGCAGCCTCTTTAGATGGCATACATGTTTTATGCAAGGCTAAACAAGGCTACGTACGTTACCTACATCCTGCCGTAATTTTCCCAGTGAATCAATGCAGAATTGCTTGCTTCTCTGTCAAAGTGTCATTATCCATTAATGGGAAAAGACTCTTTTTTTTTTCATATTTGGAACACTTCAAAGTATTTTGTAAGGGAAAAAGTTAGATTCTCTTTACATAGAGATTTAATTCTGTAAAATAGAACAAACAAATCCAAAAGAAGAAAAGGAAGAGGATGAAGAAGAAGAAGAGGAGAATGGAGAGGAAGAGGAGATGAAGGGTAGGGGGGAGAGAAAACAAGACAGGTTGTCTAAATGATATGCACACATGAGAAACCAGCCCTTATTATCAGGGACTATGTAGGCACCCTGAAGCACTATCTTCCTTCAATGAAAGCCTTGTTGGCCCACCTACTGGGAATGCTGTCAGCAAGTGGTCTCTAGCTGTCAGCCACTTCAAGGTTAGCCTCAGTTGCAGTGACCCTTCTTGCCCAAGGTCACCCCCTGGAACAGGCCACAAATGCAGTCACTAATTATTGGAGAGGTACAAAGGTTTAGCCTTCTCAGCCCAACTTGGGACAATTCCAAATGACTATTAGGGCTCCAGAGCTCCATGTGAAGTCAGCTGAGGCTGCCATTGAGCCTGTGGCAGTTCATCTTCTCCCTTTACTCTATCCAGCTTTTTGCCTCTCCCTTCCACAGCTGTTGATCTCAAGGACACTCCTCAATAAATGTCCTGCATGCTCAACTCAGTCTAGAAGTCTGGTTCCCAGGGAGCCCTCCCTGTAACAGAGGACAATACTTGCCAGGTGTTTTGCATCTATCTCTCTCAATCCTCAGAGAGTTCTGCCTTAGATGTTATCATCTCTTTTTCATTGTGAATGCGAAAACAAAGACGGAGTTGAACCTCCCTAAAGTCCACAATGAGTCACCTGCAGAACTAAGATTTAAACCTGTGAATACATGACTGAAAAGGGCCTGTTTCTTGCACTCCAACACATTACCCCCTACACAGAATCAGTAAAAGAAAAGGCGTCCTGAAACTGAGCAGGACCCTGTGGGGTTCCTGGACACAAAAGCCCTGCTGTGTCCCTTTCCCTGAGTTCCAAAGGGCAGGTTCAAACAGCTGGTAATCAGGGAAGGGAGGGGATACAGAGACAAGGAAGGAGCAGTCAAGAAACAATAGTGCAGCCTTGGGGCAGGGTCCTGGTTCCTCCTCAAGGGATATACATAATACCTTTGAGCTCTTCTGCACAACTAAAACCCCTACTGAATGGAAGATGCTCCAGAGAGCCAGTCACAGTTCAGTAACTTCAAGAACCACAGATCATCCGACCACCTGATGCCAGATGATCTCTAGACTGAAGGAATGCAGTCCCTGCCTGCACCCTGATCCTTATCAGCAACCCTGCCCCTTGACTATGAAACTCACAAAATCCTCTGGGTTGGGACACACAGTTTTGAGAGCATTAGCCCGCTATGGCTCCTTTGGCCTGGCAAAGCAAGAAAGCTATTTTTTTCTACTTTACCTAAAACTCTGTCTCTGAGATTCAATTAGGCACTGGTGTACAGAGGCCGAATTTCAGCATCAATCCTTCTGAACTTTCTGAAGAGAAACAATCATTTGACATCTACCTACAAAATAAGACCTCTCTTCTGATCTTCAGCAGGCAGCAGCAGGACCCATGTTACCTGAAACTTCTATTAGGTTGAGTCTCCTACAATTACTGCACTAGGTAAGCCATGGTTCTCTCTTCAGCACCTGCGGTAAACTATTCAACTTGAAAGGTGTGATGCAGGTAGTGATTCTTAGTATTTCCAAGTAGAATTGACCAAAGTGGATATACCAACAGAATGTTCAGTGCATCTCCAACATAATGCATCTGTCTCTACACAAGAAATAAGTTTAGGCTTCAAGACTTATAATTACCAAAGAAACTGATGGAGGTGTTCTGGGTACTTATTTTATCTGAGGGATATCGACTATAGCTCACAATCAGATAATAATCGGAGGAGGGAAGCAGAAAGCAATAATGTTATTTTTGCAGTCCTAAGTTGAGCAAAATGACAAGCGGAAATCATTCTACTTTCAGCCATGAACTGATAGAACAGTGAATTTCTAAAATCTTTTAGAGAGAAGCTTAATTGAGCCACTACTCCATTCTAAAATGCTGCTTGGCTTCTCCACTCACCCAAGGATGGGACTGGATGAAATTGTTAGAGAAAGAGAACAAGTATTTGAAGTATATGTATTTCATACTTTTTTCTTTCTATCAACCTCTTATTTAATCTTTCCTGGTTCAGTCCTATGAAGTTGTTCAGAAACAGGTTTCATGATGTGATATATATTTGAGTGGTGTTTTTATACATTAGTTTGCTCTATTTATCACTTTATGATTGTGTACAATCCCTTGGAATATAAATATTAATTTACTGGCATACTGATATCTTATATTATTGAACGGCATTAAATTTAGAAAGCCCCTAGGTGCATGTCAGCAGGACAGGTTTTGATCTCATGATCTATGACTAAATGGGAGGCCAGATTATTTTGTAGAATTTGCACCCACAGTCCTATCATTTGGTGGCAAGAACGTTATCCACAGAGCCATTAGTGCTATAGTAACCTCTGTCTTTGCACATTTGCAAATTACAGATTCACATCTTTGCTCTGATTAGCTCCTGAAGGGCTGAGCAAGAACTTGTAATTATGCACTGCGGTCCACTCTCCTGACAGACTATTACAATTTGTATCCAAGCCCATATAGCTACAGAATGTAAAAGTACTATTGAATGAAATTAGTTCATTTGGATCCACTTGTATTAATGGAATGTGTCATTTATATTGCAGAATTGGTTTTGTCTTTTATTCATGGCTGTGCTCAGCCTCCAGTGCTGAGGACAGATTATTCCACAGTGCATGAGACTGAACAATTGCCCTCCCTTGGAGCTCATGGCAAAGGGTGGTTTAGTGGCTGGTGAAATGTCCTTGGAGTCAGAAAATCTGCTCTTCTGTCCTGAAAGCACCACCAACTCTTGATAATATAAGACAGAACTTCTCATACTTAGATACATCAAACAAACTAACCAAAATGTCTGAAGGACCCACTCTATCATCCATCACTGCAAGAATCAAGAAACAGATCATATCCCAGGGAAAGTATAATGGTTGCAAAAGATAACTTTCCAATGTTTTGAACACCTCAGGAAAAAAAAAAATGTAGTATATGGATTACTAATGATTCATTGACTTTTCTTCCACATATGCCATTCTTAGGGGGTAATACCCCAGATTATGTGGCAAGTCCGAGCCTATTCAACTCATTTTCTTTTTTCTCCTGTGCTATTTTGGCTTCATTCCATTTCAACAATTTATTTGCAAGTTCTTACGTAGTAGCATTCCTCTTCTTTTTGCTAAGACTTTAAGTGCTCCATGACATTTCATTAGATCATCACAGATTTACATACTTCAACATCTATTCCCCCATCATTTATGGAAAAGTAACACAGGTGCCATACCATACAGAGTAGATTATACAGATGTAATTTCTAATCTGTGGGAGATTCCACTCTAAAGGAAACAGATGTGGAGCTAATGGAGATACAGTGGTGGTGGTGAAGAATGGAATAATTGGGGATAACATATATGAACATCTAAATAAACATTAAACATACCATTCAGCATGGTATACATATTACAGGCTCTGCTGCAATCCCACTGTCGTGAACTAGACTTATTTGGCCAATTTGCCAACCTTGAAATAAGTAAACTTTACCATAAATAGCACTGTATACACCTGGAATAAGTGCCCAGTGCAAGAATTATAAAAAGAAATTTTACTGTTTTTGAACTGAGGCTTAAACATCGATCTGTCACTTAAACTATTCTATTCTATTTCCATACGTGTACAATGATAACGATAGACAACATTTTATAGAGGGCGTATTCTATGCCAGGCACAGTGCTGTGAGTTTTATACATATCATCTCCTCATAATAGTCATCTGGGGGTAGGTCCTACAATCATCTCCATTTTTTAAGGAAACAGGGGCTTGGACGTATTGGAAAACTTGCCCCAAGGTGGGCCATAATTTCCCCAAGCAGTCAGACTCTAGAACTTACACTCTTACCAACTATTGGTTTCAGTGCTTGTAAATTAAAATTAAAAAAAACGATTTCTTATAGAACTCTTCTTTGAGTGTCACTTTCAAAACTTTTATAAAGTGAAAACATTGGATTAATCAATATTTTTAAAAGTTCTTTACTTTGAGCTGGAAAGGTCATCCAGTTGAGGCAAGAGGTTTGAAATCAGGGAGAAACTAGGATTTGGAGCAGGGCACAAACCACAATCCTTAAGTATAGGTCGATTCGTTATTGGCTTGATCAAGTAGGTGGAACTACTAAATGGGGGCAAGTTTGCAAAGATTAAGGGCGCTCAATATTCAGACTGAGAAAGATGGGAGATACTGTTTGTAATTAATTAGTAAAACAGTTACCTAGTAGGAAGGAAACCTAGGCTGACCAGTTTCAAGCAGCACTATACTTAACAGCAAAGAGTCCACTTCTGGTAACCTGAGATGGCTGGTGATAAAGAAATCACTTGGAGGTCTGATGTTTTTGCACCTTTAAGGCACTTAGAACATGAGGAGAAACAACTCCGAGACTCAAGTGAGCCTGGGGACTAATTTCACTCTTGTGTCCTTTCCTTGCTCTCCTGTGTGCACTGGTGAAAGTGCCAGATCCTGACCTTCATGTAAGGAATGTTCCTGGGCCTCTGTTTATGTCTCCAGAAGCTGTTCAGAATATTTCCCTTGGAGATGGGTTGGGGAGCTAAATCTTCAGTACAAATTTCACATCACTGTGCAGACTTTTTCACTTGTTGTGTTTCAAATGGAACTGATCAGACTGCCAAGGAAGGGGAAGCAATCAGACAACCCTTTGTGCAGTAGAACTGGGTTAGACTTTTCTGTTGGCTTCTTTTTGTTCTTTTCTTACTTCTTTCTTTTTAACAGAATAATTAAGAAGCCTTCCAGAACCTAGAACCTGATACTCTTACACCGTTAACATTCTTTTGTGACCAACTCAAGACTGAGCAGATCAGAGGAGTCTTTTGCACTATAGCTGGGGTCTCCATCACTACGGAGTGGAGCATGTGATAGGAGCACAGATGAGGCAGGGAGAGTGATGGCCCTGCTGGGGCAGAGAGTTATTTTTAATTACTCTCCTCCCACATGCTACGCAGTCTTGAGATGTAGCTAAGCTGGAACAGTGCTTATTTCCCAAATGGCCTCAGGGATATATTGGCAGGAAACTGTTCTCAGAGGTCCCTCAGAGACTAATGGTAGAATGGTTTAAGCAGAGTCAGTGCATCTGAGAGACACACTTCTGGGTATTTCAGAGATGGAAGTGTCTCTCAATCCCACCCTTCGACTTAGTTCTAGATAGTTATACTGGTCAAAAAAGTCATTTTGCTTATTTCCCAGTCCTAACACTGGCTTCTTCTGGCCACGTCTGCTTTCCTCTCTGGTCTTCAGGCTCTGGTTTAGTGTGAAGAGTGCATGTATTCCTGTCCCACAGGCATGCTGCAGTGGGTCAAGAATAGGGGAGGTGTTTCCCTCTTGAGATCTTTATTGGTAAGTCTTCCCGCACTGTGTCTGATTCGTTATGATGTCCTCTACACATATGATTTTCATGAGCCCATGACCTCCTGCTTTCAGCTATACTAGACTCCTAAATGTGTATATGTCTTCCTGATCTCTCATCTAAGTGTCCATTTCCAACAGCATAAGGTGTATCTCCACTTGATTTTTCAGCCATCACCTCAAATTCAACTAATTCCAACTATCCCTAACTAGATCCCCTTTCTCAAGAGATCATTTTGACAGTAGTATCATTTAACTTTGATTCCCTTAGGGTGAACCCCATGAAAACACCTTTGGGAAATGGAAAATCAGCTCTTGGTTTGCCATCACTTGTTTTCTATTGGCATGTGTTTGGGTTTGGCCAATGCAACTAGATCTACAGTTCCCAGGGTCGTGTTGTAAGTAGGTGTCCCCCGCACACTCAAAAACAGGTGAAGGCAGGCTGAGATCTATAGCAGAACCCTGAACCGATAGCATGAAAGGGCCTTACCATAGATTTCTTCTTTTATCTTTTTGGAGGCTGTTATTTCGCGGTTTGTTTTCTAAACCATTCCGTTCATTGATTGAATAGCAGAGAGACTCAACCTTTGTCCTTATTTTAATTTTGGACCAACTCTTCAGAGAAGGAATTTAGGCCTCTGAAAATTTACTCTAGCAATCAATGAATCTTATATTCATTAACATTGACTTGGAATAAACCTGCTTAAAAAAAAATTGTCTCCCCTTTGACTAGAATGGCCAATAATGTATTTCACGAAAAAAATGGGTTATTATTTTATAAAGAAATTGATAGGATTCATCTCTAAAAAGATATTCCCAAATGGCCACAGAACTATAGTTACTGGAGTCATAGGGTGCTGGAAAGTATAAAGACAGTAATGACTAGGACAATAGCTATCATTTATTGAAGGCATGCTAGGGGCCAAGCCCAGTGTTAGATGTTTCGTACACATTATTTTACTAGTTCCTGTTGGTAGGCAAATGAATTAGGTATTATGAGTCCCATTTAAGAGATCAAGAAACTGGACTATAGAGAGCCTCAGTGATTTGTTCAAGGTCATCCAGTTCACAAGAGGCAGAGCCCAAAATAAAGCCCAAGTCTGGCTGAATTCAAAACCAGGGCTTTTAAATACTCCCTAAGACACGATGATGGCAAAGTATTTGCTTGCTCCGATACTGTGGTAAAGTATATAGAGAAGTCTCCTAATCAGAATCAAGGTAAATGTGCGTGGACACAGGCATCCCAAAAGAACAGCACAAATCTTGCAGGAGACAGAGGGGTGGTTAATTTTCTAGTCTATGAAGGTCTATCTTCCTGCCAGCCTGCCTTGTTCTTTAGGGAAAGGAGACCAGGGTGCAATAGTCACTTGGGAGTAGCTTTTTACCCCCAAACAAAGACTTAATTTACAAATATAGTGATGCAAAGTACCCTGGGGCATGTTTTGGGCCTTGACTAAGGCAAGTTCAGTTAAGCTAACTGAAGAATGGCAGGCATTGTGCAGTTAGATAGCACATGGTGAGGCCCCTACATCAGCTGGAAATCTCCATCTCTTTATTTCTTCCCTTCCCTCTTCTTCTTGTCCTCTTCCTGGTATTTCATTAAACAAAGAACAGGTATTTGTATTCAGAGAAATAGTTTGCCTCCGTTTGTTAGACTTTTGAGACTCACCAATTTGTTCATTTGTTTTAATTTACTTTTGATTTTAAAATAATTTTAGACACATAGGCATTGCAAAATAGTACAGAGTTTCTGTGTACCGTTCACCAACTCACTAGTTTTAAGTCATGCCAAATAGACAAGAATCATATGCAATTTAAAGATAGATGGGCTAATCTAAGAATGAATGTCTTGCAAAGAAAAGAAACTGATTCTCCTGAAGTCTGTTCTATTCTTCTCTCCCTGTAGCTCAGTGTCATTTTTCCTTCCAGGTTAGCTTTGCTATTAAAAGTTCAGGACTGTAGGAATGATTATCCTCATATTTTTAGCTGTTCACAGAGCCAGAAAATATCTTCAGAATTCGGTTTTCCTTTTTAGAAATGTGACCCTCTCTATTAGAGCCTTAGTATCTTTCAGTTTGATGCCCTGAACCTTTATATCTATGGGACTGTATCATCCTGGAAGAATTAACCACAGAAAGTCACTACTGGATTTCAAAGACAGGGTGGGAGTAGTAAGGAAACAATCTTTTTCACAGCTGACATATAAAGAAGCAGCCCAGATTCTCTCAGACTGTCTCCTCTCAGGAGATCCACCTGGTACGTGATGAAGTTTGGGAATGGAAGAGTGATTGATGCCCTCACCAAAGCAAAGTAAACATGTAGACTGAAGTTTCATACCAGAGCGTTTCCTGAGACTTTCCCCCAGAAGGAATGCTATGGGGTGTCTTAAAGGATAACTGGAACCAGAAAGAAAAATGTCAAACAGAAAGATTAAGAGGAGAAAAAAGTTCAATACCACCTGAGTTTGACAGAGGACTAGAGAAAAAGAAGGCCAGAAAAGACAAAAATTCAAAATGACAGGTTTCCAAATGCCACATAATGACGGCCTTGGGGTACTATGGGAATGAGATTTGTTTGTAACAGGTTCAAGATGGTCTCATCTTATTCTGGATCCAGTTCTAAAGATGATCATGTGAATTAAGGTTGATATTTGTGAAACTTAGCAAATATAGTTGCTAAGCACTTGTTTTGATAGCATTGTTACTATCTCTGGCCCAATAAGAGCCTCTTTTATCTCAAGATCTTTAATAACCTCTACAGTTTTGTGTGAGAGGTATGTTCAGGCAAAGTGGTGGTTCACTGGCTGAGGAAGAAAGACCACTATTTTTTCAGTCCCTTACTGTGGTGAACAGGCTTTCTAGCATTCACTTCTTTTGTATTCTCTTCCTCCCTTGAGTAAAAACAGGACCTATAATTTACTTATAGCCAATATTGCAAAGGTGTTGGGATGATCTTACAGTATATAAGACTCTATCTTGCTAGGAGTCTGTTGCTGGGTTGGAAGAAGCAAACCATCATGAATTCTTGGTTCTCTGAAGAACCAAGCTAGCACAGGAAATAAAATTTGCCAACAACCTGGGTGATCTTGGAAGCAGACCTTTCCCCAGTTGAGGCTCCAGATGAGAAGTCAACCCTGACTGACATCTTGATTGCAGCCTTGAGGAGGACTGAGCTGAACTGTGCCCAGATTCTTGCCAACGGAAACTGTGAGATAATAAACATGTACTGTTTTAAGTCACTAAATGGGTGGTAGTTTGTTAGACAGCAATAGAAAATTAATACACATACCAAGAGCTTAATCTGTCCAGACCTCTATACTATATGCTGCAGGGTATAAGAAAGTGATATGAAACATCTGCTCAGAGAACATTTATAATTTTTAAGAAAGACAAAATATAAACAAGAAATGACTTTGAAAACTATGTCAGGTAATATGTAAAAGCAATTAGCTCTTCAGTACAACCATTTCCTCTTCTTCCTGGACAAACCATAGACTACATTTCCCAGCCTCCAGTGGAATTAGTTGTGCCATGTGGCTGAGTTTATCCAGTGGAATATGAATACAAGTTTTAGGTCCAGCCCATAAAATCCTCCCATATGAAGGTATTCATGTTCTCTCCCCTTCCAAAAGCTAGATTTTGACACAAAGAAGCCCTTGGAAGACATGCTGAAGATGACAGCATCTCTGTAATCACTCCTACCTCTTGCCTACCAGAACCACATTGGACTACATATATGAGTGAGATAATTTTTTTTAATGTTTGAGCAATTAACATTTTGGGGGCCTATTTGTTACACCAGAAATAGTCTTCCCTATTTTTCACACCTTCCTTTTAATGTGATTTGATATTTCAAAGTGAATTAAATATTATGAATATAAACAAATCAAAGTGATGATAATTTTACTTTATGCTTTTCAAACTCCAAAGATACAGATATTCCCTACAGGGAAAGAGAGAGGAAAAAAATGGATTATATAACTTCTTGAGAATTCCTGATTTGTAAACCAAATAAACCATCACTTTCAATTTGAAACACTTTATATTTCATCATGAAATACCCTACATGTGTAACAGTATTTTTTTTAACTCCATTTTTAGATACAAGAAGGTTAAATGATCTGTGGACACGAAGAAAAGGGCAAAGTTAAGGTTGAAAAATTCCTGTCTCCCAAATCCTACCAATAGTAATATAAAGTAGTGAAGTGATGACTCTGAGGTTGGATTAATCCTGGAAAACTTCTTGGGAGATGTAAATTCATAACCTGGTCTGGAATAGATAAAATTATATGGTTGAATATAAGTAAACTAAGGGCCCCTTTTGGACTGTAAAGGAATGAGCACAGGTCATTCAGAGAATAACAAACAATCTGGCTTGGATGAATGCAATAGATCACATTGAGGGGTAAGGAGTATTGAGATGAAAGAGATCAGTTGCGTAGAGTAGAAGCTTGGTCTTTATTTAATAGGGAAGCCAATTCACAATCTCTCCAGAGAGGTAAAGTAGTAGAAATGTGCCTTGAAACAATAGATTTGGTACCTGGTAGAAGAGTGCATTATAGCAGGACCATACAGAAGATAGATCCACCAGGAGGCTATTGCAGAGTCCAAAACTGAGATGAAAAGATTCCAGATTAGACTAGTATCTATGAAATAGTAATTTCCTATCTACAAAAAGAATGGACTTAGAGAAAAACACGCTAGTGGAAAAGATTGCACTGGACAAAAAAAGTATTACTGTTATTATTATTATTAATAGATTGAATAAAAAGTAGAGAAAAGGGGAACAAAGGAGAAGACAGGCCCCTTGAGAAGTTTCAGGTCCTGAGGAATAGGTAGATTGATTAATTCATCCATTTTTTCAGCCAAAATTACTAAAAAACAGTGTCCTATGTTCCTGTCAGTCTGTGAGACACCGTGAATTCACAGAGGAATAAAACTTTGTTTACCCCTTGAAGATCTCCTAATTGAATGGGCTAGTGGCATGAAGCTGTCACAAGTACTATGGGAAAACAGAAAGTGGAACATCTGACTTTGCTCACAGGAAGGCATAACAGAGACGATGACATTTCTATTAGGCCTAAAAGGACTAGTCTAAATTTTCCAGGTGAAAGGCACTCCTGGCCAAGGAACAGCATGCACAGAGGCAGAGAAGTATGAAAGAGGTTAGCTGGCTTGCCTGGTAATAAGGTCATTGTACACGGAGGTTAGAATGGGTCAGGGAGAATGCAGGAAGAGGAGGCCAGATTGCTGGATTGATTTCAAGAAGCCCTGTAAATCCTATTTATATTGTGCTGATAAGGTTTTAGAATTTACTCCCAAATGGTGTCATCAATTAATTCACAGGCAAATGGGGATACATTACCTTCGGAAACCCATATCCTTACTATGCACATCCAGAAACAAGATACATAAAACAAAAGTCAACTAAGGGGAAAAATTAAACTGGATGTAATAAAACACAGGGAAAAATCAGAGATAAGCAGCCATCAAATATTACAGAAAAATATATGCACTGTCAAGTGGTAACCCAATCATTTAAACTCTGAAGAGCTGAGACTACAAATAAGAAAACTTAACCGAATTGTCCAGCCACCAGAACCCCTAAGTGTCATGTCACTTGGCTGGGTAGTCTCTTTTACCATTGCTGGTGGGAAAAGAATACGGGGGTAGCTCCATCAGCTTACTTAATTGCTCTCACCCGATTCATTCATATGCCACAAGCCAGTCAGTCTGAATTTGGTGACAAAGGAGGAATAGCATGCGAGAGCTTGCAATGAAGAAGTTAAGCAAGAAAAGGTGAACAGGATGGTACAGAGAAGGTATGAAAACCAAGACTGTGATCTTAATGGGGCAGGAAAACAAATATCTAGCCTCTTTTTGAGTAAGATGACAAAGACCAAAATTAAGGAAAAGGAGGCAAACACATCCTCAGGTGTCTTTCAGTTGAGTCTTGATCAAACTAGAAGAGAACTCAGGCCAGCAGCATGGAATATGGAGAAAGCCTAGATTAATGTTAGATACTGATTGTTTCAAAAAACGGCTCCCACTTTCTCTTGCATTTTCCTACTTGAGGACAAAGGGTCTCTTTCTTAGAGCTTTAACTATTCTCAGGTAGCTAAAGAGGAGTGCCAAAGTCCCCCTAAATGCAGAGTAGACTCAGATAAGGCAAAAGATACTTCACTCTGAGGGTCTGCCTTCTCTCAGGACTTATTTGGAAAGAAGAGGACAGTGTGCATAATACTACTTTCTAAGCAGTGATATCATCTTTCCATTTTCGGAGAAAATAGTGGATATTTTGGCTTGGCTTTTCCAAAAGAATTTTAAGATAGGCTGCCTCTAGATAGCTTCTTTTTGTTCTCTCAAAGTGTCAGTTCCTTGAGCCGACCAAGCCACAATTGGAGTTGGTGAATGAATACCATTCACTGAATACACAAGAATCAGTCTCTACGGGGAACGACAAAGACAAGTCCTTGCTTTCAAAGACCTCTTTTCTAAGAATCCACAAATAATAGAATCAAATATGTATTTGAAGATTGCCATCTAGTCCTGTGCATTTACAGCTTTGGAGAAAAAATAATGTATCAGAATTGGTTTTTCCAAACCAATTCTTAATGCAATTTCAATATACCAACCTGATTAGAGCAGAACAAGGGGAAGTCTGACCCCACCTTCTGGTCTGCTCTCCCTCTCCCACTTCCACCCCCATCACTGGTGGCCTCCCAGGCACTTCCACTGAATGCAGGGTCTCAGAGAGCACAGTTTTAGAGTCACTAATCTACTCTCATATGCTTTTTCTAAAGAGGAAACTGAGGCTCAGAGAGAAGGATGATTAGTTACAGGGATCAGTAAATGTCATCATAGAGAATATTAGGCCTAGAATCAAGAGATTTAGTCCAAATTCTCCCTCTAATTAACCAGTTGACTTTGGCAAGTCCCTCAATGGCCTCTGTTTCTTTATTTCTATAGCTATCAGGTGGAAATGGATGACCTCCAATCGCCCTTCCAACTGTAATATTTTAGAAGTCTGTTACTTTTTCTCTTAGCTTCTATCAGAGTGGATTTCACCATATGAAACTTTCACATGCTTAGAATAAAGGTTGGCTGAGCATAGTTGGCGAGGCAGCTTTGTTGACAAATGTCATGAGGTCAACATACATTGTCATAACATTGACAAAGAGTAATATGTACTGCTGGCCTCAAACATTCAGACTAATAATAAAACAGAAAGAGATCTTCATCACAAAATATCCCACAAGGATCTCACTGCCTCATAGTAAAGGCAGTGAGCACTGGGCGCGTTCAATGTGGGAGATACTTTGAACATTTTCATTTAAGTTTAACCAAAAAAAGAGATTACCCCAATCAAGAAAGCATCATTCATACACACACACACACACACTCACACACCTGGAAACATCAGGTATATATATCTATATCTATACCACTATTAACAACAGGTTTCCCAAACTTTGCCTGATGATCAGATCACCTAGACTATTAAATATACAGATCCTTAGGCCTGTCGAAACCTTTGATTCAGTAGGTTTGGAGCATATTTTTATTAAGTACTACAGTTGGTTCTTATGATCAGACAAGTATGAGAAACACTGTGTTAGCAGAAACCCTCTCTCTCTCTTACTACTTATGAAAAAAAAAAAAAGACCAGCATAAATCATGTGTCAGTCATGCTACTAATCAAAGCTATAGTGATTGCCAGCAGGTGCAAGAAACTGCCAATGGCTTTGTCTAAGGTATATTACGAGAAGTTCCCTTTGTAAGTGAAGCTCACATGTGGTATATATTTAGTGCTAGGATATGTGTATTTTTAATATCTTCTCTGCCACTTGACTGCATATGATTGACCTCACTGCAACCTACAGAGGAGGAAGATTTAGCAGCAAACCCGTATGACAGGGAAATGGGCCAATTATGCTGAGCCTTGTTGTTCTCTCAGAGAAGCAGATACAGGCAGCATGCTAAGGCACAAAGGGAAGTGGGAGGCATGGGGAGACTGTTGTTAGATGAGAAAGATGAAAGGACAGCAATTATTCTAATCATCTATGGAGAGGGTGCAGAAATGCTTCCTATAATTGCCAAGTGATGCATGAAGTCAATAATTTTAACTGGTCTTAAAAAAATCTTTTTGGAATAGAAATTAATTTTGCTTTTTATCCCTTGGGCTAGTGAAAACTATTCATCACTGCCCCTTACCCAGTAGCCAGCCCAGTCTGTTTAGCCCTCCCTCACTCAAGATGAAGGAGAAGGCCACAGACTACCAGAGGCCCATGTCCAGTTCAAATGGTATTTGTTTTATTTGGATGAATGGTCATTAGTCTCTGTTGATTCCTGTGCTTTTTCCCTACAGATCTAATGTCTGTTAAAATTCAGATTTAGGAAAGCTGACCATAAGAGAAATCCATCTCTGATAACTTGAAGATAAATGCTTATAACCTAACTTTCCAGTTAGTGAAACAGGAGCACCTTTCTTTGCATTCTCAAAACAATGTTCATATAAGTCTAGGCAAGTAACCGCTACTAAAAGACACTTTTTGTATTGCATTAGTTGTTTACTTGATTTTCCCTCCAATACACAGACACACACACACAGACACACACACACACACACACACACACACACACACATGGCTAAGGAAACTGCCAGAATACCAAATATAGGAGGCCAGTAGAGAAAGTCTTCAATATATAGTAAATAACTAATAAGTGAAGAATGATGAATGAATGAATGAACTAATCAACCAATGGCATTACCTTGTTCCTAGAAGCAAGTTTTCTTTTTGGTATTTGTGTCCAAGATTAGGGATTTGTGTCCAAGACACTAATTTAATGGAAGGCAGATTGTCAGAATTGCACTGGTCATCATCTCTAATCTCTATACATATGCCACAAAAAATTCATTCTTTCAATCCTTTGTTCTTTCACTGAATGACTACTTATTAAGCATCTACTCTGAGCCAGGCACTATTTTGGGCGCTGAGGTCAGAGCAGTGATTTACACTGTACCATTCCATCCCCTCATTTCAGGGCAAGGCAGATATTAAATGTGTGAACATGTGACCTAGATAATTACAGACAATTATAGGAAATAACAAGGAGGCATGGGATAGAATGATTAGCGGGGAAGGGGAGGGGAGCTTTCTAAGTTAGGATGATCAAAAAACATCAGTCTGAGGAGGTCTAAGCTGAGATCCAAGTGATGAAAAGAGCCAGCTTTGGTGCTAAGGAGAGAAGTCTCAGGACAAGCCCTACGTTGGAATAAGCCATCTGATTAACAGTCCTGAGTGTAGTGGCTGCAGAGGACAGTGGCAGAGGATAAGGTCTTAGGGAGGTTGAGGGGTCAGATCCTGTAGGATCTTCACGTCCATGGTAATACGTTTAGATTTTAAGGGTAGTACAATACGAAGTTGCATGAGGATTTTAATCAGGGGGAGAAACATTGGCTGATTACATTTAAAATATTATTCTGACTGCTTCGAGAAGAAAAGACTGGCAGGGAGTGGGTGTCAGGCAAGAGTGAAAACAGATACCGGTTAGAAAGTACCTGTAAAGATGCAGGTTAGAGAAGGCTCAGGTGGCTACAAGGAGCTTCTGCTAAATGGGAAGCCATGATGGTGGGCAGCAGGGAGAAGTGGTCTGACTTGGGATATATTCTGGAAGTAGATTCAATAGGATTTCTGATGGAATTGACGTTGGCCTTAGGAAAGGGAGGTATGAATCCTAAGTTTTTGGCTTGCACGACCGGGTGCATGTTGGATTTACTGAGATGTGGGTCACTGTGTAAAGAGCAGGGTGAGAATCAAGAGTTCTATTTTGGACTTGATGCTTTTCAGTTGCCTCCTGGGGATCCCAGGGGAAGCTGTTTACACAGATAGTTCCATATATCAATCTCCCACTCAGGTGAGCAGTCAGGGCTGCAATCAAAGCCTGGAGGAAGCAGGAAAGGAAGGATCATTTTACAGGGAAAACTTTTCCAAGGAACTCTCAATAATAGCATCTCACTCTATATAAAAACCTAATATAAAGTAATAACATAGTCAGTAAGTTTCTAAGATGAGTTAGTGATGAATTGTTTCACTTTAGTCAATTTTTCACCTTTCCCTGATTAGAAAAGTAACATATATTCATGATAGAAAACTTGGTAAATGAATTCTTTTCTTTTTAAGTCATAATTGCAACACTCAGATATAACCATTTTAACATTTTGACATGCTTTCTCCCTGTCTTTTAATTTGTTAAATCAAACAATATATATATTGAACCTCTATGTATCAGGCACTATTCTAGGAATTGTGAATTCAGTGAAAAACAATACAAAGAAGTCACTGACTTCTTAGAACGTATATTCTAGGGTGGAGAGGCAAATAAACAAACAAAAGCAAGTAAACATGTAGTATATCAGATGATGTTAAAATCTCTGGAGGAAAGTAAGGCAAGGTAAGGGGGTAGGGATTCCAGGAAGGTGGGGGAAGAAGGGCTGCTAAAACTGGATGGGTTAGGGAAGTCTTCATTAATAAGGTAACATTTGGGCAGAAGTGGGAAAGGATTGAGTGAAGGAGCCATGAGAGGGTATGTGGAAGGGGATGTCCAGGGCAAGGTAACAAGGGCAAAGACCCTGCAGAAGGGACCAGGTTGACCTGCTAGAAGAATGGCAGAGGCCAGTATGGCTGGAATAGAGTGAACAAGGGAGTTAAGATAATATTATCATAGTCTGACCTCATGACCTCCAGCAGCATAGGCAAACATGGTTAATTATCCTTCTTCTTGGCCTGAAACATTCCATTTAAAGTTAACTATATTGAAACCTTTCTCTGGAATACCAAGATCAGACTGAAGGGCCCAAATTCTGGAATCAGACCACGTAAGTTTAAGCCCTGCTCTGCCACTTACCACATGCATGACCTTGGACCAATTCCTTAACCCTCCTCTGCCTTCCTTCTCACCTATGGTATAGTCCCTCCTTCAAGCGGTTATGGTGGTAAGTAGGTAAATGAATTAATGCAGGCAGAGTGTTTAGAACTGTGTCCGGCACCTAGCCAGGGCCCAGTAAATATCAGCTGCTATGATTATGGCCATGTTAGTATCGTTAAAATCCCCTCCCCCTCACTGGGCTGTGACTCCTTGAGGGTTTCTCTACTTCTGGGTCTCCAGGACCTCACCCAGGGCCTGCCATCGGTTTGGTGCTTAAGAAACGTTGGTTGAATCATCTGAATTCTACTTGGAGCTACACAGTCAATCCAGTAAACAAATTTACTCATACACTTTTAGCCCCAGTTTTAACTCATTTGAAAATCAACATTTGGCTCAAGGAACACTGCTCATTAGGCCCATCAATCTAAACACAATGTAATTAGAGCCAAGGCTGTTTGATCCAGTGTTCTGTAACTGGAGCTTCCTATTCACCAGCACTTTCCCAAATTCCCACAATGATCACCGTGTTCCTAATGACAGGCCTGAGGCAATGCAACATCCTTCTGAATAACCAAGAACGATTACTGTGTTCTATCTTGGTCTGTGAAAATCCAGAATCCCTGGTTGTTATCCAATCGGGAAGCTCTTTCACCAGAGATCAGATTTTTAGAGTACTCCACATTTTGACCAGGTTAGATAGCTGTTTACTGTACTAGAAACTGGGTGAGCAGACTAGCCTGTGTTTATGTGTGTGTGATATATAATCAGGTCATAACCTGGTTTTTATGCGGAATAATTATCTGATTCTTTCCTTTCCTTTACTTTTTTCAGTAGAAAACTCTGGAAATTAGTGTCTAGCAAAAAAAGCACTCCTCCTTCCAGATCACTGGATCATGGGGATGGTTTCAAGGTAACAAAACCCCAGCACTGCTCAATGCTTTCCCTCAAGCATTTTAAATTTCAATTTACAGTTAATCCCTTTCATTTTAGTATTTGACTAATTGATGGAGATGATGTCTTTTAAAGATAAAATGACTACTATCAACCCTCATTACTGTGTGGGATGGAATAACACTATCATTGTACAGGTCTTTATTAAATTATCTTAATTATCAAAAATACTGTTATTTAAATAGATAAGTTTTTGAAAAAGTACTCTGAATTACAATCTGTGCAACTTTGGGCAATTTTTTTTTTTTTTTTTTTTTTTTTTTGTGGTACGCGGGCCTCTCACTGTTGTGGCCTCTCCCATTGTGGAGCACAGGCTCCGGACGCGCAAGCTCAGCGGCCACGGCTCACGGGCCCAGCCGCTCTGGGACATGTGGGATCCTCCCGGACCGGGGCATGAACCCATGTCCCCTGCATCGGCAGGCGGACTCTCAACCACTGCACCACCAGGCAAGCCCTGGGCAATTTTTGTTTCTACTAGGTGCTTCAGTTTTCTCATCTGTAAAACAGTACTAATAATCAGTCCTACTTCACAGGGTTCTAAGGATTAACTGTAAAATGCTTAGAACAGTGTCTGGTATATAATAACCACTCAATGAATGTCAGCTATTCTTCATACAATTTGCCCCTTGATATACATACTTGAGAGGAGTGCTGGGTCTTTTGAGGGTTCCTTATGTTTATTATTAATTATAATAATTCTAGATAGCTAGAAGGGGTGGAGTTTCTATTTAGAAAAAAAAAAAAACACACACACACGCACAAGAAAAATCCCCAGCTGCAGCTGCCCCATCTGCCTGCTCCTGCATTGAAAGCCTTACTTTAATTCTGCCTCAGCATACCATCTTTGTTTGTAAGGGATAAGTGAAGTTAAGTGCCCATTCTATTCCTTTTCAACATATTTCCCTTTGAAGGGGTGGTAGTTTGTCTTTTTCTATAGTGGGAGAAATCTCAGTTGCTTGGTAACAAAGCAGAAAATCAATGGCAAGTCTGGCCTTGGCAGCCCCAATATGCTCCACACCCTGGCCCTCTGTTCTCAAGAATGTTCCTCGGCCACTGAGTCAGCTTGAAGATTCTCAGAGCACTAGGCCCGAGATGGCAGTATGCCACTTAGAGAAAAAGCAAGGCATAGCTTCTTCTAAAAGTTCTTTTGTGGCCATAACTGAAATAAACAATGGCGACATGGAAAGGAGAAGTTTAGATTAACACTTAACTCACCAAGTCCCCAAGCCCACCTTGTCCCCTTATCTCTGTCCTCTGTATCAACAGAAGTGCCTGGAACATTTCCCAGTGAGACTATAAAGAGGTAACACCTGTATTGTTCTCTTTTCCAGGTAGCTTTGTCTTCCATACCTATACTATTTGGTCCAGCAGAGGGACAAATATACCTGAACTACCCAATGCTTATGACCAACACAAAGCACTCCCATAAACCCACACAGCTTCTGCCACTGTCAGGACCAGACTATGTGGTGAGGCCCCCCAGGGCTCTTCTGTTCTGAGCTTACCCCACCCCTCTCCCCTCCCCCCTCCAAATTCTACATATCATTATTGCTCAGGTTTGCATTTTACACTTTATAAGCCCTTTCCCATGCCTTATCTCATCTGATCCTTAAAGTAACTCCTTGATAAACATAGAAATGTATTATTATCTCTGTATTACAGAATACAAAGAACCTTCCCTAGAAAGTATGGAGCCAAGATGTTAGGCATTCTGATGCAGAATCCAGGAATCATTCTACTACCCTGTGCTGATTTTCTTTACTCACTTTCTTATGGTCAATAATAACTATAATAAGAGCTAATATATAGCACTTACCACGTGTCAATTAACTGTTCTAAGCGCCTTTTGTACATTTATTCATTTTAATCTGCTATGGCCCTCATCTTATAAATGCAAAAACTGAGGTATGGAGAGATTAAGTGACTTGCTTAATGTCATACAACTAGAGTGAGGATTCAAATCTAGCCAGTCAAGCTCTTGGGTTTGTGTTCTAAACAACCATTCTATACAATGTCCTAATGATTAAAGAAAGGGTAGTTTGGTGAAGCTAGAAGAGTGCTTTTGTATCCTCTGTGGATCTGATTGTGATACACATCTCCAACATATGGCCACGTTAATACATTTACAGTCATGTGCAATGGCAAAATATTCAATGCATAAGTTAGAATTAACAGCCAAGGAAATAACTGATGCCTAAGTTCAGTAGAGAAAGAAAAGGTAGGAAGGATGGTATTAATCTAACAAATATACTTTTAGACAATTTTTTCAATTAAGAAGTACTTGTGGACTGTCACAGATTGGAAAAAACTAAGGAGAGAAGAAGAACAAAGAAATGTGGTATCCTAGATTGGATCCTGGAACATAAAAAGAACATTGGTTGGTAATTTCTTAGTTTCGATAAAGGTATCCTGGTTGTCAACATTAGGGGAAGCTGGGTGAAGGGTATAAAGGAACTTTGTACAAAATCTTTGCAACTTTTCTGTAAATCTAAACTTATTTCAAAATAAAAATTCTTAAGAAATTATTTGTAGGTGAAGTGTATTTCAGTCTGTCCTTCCCCAAAGTAACAACCTCAATTCCTGATTTTGCTAAATATTTGACTCTTTTCTATCTATTTCTTTCAAAGATTAGTCTTATTGGTCCCTTTCATAAAAGATCGATCTTAATGATGTTCTCTGACTTTCCTCTGACCTAGGAAAGATGCCTTTAGAGGATGATCACGTTTGGGGAAACTGAAACTCACTTCTCCCCTCAGTTGCTCTCTAGATATAACCAGTTTTCAAGTCTCTGGGAGATTATTTGAAATTTTGACAGAATAGGAATATTCTCCCCAGAGTTCCTGACCCCTAAATGTAACCATTTCTCAGATGAAACAGGAGGTTAATGCAAATGGGCAAATCCATTAGAGGAAGAGAGTGATTATTCATTTTTTATGTCAGGACACACACAGATCTCTTGATGTTGTAGAAACAGGATTTAGTTTTGTTTTAATGATCTATATTTTTAGGTAACTCATTTCAGGCTCAAATCTCAAAACAAAAACAAAACAAAACTAGTACAATTAGTGTCATGCATCAAGAATACATTTGACACATACTTGTTAAGTTTGCAATTAGATTACACTTTCAGTACATTCATTCAAGAAACATTTATTGAGAACCTACTGTATGTACAAGGATGGATAGGACTAGGACCCTGTCTTTGAGGAGCATGCAGTACAGTAGAAGGAATTGGGTAGGAAAGCAAATTATGACACTTAGACACTGTCTCTAGCATGACCAGCTTTTATCATTCAATATAAAGCAGAAATTTTCTTTTTTAACTAATAGAGAACCTTGTGAAAAATTCTGTTCAAACACAATACTAACACTCACATTATAATTTCAAATTTAGTAATGATATATTCTGTCTAGCCAAATTCCATTAGAGATTTAAAGGAAGGAAGAGGATCTGAGTTTATTACCTAAACCATTTTCCAATGTATTATTGATGGACAGGGAAGGCACTTTAGAGTCCAAGAGAGCAAGATAGATCATAGTTGGAGTAAAATCCACACTTCTATCCCATGATGGAATGTATTTCAGGCTTCATTTGTAAATTAGCTTTAGGACAACTTAAATTCCTATTTTATTCTAAATATCTGACTCTCTTCTATCCATACCACTCTGCTGGAAGAAATACCTCATTTGCTCAAATGTTTTTGGATGCTTGCCTAATAGAAGATTTCAGCATGCATCTCTCAAGGAGACATTGTCACTACAGTCACTCTGTCCACTTCTGTAGACAATGTTCTGGGCTAAAGCCCTTCTGTAAATCTCTAAATCCATTCTGACTATACCGCTTTCAAGCTTTCAGATTCTATTCTCTTGCCTTCAATTGTCTGTTGTACTCATTAATTACTTTTTTGAGACAGAAAAAAAAAAAGAAATCTCTCTCAATTTCCCTAAAGCCTAGGATTCACCAAGAAAAGCAATTATCTTTTTGTATCGTATTGATCTGTCTGAACATTGTCTCCCAGTGTATCATCCATTTAGTTCTGGAATTTAAAGAGCCTTACAATGCCAACCTCCGAGTCACCACATGAATTACTGTCCACTCCTGATCTGCTGGCACCCACCACTGGTCAAGTTCACTATCACATTGAGTTGTCTCACATTGGCATTTCACTTGGGAAAGGAAATACTTTGGTGTTTGTGTTGTGCACATGTTTGACATTTCTTCACTTAGCACCATTTAAGACCCAAAACACTTACTAGCCAACAAATCTTCAAAATTGAAAGTATACTCTTTGGGAGGAAACACATGAGATTATTCAGTGATGCCTGGTAGAATTTACTATTCCATAGTACTTCCCATGTATGATTGATAAAAATGTGTCAGCAGTAGCTGACCACAGAAAGCCAGACATAATCTTATAAAACTTTACATAATTCACTACACCAATAAGATTCTTTGAAAGTTTCATTGGTAAATATATTCTAGAAAATGACAGATTAGCATTAAAGCTGAATATCTTGCAAAATCACTTTGAAAAGAGCGTCAGCATTGGAGAATGAGGACCTACTGACAAATTCAAATTTTTTTTCTTGATTTACTGAGGCATAAAATTACATTTAGGGTGATTTTTCTAGCTGACTAACTATTTTTCTCAATGTTAATATTAACTCAATATTAACATTAAACTGCAATTTTAATTGATTCTTTTAGAACTCAGGTACAGAGGAACTTAGGAGCTTATAATTCTGGATACTCTTTCGAGTTGGATAAGCCAGTTTAAAAAGAGCAGAAAAGTGGTGCCTTCCTGATGTGGGCTCTGTAGCTCAGTAGGTACACTAACAAGTTCCAGGAATTCATCTATGAGAAGACAGGGAGAGGCTCACTCATCACTGATCTGGGTCACAGTTATTATGGTCTATAATTGCCAGTGGGTTATGTCTGCCAGACGATTGATTGTGTCCAGAAATAGAGACATCCATAATCTTAAAATGATATCAAAATGGTAAAATTTTGTCAGAAGTAATATTTGAACACAATGAGTGTTTCTTCTTAGTGCTCACATAAACTCCCTAACTGAATTTACCATTAGGAGAAAAGAGATTACCCTGACTCTAAATTACCTATTCTGCAGAAAATTTTGCCACTTGTCTATCATGCTATTCGGCATTTGGAGATAGATTCATGCCCCTCCCCAAGTTTTTAAGGTGAGAAATGCCATATCTTAACAGTGTATACAATGCTTCCTTGGCAAAATTTTGAGGGTTCTGCTAGCAGTATATAATTCTCAACATTTTGCCAAGTAAGCACCAATGGTTTCCCCAAAGGCTTGTGACTGGCTTTCTCTCTTGTTAGTAAAGGTAGGATCCATTCAGGTCCATGAGTGGAAAAGACGAGAAAGCAATCTCTTGGTTTCAGCTTATCTCCTTCCACTCTAACAGCCAATATGACGTGAGTGGCCATAAACAGAAGAACGTGGAGGCTGAGTGATTCAAGGAACAGATTGTGAAGGCATTAGGAAAACCAGGAAGTCCAGGAAGGAGAAAGAACCTGGGCTTTGGCTCTAGGTACACCTGGATTTAACTCTGGTCTCAGCTGCTTGCAAGCGACAGGAACGTTGGCAAGTCACTTAACCTCTCTGAATTTTGGATCCTCAACTGCAAAATGAGGATGATAGTTCCCACCTTTGAGGTCACTGAGGGGATTACAGGGAAAAACAAAATAAAAGCAGACATGTACACTCATATACATATACATCCTTGCACTCAGTCGATGCTTTATAAATAGCAGGCATTTTTATAAGAAAATAGCCACTCCCTTTGAAGGACTTTATTTTTTACTCCTATGAGTTGGGTTGTGCCTCACTTGGGGCTTTCTCATGAAAAGGAAATTATTAGATATTTGAAGGGATGTCTAACTGATTCTTGCGTAGGGTCTTTTTCCTTCCTCAGGTTAATTTTTACCTACATTCCAGCTGGAGTGGATGTTCACATTTATGATTATCTATATCAATCACGTAAAATGCAATAAAGAGGAAATCATAAAGGGGCTTAAAAAAAAGGTAACTCTAAAAGGGGGCCCTTCGCAATTATTCTTGGCTTATCCTCTGAGGAAAATGAGCCATGTTCCTATGGTAAGGGGTTCAATACCAACGCAGATGCTAAATTACCTGGCCTACCTATGCAAAACTCAGCAAATAATTTTTCCTTCTCAGCCAAGAGGGGTGTGGCTTGAGGCTCACCTGGTTGTATTGATGGGCCACTGGCACCAATTCAGGAACACAGGACATGCATTACACTGCCCTCCAACAGAGAGCTGCTTCATCTATCCAGTCCATAATGTAAGGCCACGAGCAGGTAGAAACATGTGAAAGGAGCAATGTGAGACTTGAACAGCCCTGGAGCTGAAGACAAGCCTCTGAAAAGAAAGTGTGTACACACCTATAAAGAATATTATTTAATCCTGGTACAAGCAAATACGCCAACACAACCCAGATTCTGAATTGGACAGTCTTATTTAGCCACCCTGGATGTTTTATGCATTCTCTCCCATCATGTCTACTTTCCTAAAATAATGAGGAGCTTTTCTGTGTCAAGCATGGTGTTGTGCACATTACATATGGGATATCACATTTAAATTTCATAACAAGTGTGCAAGGTATAGATTATAACCTTAAAGTATAGATGGGGAAGTGACAGGTGACTGCTTAGGACTATCCAGGAGGAAAAGATAAAGGAAGGCTCAAAACCTAAGTTGTCTGACTCTGAGATAAAGACATTGTTGAAAAGATGCCTTGTTGACTTCCTTTGACAACCCCCAAAGAGGCCACTTCAAAGATTCTACACTGTCTTCAAGTCTCTTAATCTACCTTTGCCCCTGTTGCTTGCAGCAGATGACCTTACATTTTTTATTCACTAGGAAGCTTAAGAATATCAGATGTGAACTTGCTTGACTATCCTCGTCTTCTCAGAGTTTTGGTGCAATTACCCAACCCCTGCTCTCTTCTTTGCTCCACAGGAAGGGTGATCAAAATTAAATGCTCTACCTTGATTTTTCTCTCACCCTTCCCTGCCTTCTCCAGCCCCAGGCTGGTCAATTTTGCTCACCTCTTTTCTAATGCATTGGCAATCTCTGCCTTTGTAGCGGCCCCTCCCCTTCTGCTTGAAAACATCTTATGTCTCCTTTATCCCCAAAACACATACACACCCTTGTCTCCACCCCACTACCTTGACAGAGATGATCTCTGAATTGTATCTTCTTGAGATAAGTAGGAGATATATAGTCCCCATTTTCTCATATCAAAAAACTTATTGTCACAAGATAAGTGACTCTTCCTCAAGACCCTATGGCTCCCTGGTGGCATAACTAGGTATAAAATTCAGATCTTCTGCGCCTCAGCCCCGGGCTCTCTTTCTCTATTCAATATCAATTGCCAATCAATGCCCAAGGGTGATAGTGTGAGACGGCCTTTTTCCGGTAAGGTCACCATAACAAGTTCCACTTTCCTTTTGTCTCTGGAGCTCAGAGCCTGCCTCATACAAGGAACAGAGTTGCCAACCCCAGGTGCAAGGACCCTGCTTGTGATAAGTGATGCATCTCTAATTATCGCCTTACCCAAACAGCATAACCTGTCCTCCCAGGTATGAAGGCCCATTAATAACCCTTTGGGGACGGGGGGCAGTGTTCCGGATGCAGCCCTGTCATATGATCTGCTCTCTGATACGGGGTGCCCATAATCAGCACTCATATGCCCTCTAAAGTGTCACAACACTCATTGTTTCTCAGCCTCTCACGACATACAACCAGACAGCAAACCCCCTTATCATTTAATAACACTCCCTGATGCTGAAAGCTGGAGAAAATGGAAACACTCCGAGGGGGTGGAGAAAGCTCGTTATGTAAGGAAGCGATTAAGGTTGTAACACAGGCTCTCACACAGCAGAGAGTTCAGATGAATGATCAGATACCCTTTTAAACCTCAAACCTCCCTCTGCCCTTATCCTCAGGCTGGTAGACTTCTGGGGGACAGCGCCGCACCCCTCCATACACAGAGAGGAGATGCCTTGGGAGACGAGCAGAAAACAAAACAGTGGAGTCTGTGTTCCTGTTCTGCTAAAAGGGGTTTCGAGTCACTGTTTTCATCTTGAAAGGAAATGCACTGTGGTATGGAACACTGGGTTGGGGGTCTGTCCGGGGATTCGGGGCTGGTTTTGGCCATCAGCATATACGTGGGCCTCAGTGTACGTGTTTGTGAAATGGGGAGGAAAATGCTTTTCTCTGTGTAGCATGAGGTCATGCTACAAAATGAAATGCAACGATATGGGGTAAAGTGCTTTACATTTTTAGCAGGAATGATTAATAAGACGATAACAATAGTAACGGCTAACACCCCCTTAGGATGGGGCCAGGCAGTATGCAACGGCTTTACAGGTATCATCTAGTTTAACACTCATATCAACCCATATGGAACTTTATTATCAACAGTTGCAACAGATGAGGAAACTGAGGCATAGAGAAGTTAGGTCACTTGGTTGAAGTCACAGAGTTATTACGTGACACTGTTAAGTAACAGAGTTAGGATTTGGACTCAGTATGTCTGGCTCCTGAGTGTGTGCTCTTGTTAAAGAGGCTGTCATTAATCAGAAGCTTTGGATTGTAAGTTGGAGAGAGAGAGAGAGAGAACCTGGGAAGAGGGCTTAAAAGAAGGGAGTGTGAGTGAGCAGAGGTCACTTAGGCAAACAGTGCTTCACCGTTCACACAACCTACTGACTCACCCTCCCCTCCTCCATCGCCCAGGAGCTCAGTCCCCACTTCCCTCAAACTCCAGCTGAAACAGAACAACTCGTCTTTTCCTTGCACATTGCAATCTGGGAATTACGAGGCTTGTGTTTTATACCCAGCTTTCTCATTAACCAACTCTGTGACCATAGGTAGGTAAGTCTCTGGGTCTCCACATCTTCATCTCAAAAATGAGTGTTTGAATGACAGGTTCTCTCAGCTGCTCTCCGGCATTTAACTGCTCGTTCTGGGTTCCTGCTGGGACCTGCTGGGAACAGCAGCTCACTCTGTCAGCACAGAGATCCCAGCAGAGCAGTGATCTCCAAAGTGGGTGGGGGGGAGCATCCCCAGGAAGTGCCAAGGTTGGTTCACTAGGGTGACGGGAGAAAATACTGTTTTTCTCCCATCTATTTATCAAATCTTATCTGTACAAACTTCTGACGTTTCTGTATGTTTTATGATATAAACATCTTAGCACATATGCACATTACATCATACGTAAACACGCTTATAAGTTGTGCATGTTGTTTTTTTTTTTTTTGCCTTGCATGTGGGACAATCAAAAATGTTTGGAGATGATGGTACTAGAGAGCCAGCCAGGCTTTGTTCTTTGCAGGGCTCCCTGGAGGCTATACCCAATTTGCCACATTGATGAAATGCTTCCAATGCCGGCAGACGTGAACTAGAACTTAAAGCTAGTACCAAAGTGGTTCATGTTGCAATTTGATTTTTCTTTCTAAAATTAAATGCATAAAGCTGTTTCTTAAATTTAAAACATAGAGACAGGAATAATAATATTCATAACAATAACAATAATAATAATGTTAATGATAATATTGGTTTAAAAGCTCATGTGCTATGCGGAAAGAAACCCATCTTACTACACAATCATATTTGAAGCCTGGATTTTTAAAGAATATCTTACTCTAAAGGACAGGTTCAAATATCTAATGGGAGCAAGACATTTTCTCTCAGAAAAATCATCATTCCCCCTTAAGTTTCCAGGATTATTCTAATAGTATGTTAAAATATATGGAAACGTTGTCCTGGTAGATTTCTCTAGCATTTTGTCTATTTTTCTGTGTCACAAAATAGATTAAGTTCAGTTTTGAAGTAATCCTCCCCCTCTTGACTTCCCTCCCTAAAATCAAATATTCACAGTAATGCCTGGGATATGATGTGCTATTCTGACCTCTCTAGTTTGGGAAGAATATTGAAATAGTATAGAAGCTATAAAGACAGGCTCAAAAAAAAAAGTGCTGTAAGGGCTAGAAGATAAAACATATGAAGAGAGGTGGTGAGAGCTAAATTTATAAAGTCTGGCAAAGCAATGACTCCAGGGAACAAGATCATAGCCTATAAATACCTTCAAGGTAACAATACAATTGAAGGGAAAAAATTATTCACAGTCTCAGAAGGTGATATGACTGGGAGCAATGGCCTAAAGCAATGGAAGAAAACGCTTAGGTAACATTGTCAGGAGTAGGGGGGAAAAGAGATTCTTGACTATGTGAGGAATGGAACAGGAAAAGCAATCCCAGAGGAAGCATGTGAAGCATTCTGATACAGCCAGCCGAAGCCCCTGAGTAAGGAAAGGGGTCTAACAATTGTGTTCCTCAGTCATGTGTCACCTCTCCCTCCTGTCAGAATTCAGAGCTCTCAGAAAGATACGCCCCTGAAAGGCAGCCCCCTTCAGAGAAGGTTAACTAATCAGAGATCTGTGTGAAGACAATTTGTGTGAAGAGTCAAGAAAACCCTGACACACTGATACTGTAAAATTATGAATTAAAACATAGGAAAATATGTTGTTTTATGCATGTTATATATAATGTCATATTTTAGGAATGACACCCAACTTTTCCCAGGAAAATTAAGAAACTCTTCATCTACAAATTACCATTCTGTGTTCAATGCGAAGGTTCTTCAAAGAGCACAGATAAGTTGAACCACTGAGTTAAAATCGTTGAATGCGTTATGCTAAAGAACAGATTATATACATGAAATATATGAATATATGTGAGCCCCAAATATTTCTGAGTGGGCAAATATGTACCCTTAGGACAGTAATATAAAAATCAACTTTTAAGCTCTTCTAAAGTAAATATTTAAAATAGTTGTGTCTATGAAAATGTTTGAGAGCCCCATTTATGCATAAGACTCGAAGGTATGACTTAAAACTGTTAACACACTTCTGTGTGAGAGGAATCGCAAGATCAGGTGTCCGCAGGCATGGGGCAGGCCAGAGAATGGATGAAGAAGCTGGGGATGTGTGTGACAGAGAGAGGGTGGCGCCTCGGGTGGCTGGAAACGCCGTGTCATAGAACTGGCAGCAGTTCCTCATCCCCAGCTGACCCACGCCGCATAGGAACACTGGCCCCATGCAGCTGAACCTTCCAATAGTTTTAAAAGAAACTGGAAATGTCAAGTTGCATATGAATTATCTGAAAATTGAAATATATTTGTGTATTGGATGATGCTCAAGGGGCACTAGCTGGGCACATTCTCTAAACCCCACATGGTGAAGACAAGGGACAGCCTAGTCTCTGAGATGAGGAACCTGGACCAGCAAGTTGGAACTAAGTGGAGGAAGTGGGCTTGCTTGTGCCCTGATGCCAAACGCCAGGGAAAGCCAAGGAAGAAGCACCTTCATTCTTGTTCTTCCGGTCAGTGAACACAGGAAGGAAAGAGGTGCCGGGGCAACTGCAGTAGCTCCATTCTAGATGCCCTCATGCAGCTGCCCCGCACACGTTCAGGAGTCTAGCGTGCTGACCTGGTTCCTGACCAGCGAAGAGGGCACAAGTGGCTCCAGCCTCGCTGTCAGTCATCGTGAGCGGCAGAAAGTCCCTCTCAGAGGCAATCAGATCTTCAACTACCCTGAAGGCAGAAGGGAGCAGAAGCATGGCTTCTTACAGACACCCACAGGGACTTCATGGGAGTCTGTTTCCAGAAAGTGCTGTGTGAAAAACAAGACTAGGTTTCCCAGATCTAGCAACTCGTAGTCCAAGGTTACTGGGGGACTCTAGGTGGCCAGCAGCCGAATTGGAGTTCACAGAACAGTGTTGTTCTGTTTAGGCTTTAAAACACACACACACACACACACACACACACACACACTCTTGTCCTGCCGTGTGAAATGTTTGGTCTCAATCCTTTGATTTTGGCCTCTGTGGCAGTGAGATATCACACAATACCTTCTGACCAGCTCATGTCACGTACAACCACGTGCACAGAATTTGTAGTCAGCTCTCGCTACTCTGTGATATCAATTATTCTCTTGGAGAGAGACATGAGAGCTCAATCTGCATGCCTCAAAGAGACATTTGGTCTTCCTGCTTCGGTCGGGGTTTATACCAGAGGAGAATTCTTTGTTAATATACTACTCACACCAAACACTCACTTTTAACAAAGAAGCAATTTGTGGAAACACAGGAAAACTTACCTAATGTGCCTTCTATGTTCTTTCATGTAAATTATATAAAGTGGGTGTTTCTCGGTTCTCTTTATCAGAAATGAATAGTAATTTATAAGGAGAGAGCTAAGAGTAAGTTCCCAGTTCCGAAACGGGATCTGTTATGATATGGTGAATACTCAATTCTGGATGAAACACACTGAACTGCTCTTTGGAGAATCCTTGTAAAACAATATTCTTTGAATCTCTGCAAAGATCTAGCTCAAATCAAAGATTAAGATTTAGAGAAAGGGAAGAAAAAGACTTCTATGGTTTTCTCCAGAGCTGTCTTATGTGTCTGCATTTCAATCCAATGTTTGCATGTGTTTAACGCACACACACAGCTTGAAGGAGGAAGTACACACTCTGTGTTTTGCAGTGTTTGGGTGTGAATCAAAGGGAAACATGTGGTTCCATTCTGTTTCCTGGAGCATTCAGTTAAGTGGAGGGAAAAAACCTAATTTGCGCTGATATTGTCACCACAGGGGTTGATTCTGCAAATACCTGGGGTTGGGGAGGGGAAGCTCTGGGTCAGTGTGCAGACCTGATGGTCTATAGGCTTGAAAAGTATACTGGAAGTGGTGTGGTCTGTCTCTGGGGAGGTTGGGTTTTCATTTGGTTGACTTTGGTTTTTGTCTTTCTTTTCTGTCGGTTAGTGCTATGTGGACGCCTCTAGTGACTTTGCTGTCTGTGAAATATGGATGGATGTTCTGAAAGCATCCTGCACAATTACAAAATGAAACAATACGAATGGTCACAGTCCTGTTGAAGAACAAGGAACTGAAATTGGGGGTAAAGATGTTATTCTTTTTTGTTTCTTTTTGGTACTGAAAACAAACCAGAGTGGTCGTTACGGTGGTCACAGCAGAACCCCCAGCTGGTGAGAGGGTCCTTTGCTCTGTTTTGATTATAAGAGTAAGGGAGGTTCACATGGGGATTTGGAAAACAGAGAAAAGTTCAAAGATGGAAACAAAAGTTTGGGGGGATTCGCCAGTCTGTTAATACTTTAATCAATTAAATATAGATGACCTTGGGTTTTCACAAAGCTCTGCAGAACTTAGGTTCTGACTGCTACCTACTACCTACTGAGGACTCCCCACTAGGAGGTAAGCTCCACAAGTCCAGGGGTTAGACTATCTTGTTCACTCTTGTATTCCCAGCACCTAGAACTCACCTGGCATGTAGTAGGAGCTGGTTGAAAAAATAAGTGACTAGGGAGGGGGAAGGGTAAGCTGGGATGAAGAGAGAGAGTGGCATGGACTTATATATACTACCAAGTGTAAAATAGATAGCTAGTGGGAAGCAGCAGCATAGCACAGGGAGATCAGCTCAGTGCTTTGTGACCACGTAGAGGGGTGGGATAGGGAGGGTGGGAGGGAGAAGCAAGAGGGAGGGGATATGGGGATATATGTATATGTATAGCTGATTCACTTTGTTATACAGCAGAAACTAACACACCATTGTAAAGCAATTATACTTCAATAAAGATGTTAAAATAAATAAATAAATGATTAAATTGTTTTTCACTAAAGTACTTTACTCATCTTCACCTGCCTGGCTAACTTTAACTTGAGAATTCTATTCCTCCCACCCGCCTCTCACCTAAAGCTAAGTTTGTCATGTTATACTTCTCGCTATATGCCCCTGTATACGCTTGCAACCAGACCTCAGGGAGATTTTTGTCTTTTTTTAACAGGTAGCTGTGCGTTGTGGATAGTCCAAGACCCTCCCCCACTGTGCACTGTGTTCTGGGAAACACATCACACCAAACTAATTTTTTTCATTCAAGCTTTGGTGTTGAATTAAACCTTGCTGTTTAGCCATGCAACAAAACCCACCCTAGCATCGCTGATCTAAGTGGCAAATGTGAGTGCTTGCTACCCTTAGGGACTAGTCATTAAGTCAGGGGTAAATTGAAGGAAATCTGATCCCACTTCAAGAAATGTGATTTCCAGTGAAAAGGTCTACCTTTTACGTTTTTACTACACTCTGCCACTAGACCGTAGAAACTAACAGACCAGTGGATGACAGCCCAGGGCTTCTGCGAAGACACTCATATTTGGTTTTAAATTAGAAATACATACAATTAAATACTGACTGCAGAGAGACTAAATGTGTTTTTGTATTATTTGAGATCATTTACAGCTTTTACATAAGAATATTTGAAGACTTCTAACTGAGCATTTATCACACAATGAAATAGGTGAAGGCATTTGTCCAATAATCTCTGCTCAGATATGCTACATTTGAGAGGATTTTTGTTAAAATTTGACAAGAAAAGTTGCCTCTGAATCTCTTGGTCCACCATATTGCATGCAAAACCTTAGATTAGTTTCCAAGCCCATTTTGCGTAAGGGTGTTTAAGAAAGCAGTTTGGGGGTAAATGGATGCCTTAATGCTGTTGAGACAAAAAACATACTGGGAAGCAATCAACTGTGACATAAAATGAAGAATTTCTTTGAATCAAGAAATAAAATGACTTAGTTCCAATTACATATTCTGCTTTAGTCAAAATACTGTACCCCACTCCTCCATTTCTGTTTACCATTCTTAACTGCGTAGATTAAAAAAAAAAAAAATCACAGGTCCTGCTAAATTCACCACATCCAACCTCAATACTTAGTAGGTAACTTTTTTGTTGTTGCTGTTTTGTGGTACGCGGGCCTGTCACTGTTGTGGCCCCTCCCTTTGTGGAGCACAGGCTCCGGACGCGCAGGCTCAGCGGCCATGGCTCACAGGCCCAGCCGCTCCGCGGCATGTGGGATCTTCCCGGACCGGGGCACAAACCCAGGCCCCCTGAATCGGCAGGCGGACTCTCAACCACTGCACCACCAGGGAAGCCCAGTAGGTAACTCTTGAAAGCACTATATATGACATTAGAATGAAATATACTGATAGTTAGTCTCCTTTCCTTCTCAGCATTGCAAGCAATGGTTATTTAATCCTCTAAGCCTTAGTTTCTTAATCTCTAAAACAGAAGTAATCTCACCAACTTGACAGTGTTGTGAGGACTAAAAGAGCTGATATATACAAAGTGGCAGGCACACTGGAAAATAAATAAAAGAGCAAATACAGAAGTGATTACAAAAACATGCATGTCGTCAGGTAAGAATACGAGTTTGTAGCTATGAAAAATCAACCCGTAAAAGTCATTTCCAAAAGTCTTCAGTAACCGAACTACTGCCGTTGGCATTTTAAAAAGGGCTGAATAATTTTATGACCATTAGTAACATATGTAGGCATCCAAGCTAAAATAATGATAAGGGTAATCAGATTCCACGCCTCACTGCACATGGTGATTGTCAGGACTTGGGGCGTTTCTTCTTTAGAGAACTGCAGCATGACCGTAAATCCAAATGGCCTCCCCCAAAGCGATGCTCCAAGGGGTGAGAGACAAGGTCTGAGAGACTCATACCTTTTGCGGACCATAGCAGGTCATGGGATCTGGCAGTTAGGTCAATCCTCATTTTGGTTCTGATCCCCATCTGCCTGGTTGCTAACCTTCCTGTTGAAAACTACAACCACTTTAACATCTTTTATGTGTTCATTCACAGGTTTCCGACCACTTAGGCACCAAGAGCTCTAGTGGATGGAAAACTAGGAAAACAATCTTATTTAATTTTGTAGGTCTCTCAATGGTAACAGGGCACTTTCACATGCATTCTCTCAATTGACCTTCTCTACTATACTATGAGGTTGACAGAACAGTATCTATATCTCTCCCGCTTATTTGAGATGCCTGCTAGTTGGTGGCAGAGCCAGGACTAGACCCTGTGTCTTCTGGCTCTGAGTTAGTAATGCTTGTGACAACTACCAAGGGAAGAAACACAAAATGACTGGTGAGAGGATCCAAATGACAAATATTATATGCTGTAATAAATAACAAAGACAAAGAAGATGTTCCCACAAAGTGATTTCAAATGACAGATGTTTGTCCAAAAGATATGGAAAAAAAAAAGCTCTAGAACTGCTTGGGTTTGAAAACCTCTCTCAAGCTTTATGATTTCTGTCAAACTTCACTATCTAGGTTTTGCCTGAACCTGTAGCCTTTTCTTTTTTTAGCTTCCTTCCTTTTTTTTCCTTCATCTTGTAAAGTTTTGTATATATTTCCCAAGTTCCTACTCATTTATCTCCTTGGATATCTCAGCAGTCCTCAGAGATTCCACTGTTACTGCCAAGCTGAGAATTCTCAAGTCCCTGCCTCTAGCTCTTATCTCTCATCAGAGTTCATCACACATTTCCTATTGGAAATCTCTACAGATTGACTCTTGGATACCTTATATTTTGCAACACCAAAGTCAAACTATGATTTTATCTTAAAATCTATTTTTCTTACATGTCCCCTATTTTATTGTTGTTGAAATCATAACTTTCCCAGTCTAGACATTCCTTACTTCTCTCTTTCTTCCGTTCAACCAGCTGGCAATACCTGTTGATTCCACCTCTGAAATGTCCTTTTGTTTCATCTTCATTACCTGCCTATGATCATCACCATAGAATAAGTCCTTAAAAACATTTTTCTTGGACCACTTAAACGATCACCTGCTATTTATTTTTCTTGAACCCACCGAAAAACATTCTTTCAATGGAGCCAAATCATCTTGCTAAAAATTAAGCTTTGGGCATTTCGTGTTCTGCTCAAAAACTTTCAAAATGTCTTCTCACTGCTTTCAGAAGCAATCTATCAATATGGCATTCAAATTCTCCCCACTACAGGCCTAAAGTACCTGGAAAGAAAGAAAAATAAACCCAGAACGTAGCTATCATTCATTTAGCATCTATCGCAGACCAGATAAGACTCATTAAACATTTTCACACGTTACTATAAATCTTTACACAGACTTGCGAGGTGACATTATTAGTTTACAGAGAAGTCAAAAAATTCACCCAAGGACATAGAGCCAGTTGGAGGCAAAGCTAGATCTTGAATCACAGACCACTTTCCTCTAAAACACTGTCTGCCATGCCACACTGTCCGCCCATTCCCTCAACTCATTTATTCTGGACACACTGAACACCTAATTTGAGAATATAACTTGGATTTCCTTCCTTTGAGGTTACACTCATGCTAGTATCTTCATCTGGCGTGTTCCTTCTCCAGATTCCACCAGCCAAAATCTGACCCACCCTGTCCATGTACATTTCTTCAATGTCTACAACCAGTAATATTCTTACTTTCCTTGGTATACAGCCCATCCTCCCTTAAAACGGAGCCATATGTATAATTTTTATTTCCCTCCTTGAAATTAAACCTCTTCATATCTCCACCAACTCCAAATAAATTGCCGTTTCATAAATACGTGTTGAATTAAAATCATCACCAGGACACTTTCTACTCTGAAACTTTCATTAGGGGTATAATAGTAGTTAAGAATCAGAACTGGATCTGAATGCCTGCTCAGCTGTTTATTAGCAGTGTTATCTTGGGAAATTCATTAACTTCATTAAATATTAGTTGCCTCATTTATAAAGTGGGGCTATTAATAGTGACTACCTCACTGAGTTGTTGTGAGCTCATAATAAGATAAAATAAACAAAGCCTTGCACAATGTCTGGTACCTGGTACTTAGTCAGTATTAGTGGTGAGAGACGGCAATGGTAGTCATGTAAGATGATCTCTAAAGATATAGTCTGAAGCAAATGTAGGAAATAATCATCAATGCTATTAAATTACCTGCCAATTTATAGAAAATGGAGTAGAAAGATAAACTGAATTAAAAGAGGTTAACTAAGGAGTCAAGAATAGAATATGAGACATTTTAATTGCCAATCATCTCCTGTCATCCTGAGTATGAACTGACTTTGGGATGAAGGTTAGTTTGGTCGATCAGCAGGGCTTATCTAAATGTCTGTTAAGTGATTCTAGGTTCCAAAGGTGTCATCTCAGGCTGGGAAATGACAGGTCTGGTGGTCAGTACTATCTTTGAGGCTAATACGGTTATCCAGTTCCCTCTACCATCAATCGGGGAAACACTAACAAGATGAAACAGCCCCAGTGACAGCATCAGGATCTAAGCACATGATGCTATGGGGTGGGTGGCTAATGAATTCCCCAATCAATATGCTGAGGTCCATGCCTTCTGAATGGAGCCAGGGATCTAAAATCTGCCATCTATAGCTTCAGGGAGTTCATGAGTTATTTCTTGCCCTGATGCACTGAACAATACCCCAGGAGTAATGACTAGTAACAGTGTTTAAGTGGTGGGTCAATGAGATAATTCATCTAAACGACAGCATTAAGGTAGGCTTGCCATTAAGTCATATGAGCCCCAGCACTCACTTGATGGTGCCTGGGGTTTACCTTACTTGTTGCACTTTGGATTCATCTCTCTAAAAAGCCTCTGCTATTCAAAACTCATTCATCTATTTGATAACTGCAATAATCTAGGTATATGCTACCAGGTTGACTTTAAATCAGTAGTATCCTGATGCTTCCTTAGAATTTTATATTAGTTAAGTTGAAATCTCAAAGATCTGATTAAAAGTCTATTCATTATTTAGGAAAATAAAATATATTGTTTTCTCTGACTTAAAAAGAAGTTAATTGAAAAAAAAGTACCGATAATATTAAAAGCTATCCATGATTGAAAGCTCACTATATACCAGGAGCCATGACAGAGTTTCAATACATCATCTCATAAATATGTAGAAAACCTTATTTCTCATATTTTAATCACTGTGTTTTTTCAAGTCTGTTAGCTCTATGTGAGCCAAGGTGGATCACAGTATCCCCAAAACATAGCACTTAGCCTGGCACATAAAAAACACTCAGTTCACGTATAAAGAATGTCACTCATGAGCTAAATTCTCTTAATTCTAACTTCTCTAAATTCATATTATGTGTGCATTGAGGATGCTGAGACAGGACTATCATCAGTTAACAGTCAAAGGGTCACTGGTGTAAGTGATAAATGAGAAAGATATGGTCATTTGGCCTCATTTCTCATAACTGTGTACCAGCTATAAAATACTTTCTACATGCTTTGCCAACTCAACTTTTACGACTGTATTACTGTAAATTTCATCTGCACACTAAATTTATCATTCATTTTTCTCTTACATTTGAGGAATCAAAAAATCTATGAGATGCTTTTACCTGTACATGTGCTTTTATGTTTCCAGTTTACTTGGTGGCGGCAGCTACTCATCTCCACTCAATCTGGCTGTACCCATACTGGGATGCTCATTCTAGCAATGACCCTTTCTGGGCTCTATTAATGCCCAAGTATAGGGCCAAGCCCTTTATGTCTTTACCCGGTGCCCATGGTGGGTCTCAAACCACTTTTATACTCTCCTCGCCTAGAGAGATTTTGCTCTCCTGATGGTGCTGTTTGTGGTTATTGTTTTGTTTGCCTCCATCCTCCCCTCCTTCTTCTCCTCCTCCTCCACCCACCCTTCCACCACCACCACCTCATCCTCCTCCATCTTCTTTAGGCAAGATGAGATAGGGTTCATACGACCGAAGAAGGAACCTCAGGGCAGGGTGGATTACACTTTTATTGGTAAGTGTAGAGCCCTTTGGAACATTGTACTGAAGTGCAGAAGAAGCACAATGCATCACCTTATGACACTGTAGAGACATAATGCCCTGCAATGAGACACCCAGGAAGCTGCAGGAGTCTACTTAGCCTATTGACCTAACCAGGCGTCTCTCAGCAGGAACTGGGTTCTTCACCGCGTGTTAACGGAACACACCAAAAGTCTCAATTGTGGATTTGGTTAATTCAAAAATTTGCTTCTGATCAGATAAAATAGGAATTTGCTTGCAGGAAGTGTCTAAGTAGACTTTCAAAAATACTTAAAATGAAATTCTGCTTTCCATTATAAAACATGTTCTTCCTTTCACTATATATATATATATATATATATATTTTTTTTTTTTTTTTTTTCCTTGAATGAAGTCATCACCTGCTGGATATTTCATCAAGAAAACTACCATTCTATCTTCATGCAGTCCTTTGCCAACAACAAAACAACCTCTGAATACTTTATTTCCTCTGAACCTCAGGAAATCCTTACTAGGTAAGCTGTTTGGTGCCCATTTAAAAGAAGAGAAAGGTGAAGCTCAAAGCAGTGGAGTGACTTGCTCAAAGCCAAGTAGCTCCCTGGATATGGACAGAAATGAGACTCAGATCCAAATCTTCTGATCACAAATTAAGCACATTTTTCTACTACAGCTTTCTGCCTTTCAACATGAAGAACGGAATCAAAGTCAACAGATTTAGGTAGAGCCACCTTGGGAATAACAAAAGATCTGAGGAAACGCACTCGACTCCCATGCAGGTGCTGCCTCTGGTCCAGCTTACATAAGCAGTCGCTTCCTCAAAACTCCCTTCCACTCCCTTCTCCCACCTTCTCCTCCAACTCCGCCAGGATGGAACGGCCAAGCTGGGAGCTACAGAGACGATCCCCAGCAGGCCCTCTCCACAGAAGTGGCTAATGATCTGGAAAAGCTCCTAAGGCTAGAAAACCCAAAGAGGCCTTTCTCACTAAGAACAAAGAGCAGCAAAAGGAAATACAGAGCTAACCTGCAGTGCGCAGCACTCTGTGGGAAGCAAAACTGCATCTGGTGGACACCTTTGTTGATTTCTTGTTCTTTCCCTCTTTACTTGTGTTACCAGCCTCGAATGTCATTATCCCCCTGGACTCCTCTGCAGATGCCCCCATGTACACTGCCTGAACCCTGTCCAGTTCTGCCACCGGCCAAATCCAGAGATGAACATAAGCTAATAGCCACCTAAACTCACTGAAGACTAACCCAAAATATGTTGATAGTTTGCTGTAAATATCCCACACGGGGACAGCCAAGTGAAGCATCCAGGCCAGCAATTTATAGATGCAATAGATGTGAGCAACAGACCATTTATCATAATTCAGCTCTGTTCCTGTTTTTTCTCCAGAAGTCTCTTCAAGTGCTATAAATTATGGGAAAACAATACTATACAAGCCAAAGTTAAAAAATATCTGATTTCCCAAACCTGACACTAAGAGAATATATTCATCAGTCTTTTTTTGGGGGGGGCAGTTTTTTGGAAAGAGAACATTTTACCATTTTGGAAAGGGGGTCAGTGTGAACAATACTAACCCTTTCTCTTCTACTTTGGTTTATGTAAGTATCTACATTATAAGACAGGAGGGAAACAGTTGGGGAAGATTATAGATTCTTGTCAAACAAAACAGATGTCCTGACATAAATTTCCACTGTTCCTGAAAGGCTCATAATTAAAAAATAAATCCAAAAGGATTTACTGTAAATTACACACAGAGAGAACAAAATGAATAGGATGTCTTTTTTACACCCTGCATTAACTACATAAAAAGAAGCTAATTGTTGCCCAGTTCTCCCCAACCTTCTATTTTGCAGGTGGTGAAAGGAGGCTGTCAAGAGTTTCAGGATAGCAATAGCAAGCACTTCATGGTAATCCTTTCTCTGGTCCTATTCAATTTTGTCTCTGTTGTACAGAGAAGGTGAGTGTAACTTGACACTGCTCCACAGAGCCTAGATGAAGGGACAATAGGCAGATGTCACTCACAGGAATAGCTTCTCTCCAAATACTGAGCAGATTAATTTCTCAACAATAGATTTCAATGGAGAGAACTTATATTTGAAACAATAATTTGTAAAAATCCCTCTGCCCTATGATACCCTCCCCTCCACAGAATTTTATTTCATGAACACATACTTCAGCAAAGATCTTTTTGCCTTTGTCAGACACATTTTGCCTGTGATTTCATTAATATCATGATTAATAATTGACACAGAAAATAGTACATCACAGAAGTGTGAACCAAAAACGAAGAAATGTAAGCTATTTTGAGGCAATCTCTAAATTATTTTGATCTCTTGGCCTTCTCTGATTTTTTTTTAATGAGCTAATTCTTGTCTTGTTTAATAAGCCTATGTAATCACCACGAGGCCCAGATGAGTGGGAAGACGTTTGGTTTAAAAGAAATCCGCAAAAGAAAGAAGAGCCTCTGTTCACTTGGTGAGAGCAACAGATAATCTGAGAAAACTGTGAAACAGGAAAACTTGTGCCTACAGCACCTACCCAGCTCTGTCTTAGTGTCCCTTTCTGTGGACCAATTCTTCACCCTAGGGCACCAATGCCTTCATTCTGCCCAAGCTCTCTCCACAAATTCTTGCCGTACCCCCAAATGTTCTATGTCCCCAAATCAGCCATGCTAATTTCTCCTTCTTACTTCCCAACCATCCAAACAGAACTCAAACCCTGCCAGAGCAGCTGACCTTAGCCTGGTGGGGTCAGGATAATAAGAAGACTGACTAAGCTAATTAGTCAGTGATTCAAAGACCTCCAGGGGACTAAGAGTTGAAAAAGATACCTACTTCCCTACAGAGTTTTTAACGTGTGGGGGATTTCAGGATGACAAAGGAAGAGATATGGGAGACTTCAAGCATGTGGGGAAGGACGTGTGCAGCCTAGAGTGGCAGACATGGCTAGTGGAAGCCAGAACTCCTACCTGCTGGATTTACCTACTGCTCTCACGAATCCTCCCAATGCAATGCTTGCACTGAGAGAGCGAGAGACACTCAGCGCAGGCAGGCGAGATGAAGCCTCTTTGACATTCCTACTCTGGGGTCTCAAAGACAGGCGAGTCTGTTTTAGTTTGAGTGCTCATCTTGGGGTCACACTCCCCAGTGTTCTTGGAAGAGCATTTCCTCTTCCCTCAAATAGGTTAACTTGGGGGTAAAAAGGGCTTATTCCAATGACAGCGTTACCACTGCTCAAAACCTCCAGGAATTCCTAGGAATCGCCTTCAGCAACCGTATATAAAACACAAACTCTCAATCTCTTTCCCTCCTTCCTCTCTCGTGCTCTCCCCCGCGCCCCCCACACACTAATTTCAGAATTTAGACTTTGTTTTGGAACAATGTACTAGCCTGACAACCACTCAGAAGTAGCATCAAGATATTTTCGGTTATTTCCACAATTAACATCCACACTCGAAGAATGAAGCTTTGCCCACATGTGACCCTTGCCAGAGCCCGCCTCCAGGCAGACGTGTCCTCTCTTCCTCAGGCCCACTTCGTCCTTTCTTCCCCTGCCCCTGGGATTCACCTTGCCTTCATGTCCTCTTCCTGTCTGTCATCACTTTCTCTTTGTGCCCGTGAGTTTCTCTTCTCCTGGGGGCACTGCAAGGGGGAATGAAATCATTTACCTCCCGTCCAACCCTTTCCGCTCTCAGTAGTGGCACTTCCTTTCTTTCTGAGTAATTTTCTTTAGTACAAGGAAACAAACTGTGTTTAATAAACAAATCCACATATGACAGACTGTGAAAGTCATATAAAATTATCTTAGTAGGTATTTATGGCTTCATTCTCCTGATGCGTCTATGTAAATGTCCAAAACAAGAGGCTGGATTTTGTCATCAAGTCTTTTGATCTTCCACTTGGAACTTCCCTCTCCAATGTGGTAAAGAATCTTCCCTTTGCTCTGCCCACTCTGACCTCAGTTTTTAATCACATGTTCTTTACATCTCTAAGAGGACCTTTGCAGCCTAGGGCAGTAGTCACCAAAGTACAGCCTGTAGCCTGTTTTTATAAGTACGTTTTTACTGGAATAGTCACACACACTTTCTATCTCTGGCAGACACCAGAAACGATCCATTAGTGAACAAAAAATGATTTGAAATTACTAGACCAATGAAGGGTTCTCACGCTCAAGAGGGTCACAGGCATGTCAGGTCCTTTCCAGAATGGTGTGGTTTCTTTACATCGTAGGGTCTCTTTTACTTTTCTCTTGAAATATCAGATGGCATTTCCTAACCCAAGCTCTGAAGGACAATCTGTTGGAATTTTCCAGAATGTTTAAGCAACGAAAGCATCATTGGAATAAGTCTACAATACCCAAGGGGGCTCTACACCTTGTGATGTAAAATTTCTTGTATTTTTGCTTTTAAGATTTAACATGGATGCTTTGGTTCTTCCTAGAAGTTCCCAGGCTCCTCATATCCATTTTATAAAAACACTGCCAACTCCAGCTAAACTACCAGAAAAACAACAACAACAACAACATTTCTCTGAAAAGCGGAGACACTTTACAAAACAGGAAGAAATGGATAAACTGGTGGCACACTATGTGACTCAAAAAAGATGCTCATGGCTGTGTCAAATCTTATTCTTCCTAGTAAGTCACACTGAATAAAAAAAGAAGAGAAATCCCCGGGAAAATGCAAGTGAGCTGGTAATAATAGACTAGTTATAGCTGCCATGAAATACTCATTAAGTTATATGCAGCATAAATCTCACAGAGTTTTGTAAATCATGGTGGTTCTTACAGGCCAAATAAAGATAAACTGTACTAACTATGGCTGCCTTCCTCTGTGCTCCTCGGCGTGGCTTTTTAAGATGCTTAAGCTCAGGTTCATAGTACCGTATGGTTCCTGAAGCATCTGAGGAAGCATTAAAGGTTCACAACTCTTTTCAAGACCCCTCTTCTACATTTTGAAGGTGATCCGTTCCAAGCAGTCCTTCCCTGCATTCCTAAGCAGAGTCTTGACCTGCTCTGGTTCACTCTGAGATCAGACAGGCTTCCAGCTTAAGCCTCTTCCTTCCAGCTGCTCCTGTTTCCAAGGCATACTGGAAGAGCAGGTGCTGGAGACAGGCACTGCTTCCAGGGCTGAGCTTGCTGCTCTGGTTCCAGCCAGCCACCTCCACTCCAGAGCCCAGCAATGAAATCTCACTCTGCTTTCCTCGGTAGATAGGCACATTAGCAAAACTCACATTCAAAGATTCCCAGTAAATGTTGTTTTTCCTCCTTTTGGAGGTTGGTGATAATCCCCAGTTGACTTTTCCTCTTAACTGCTTTCCCCCACTACTATTTAAACCTAATTCTTATTGCTCCAAATTAAATCCATTCTTCCTAGCCTTGTCATGCTAACTAATGAGAACAATTCCTCTCTTTGCTCTTGGTGGCTGCACTCTGGGTACTTATGGATGAGAATCATATCCTTCTTTAGTCTACTTTCTTAACTGCAGACTGCACAGGTGATAAAATGGGTTACCTGTGGCTATAAAAATAGTTTCTATCCTCACAACAAAGTAATTTTTCCTCCAAATCATTTTAATTTCTTAGACTTGCACTGTGTTTTTAATGATCTACACTGAGTGAGGGTGCGATCCTATTGGGTTTATTTATACAAGCAAACGGCTGGATATACAAGACACACAAATACACCAACTCTTGGTCCATGTGCTGATTCTTTTTGCCCCACCCACTCTGGCCTCAGTTTTTATCACACGCTCTTTATGTCTCTACAAGAAAGTCTACAGGCTAGGGCAGGGGTCACCAAAGCACAGCCTGCAGCCTGTTTTTATAAACATATTTTTATGGAATATAGTCATACATATTCTTTAAAAACGTATTGTCTATAGCTGCTTTCACATTAACAACGGCAGAGTTGAGTAGCTCTGACAGAGACTTATGACTCGAAAAGCCCCAAGTATTTCTATTTGGCCCTTTACAGCAAACCTTTGCTGATCCCCCAACTTAGGAGATCATTGACACTCAAGGTGGCCTTGCTGCCTGCACCAGGTTAAGATGAACCATACCAGGTCAGTCTCTTATGTACACCTAAGTGGTCTGTTAAGTGTTTCATGACAGGTCAAACCACCCAGAAGGGGAGGGAGTCTGGACAGGAAGAGTTTTAAATTTTCTATCCCTGAGGTACCCTCTGGGTATCATGGTTCATATCTGAGGGGTAGAATGAGGCTTAAGACACACCACCTCCTGGGTATGGCTCCAACACACTGAGGCAACGTTACAAGCATGTGCCCCTTTGCCATGTCTATCTAGAATGTTCCACTGCATTCATCTGCCTCACCAACTAGGACCACCAAGGAAGACAAGAGAATCCAGGCCACAGTCCGGTACTCACTATGTGAAGCTGAAGGAAGTCCCCGAGGCCTGGGGCGCTGTCTATGCGCACCAAGATGCCATCCTTCACAGTGGTGCTGAAGCCCACAGCCAGGCGGTCAGAGCGCGTGCTGGGCCTGTCATTGGCCGGCCAGGTGTAGAGGATGAGGCCTCCACTTTTCCCAAAGATGTACGTGGCGCCAGCTGCAAAAGCAAAGAGAGAGGGAGCCGTCAGGAACCTGCAGTGAATACTGCCAGCTGTGGATACACTGTTGAGACTCTGCACAGGCAGCTGTGGAGAGAAACGGCCACCACGTGCCAGTATATGGTGACCAAGAGGGATGGCATCTAAAGCCTTGGAAGACGGCTGTCACCCCAAATTAAAGATGCAGGCAAAATGAGTTAATAACAAAGCAGATGCTAGCCAGAGACATTCCTCGCATCTTCAGATCCTGCTGTATAGGGGCAGAGGGCAGATAACGTGCTGTGTCTGAGAGCTTGGCTACATGTGACAAACAACTTTTCTGCCCTCTTCAATCTAGGCCAGGGCAGGCAGGAGATAGGAAACTAGTTCCCCCATCTCTTAGCTATCAGAATATTCTGGCCAGTGGAGTAGGGAGCAGTTCCAGGAAGGCCACACAAAACTAAAGGCAACGTGGAAGTCCAAAGCCGTTATTCCTTTCCTGCCTGTGCCCTCTGTCACCCGCACAGAAAAGAAAGCCTGAGGGCCTCCCTGGTGGCGCAGTGGTTGAGAGTCCGCCTGCCGATGCAGGGGATACGGGTTCGTGCCCCGGTCTGGGAGGATCCCATGTGCCGCGGAGCGGCTGGGCCCGTGAGCCATGGCCTCTGGGCCTGCGCGTCCGGAGCCTGTGCTCCGCAACGGGAGAGGCCACAACAGTGAGAGGCCCGCATACCGCAAAAAAAAAAAAAAAAAAAAAAAAAAAGAAAGCCTGAGAAAACCAAGTTACATGACTCAAAGCATTTGCCTATTTCCCTCTTATGTTGCTATAGAAAAGGTGGTAAAAATTAACTCTGGAGGTCTTTAAAAACTTAACTCTGGGCTTCCCTGGTGGCGCAGTGGTTAAGAGTCCACCTGCCGATGCAGGGGACAGGGGTTTGTGCCCCGGTCCGGGAAGATCCCACATGCCGCGGAGCGGCTGGGCCTGTGAGCCATGCCCGCTGAGCCTGTGTGTCCGGAGCCTGTGCTATGCAATGGGAGAGGCCACAACAGTGAGAGGCCCGCATACCACAAAAAAAAAAAAAAAAAAAAAAAATTAACTCTATATTTTTTTCCCTAGTTGTGGTGTTTATCCAGTATTCTATAACAGTTTCTAGCTCCTTTCCAAACTAAATTTCAAAAAGAAGACATAGGAGACATAAGAAAAAACCCCTCAATTTAATGAATTTTGATCATGGAAAGCAGTATTATCAATTATGACTAGTGGGTTCAACGCTGTTTTTAATATTTACTTGTGTTTTAGCTCTTATAATTTATAAACCCAGGGGTTAGTAAGAATATATTGACTTAAAAATACTTAGAAAACAAAGAGGAAGAAAAATAAAGAAAATATTTGCATCTCCTAAATTTCAAAAATCTATTTTTACAAACAAGTTTTTAAATCTGAATTTGGGAAAAAGCATGCAGATTTGGTAGCCAGAATAGACTACACCATTGTAGTTTCTATGATTGTGTGTATGTCACCCATAGTGACTAGTTCCATATGTCACTCATTTCAAAGTTCAGAGAACATTTGGTATCAGATTTTCTTGTGTTTCCCACTGAATATAGTCCAATCCTTAAACTGTTTTAAAGCAACATTAGACAAGCATTCATATATCTCTAGCATTTACTAAAAATCTCAATCACTGACCAATTTACTTCACAGAGAATATTGGGTTGAATTATGTTGTTTCAAGACGAAATGAGTTATTCAGCTTGTTTAGAAATAACAGAGTAAGCTGCTATGAGGCTAGAATTAGGAGTATATGTCATACGCCATCCTTTCCTAAGGCATTAAGCCACGTTGTATTCTGAGGCATATAGAATCTAATTTGTCCTCTTTGAAAGGTCAATATTCTAGTTGCTCCAATATGATCAGTTTGTGTATTGTATGCAGCATAACATTATTTTCCTTTTATGAGTTTCTCAATTCTTAGGGGATGGTGTCTGAAAAGCCCTCCATAGTCATCTGGAAAATTTGGGATTGTAGTATGGAAAGTTTATGTTTAATTCTACATGCAAAACAATGTTTGTTCCTTATTATCCACAAACACCCTCAAAGATTCTTAAAATTAGAAATGTGGATATAATGATTTACTCTTGATATCTCACCATTTGTGAAGAATTTAAATAATTCCATTTCTGTAGATGATTACAAATGTCATCACCATTCCCTTTACTCTTTATTTGGAAAACTGAAGGTTACTCAGTGATTAATATATAGAATCACCAAAAGTGCAAATCAGCCTGTGACATTTCGTGGCAATTTATAAAATCTTACCCTATTCTATCCTAAATATATAGTGGATTCTGCTACAGAAATAAATCCATACTCTATGAGGAAATAATTTTGTCACTACAGAAAGAAAAAGTCAAAAGTTGACAACAGCAGCAACATATACATGGTGCTTTACAGTTTGCAAGAGTGTTTTTCAGATTTATTAGCTGGGTCTTCACAGCAGTTCTATGGAATATTTCATTTGTTAACACTGCTTGGAAACAGAGACCCAAATATCTGACTTAAATAAGTGGCACCTCCTTTAAGTCTCCATCTGGACCCTCGTGCCTCCAAAAGCCTGGCTTTACCATATACCAATCATAGCTTAATAACATTCTACAATAAACTATACCAATGATGTAAAGTTGACTGTACTTCATTTTTTTCACATCTTCTCATAAGAATGAAGCAGAATGAAAACAAAGCCATAACCCCTAAATCTGACATGTTTTCATAAGCTAGTCTGGTTTTCTCACCATACAAATAACTTTATAAACTTTCTATTCTGCTTGTATTTCACCCACTGCCCTGTTCAGTAATTCTCAATACAAAGAATACAAAAAGGAAGAGCATTTTAAAAGATAAATACACAACTTCTTATATGTAGTGGCTAGAAGGTCACTGTGACTTCAATTTTTTTTTTTTTTTTTTTTTCCGGTATGCAGGCCTCTCACCGTTGTGGCCTTTCCCGTTGCGGAGCACAGGCTCCAGATGTGCAGGCTCAGCGGCCATGGCTCATGGGCCCAGCCGCTCCATGGTATGTGGGATCTTCCCGGACCGGAGCATGAACCCATGTCCCCTGCATCGGCAGGCGGACTCTCAACCACTGCGCCACCAGGGAAGCCCACTTCAATTTTTAAATAAACAAAGAATGAAACTACACTATGACAATATTACGATAAGTAGAAAGAGAATATGACTTAAATTATTTTTACTGCCTCTGTTGTTCTGAATTTAGGATATTACTATGTTAGATAATTCTAACTTTATAGGTGAAAAGGGCATAAAAGGTACAAAGTCCTTAGCATACAGCTTTTTCTGCTATATAGAAGTAAATTTTAAAATGTATTCTTGGTACTGAATTTGCTAGTAAGGGTGACTAAAGACCCTGAATGCTTCCATAGTCCAATGTTGGCTTTAGAGGAAGTTAATTAATAGTTACAACCCTCTGCTCTGATAACTTGTTATTTTTTTCTTCTTTAATTAGCTTTGTTGTCTTGCATGGTTTTTAAAAATAAATACATGCTTTCTGTTAATTTTAATATAAAATGCCTAGAGTCCCAGGGGGAACATGGAATTATTTTACTTTACATTTTCAAATTAAAAAGTTAATTTTGTTATTTTAAAATGTGGATTACAAATCAACTTTTTGGGAACATCCCAGGAACCATAAGAATCCTCTTTAATCCATTAACGATTTTCACTTTTAAGACATGCAATACCAAATCACATGCTTTCTACTCCGAGAAAGAGACTAGCGTTTCTGATTGCTGGTTTCTCACTGTGCTCAGTATGCTGGTACTAAGATCATGCTACATTTATTAATAATCAGAACCATGGAAATTTCCTGCTTGCTAACAAAAAGTGATTCATTCAACTGATGGAAAAAATGCTGTGGTGGTATTTTGGCCATTTAACATTGCAGGGTTTGCAAGTTTGCAAGCAGCTGAAGTTGCTTTGCTGAGTTCCAACAAACACAGTATTTCAGGAATGGAATCTCCACACTGTCACCATTAGCCATGATAAGGTGGATATACTCATCTTCAAATAGTCAACAAGCATGACATGTTATTTAACACACAACTTCTTTTGTCTCGAAAGCACCAACAATGGGTTTGGCTTATTGTTTTCATAACTGGATAGCTCTCTACTGGGATGGAGCTGATGGTGATTTTGGCAGCTCCATATACGTATGGCATATTACTTTTCTGGATATCAACAGGAATAGAATCATGGTCCACTTTAAGATTTACATTAAATATAAAAATAATATATATATACATATGTGCATTAATATGCATATATGTGTGTGTGTGTATGTATGTGTATAAAAAAAGGAAAGTTTAGTTAGAAAATAGAATAGACTACCAGGAATTAATTTATTACTTTCCCCATCAAATAATTATAAATAAAATGGCTCCAGAAAAGCATTTATATATAATGTCGGTTATATATTTATGTTTAAAAACAACAAATTAGCTTTTTCTGAAATAATGTTCAGTTGGTATTAAAATAGAACAAGTTTGGAAGCATCTCCCAAGGGAGACCTGAAAGAGTTAAGTTTAAAGAGAACTAACAGGGAACTATACTCAGTATTTTGGAATAACCTATATGGGAAAAGAATCTGAAAAATAATATATATATAAAATATGTACATATAATCTATATAATATAATATATAACATATTATATAGATTATATGTACATATTACATATATATATAAACTGAATCACTTTGCTGTACACCTAAAACTAGCACATTGTAAATCAACTATACTTCAATAATAAATGAATTAAAATAGAAAAAAATAAAGAGAACTAGATAATTTACTGGTAGAAAAGTATAGCAGGTAGAATAATAAATTAAGTAATAAGTATAAGTCTTAGCATGCAAACCACCTGGTAGGTAAACTAGAATAAGAAACAAGATGTCAGACTCCTTCTCTGGTGCTCTTTGAACACTGCCTGAGAATTTAGTATGAGATATCAAGGCACCAAGGTATGTCTGTCTACCTCTATTATATCAGGTTCCTATTCCTTATTTCTATTTTATTACTCTTTCATCAAAACCTTATTCACATTTGCATTCTTTACTGTAAATTGGTAAATCCTTTTGGAAAATAGGTTATCAAGGACATAAAATATATTATGCCAGTAGATGTAGTTATTGCTATTAACTTAAAATTATCTTTTATTCATATCAATTATCATACAGATAATAAAACCAAAATGGAAAGACTTTGAAAATGACAAGTATCTCCTCTAGGAAATGAAGATATATAGAGCTCAAGGGTCTCGTAATGACTGATGACTTGAAAAACACAGTTTCTCAATTTCTTTTACATATTTAGTTTGCTCCATGGTTCCCCTTACGGACACCCCTGGCTCTTTTGGGAGTGTTCATAACAGTAGGGTCTTATAATTCCATAACTTCAAATGGGTTTCAAACTGCTTTCTTTGGGAGTATCTCATTGGATGTCTCTTTCCCCAGTACCCACTGAAGTGTTAATGGCAAATATTTTTGTTACTGTTCCAATAGAAAAGTAAACAAAGGCTCAAAGAGATTAAATGACTTGATTTGGTGTTAAGTGTTGGAATTGAGAGTAGAGCCGGATCTTCCCTTTCTTAATTCTGCCTTCTTCTCCCCTCCGCAGGGGAGAAGCTGTCCTGCTGACCCATGGGATGTATCGATAGCTTCCCTAAAGGAATTCCTGGAGACCAAGAGCTCCACGAAGAGAAGGGGAGGGTAAATAACAGATGAAAAAAACTATGAACAACAAAATGTCTGCATTACAGCGGGAGCCACGAGGGAATACGAGATACGTGATATAGATTTTAGAAAGAGCCCTGCAATGTATTTATTCAATGTATGGTTTATTATGATATACTTTTTCTACTCCAAAATTTTAAAAATAAACACCAAAACTGATGATAAAGTAGCCTTAAATAAAGCAAAACTGAAGGGACTGAATATTAAGAGAGAAATTTCATGTATTTTAAAGAACATCCTTTATCTTTGGCAAAGAAATGATCAGATTTACTGCTCAGCTAACTGACGAACTGACAACATTGCCTGAGTCAAGTATATCATTGGGGAGATCCAAGCCCCATTTTTTACACAATGCTCAGGCAAGGTAAGGGCTCTCTCCATAAAGGGTAATTTCTTTCTCTTTCTTAAAGAAAGAATGATTAAAACCAAAGGGCATTATGCCAGAAAACACGGAGGCAACATTTCAGAGCATATCCCTCTATTAGAGATAAAGTATAGGAGGCTCTATACATTAAAACTGATCTAAAGGAAAGCTTCCAGGGACACACTTAAATTTCCTCCTGCTTAAAAGAATTTTCATAAGCTCATTATTTTTTCCTTTGGGGCAATTATTTCTTTCACAAACCTTTGGTAGTGCTTTACAATGCTAATTATGATACTAATGTAACTACTAATAATCATAATAGCTATATGTATGAATCACTCACTATATATTATAGCATACAGTATAATATTTCAAATTCCTATATCTTTCATTTTAGATACTGTTGCTGTATTAGTTTGTTAGGGGCTGCCATACACAAGGTACCGCAGACTGGGTGACTTAAAAAACAGAAATTTATTTCCTCACATTTCTAGAAACTGGAATTCCGAGATCAAGGTGTCAGCAGGGTTGATTTCTTCTAAGGCCTGTTTCCTTGGCTTCTAAATGTTCTTCTCCCTCCCTGTGTCACCACGTGGCCTATCATCTTCACCCATCTGTGTCCTAATTTCCTCTTCTTATAAGGATACCAGTCACATTGGATTAGGGCCCACCCTAATGACCTCATTTTAACTTAATTACCTCGTTAGAGACTCCATCTCCAATTACAGTTATAGTCTGAGGTACTGGAGGTTATGACTTTAACATATAAATTTTGAGGGGACACAATTCAGCCTGTAACAGTCACTCTTCCAGTTTTCAAAATGAGGAAAGCTATATATAGAATGAGGTTAAAAACAAAAAATAAAAAAACAGAAAAAAACTTGCCTAAGATCCAAAGAAATCAGGAATTTAATCCAGATCTATCTAACTTAATGATCTACATTCTTTTTACTATGTCAAACTGTATGCCCTAATATGTTTCCTTTGACTTTACCTATGTATCTGTGTGGGGATGGGGATAATGATGGAGAGAAGAAAGACAATGGCTTGCTAACATGTGGCAAAAAATAAACAACAGCAAACAAGATGGAAACTCAATTCCCATGCAATGGAAATGGCAGTAGAGGGCTGATCATCCGGATCATTTTATCTTACTTAAATGACAATGGTTTAATATGAAGTTGTTCTCTATCAAGTATATAAAGCAAGGTCAGACAACAGCCTATTCCTGATTAATTACTCCATACTCATAAAATTCTAAATTATGAAGAGTGGACTCTATAATGAGGTTTATTTCAGAGATTAACTATAGTCAATTTAACTTTCATAACCGAGCTACTTTTTTATATAGCAAAACAAAGTAAGTCCTAGGAAATTACACAGTATTCAGGTTTAAGAAAATATATATTAAGTCTTACTGTCAAACAAAATGAAAATTCAGAACCCTTCTGTACCATGAGCTCCTGAAGGACAGGGTTGTTTAATTTATCTCTCTATCAACACTGTGAATGCTCAGGAAATAAATGCTGCTGAATTAATCAATAAAACTTGGCTCACCTATACTTTCATATCTTCACACTGTCATTCAGGCATCTTCCCATTAATCCATCTCAGCTTTCTGTCATTTCATCTCATTGTGGAAATATTTTATAAATACTCATCAATTAGGGTTCACAACATCTCCTATGATGGAATAGCTTCCAATTTATAAAAGAAATCTAACTGCAAAGACATTTGAATGATTTTTCTTTGGTGAATTTTTGGCAGGCTCAGATAAAAAAATCACACCCACTTTTAGTCAAATTGTTTTATGTTTACCCTTCAGTTCCTAAATTACATTGAAAACTGTTTTTAGGATATATATTTCATATATATATGAAAATACCCTTAGATTTAACAAGAATACACAGTAGAAAAGCAAAGTAACATATTTAAGAATGGCAATGTTATCACTCTATTTTACAGAGCATTAACTAAGTGCAAAGACTTTATATACATTTGTCCTTAGGCAAAATATAAATGAATGAAAAGAAAAATAAAAATGATCATTTTATAATAACTCAACAGCCTCTTCTGTAGCAGTTTTTGGAACTCATTCCTTCTGATGACATCTCATGGGACATAGCTAGAATAAAAGGGAGGTTCAGAGTACATTTATCTGCCTTCTTTTCCTCCTTTTATTCCACAGCTTTGAAATACCTTCAGTAATAAGAGCAATCAAGGGATTTCTAAGTACTGAATATTCTGTGAAAAAGAAATATAGATGAAGAGTAGTTGCTTATTTCCAGTGCTTTGATTTAAATTCTTGATTTATATGGACTTCACACTCTGAAGGGGCCAGGGAATATAAACAGATGACCCTGGGGTATTTATGGTTCTAATTCGTAAAACATGGTTTTCCCAAAAAAGTTGGCTAATATTTTTAAGAGTTATGACTCCTGCTTCTATGAGACACATATCTCTTAATCACAGAACCTATGTCAGAGTTAGGCAAAAGGAAGAACCTTCAACTATTAAGGTCCCTTCTCTGTATCTATCATGATCATTTATCTTCACTGGGCCTAGTTGCCCGATGATTAAGAAAGTGATATTACCACTCCTGACCACGGATCTCAGAGAGCTGGAGTAAGGATCAAAGTAGCTATCAGATCACTTATATGTGGAATCTAAAATATGACACAAATGAACTTATTTACAAATCAGAAACAGACTCACAGACATAGAGAACAGACTTGTGGTTTCCAAGAGGGAGGGGCGCTGGGGAGCGGTAGATTAGGAGTTTGGGATTAGCAGACACAAACTATTATATATAGAATGAATAAACAATAAGGTACTACTGTATAGCACAGGGAACTATATTCGCTATCCTGTGATAAACCATAATGGAAAAGAATATGAAAAAGAATATATATATGTAAAACTGAATCACTTTGCTGTACAGCAGAAATTAACACAACACTGTAAATCAACTGTACTTCAGTAAAATGAATTTAAATAAATAGCTATCAGGTACACTATACAGAACTCTAGAAATAGTTTAGTATTTCCATTTTACAGTGATCACCATAAAGTGAAGGAACTCCCCAAAGCTACTGTACCTGTAGGAGACTTTCATTTTTCTATATGCCCAGTACATCTTCCCCCTTTATCTTGAAATATTAAGCCCCTTCACACGGAAATTACTATTTTCTCCCATACCAATCATGTGATTTAAATGGTAAGTGTCAACCCCTTAACAGATTTCGCTCTTTATATATAGCTGATTAGCTAAGGTATGGTAAATTAACCCCAGTTGGGCCAATCAAAGTCTGTCACTACATTTTTTTGTAACCTGGACCCAGAGAAACACTCCATCAGTCTCTCCTTGATGATAAAGTTATGCCAGAAGAGGCACACAGCTGCCACGGCCACATTTCCTACCATGGGAAAGAGGTAGTGAGAAAATAAACACTGGCCTCAAGAGTGAAGTCAAGCTGTAGATTCGGGAGTTGGAGAGAAAATCTTATTTTTGAGTACTTGGTTTTAATGGTCCATGCTGTGAAATTGTGCCTTGGTGTTTCTTATATGAAATTTTCAGTTGCTAACATTTTTAGTTTAAGCTAGTTCAAATTTTGCTTCTTTCACAACTAGAAAAGTCCTGGGTAGTAAACAACTGGTAATTATCCCAGTGCCTGGAACATGCAGGGGCACAATAAAAGGCTTGACAAATGAATTGGCAAAGAATGACCAAGATAAGCAACTGATACATTACCGAGGAATCTAAATCTAACCTAAGCAAAGGAGCTCATTTAGTAATTTGTATACATTTCAAATGGGAACACTTGTAAAACTGATCATGTTCTTGTTGACAAATCCTTAATGATTTCCATAATTAGGGATATATATATATATATATATATATATACACACACACATATATATATATCTCCAAAACCCCAATGAATAGAATATTAGAATATTAATAAAATGAGACTGCTTTATATCAAGTCCTATAAACTACAAATAAAGCTTTACTGAGAAGGAAATGCCTTAGATAATAATAAAGGAAATGAACATAAATGAACTGAACTTTCAACTTAACATACTATTACAAAAATAAATAAACTTAATAGCTCAGATGTGATGATTAATACAGGCTGAAATTTACCCAATGTATTTTTTAAATAATAGTTAAAAAACCCAAAGCTTGCACTTAAAAATGTCAAAGAAAGTATATAAACCCCTGAAAAAACAGAAATAAGAAAAACATAGAATAGTAGAAAGTATAAAGGAAATATAACAATAGCTATAGGAAATGTTAAAAATGTAAAAGAATGTTTTGTACAACTTTAGAGAAATATATTTGAATACCAGAGGAAACAAATCATTTCTAGGAAAAATAATTTGCCAAAGGTTTCTAAGAAAAATTAGAGACATTCAACAGACTAAATGACCACAGAAACCATTGGAAAGGTGATTCAAGTTCTACTATTTAAAAGATACAGGTCTGGATGATTTTATAGATACGTTTTATCTAACTTTCAAAGAAAAGATAATCCCCCAATTATTCAAATTATACAAGACCACAGGCAAGTTTAGCTATCTCCTCCAATTAATTTACAAATCTAACAAAATCTTAATACTAACATCTGTTAAATATACAGCATAAAAACAGAAGACAACATTTTAGTCTAATTTCACTTATGATGTTGATTAAATTTTTTTTCTGAATAAACTTCAATGGTACATTCAAAGAATAATACACCATCCCAGGAATATGAGAAATAATTCTTTTCAACAAAAAGGTATCTATTAGCAAAATTCATTACATCTCCCAATTAAAGTAGAATTAGAATATAATTTTATCCCCAATTTTATAAAAGACTTGAAAAAAGTTCTGCAACCGTTCCTTCAAAAACTCTAATTAAAACAGGAATTGAAAAAAGTGTTCTAAATATGATAGACTATCAAAAACAAACTGTAGCATCATACTAAATAGTAAAATTATATACCCTTTTCCATTAAAATCAGGAAGATAGTGATGTTCATTATCACAGTGTTACTCAACAAAATTTTATAAGTTCTTACTAAACCAATAAGGCAATAAAATAAGTTGTAAAATACTGAGAAAGAATACAATAACTTTTAAAAGATGTGATTTAATGCATAAATATTCCAAATAACTGTTCTAAAAACTTAATTAATGAGATCAATTGATAAATTGGTCCAATACAAATAAATACATAAAAATCAATGGCTCGTCAGCCTTACACAGATGGTGTGTATCTTTTGGATATAACACCAAAAGAACCGGCAACAAAAAAATAAGTAAGTTGGACTTCAAAATTTTAAATCTTGTACATTAAGGGACACTATCAACAGATTGAAAAGGTAACCCACAAAATGGGAGAAAATATTTGCAAATCATATATCTGATATAGGATTAATATCCAGAATATATGAAGCATTCTTACAACTCAACAACAACAAACAATAAACCCAATCAAAATAGGGACAAAGAGCTTGAATAGATATTTCTCCAAAGAAGGTATACAGATGGCCAATAAGCACATAAAGAGATACTCAACATCACTAATCATTAGGAAAATGCAAATCAAAATCACGAGGTATCACTTCATACTATTATCAAAATAACAGAATATGATAAGCTATTATCAAAATAACAGAAAATAATAAGTGTCAACTTGTGGAGATATGGAGAAATTGGAACTAGGATGTGGAGAAATTGGAAACCTTTTGCACTACCACTGGGAATGTAAAATAGTACAGCCACTATGGAAAACAGTGACACTTTTTCAAGAATTCCCATATGGTACGGCAATTCCATTTCTAAGTACATAACCAAAAGAACTAAAAGCAGGGACTCAGATACTGGTATTCATAGCAGCATTATTCACAGTAGCCAAGAAGTGGCAACTACACAAATGTCCAATGATAGATGAATGGATACACAAGATAATGGTATACACACAATGGATTATTATTCAGCTTTAAAAAGGAATGAAATTCTGATACCTACCACAACATGAAACTTGAAGACATTATGCTAAGTGAAATAAGCCAGATACAAAAGGACAAATATGGTATGATTCTACTTATATGAGATACCTAGAACAGTCAAATTCTTAGATACAGAAAGTACAAGAGTGGTTATTAGGGGCTGGTGGGGAGGGAAAAGGGAAGTTATTATTTAGTAGGCACAGTTTCAGTTTGGGGTGATCAAAATGTTTTGGAGATGGTGGTGACCATTGAAAAACAATGTGAAGGTACTTAGTGCCACAAAACTGTACTTAAAAATGGTGAAAATAGTAATTTATCATTATGTATATTTTACTACAATAAAAAAATCAATAGTTCATTTTAACAGTATCAATTACCAGGTTGAAATGACAGGGAAAAATCCCAACCACAATAACACACATTTATAAAATATCTTGAAATAATGCAATAAGAAAGTTGCATAAAGACAAGCTATATAAAGGAAATTATAATTTTTGGAGGACATAAAACTATAATTTTTGGAGGACATAAAACATGTCCATATATATGGAGATACAGATGATGTTACTGAACAGAAAAAATATGAATATATCAATAAGCATGTTAATCTTTAATGCACTTCTAAACAGAATCTCAATTTCTTTTGAAGTTCATAAAGAAAAATACGTGTAAGATTTGTGAAGAAAATTTTAAAAGAAAGGAGACTTGCTTTAGTAACTTTAAAATTTACTGAAAAATGATTGTAGTCAAAATAATCTATTCTTAGAAGAAAAATAGAGCACTCAATCAATAAAAATTAAATGCAACGGGATACAAACATCAAAACATTGTTGAATACCTTATATGTACTAAGAACATTATATATATAATACAATATGATAAGGGCTATAGTAGAGACATGTTCAAAATGAGATGGGAACCCATAGGAGAGAGCCACTGGCTTTAATATAGACTTGTACTACACAAGTCTGTCTCTCTGTCTCTCTGTCTCTGTCTCTCTGTCTCTGTCTCTCTCTCTCTCTCTCTCTCTCTATATATATATATATATATGTAAAATGGAGAGAGAGGAATAATTATTATAGTAAGTTAACATCCATTGCCTCACATAGTTACAATATTTTTTCTTCTGATGAGAACACTTAAGATCTACTCTCTTAGCAACTTTTAAGTACTGCATTAACAACGCAGTGTTGTTAACTATAGTTATCATGCTGCACATTAGCTCCCCAGAGCTTATTTATTTTATAACTGCAAGCTTGAACCTTTTGACAACTGTCACCCATTTCCTATCTGCCCCATGCCTTGCCCCTGGCAATCACCATTCTTTTCTGTTTCTGTGAGTCTTTGGTTTTTTTTTTATTTTTTTCAGATTCCACATATTAGTGAGATCATTAAGTTGTACACCTTAAACTAATATAAACTTATATGTCAATTGTACCTCAATAAAACAGCAAAAAAACTATGAAATAAAAATAAAATGAAAGAGGGACCTTCTAGATGGCAGAGGAGTAAGACGTAGAGATCACCTTCCTCCCCACAAATACGTCAAAAATACAGCTACACGTGGAACAACTCCTACAGAACACCTACTGGTGGCAGAAACCTCAGACTTCCCAAAAGGCAAGAAAACCCCCATGTACCTGGGTAAGGAAAAAGAAAAAAGGAAACACAGAGACAAAAGAATAGGGACAGGACCTGAACCTCTGGGAGGGAGCTATGAAGGAGGAAAAGTTTCCACACACTAGGAAGCCCCTTTGATGGCAGAGATGGGGGGTGGGTGGGGGGAAGCTTCAGAGCCATGGAGGAGAGTGCAGCAATAGGGGTGTGGAGGGCAAAGCGGAGAGATTCCCACACAGCGGATGGAGGATCGGTGCTGACCAGCACTCACCAGCCTGAGACGCTTGTCTGCTCACCCAGTGGGGTGGGCAGGGGTTGGGAGCTGAGGTTCAGGCTTCAGAGGTCAGATTCCAGGGAGAGGACTGGGGTTGGCTGCATGAACATAGCCTGAAGGGGCTAGTGCACCACAGCTAGCCAGGAGGGAGTCCAGGAAAAACTCTGGACCTGCCTCAGAGGCAAGAGACCATTGTTTCGGGGTGCACAAGGAAAGGGGATTCAGAGCACCACCTAAACGAGCTCCAGAGACGGGCACAAGCCACGGCTATCGGTGCAGACCCCAGAGACAGGCATGCAATTCTAACGCTGCTGCTGCAGCCACCAAGAAGCCTGTGTGTGAGCACAGGCCACTATCCACACCTCCCCTCCTGGGAGCCTGTGCAGCCCGCCACTGCCAGGGTCCCATGATCCAGGGACAACTTCCCCAAGAGAACGCATGGCATGCCTCAGGCTGTTGCAGTGTCACGCTGGCCTCTGCTTGCCCCGCATCACATACCCCTCCTCCACCCCGGCCTGAGTGAGCCAGAGCCCCCGAATCAGCTGCTCCTTTAACCCTCTCCTGTCTGGGCGGGCAGGGGCAGAGGCCTGAGGGCAACCTACATGCAGAGGTGGGGCATAAACCAAAGCTGAACCCCAGGAGCTGTGCAAATGAAGAAGAGAAAGGGAAATTTCTCCATGCAGCCTCAGGAGCAGTGGATTAAATCCCCACAATCAACTTGTACCCTGCATCTGTGGAATACCTGAATAGGCAATGAATCACCCCAGAATTGAGGCGGTGGACTTTGAGAGCAACTGTAGATTTGGGGTTTGCTGTCTGTGACTGACTAGTTTCTGATTTTTATGTTTATTTTAATATGGATTTTAGTGCTTGTTATCTTGGTGGATTTTTTATTGGTTTGGTAGCTCTTTTCATTTTTGATTTAATTACTTTTTTTATTTTAATAATAAAAAAAATTTTTTATTTTAATAATTAAAAATTTTTTTAATTTATTATTTTTTTCTTTCTTTTCTTCTGAGCCATGTGGCTGACAGGGTCTTGTTGCCCTGGCTTTGTGTCAGGCCTGAGCATCTGAGCGGGGAGAGCTGAGTTCAGGACACTGGACCACCAGACACCTCCTAGCCCCACATAATATCAATCGGCAAGAGCTCTCTCAGAAACCTCTGTCTCAATGCTAAGACCCAGCTCCACACAACAGCCAGCAAGTTCTAGTGCTGGACGCCCCAGGCCAAACAACAAGCAAGACAGGAACACAACCCCGTCCATTAGAAGAGTGGCTGCCTAAAATCATACTAAGTTCACAGACACCCCAAAACACATCACCGAATGTGGCCCTGCCCACCAGAAAGACAAGATCCTGCCCCAACTACCAGAACATAGGCACTAGTCCTCTCCACCAGGAAGCCCATACAAGTCACTGAAGCAACCTTACCCAGTGGGGACAGACACCAAAAACAATGGGAACTATGGACCTGCAGCCTGAGAAAAGGAGACCCCAAACACAGTAAGTTAAACAAAATGAGAAGACAGAGAAATATGCAGCAGATGAAGGAGCAAGGTAAAAACTCACCAGACCAAACAAATGAACAGGAAATAGGCAGTCTACCTGAAAAAGAATTCAGAGCAATGATAGTAAAGATGATCCAAAATCTTGGAAATAGAATGGAGAAAATACAAGAAAAGTTTAACAAGGACCTAGAAGAACTAAAGAACAAACAAAAACAATGATGAACAACACAATAAATGAAATTAAAAATTCTCTAGAAGGAATGAATAGCAGAATAACTGAGGTAGAAGAATGGATAAGTGACATGGGAGAAAAAATAGTGGATGTAACTACTGTAGAGCAGAATAAAGAAAAAAAAGAATGAAAAGAATTGAGGACAGGTTCAGAGACCTCTGGGACAACATTAAATGCACTAACATTTGAATTATAGGGGTCCCAGAAGAAGAAGAGAAAAAGAAAGGGTCTGAGAAAATATTTGAAGAGATTACAGTAGAGGTATTCTCTAAAATGGGAAAGGAAATAGCCAATCAAATCCAGGAAGCACAGAGAGTGCCGTACAGGATATTCCAAGGAGAAACACACCAAGACACATATTAATCAAACTATCAAAAATTAAATCCAAAGAAAAAATATTAAAAGCAGCAAGGGAAATGCAACAAATAATATACAAGGGAACCCCCATAAGGTTAACAGCTGATCCTTCAGCAGAAACTCTGTAAGCCAGAAGGGAGTGGCATGACATATTTAAAGTGATGAAAGGGAAAAACCTGCAACCAAGATTACTCTACCCAGCAAGGATCTCATTCAGGTTTGATGAAGAAATTAAAACCTTTACAGACAAGCAAAAGCTGAGAGAATTCAGCACCACCCAACCAGCTTTACAACAAATGCTGAAGGAACTTCTCTAGGCAGAAAACACAAAAGAAGGAAAAGACTTACAAAAACAAACCCAAAACAATTAAGAAAATGGTAATAGGAACATACCTATTGATAATTACCTTAAATGTAAATGGATTAAATGCTCCAACCAAAAGACATAGACTTCCTGAGTAGATACAGAAATAAGACCCCTACATATGCTGTCTATAAGAGACCCACAGCAGACCTAGGGACACACACAGACTGAGAGTGAGAGGTTGGAAAAAGATATTGAATGCAAATGGAAATCAAAAGAAAGCTGGAGTAGCAATTCTCATATCAGACAAAATAGACTTTAAAATAAAGACTATTACAAGACACAAAGAAGGACAATACATAATGATCAAGGGGTCAATCCAAGAAGAAGATATACCAATTGTAAAAATTTATGCACCCAACATAGGGGCACCTTAATACATAAGACAAATGCTAACAGCCATAAAAGGGGAAATCAACAGTAACACAACCACAGTGGGGACTTTAACACCCCACTTTCACCAATGGACAGATCATCCAAAATGAAAATAAATAAGGAAACACAAGCTTTAAATGATACATTAAACAAGATGGACTTAGTTGATATTTATAGGACATTCCATCCAAAAACAACAGAATACGTTTTCTTCTCAAGTGCTCATGGAACGTTGTCCAGGATAGATCATACCTTGAGTCAAAAATCAAGCTTTGGGCTTCCCTGGTGGCACAGTTGTTGAGCGTCCGCCTGCCGATGCAGGGGACACGGGTTTGTGCCCCGGTCCGGGAAGACCCCACATGCCGCGGAGCAGCTGGGCCTGTGAGCCATGGCCACTGAGCCTGCGCGTCCAGAGCCTGTGCTCCGCAACGGTGAGAGGCCCGCGTACCGCAAAAAAAAAAAAAAAAAAAAAAAAATCAAGCTTTGGTAAATTTAAGAATATTGAAATCATATCAAGTATGTTTTCCAACCACAACACTATGAGACTCGACATCAATTGCAGGAAAAAAAATTGTAAAAAATACAAACACATGGAGGCTAAACAGTACACAACTAAATAACCAAGAGATCACAGAATATATCAAAGGGGAAATCAGAAAATTAAAGATGATACAAACAGATGGAGGGATATACCATGTTCTTGGATTGGAAGAATAAACATTATGAAAATGACTATACTACCCAAAGCAATCTACAGATTCAATGAAATCCCTATCAAGCAACCAATGGCATTTTTCTTTTTTTTTTTTTGCGGTACGCGGGCCTCTCACTGTAGTGGGCTCTCCGGTTGCGGAGCACAGTCTCTGGATGCACAGGCTCAGTGGCCATGGCTCACAGGCCTAGCTGCTCCACGGCATGTGGGATCTTCCCGGACCAGGGCACAAACCCATGTCCCCTGCATCGACAGGTGGACTCTCAACCACTGTGCCACCAGGGAAGCCCCAATGGCATTTTTTACAGCACTAGAATAAAAAATTTCACAATTTGTATGGAAACACAAAAGACCCCGAATAGCCAAAGCAATCTTGAGAAAGAAAAACAGAGCTGGATGAATCAGGCTCCCTGACTTTGGACTATACTACAAAGCAAAAGTAGTCAAGACAGTATGGTACTGGCACAAAAACAGAAATATAGATCAATGGAACAGGATAGAAAGCCCAGAGATAAACCCATGCACATATGGTCACCTTATCTTTGATAAAGATGGCAAGAATATACAATGGAGGAAAGACAGCCTCTTCAATAAGTGGTGCTGGAAAACCTGGACAGTTACATGTAAAAGAATGAAATTAGAACACTTCCTAACACCATATACAAAAATAAACTCAAAATGGATTAAAGACCTAAATGTAAGGCCAGACACCATCAAACTCTTAGAGGAAAACATAGGCAGAACACTCTATGATATAAATCACAGAACACTCTATGATAAAAATCACACCGTTTTTGACCCACCTCTTAGAGGAATGGAAATAAAAACAAAAATAAACAAATGGGACCTAATGAAACTTAAAAGCTTTTGCACAGCAAAGGAAACCATAAACAAGATGAAAAGAAAACTCTCAGAATGGGAGAAAATATTTCCAAATGAAGCAACTGACAAAGGATTAATCTCCAAAATATATAATCAGCTCATGCAGCTCAATATCAAAAAAACAAACAACCCAATCCAAAACTGGGCAGAAGACCTAAACAGACGTTTCTCCAAAGAAGATATACAGATTGCCAACAAACACATGAAAGGATGCTCAACATCACTAACCATTAGAGAAATGCAAATCAAGACTACAATGTGGTATCACCTCACACCGGTCAGAATGGCCATCACCAAAAAATTGACAAACAATAAATGCTGGAGAGGGTGTGGAGAAAAGGGAACCCTCGTACACTGTTGGTGGGAATATAAATTGATACAGCCACTATGGAGAACAGTATGGAGGTTCCTTAAAAAACTAAAAATAGAATTACCATATGACCCAGCAATCCCACTACTGGGCATATACCCTGAGAAAACCATAATTTAAAAAGAGTCAGGGGGCTTCCCTGGTGGCACAGTGGTTGAGAGTCTTCTTGCCGATGTGGGGGACGCGGGTTCATGCCCCGGTTTGCAAGGATCCCACGTGCCGTGGAGCGGCTGGGCCCATGGGCCATGGCCACTGGGCCTGCACCTCCGGAGCCTGTGCTCCATGGCGGGAGAGGCCACAACAGTGAGAGACCCACGTATCACTAAAAAAAATAAAACAAAAAACCCCAAAAAGAGTCAGGTACAAAAATGTTCATTGCAGCACTATTTTGAATAGCCAGGACATGGAAGCAACCTAAGTGTCCATCGACAGATGAATGGATAAAGAAGATGTGGCAATATATGCAATGGAATATTACTCAGCCATAAAAAAATGAAATTGAGTCATTTGTATTGAGGTAGATGGACCTAGAATCTGTCATACAGAGTGAAGTAAGTCAGCAAGAGAAAAACAAATACCGTATGCTAATACATATATATGGAATCTAAAAAAGAAAAAAAATGGTTCTGATGAACCTAGGGGCAGGGCAGGAATAAAGATGCAGACATAGAGAATGGACTTGAGGACACGGGGAGAGGGAAGGGTAAGCTGGGACAAAGTGAGAGAATGGCACTGACGTATATACACTACCAAACGTAAAATAGATAGCTAGTGGGAAGCAGCTGAATTGTACAGGGAGATCAGCTTGGTGCTTTGTGACCACCTAGGGTGTGGGATAGGGAGGGTGGGAGGGAGACGCAAGATAGAAGGGATATGGGGATATGTATACATATATCTGATTCACTTTGTTAAACAGCGGAAACTAACACAACATTGTAAAGCAATTATACGCCAATAAAGATGTTAAAAAGAAAATAAGCTACAAAAATGTATCGTACAACATGGGGAATATAGCCATTTATCTTACAATAACTATAAATGGAGTACAATCTTTAAAAATTTTAAGTCACTATATTGTACACCTGTAACTTATATCACATTGTATAGCAACTATATTTCAATAAGAAAAAATAGTACCTGGCACAGAGTAAAGATTCGATAAATGTTGGTGGCAATGTAAAAAAAAAGTAAAATAAAAAAAGTAAAATGAGAACATGTCAAAGGAAAAAAAAAAGGCTTGTACTGTCTTGGGCTGCAGAAGTATTTACTTGATTTTAAAGGGGCAGGGGGAAGGACATTCTACTTGGAGGCTATAAGCAAAGATGTGAAAGAGCACAGTGTATTTTGGAAGCACAAACAGCATTACCTCTGATGTGGTGTGCAGGCTGAAGAGCTGAAGACAGGTGTGGAAAATAGGCTAGTGAGAGCAGTGCCAGGTATGAATGCCGTATAAAGGTTTTTTTACTTTAGTAGACAAGCTAGTATCTTAGTAGACAAGCCAAGTCTTTATAGCGTTTTCTGTTTTGTAGTAACAAAAATATTTCAAGGATTACACCTACTATAACACACTTTCCACCAAATATTTTTTCAACTGTCTGAAACATATAACTTTTACTTAGTAAATATGTTAACAGAAGTTTTTTTTAAAAAAACAATTGTAATGTTTAGAAAGTTTGAAAATGACTATTTTGGTCAGTGGGGAAGCATGATCTTATCTGCATTCGAGGAAAATAACTCTGGCTGTGGTGTGGAAGATGGAAGGAGACAAAAGTGTGTGCACGTGGATCTAGAAGGAAGCACTGCCATAACCAGGATGTTAAGAGATGCAAGTGGAGCCTGGGTCAGTGTGAATGAGAAATGAGAAGAAGTGGATACTGAAGATGTGAGGAATAAAAGGACTTGGTGATCCATGTGATATTTGGGGAAGAAAAAAGGAAGGAGTTGAGGGTGGTTCAGAGTTCTCAAATTTGGGCACATGAAACTGTAGATAGAAAAGGAAGCACAGCTTAGGGCAGGAAAGTGGTAAGTTTAATTTGGTTATGGAGTGGTTATTGAGTCTTGAGTGCCGGTAGGATAATCGTTTAAGGCTTCTGTTAGAACTTCACAACTATAAAGGACCAGTGCCATGATTTTAAGCCCCAAGTGAGACTGTGATACTGTATCATCATAAAAATGCACCCAGATCCTGCTCAACAATCTCCCAAGTACATATTATTTGGCATTTGGAAGACCTGAAGGTATGTACATTGGTTTGCTTAAATAATATCCATTGAACAAAAAGCTATTTGCCTTTCTCTCTGATCTCCATTCACAAAGCCAGGCTGCAAGTCTACAAAAACTAATTTCCCAGGCCCCCTTCTTAGTTCTAATATGATAACTTCAGCATTGATTCAACAGTACAGATATGACATTCTGCAAATAAACAGCAGTCACTTCCATCAAAGCTTGAAGATTTGTTATAATTGATATATTCAGACATACCGGTCTCTTTTTAGAAAATGCAATTTTATGGAAAAATACAAGATAATTGGTCTTTAGCTCTTGCAATAAACTTAGATAGCACCTGCCATATTTAAATTAATACAGTGCTTCTCCCTGTTAGATTAAGCCTTCCGATTAAGTCAGTCATAGGAAAAGATTCAGGCATTGCCCACGTGCACTCAGATTGGAAGCTTTTTTTTCACGGGGGTATTTTTTTTTTAATGATGTGATACTTGTCCATCTACTAAGTAAAGGAAATTGAAAGTTCTTTATTCAGCCATATATCCTGTCTGTCCTTATCTCTCAGCTTCAGCTTTTGCCTCACGTTGTGTCACATAGGTGGTAGGTTTTATTGGGCACTGGAAGATTCTCCAAAGCAATGACCTAGTATCTGAAGCCTCTGTGTGAACCCTGGGTCTGCTTCTCAGAGATCACATACACATCACTCTCTCGAGGATTTATTCCCTTTCCCATTGTCCCCATTTCCTCTGACTTTACCTGCCATGGTACAGATCAAGAAACTCAGAGAATAGCTTTGCTTCTTTTAATCTCTCTTAAGCCAGCAGCAAGAACGAATCAGACTCACATGGCTGGAGCAGCAGAATGTAAAGTGCTAAGGTTGGCATTTCAATCGGCCCTCCCACTTCCAGAGACAGCCTGGATAACGAGGTGTGAAGAGGTTCCTTCCAGTGAACAAATTAAAGCTCAAAGGGTCTACCTTCATTGAAGCAATTGGTGACCTAGAGGCACAGCTGGTATGATTTCTTCAGCAAGATGGGAACACATTTTCTCTGAAGGGGGTCCTCTTACTGGTCACAACCAGTGATGATCCAATTTCTCTAATTTACCCACTCAACTCCATCCCTTAACATGTGTCCAAAGTTTTATTTTACAGTGAGCATTCTTCTTAAAGTCATAAACTCTGGGGAGAAGGCCACAAACAACAGGAGGACAAAGACATCTTGTGTTTACTATGTGGAAGTCACAGTCACAGATTGTGCTGCTATTTTTTAAATGATCCCTATTTCACAGTCAGAGATGGCAATACAGAGCTAGCACCCATGTGATGCCAGAGCTTGTTGCCCAGCAGGGGTCAGAGATTTGCACGGACATGATCAGATTATGAGTTCCTTGCAGTCAATGGTGATGTCATGTGCTTCTTTGTGTCCTCATGATGGCTGAACCCATGCTGGACACATAAAACCATGTGGTGTAACAGTTGCAAGGAGAATCTGTTGATGTACCAGTTGATGTCCTCATTTACAGATGCAAATACCGAGGCCCAAAGAGGTTACAGAATTGGTCCAAGGTCATAGCTGATGAGTGGCAGAGCCAAATTTGAACTCCTCTCCCCTGATTCCAGTCCACTGCCCTTCCTATAGTCTTTCTGCTGCCTCTGAATTAGGTGCTTAAGAAAAACTTGCTTACTGATCAATTTTAATTGACACACCATTACATAAGGATACTGTTTGGATAGTAAGAATCACTATAGCAGGTTTAACGTGTGCGTGTGTGTGTGTGTGTGTGTGTGTGTGAGAGAGAGAGAGAGAGAGAGAGAGAGACAGACAGAGAGAGAGACAGAGAGAGAGAGAGAATACAGAATAAGACTTTTATTACATATTTAACAGTACATGTAGCCACACACTAAAGAACTACCTGACCCACAGTGAACCCAAACAGCATTTGGGCTTTTAGATGTTAGAGTAATGTGTATGAGAGAGAGAGGGAGAGCGAGAAAATATGTACATATGTGTATATGGGACAAACATGTGACAAGAAATGGGTGCAGGGGAGAAGACAGAAATGAGATCACATATCATTCTCTGTTACATCAGTATTTACTCTGCATGTACATGTTTCATTGGGTACACAAGGATCTGAAGCCTCATTTTTGAATACATGAAATAACAAATCTTATATAAAGGAGCCCTTTTCTGATTCATTATTCTTAGTCCACAAAAAAGTGAAGGTGAGCGAAGAGATGTGAAAATATCTTTAGAGCTCAATCACTGAAGAATCTAAGCTCAAGCTGGAATTTCTCCAGTCCCTGGAAAAAGATTTACTTTAAGCTTTATGGCGTTCTTTTCGAATCCTAAGGTCTCTGTTATAGGGGAAGAAAAAACTGAAGAAGTGCTCTTCAGGTCCACAGACTTGTTCAGTCTCAACGGGTATAAGGCTGACAACACACAATACTCCTTCAATCCAACGCCAGAAACCTTGGGAGGCAAGAAATGAGAGGGGGCTGGAAGGGATATGCTACAATCTGAATGGGATCTCTTTAAAAGCATTGTGCAGCAGGAAAGACAAGTATAATGGCTATTTAATCATCTTCACTATGAAGTGCCAATTCTTTAGACTCCTATGACATTCATGAATGATGCAGGAGGTGGACATGATGAATGCAGAGCAATTCCCTGCGACAGATACTTTCAGGGAATTTATGTCCCCTCCTCCCAGGACAAAAGGGTTCCTGGGCTCAGTTATCATTTGTTCTGAGAGAGAATTTCACTCTCGCTAGCAACTCCTTTTACCCTACTCAATAAAGCACTTATTTTGATATACTGACTGTGATTGTTCAAGAACAACTGTATCCTTGGAAATTCATGTGCAGTGAGCAGACTGGCAGGCTCACTTTCCTTCACTTCATACACTTCTGTTATTTTCCAGGTTCTATAATTTAGAGGGTTTGGCTATAGGTCTCCAAACCACATGTTTACCTGTTTGGTTATATACATACACACACATATGCATGTATTGATATATGTGTGTGTATTAATAAAATGTGTGCATATCTATACACACACACACACACACACACACACATATATTACTCTTTAACATCTAAAAGCCCAAATGCTGTTTGGGTTCACTGTGAGTCAGTGTGTGGCTACATGTACTGTTAAATATGTAATAAAAATCTTATTCTGTACTCTCTGCCCACAGATAATCTGCGTGTAGATAGTAAATTAATTGACACATTCACCAATATTTATTCAGCTCCTATTATATGCTAGGTACCTTTCTGGGTGCTGGAAAGACATCAGTGAAGGTACTTGCCTTAATAGAGATGCTATACTTATAATGATGGCAGGTAAAAAAACAAACAAACAGATCTATAATACAAAGTCTGGGAGTTGTTTGTTTGTTTGTTTTTCTAACATTTTTATTGGAGAATGATTGCTTTACAATGGTGTGTTAGTTTCTGCTTTATAACAAAGTGAATAAGTTATACATATACATATATCTTGATATCTCTTCCCTCTTGCATCTCCCTCCCTCCCACCCTCTCTATCCCACTCTTCTAGCTGGTCACAAAGCACCGAGCTGATCTCCCTGTGCTATGCGACTGCTTCCCACTAGCTATCTATTTTATATTTGGTAGTGTATATATTTCCATATATACACTACCACCCTCTCACTTTGTCCCAGCTTACCCTTCCCCCTCCCCATGTCCTCAAGTCCATTCTCTAGTAGGTCTGCGTCTTTATTCCTGCCTTGCCCCTAGGGTCTTCATGGCCTTTTTTTTTTTTATTTTTAGATTCCATATATATGTGTTAACATACAGTATTTGTTTTTCTCTTTCTGACTTACTTCACTCTGTATGACAGACTCTAGGTCCTACCACCTCACAACAAATAACTCAATTTTATTCCTTTTTACGGCTGAGTAATATTCCATTGTATATATGGGCCACATCTTCTTTATCCATACATCTGTTGATGGACACTTAGGTTGCTTCCATGTCCTGGCTATTGAAAATAGTGCTGCAATGAACATTTTGGTACATGACTCTTTTTAAATTATGGTTTTCTCAGGGTATATGCCCAGTAGTGGGATTGCTGGGTCATATGGTAATTCTATTTTTAGTTTTTTAAGGAACCTCCATACTATTCTCCATAGTGGTTGTATCAATTTACATCCCCACCAACAGTGTATGAGGGTTCCCTTTTCTCCACACCCTCTCCAGCGTTTATTGTTTGTAGATTTTTTGATGATGGCCATTCTGACCAGTGTGATGTGATATCACATTGTAATTTTGATTTGCATTTCTCTAATGATTAATGATGTTGAGCATTCTTTCATGTGTTTGTTGGCAATCTGTATATCTTCTTTGGAGAAATGTCTATTTAGCTCTTCTGCCCATTTTTGGATTGGGTTGCTTGTTTTTTTGATATTAAGCTGCATGAGCTGCTTGTAAATATTGGAGGTTAATTCCTTGTCAGTTGCTTCATTTGGAAGCATTTTCTCCCATTCTGAGGGTTGTCTTTTTGTCTTGTTTATGGTTTCCTTTGCTGTGCAAAAGCTTTTAAGTTTCATTAGGTCCCATTTGTTTATTTTTGTTTTTATTTCCATTTCTCTAGGAGCTGGGTCAAAAAGGATCTTGCTGTGATTTATGTCAAAGAGTGTTCTGCCAATATTTTCCTCTAAGAGTTTGATAGTGTCTGGCCTTATATTTAGTTCTTTAATCCATTTTGAGTTTATTTTTGTGTATAGTGTTAGGGAGTGTTCTAATTTCATTCTTTAACATGTAGCTGTCCAGTTTTCCCAGCACCACTTACTGAAGAGGCTGTCTTTTCTCCACTGTATATTCTGGCCATCTTTATCAAAGATAAGGTGACCATATATGCATGGGTTTATCTCTGGGCTTTCTATTCTGTTCCATTGACCTATATTTCTGTTTCTGTGCCAGTACCATACTGTCTTGATGACTGTAGCTTTGTAGTATAGTCCAAAGTCAGTGAGCCTGATTCCTTCAGCTCCGTTTTTCTTTCTCAAGATTGCTTTGGCTATTTGGGGTCTTTTGTATTTCCACACAAACTGTGAAATATTCTGTTCTAGTTCTGTGAAAAATGCCAGTGGTAGTTTGATAGGGATTGTATTGAATCTGTAGATTGCTTTGGGAAGTAGAGTCATTTTCACAATCTTGTTTCTTCCAATATAAGAACAAGGTATATTTCTCCATCTGTTTGTATCAACTTTAATTTCTTTCATCAGTGTCATAATTTTCTGCATACAGGTCTTTTGTCTCATTAGGTAGGTTTATTCCTAGGTATTTTATGCTTTTTGTTGCAGTGGTAAATGGAGTGTTTCATTAATTTCTCTTTCAGATTTTTCATCATTACTGTATAGGAATGCCAGAGATTTCTATGCATTAATTTTGTATCCTGCTACTTTACCAAATTCATTGATTAGCTCTAGTAGTTTTCTGGGAGCATCTATAGGATTCTCGATGTATAGTGTCATGTCATCTGCAAACAGTGACAGCTTTACTTCTTTTCCAATTTGGATTCCTTTTATTTCTTTTTCTTCTCTGATTGCTGTGGCTAAAACTTCCAAAACTAGGGTGAATAATAGTGGTGAGAGTGGGCAACCTTGTCTTGTTCCTGATCTTAGTGGAAATGGTTTCAGATTTTCACCATTGAGGACGATCTTGGCTGTGGTTTTGTCATATATGGCCTTTATTATGTTGAGGAAAGTTCCCTCTATGACTACTTTCTGGAGGGTTTTTACCATAAATGGGTGTTGAATTTTGTTGAAAGCTTTCTCTGCATCTGTTGAGATGATCATACGGTTTTTTTCCTTCAATTTTTTAGTATGGTGTTTCACATTGATTGATTTGTGTATATTGAAGAATCCTTGCATTCCTGGGATAAACCCTACTTGCTCATGCTGTATGATCCTTTTAATGTGCTGTTGGATTCTTTTTTCCTAGTATTTTGTTGAGGATTTTTGCATTTATGTTCATCAGTGATATTGGTCTGTAGTTTTCTTTCTTTGTGACACTTTTGTCTGGTTTTGGTATCAGGGTGATGGTAGCCTCATAGACGGAGTTTGAGAGTGTTCCTCCCTCTGCTATATTTTGGAAGAGTTTGAGAAGGATAGGTGTTAGCTCTTCTCTAAGTGTTTGATAGAATTTGCCTGTGAAGGCATCTGGTCCTGGGCTTTTGTTTGTTGGAAGATTTTTAATCACAGTTTCAATTTCAGTGCTTGTGATTGGTCTGTTCATATTTTCTATTTCTTCCTGGTTCAGTCTTGGAAGTTTGTGCATTTCTAAGAATTTGTCCATTTCTTCCAGGTTGCCCATTTTATTGGCCCATAGTTGCTTGGAGTAATCTCTCATGATCCTGTGTTTTTCTGCAGTGTCAGTTGTTACATCCCCTTTTTCATTTCTAATTCTATTGATCTGAGTCTTCTCCCTTTTTTTCTTGATGAGTCTGGTTAATGGTTTATCAATTTTGTTTATCTTCTTAAAGAACCAGTTTTTAGTTTTATTGATATTTGCTATCATTTCCTTCATTTCTTTTTCATTTATTTCTAATCTGATCTTTATGATTTCTTTCCTTCAGCTAACTTTGGGGTCTTTTTGTTCTTCTTTCTCTAATTGCTGTAGGTGTAAGGTTAGGTTGTTTATTTGAGATGTTTCTTGTTTCTTAAGGTAGCATTGTATTGCTATAAACTTTCTTCTTAGAACTGCTTTTGCTGCATCCCATAGGCTTTGGGTCATTGTGTTTTCACTGTCATTTGTTTCTAGGTATTTTTTTATTTCTTCTTTGATTTCTTCAGTGATCTCTTGGTTATTAAGTAGTGTATTGTTTAGCCCCCATGTGTTCGTATTTTTTACAGATTTTTCCTCTAATTGATATCTAGTCTTATAGCGTTGTGGTCAGAAAAGATACTTGATACAATTTCAATTTTCTTAAATTTACCAAGGCTTGATTTGTGACCCAAGATATAATCTACTCTGGGCAATGTTCCATGAGCACTTGAGAAGAAAGTGTAGTCTGTTGTGTTTTGATGGAATGTCCTATAAATATCAAGTCCATCTTGTTTAATGTATCATTTAAAGCTTGTGTTTCCTTATTTATTTTCATTTTGGATGATCTGTCCATTGGTGAAAGTGGGGTGTTAAAATTCCCTACTATGATTGTGTTACTGTTGATTTCCCCTTTTATGGCTGTTAGTATTTGCCTTATGTATTGAGGTGCTCCTATGATGTTGGGTGCATAAATATTTACAATTGTTATAGGCTCTTCTTGGATTGATCCCTTGATCATTATGTAGTGTCCTTCTTTGTCTCTTGTAATAGTCTTTATTTTAAGACTTATTTTAAGACTTGTCTGATATGAGAATTGCTACTCCAGCTTTCTTTTGATTTCGATTTGCATGGAATATCTTTTTCCATCCCCTCACTTTCAGTTTGTATGTGTCGCTAGTTCTGAAGTGTGTCTCTTTTAGACAGCATATATATGGGTCTTGTTTTTTCATCCATTCAGCCAGTCTATGTCTTTTGGTTGGAGCATTTAATCCATTTACATTTAGGGTAATTATTGATATGTATGTTCCTATTATCATTTTGTTAATTGTTTTATGTTTGTTTTTGTAGGTCTTTTCCTTCTCTTTTGTTTCCTGCCTAAAGAAGTTCCTTTAACATTTGTTGTAAAGCTGGTTTGGTGGTGCTGAATTCTCTTAGCTTTTGCTTGTCTGTAAAGGTTTTAATTTCTCCATCAAACCTGAATGAGATCCTTGCTGGGTAGAGTAATCCTGGTTGTAGGTTTTTCCCTTTCATCACTTTAAATATGTCCTGCCACTCCCTTCTGGCTTGCAGAGTTTCTGCTGAAAGATCAGCTGTTAACCTTATGGAGATTCCCTTGTATGTTATTTGTTATTTTTCCCTTGCTGCTTTTAATATTTTTTTTCTTTGTATTTAATTTTTGATAGTTTGATTAATATGTGTCTTGGTATGTTTCTCCTTGGATTTATCCTGTATGGGACTCTCTGTGCTTCCTGGACTTAAATAGCTATTTCCTTTCCCATATTCGGGAAGGTTTCAAGTATAATCTGTTCAAATATTTTCTCGGTCCCTTTCTTTTTCTCTTCTTCTTCTGGGAACCCTATAATTCAAATGTTATTGCGTTTAATGTTGTCCCAGTGGTCTCTGAGACTGTCCTCAATTCTTTTCATTCTTTTTTCTTTATTCTGCTCTGCGGTAGTTTATTCCACTATTTTATCTTCCAGGTCGCTTATTTGTTCTTCTTCCTCAGTTATTCTGCTATTGATCCATTCTAGAGAATTTTTCATTTCATTTATTGTGTTGTTTATGGTGGCCCCGACTGGTCAGGGAGTTTATCAAACATGCAAAGGGATTTCAATCTCTCCAGCTTCCTACCCCAGCTATACTGAATTCCTTGCAGTTTCCTTGATTCATTTACCAATTCATGCCATCCTGCTCAATGTCTGGGAGTTTTAAGTGCTAATAAAACATGATAAGGGGATAGTCATGGGGTAGGGTGCTAATTTAAATGAGATGAGAAGAGCAGTCCCCTCTGAGGTGATGGAAACAACAACCTGAGAAGAAAAGGAAAGTCACCATATGCTTTTGAGGGAAAGAAGGTTCAAGACAGGGGGAACAAGGACAGAGGATGAAGTCAGAAATGTGCTTGGCTTGCTTGACATGCGCCCAGGGACCCAGTGTGGCTGGAATGGAGGTACAAGGTACAGAGTGACAAAAAATTGTTAGGAGAAGTAAAGAGCGAGCAAATTACAGAGTGTCTCACAGGAAGCACCTAATGTGAGGGACGTTCTTGTCTGATTCTACTCTGAGAAGACTATACAGCTTTCTAAGTAGCTCTGTTCATAGCATCATAAGTAGGACATTGAAAATCAGACTTAAAAGAAAAGCAACCAGTATGGAAAGAGAAGACCTCAAAGTGCTGTTGTATGTGAAACAACTGAATGGGTCCAGGATATTAAACCCGTGGAAGCTGGGCAGGGTGGCCATCTTCAAATATGTAGGGTGTCATATAAAAGAAGGACCATGCTCCTTTGGAAGGCAGAGCCAAGAATGATGGTGAAAATACATGGGCTCAGGATCCCAGGTCATAATGTGTAGAAATATTTTCTAGAGCTACCCAAAATGGATACTGCAAAAAATATGATAAAAATTTCATCCCCAGATGTGTTTCAGCAGTGGCTGAATAGTTACCTTTTAGGAATGGCTGTAGATCCTTTCCTGATGGTTCCAAAAGGAACCTTTCTATGAAAGGAAAAATCTATTTAAACAGAAATGCTGAACTCTGGTAGAACAAACACATTCATCTAAATTAATCATCTTATTCTTCTTCATTAAAAAAAGGTCGTTTTCCTTTTCAGCAAATTGCTGCTACCTCTCTGCTGAGAAAATCAGTAGCCATTTTGGGAAACATGAACATTTTATAAAGCTGTATTTACCCTACAAATACTTTAACACAGTTGGCAGAAACATCCTTCAGGGCTATATTCTCAAGGATATTTTTGGTCTGGAGTCCCTCTTCTAGGAAAATCCTACTAACAAAATCATCCGTTTTAAAAATATTCCTTCAATCACTGAAACAGACAAACATAATGCCTTTCTTCTTACCATGAAAATCCTAGAAGAAGTGGTGGGAAGGCAGCAGGCTAAAGACATTTCTTCCAAGCTCTGTTGGACAGGGAAAACCATTTCCTCACTATTAATTTTTCACAACGTCTAAGATTTTCTTTCTCAGTGGAACTTAATCCTGAGCAGCTAATACCCAGGGTTAGAGTTCACAGGTCAGGAAGGCCATGGCTAAGATATCTTTGTTTAAAAGAATCTTCAAAAAGGTCTTTTTTTTTTTGTCCCATTACTTCTTAACAGAAAAAGAAATATACACAAGAGTTCATTATGAAGAAGCTGCCTTTAAAGTATTTTAAAGTAGAGAAAGTATTTACCTAGTATTCTGTGATAAGGAAAGTAAAGAAAAGGAAAGGGAATGGAAGGGAAGTTAAGGGAAGAGAAGGGAAGGAAAATGAAGAAGGAAGGGAAGAAAGGGAGAAAGGGAGGGAGGGAAGGAGGGCAAGTCATGAGGGAGGAAGAAAGGAAGGAAGAGAAAGAGTAAGAGAAGGAAAGAAGAAGGAAGGATTAATGGGTTCCTTACAAGAACTACAAAATAATCCCTCTGCCATATTTTGTCTAAAATATTTGAGAGTTAATATTTGTTTTCCAGGATAAGTTCCTGTATTTATGTGGATAAGAAGAGTAACAAAAATAATGAAAGGGTTGAATAAATAGAACAAATGTGGAAGTTTTGGAAATTGAGAGTCTCTAGAAAAGAAAGCAAAAGAGTAAATTATTTACTATTTGAGGAGATAGAGTGCTTTCTTGAGATAAGTCTTTCAAAAAACATCTGCTCACCACATGTGGGGATAACAATAAAAAGCCACAGATAGAAATAAAAACAGGCAAAACAAGGAAGACTTTCTTGACCAACAGGGGTTTAAAAAAAAATCACAATAACGACAACAAAAACTGAAAATAGTTACCAAAGGAGCCCTGGAGGTCTCCAACCCAGCAAAATTTCCACTATCCCACCCTATCGTTCTTCATCATATAAAGCCCTTGTATTTTATTCATGGTCCTTATTAGTTTTTGTCTGTCTCCCACAAAGCTCAAAAAAGGCAGAAACCTGTCTTTTCTTGCTAAAACTCTAGAACATTTCAATGCATATGGTAAGCTTTCTTTAGTAATGCTGAATCAATAAATGGATCTTTAAGGTTTCTTGTTCTTAATAATAGGGGCATAGGTGGAGCTATCTACCATCATACATTGGCCTTCAGTGCCTACCACTCTACCATTAAAATTCTTAAATATATTCCAATTGCCTTAGAATAAATTGACTCCTTAAAATGGTCCCAAAGGGCCTCCATGATCTGGCTTTTGCCATCTTCTCCTATTTCACCTGGCATCATACTCCCCTTTACATACTCCAGATCCTGGGGTTTATTCTATTCTTCCAATAGGTAAGTGTCATGATGGCTTTGGAGACCTTTGCAATTGCTTTTTCCTCCTCCCCCAGATCTTCATGTGGGTGACTCCTTCTCTCAAGTCAAGGGTAACAAATTGAAAGGACTTTTTGAGCTCACAACCAAAGATAACAATTTCTCCCCTAGCCCTGGGATTCATCCTCAATCCCATAATCAGTAACATTTTCTCCATAGCAACTACCACATTTTTTTCTTTCTCATCTGACTAGAATGCAAGTCCATCAGAATAGATGTCTAACTGTCTACTCACTATCATAGCCTCACAGATCCAAACAATACCTGGCCCAGAGTAGGCACTTAGTATTTTGGGGACAAATGAATACATCTTTAAGAAAACCTGTTCTTAAACATAATATGGTAATTTCTAAAAATCCCTTTAAGCTATCACTTCTAGCTATCACTGCCATATATCCATGCTACTTTGATTCCTGTTACACTCAGAGCACATAAAGTAATACTTATTTTCACAGTCCCTGTCAGATGTAAGTCTTTCTTTGATCTATTTTTTAAAATGGAAAAAAAGTGATAGTGACCTCTCTCTACTTTGTATGTTATTAGAGGGATTAATTAATATACAAATTCATATTGAACTTATCCAAACGGAGATACACCACAAATCCAAAGCAGTGGTGTAATCATTATTAGTCTGTGGCTCTTATAACAGAAGTTTTCATCAGTATTTTCTTCACCCAATGGAGTGCCAACAGTGGGTCACTCAAAAGGCAAGGGAGAGACATTTCTTTTTGGATATGACTCTTTAGGGCAACACTTTCTCTCAAGGTGTGACAGTAAGAGTCAAACCCAAAGGAATCGACACTCTCAGCCCAATGGTTCACACAGGTATTTTTCAGAGTCGGATAAATAAGCTCTTAAAATCTTTTTCTTTCTTTTTCTCTGCTGTAAATGTGGTATTTTTATTCTGGTTCCACTGTTTCATGGCATTTGCATGTTTCAGTAATACAGAGGATTGACTTCAATCCCTTCATTTCAAGGAGCTGAGGCTGCTCTCAGCCCACAGGAGAACAACTCCTTTAGTCTCCTCCTCTTCTTGCCTTCTAGACCTGGTACCCTGACAGTTGGATAATGGGGTTAACAAGATGACTATCACATAAAACACTCCATTTTCATTTATGTTGATCTTTTTCACCTTTCCGAGATCAAAGGGGAAACATTCTAAGCAATAAATTTCCTGGTATTAGATAGGGTGAACTAGAGTGAGTGAGGGGTAGTTAATCCAATTGTTTACCTCATAATGAGAAGTAGTTGATGTTGACAATTGAAAATAGCTAGGAATTTTTTTTTTTTTTTTTTTTTTTTTTTGCTGTACGCGGGCCTCTCACTGCTGTGGCCTCTCCTGTTGCGGAGCACAGGCTCCGGACACACAGGCTCCGCGGCCATGGCTCGCGGGCCCAGCCGCTCCGCGGCACGCGGGATCCTCCGGGATCGGGGCACGAACCCGCGTCCCCTGCATCGGCAGGCGGACTCTCAACCACTGCGCCACCAGGGAAGCCCGAAAATAGCTAGGAATTTTTTAAGGATAATCGACAGTTCAGGATTTTTCTTGCCCTGATAGGTTCCTCAATCAGTATGCCATGAGGAAATTCTTTTTTTATTAAGCAATTTAAAATGCTTTAGAACATTTCCTTTTGGAAAGTAAGCCAATAAAAATAGAACGACTTCTAGGCTGGGCAAGTATTTTAATTCTGTCTTTGCTGTTGGCTGGACTATATACAACATTGGTTAATTTCCTTGATCTCTCTTTGAAGCTACTCTAGCCAACTCCTTCCCACCCCCCAAGATGCAGATAGGATCATCTTCTCTGTGAAGTTTTTTCATCCATTCAATTGGCCATTTGGCTAACATTGGTTAATTATAGTTAATTACAATTAAAAACCTACTACTCCTTCAACAAATACATATTTAGACCTACTATTGATCAGACTTAAAATAGGTGCTGGGGACACAGAAAAAAGAAAAAGAAGTTAGCCTTTCCAACTCAACAATTGTGCATGATTTTATCCTTCTTCTGGCATATAAAAGGAGCTCAATGAATATTGTAAAGAGGCTAAACACATGAATTTCATAATTTATGCATTTGCACAATGAAGAAATGAAAGTATATGAACTCTGAGGGTCTCTACTGTTCTGACGTCATAAGAAAGATAGTAAATGATTTTACATCAACTGTAGCTGTACCAGAGATAACACTGATTCGTTGACAAGCCCAGGCTGCAATGAACTGACTGTCCCCAAGCTGTCTCTGAACTCTTTGAAGTGGAAATTATGCACACAACACCAGAGGATCCTGGCAAGTCCAGATGCTGCTTTTGGCCTCACCTGCTCATTTCTCTCCCCACCGGGAGGATTGCCAGAAGCACTAAACTTTACTGGGAATTGCAGTGCAGGCATTCAGACCTTTCAGGGTGAGTCTGCAAGAAACTGATGACATGGAGCAGCTGGAGGTCTAGGGCATCGTTGCTCACTTACAATGATCTAACAGGAGATAAAATGATGAAACAAAAAGGTAGATCTGTGTTTACAAGACACTGAAGTAACTGGGCAAAAGAAAAAAGGGGAAAAAATCAGCAAATCAGGCTTTGTGTGTAGACCCAACATTAGTGTCTTTTCTTTCAGTTGGTGTAGAGTAGGAAATCTCAAATGCCCACTTTTTGTGAATCAAATGAAAAAATAACCAAGGCTTATCTACATTTCTTCCAGTACCTATATCATTTGGTGAGTATCCTCTCCAGTTGCCACCCATGTCCTGTCCCTGCTGTGTTGCAGCAACCCTATTTTCTCTGAATAATCAAGGTTATAGCAAAACTCAATTTTTTTTCCATAGGCCTAGTGTCAAGAAGAGCCAAAATAGCCAGGTGATAGATTCAGCACCCTGCTCAGTGGAATCATTATTATTATGAGCCCTGGTAGGAGCACTTCTTTCTGATAAATCATGTCCACAAACTCCTCATGAACATTATTTAAAGAATCTTAGCTTAGTTTTGTGTCTCCAAATTAAAGCAAACTTTACTCCATTTTCCTAAGACCCTGCTCATAGTGTCCAGTATACAGGCTGTTAAGAAGATTCGAGGGGATAATCTAAGCAAACAGCCCAATGATTAGATCCTCATGAGTGCTCCATAAGTGACAGCTATTTTGATTAGAAATTCACATTCTTGCTGCTTTTCCTTGTTCTTAGTTGTTATACAGGGATTCCTTAAATTGGTGGAAAAAATAATTAATGGAGTATCTACAATTCACTGTCTTCCTCACTGAAATGCCCTTGACCACATGCCTTCTATGGCGCCAGCCCTGGCAATGGTTAGAATGAAGAGAAGAGAAAATGAGGAAAGTATGGGAGAGAAAATGAGATCGAATAATAACAAATAGACTAATAGCGCAGAGGGTGGTAAAACGTGTATTCTGTATTTGGAGGAGAGGAAGGCCACTTTTCCTTAAACATTACATCCATTTCAAGTCCTATTTAACAGGTCATTTCAAGCTTTGCCTTGGCTGAAGATTTCTAGATCCCTTTCTTCAATATTCACAGTCTCCATCAGTCCCTATGGTTTGCTTTGATGTCCTTTTAAGATTTCCTAGTAGCCCAGGGATATCCTTTCAGCATTTCATTTGGACAGCTGTTTATTTCTCTCAGGATTTTTGGAACTGGACATGGAAGCCCAGGACAAGAACCTATTACAGAGAGATCCATTTCTCTTTGCTTCTCAAGTGTGGGGTTTCTATAAAAGGGCTTTGCTGTTTGCTCAAAACCCCAAGAGATTACCTAAAAGGTGATTTTACTAACAAGGAATATTTTGAAACCTATAACCCATAACAACTTTAATTCAGTGCTTATCATACTGTTGATGATTTTTGGAACAGAACTGTCTTTGCCACATTGGTCATTATCAGATCTGTTGCGTTAACCTAAGCATTTCTTCCACTTCAGTTCATTTTTTTATGCTACTTGATCCTGTAGCAAGGTCACCATACACTAAATTTGTCTCCTGGATAGCATATGGATCCAGCAGCCCATTACCCTGAAGCCCCATATACCTATTAATAAAGAACTAGAGCCATTTAAGCCAGCACACCATATGGTGCCTAATTTACTCAGTAAATACATTGCTGTAAATACTCATAATTAGTACTCCTACTAATCATGCTGGTTTCTAGAAAAAAAAAATCTTTGTAAGCAGTCACTTTTAAAATCAGGATCTTTGTTTTAAAGCATATTTTCCCTTTGTTACACTTAAAATATAACAAATATTTATTAAGAATATTTTATGCACTGGCTATTGGGTTAAATTCTGGGATTAAATAGATTTATAAAATCTGGATGCCACTGCTTTAAAAAAATATCTAGGGGCAACTCAAATCATCAGGATATTGTAATATTGAAAACATAAAAATTATAAATGTTGTATGGGTAAGTGTGCTGTGGTAGAGACTATTTCGTTTGTATCAGTAACAATGATTAAAAAAAAACTATCAATTAAGAATCATACGTATTTGCCAGGTATGCCTTTTATACATCTTGTCATCCAAGCTTTACAAAAACAGTAACAACACTACTGGGTAGATATTAGCACCTCTATCTTAAGATGCGGACACTGAGGCATAGAAAGTAAATGGTTTTCACAAAGTCATACATAAAGGGGCCAACCTAGAATTCGCATAAAATTTCTGCTTAAATCTAATCCTCAGGCTCTTAATCATTATACCAAACTGCTCCCTTGTGTCAATTTTATCTTGCTACCCAGACTGTAAGCTTCAAAAAAGGCAAAGCCTAAAACCATTCACTTTTTTCCCGATGACCTTTACTCTTCTGCTAGGCTGGTACCCAAATAATATTTTTGAAACCTGTGTTTTGAGCAGTAAATGCACAGCTCATGTCTCTAAGGAAGAGTGAAATTTCCAGTGCTCAATACTTGCTTTGTGCAATTTATATGGCTCCCCTTTTCACACATTATGAAAATGGCATATATCACTCCTGAACCAGCATGAAGGCTTACAAAGAACAGAATAGACTTGATAGAATAACCTTTTGGTGTTCGTGTATTGATTACTGATTATTATTACCAATGGTATATTGATTACTGAGTTATACCTATTTTCACATACATTGTTAAGTGGCTTAAAGTGTTAAGTGGCTAAACCTGTTTTAAGAGAAGACAAACTAGGAAAAAGAAGAAATGAACATAGCTTTCAACTTTTGACATAATTGGACAGAATGAGGAACTTATTTTCTGAGATATAAGGTTGAGTTAGAAATAGACTTTTAACTTCTTTGCTGAGTTTTTTTTTTTTCTTTAAATAAAAAATACAAATGATACCTGGCTGGCAGGGTCTCCAGAGACTATAACCTAGAAAGCTAAATATAGTTTTTGGGTTTGATTTTCTGAAAGTAATACTTAGTTCAATGCAAATACTTAATTTAATGTCTAGTCCGGGACATCCCTGAACATGTCACTGGGATGCAATTCCTCAGATCTGTAACTGTATGGCAATACAGCTGGCCATTTGCAAGTGAATGACTCTACTTTCCATTTTTAATGCCCAGGGCAACTAAGTTTATATTTATTAATTTTATTAAATATATATTCAATTAGGGATATTTGATTTCTACTTGAAACCTATAATTTAATAATTTGTGAATAGAGTGGTCATAATTGGTGATAAGGGTAGTTTGTGTTGCAAGTACAATGTCAGCTGAACCACTCCCTCACACATACATATACATGCACACTGACATGCTTTCTGTATACAACAGACTGTATAAAAACTCTCTTTTGTGGGTGGCATAAATGTGCTGCATTTCTTAGCAGCTTGTAGACTCAGATCTGAAGATTCACAAAAGGAACCAGAATGCATCTTGCAGAGAAAATAACAGCATGAAAGCGAGTTGGGAAATGTCATTCTATTTATTTCAATACCTTGTTTCAATGTATTTTACATGACTCATGCCAAACATCAGGGTAGAGACTGTGTGCATAAGGCTTAGTCTACAATAGATATCAAATTGCAACAAACTGCACTTCTGGGGTGACCAAATGAACACTAGTGAAGTAAAGCATCAGGTTTCCACTTTGGGGCTCAATTACACCTATCTGCAATATCTTATACATTTTGGTTCTCTCTACACATACACAGATGGCACAAGCAAAGTCTTTCCCAGAAACGCTTTTTCAGGTACTCTGGGCTCAAATTCCAGTTTTCATTTCACATTACACTGAGATTTAATTAGAAATAAATTTTTAAAATAGTTTTTGAAGTAAAAATGAGAAGATACTGGCAAAAAAACTCATGGCTCTCCCTTGTTATTTCTCTACCTAGTTAGTTGTTTGTGAAACTCCTAGAAACAGTAACAGATGTTTTAAAATGCTTACTTGAAAAATCTAGTCCAAACTATTCATAGGGAGACAAACATCGGTGACAGAAAACTCATACGTTAATAAAGAGAGCTTTTTAATAGCTATTTCTTTAAATGAAACAACTTCAGAAACCATCATTATCAAGCACTTTATCAAGCACAATTCAGTAGGCAAAGCACATTCTTTGTCTCTTTACCCTAACTAGAATGGCTCTCTCAAACCCAAGCCAAATGTTTATTAATGAACTCAAAAAAGGTAGTTAGATAGGTAGATAGATAGATAGATAGAAACTTAGGTTGAGTCCAAAGAATAAGGAGACCCCGAGACAATGATTCATGTACAAATGACTTACTAAGGAAGCACTCCCAGGGGAACCAGTAAGGCAGGAGGGGAGGCAGGGCAGGGAACAAGGAAGCCAAATAATCACAGAGGTAGCTGCAGTGTGATCCTGCAAGAGAAACCTGGCACCTGAGCAGCTTTCCAACGAGGGCAAGAGAGTAGTAGATGGAGGACAATTTTCCTAAAAGTGAAAAACGTACTGGCTATTACCATAGAAAGCATGTTGAAGCTGGGGGATCCACAAAAATCCAAAGGGATTGGTGCAGAGCACCAGTATTATTTGGGGACAGATAGATATTTAATCAAAACATTGCCAAGAAACATTTAAACCCAAAACCTAATTTTCTAGATGAGGACAGCATGATTCAATGAGGTCAAATGACCTCCTCAGGATCCCATAGATTAAATGTGGCAGACTAGGTGAGGACCCAGGTCTCCAAACTTCCAGGTCAGGGGACTTCCCATGTCTCTCGGCTGCCTGCAAGAGCTACGCATGCTCAAATCAGTCCTGAAATCTACCGAGATTCTCTCCTTCAGGATTATCTGTGTGGTTTGGCAGCCATTCCAAGATCAGTTTTGTGCTCTGAAGTGAGTCTTCTGTCATGCTTTGTTCAGTAACTGCCCCTTTCCTTTCCTCTTGTCCTAGTGATGGCTGGGGTCACAACTGATGTTGCATCAGTTTGACATGATCACATTGGTTTATCTGAGAAGACACTGCATCAAAGACAATGCAAATTCAATTCTGAGAATATCTGGGTATTTAAACTAAAGGCTTAATGGCTTCTCAGATAAAGCTTTATTTTTTTTTTTAATTATTATTATTTTTTTTCTTTTTGCGGTATGCGGGCCTCTCACTGTTGTGGCCTCTCCCGTTGCGGAGCACAGGCTCCGGATGCGCAGGCCCAGCGGCCATGGCTCATGGGCCCAGCCGCTCCGCGGCATATGGGATCCTCCCAGACCGGGGCACGAACCCGTATCCCCTGCATCGGCAGGCGGACTCTCAACCACTGCGCCACCAGGGAGGCCCAAAGCTTTATTTTAGAAACCACATTTCAGAATTAACAAGTGTATCCTCAATATTCCTAAAAGAGCCTGGGGAAATACTGTGAGAGCTATTCGTGCTATTCATCAGAATGAAAATGTGGTTTCTGAAGCTGGGACAAAGATATTTCTTGAATTGTCACAATTCATCTAGAAGATTGTTCCAGACAGTGAGAACCACATGCTCAAAAGCACTGAGGTGTAAAATACTACGGTGAATGGGAAGAACATATAAGCTTACTCAGAGTTTTTGGAGCAAGAAAGGCAAAGGATATGGAGTAGAGATGTGAGTGGGGGCAGGATGGAGAGGTAAGAGACACGACCAACAGACGTAGGCTATAGACAGATTCTTAAGGTCTTTGCCTATTTTACTAATAGACAACACAGATTGTTTTAATGGTGAAGAGAAACACTGAAAGATTTTACAAAGGAGGAGACGCAACCAGGGCTGCTATTTAGAAAGTTTAATTTAGCAACTGTGTGTAGGATGCACAAGAGGGGTGCAAGAGAAAGGCAAGGGGAGTAGTTAAAAGGTATTGCAATAAAGGCTGGGAGGTAGATAACAGATCAGGCTGAGGCCATTTCTGAATGGAAAGCAGAGAATACATTTTAAAGTATTTAGTGGGTAGAATAGAAGGGACTTAACCAATCAGTAATTAACAGCAATGGTTAAGAGTCGTACCTCCCATCCTCACTGTTGTGAAACAGAGTGCATTCTAACCAAATTATACGGTCTTCCAATCTTTCTTTTTTCTAAGATGCTGCTTGTCCAATAAAACAAACAGTATAGGTGCCCTTTCCTAGGAGATGAAGATCACTTTTGCATATACACTGTGCTTGAAAAGATCTTGGCCACTCAAGATGTGGGGCTTTGAAAGATGGGAGAGAAAAGGGGAGGAAAAAGAAATCATTCCTGAAATAGAAACAAGCCAAGGATGTGCAGCTAGGTGAAGAGTCTGACATATTTACAAACAGCTCAGGAGTGTTCATAATTAGAAAATAGATCCTTGGACCTCCACACTGTAATGCTAGAGTTCTATTGCTCCATTCAGGATGTCACTGTGGACTGCTGAAGTGAGACTAGGATGCATTCAAAGACCAGCAAGAAAAAGTGTCTTTTATAAATGAGAGAGAGACAGAGACAGAGAGGAATAGCAAGAGAGGAATAGAGAGAGGAGAACTATCAAAAAAAAAAAAAAAACAGAAAAGACGAAGTATTTTTTTATCAGTTTCAAATAAAGTCACAGAAATGGTCTTTTATTATAAAAGTCCTTTCACTCCATATGTGCTTATAATCTCAATAGTTTGACCTGGTTTCAGGCACCTTTTGGAGCAGTCACCTGCAATAGAAAAGCAGCACCTCTCTCTCTCTGAGTGATGTCATAGGTCACTTTTGACACACAGAGGTAGTGGCCAGAGATCATTCTGAGCACTGAACAGAAAAATCCACAGCCTATTGCTTCTATCAGGGACAGTCCCTCTTCCTTTTTAATAGGACAATTAAATATATTTATCTCTTAGCATCTTATATACTGGTCAATCAATAATTAAGGGAAAAAAGAAGTGTTCACCGATAGAGCTAATATAAAGACAGGACATCCTTTATTTGAAGGTTAAGAGTTTATTTGAATGTAGCTTTAATTCCTGACTTGACTTTTCAAGTAAGATTTTGTCCCAAACATCTCTCACGTCCCAATCCATCAGCCCCACACATACAAAACGTTTTTTCCTTCCTAGCAATCTCTGGCTGCTGCAAACTTTCTCCACTTCTCCACTTATCTCATCACAAGCCTCAAAGCAATTCCTTTTTGTGGAGCAAATTGCCTCCACCCTTCCTTCTGCCCCAACTTTGATTCACCTGTCGATTGACATTCTTGCTTCATTACTTGCTGACAGCTCAAAATGCAAACCTGGTCCCTTGGCAAATTACTTCTAATCATTCCCTTCCTTAACATGATCACTTCAGCAGACTGTGGAAGGTCAGAAGCCTGCTGTGGCTCTGAGCGCTATCATTTTTGGCCTTGAATCAGACAGAGTTTTTTTTGTTTTGTTTTGTTTTGTTTTGTTTTGTTTTTTTGTTTTGTGGTACGTGGGCCTCTCACTATTGTGGCCTCTCCCGTTGCAGAGCACAGGCTCCGGACGCGCAGGCTCAGCGGCCATGGCTCACGGGCCCAGCCGCTCTGAGGCATGTGGGATCTGCCCGGACCGGGGCACGAACCCGTGTCCCCTGCATCGGCAGGTGGACTCTCAACCACTGCGCCACCAGAGAAGCCCCAGACAGAGATTTACTGGATGTGCCCTGGGTATGCCTTTCCCCACTGCTGGGAGTGTCGGCTGCTGACAGCTCGTAGTTCAGTCCCTCTGCAAACTGCCCTCAGTCACGCATGTCTGGCTGGTTGGATGAGGAAGCAGGGTACAGAGACTCGACTCCCTTTGCTCAATCTGGGACATGTGACAAGGACCAACTTAACTCCAGAGTTAGCTGTGGGACTGCTGAGGATTTATTTGTACCTGCATCTCAGTCCACATTATTCTTCTACCCATGACTACTTCCCTCTCTCCCATTCAGGAGCTGTTTCACAGCATGCTCCCCAGAAAAGCCCCTGCACACAATCTTCATTTCAGAGTCTGTTTCCTGGAAACTGGACCCAAGGTGGCAGTGAAAAGTTCTTCCTCTTCCTACTTTGTGATTCATTTGTATGTTGTTTCTCTTGAAGAGACTATACTGTTATACCTGCATCACTGACATGACTTTTTATTTGTTAGATGGACTGTTCATCTTAAAATGCCTAACAGGGGGGCTTCCCTGGTGGCGCAGTGGTTGTGAGTCCACCTGCCGATGCAGGGGACATGGGTTCGTGCCCCGGTCGGGGAGGATCCCACATGCCGTGGAGCAGCTGGTCCCGTGAGCCATGGCCGCTGAGCCTGCACGTCCGGAGCCTGTGCTCTGCAACGGGAGAGGCCACAACAGTGAGAGGCCCGTGTACCGCAAAAAAAAAAAAAAAAAAAAAATGCCTAACAGGGTCTCCGACCATGGGCCTTTCTACTAGCCTGGCTCACTCTCCGAGGCCTGGTCATTAGTCACCAGATGACAGGTGCTCATTAAGAGATGGAAACCATGCAACCAGTTGTAAGGGGATTTACATTTTTATTAAACTTCTTTGACTTCAGCTTGATTTTTTTATAGAATTGGTCTCATTTTTCCAAATTGTGCACCTGTGCTCATGGCTGCCACTGGGCAGAATCCCATCCTTTATTTTCTAATCTAGAATGAAGTGGGGCACATGTGGATACTGGATAGCCAGTGCCAGGGACTTCTCAGTGTCACATGTCATTTGTTTTGTTTTAGAAAATATTATCGATTCTAGTTATTGCTGACTATAAATCTGGCCAGGAACTGAGTCATATTTGATTAGTGCTACATTACATTGATACTTATCCTCCAGTGTGCACACATATGAATTGGAGAAATTGTAAAATGCAGATTCCTGGGTGCAAATCCTCTGATCCTATTTCAGTAGGTCTGGGGTGAGGATGAGACATCTGGAATTTCCTCAAGGATTCCAGGTGATCCTGGGGACCTCAACCTCTGCATTCTAAAAAAAACTGGACTCTATGTTCTTTGTTTTCTCTACAAAAGAAGCATCGCAAATTTGATAATTGCAGGCCTATCTTGTTTTACTACACTCCACATTATTGTACTTTGCAGAGATTACGTTTTTACAAATTTAAGGTTTGTGTCAACCCTGTGTCAAGGAAGTCTATTGGCGCCATTTTTCCAATAGCATTTGCTCACTTCATGTCTCTGTGTCACATTTTGGTAATTCTCCCAATATTTCAAACTTTTTTTTATTATTACATCGGTTATGGTGATCTGTGATCAGTGATCTTTGATGTTACTACTATGACTTGCTGAAGGCTCAGATGAGAGCAGTTTTTAGCAATCAAGTATTTTTTAATTAAGATATGTACATTGTTTTCTTAGCTATAATGCTATTGCACACTTAATAGACTACAGCATAGTGCAAATGTAACTTTTGTATGCACTGGAAAAACAAAAAAATTTTATGACTCTCTTTATTTTGATATTCCCTTTATTGAAGTGGTCTGGAACTGAACCCGTGATGTCTCTGAGGTATATATCTAGTTGGTTTGAAGACTTCCAAACAAGGAGGGGCTATAAAATTTAGCTAGACTTTCGTAGACCAGGTATAATGAATAATAAACAGTAAGCATCCAAATGGACCAACATTATCCTGTACATAAAATGTTGCCATGTATTAAAAAGCTTATAATAACTATTCATTCATATCCCTCCCTCCATTAATTTACCATATATTAGCTACTGTAAATATAGAAAATAGGCACTTCAAAATGGTGAGTTGTTTTTTTTTTTTTAATCTGGAGGATAAGTAAAAGAGAATGTGTTTCCCAATGCTGCTTATCTCTGCATTTTTAAAAAAATTAGTGTGATACTGGAGATATTATAAAGACCTACCCACACACTCAGATAAAGAGAATGATTGCAGTCAGGGGAATGAAAGGGAAAAAAGGAAAAAAAAGAAACAGAAAAAAAAACACCTCTGAGATAAAATTCTCTGAACAGCTCTTATGCTTCTAACGTCAAGGGCTGTGATCTGAGAGAAGCATAGCTGTCCTTGTGGTTTGTGCCCAGTCTCCAAACAACCAGGTTGTCCTAAAAGTCTTCCTTTTCTTTTCAGTATTCTGCAACTCTGTAATGGTCAATTCCTTCACAGAAAAAACAAAATCCTGAATTTTCCTTAGGAGGAAAATTGGAAATTCCTCAAAATGTTTCAGTTACCAAACATTGGTCATTCCAAAAAATATCAACATTTCTTCCCTTTGACTTTCTTTCCTCTGAATTATGGAGGACAATAGATCCAACCTCTTTCATTTACTGCACTAGAAATTTGGAACATAGCATTGCACTGTGGAGATTGCATTATTAGGTGCCAGGGGAACAGCCAATGGTTACAAGAAATATATGACTCTAAATTAAGATAAAAGTGAACAGCTAAATGAGAATTATCCGAGCATCTATGAAACACATCTTCTGACAGTCCTCTCAACTTCAGCCCACAACTTTTGTTTTCAACATCTTATAGTTTGAAAACCCAGTCACCAGGATTGCATGTCTTTGCATCTCAGTAAAATGTGCCAAACACAAAGGACTCAGAAACCCTCTGGACAAAGCAGACTGACATTCAAAACCATGACAGAAAGACCTTATGATCTTTAAATTTGTGTCCCTGAAGCAAAAGTTCACAGTACAGAACTTTCAATCTCATCATGAAACTCTTACTTCTGAGATTAGACAAGCAAACCTTTCAACACATTTTAGAATATTAAAGATATTCACCCAAACTATTAAATAATGTGTGTGATTGGAAAGTGGGAGTGGGAGAGATGAAATATCCTTCCGTATTAGTCTTTTGGATTTGGAATTTTCTTAGGATTAGTACTCAAACGCAGTTTATGAAATCTATTCAATAACATAAGATGGAAACAAACACAGACACTTCTAATCAATTGAGACATGAATAATAGCACCTTATATTCTGTGATGAAGGTATGGGCACAGCACAGAGGGAGGAATTGGTTTCTCCTAGAGTTGGGGTGAAGGGCTATCGGGAAGTCTTCACAGAGAAGAAGACATTTGAACCTCATGGATCAGTGGCAGTGGCTGGTCAAAGGTGAAATGGGAAAATATATGTAAAATGAAAAGAAGATCCTGAGCAAAAGTCTAGAAATATGAAAATACAATGAAATTTCAGGATACGGTGGTCCAAAATGGCTAAGATGAGTTAAAGACACATCTTTAGAAATGGTAGGTGTTATCTGCAAAACTAAGGAAAAGTTGATAGAGATCAGAAATTATACTAAAGGGCCTCATTCCTTGGGGAATAGTCAATCTTGTTATCATTGAGAACCATTGGTGGCTTATTTGCTTGGGAACGTTATGACCAGATCTAATTCAGCAATGGTGACTCTGGCTGCATGCAAAGACCAGATTGGCGTGGGGAGGAGAGAAGCAAGGATACCATTAAGAAGCCACTGTCAGGTAAAGGCTGATGAAGTCTGTCCCTAGATCACTGAAGACAAACTAAGTGGAGGAATATTAAATTAACATAATTTAGTAATTGAATAGAAGTCTATTGACAGAAACTAAAGCTGCATAGCTTTTTAAAATTTATTTTTCCTTTTTTTCTTTTCATTTAGTATAGCTGGTTTATTTTAACATTCTGAACAATTAAAGTCTTCAGTCTTGTTTCACAAAGTTCTGTCAAGCCAGATCTCCTATACCTAGTGCTTGTAAAATTGATTTATTTAACTCAAATATAGGATTTTACATTTATTTCTTTTAAAGTTAATTTTGATGGCTTTTATTTCTTTATCTAGGTTGTCAATATCAGTTTTAATCTTGATCTATCATCTATTGTTATTTGCAAATTCTATAAGTGAAAATTTTAATTTTTATTAATTGTCATATGACCATGGTTAAATGTAGGACAGTTGCATTTATACAGAGACAGTCTTTTAAATGGCTTCATTTTGGGTCAACATATAGCCAATAATCAATATTCTCCCTATATTATGTTATACATTTTTTTATTTTAACAAACACTGACTATAGTATCATAAGAAAAAAACTATGGAACATCATAGAGGACAGGTCTCTACTGAAGAATAGTTCTATAACCAATTTTCTGACAAAAAACTATGCACATTTGCAAATTAATGGCAGAGGGCTAGAGTCAGGCATTCTCTTCTCAGACTGCTACCCTTAAATATGTATTTACCATCTGGTACCTCAGTTCCTTCGTTTGCAAAATAGAAAGATTTTTTTAAATGGACTCTTCTTTAGTTTACAGGTTGTGAATCAAGGCTAAAATCATCTGTTCAACCCTGCTTTCAGCTCCTGTTCTGAGAAAGGGGGTGAGACTCAGAAGACCCGATCTGTAATTACTCTGAATACCACAATGAGGTCAGTGACTTCTGACCTGGCAGAGGGGGACAGTGTAATTTGGTCATTTTTTGGAGAAAATAATATGTGTTTACAGATTAACCGTATTCTAAAAAATAATAGCAGCAGAATCCTACGGATTCCTGCAAAGATCAAGTATTGCATACATATAAATAATCATAAATTAAAGAACAGCAGAGCAGAGGTAAGCTAATTCATAATAAACAAAAATTATTATAGCCATTTCTAGAGTAATCATTTAAAAGACTCACTATAAGTTTCAAACATCACAGACTCTTCTCAATGGAGACAGTTATGTGGTACTTAGAGTACCTTCCCACTGCCATGAGCAGAGAATCCCACATCAACCAACTGAACAAAATCTTCTCTGATGAGTTCTCGATACTAAGGACATGTAGGCAATAGAGGTGTTTTTTGTTTGTTTGTTTTTAAGCAACCAGAACAAATTTAGAAAGAGAAGGAAATTTGAGAAGATGTTTGACCTTTATACCAGTAACTTCTCTCTTGTTTTCCACAGCTGCAGGCCAACCTTGGGTCTAGGCTGGTCACATAGAAAGCCCAAAAGAAAGAATCCAGTGTGCAACTAGAGTTTGCACAAACAAACCTGTTAATTTTTCAGGCAAGTGAATCTCTCCTCAAGGAGTGGGAAGTCAACAGTGACACAGCAAAAGCATAACCTCTACTCCCCATCACATCTGAGGTGCCTCAGCATAGACTCCAGAACAGCAAGATTCTCACCAGCAACAAACACCCCATCTTTAACGCATATGGTGGCTTCACAGATGTGGTCTTAAATGTCCAGATATAGGAATGTGGAATTTTTCTTCTCCTGTACTATTTATACTGTTGAGGTCAATTTCACTGAAAACCAAATTAGGGCTTATTTTTTGGCCATTAGGTAAAGAATTTTGAAAATAAATTTTTGGTGCATACTGATGGATCTTTTAAATCCAGTTAAATGATGTAAGTTCTACAACAAAAATTCATCTACATCCTGGGAGAGAAAATTTTAATATTGAAGAAAGTACACTTATTTCTGACAAGAAGATAGTGATACAGAAGTGAAGAACCTATAGAAACCTAAATACATTATAGCCTTAATTTCTAATATCAAGATTTTAAAACTCTTTCTCTCTCCAAGGATATTGTGCACAGACAATTTTTCTTATGTGGCACTGAAATCCCTTGGATCAAGAACTAACTGTCCTTCTAAGGAAAGACACTCAATTCTTTCACTCTAAATAGGGTAAGTGTTTTCTGGTTATCTTCTAGAGAGGATGATGGATCTACACTGATCAGTCGGTAAGGCAATGACTAGAAGCTCTTGTGAAGAGGCCCACGCATCTGCAAACAGCTCAGGGTGTTAGTCTATGGCTCTTATAACTTGGCCGTCATAATGACAAGCTCATGCCTGGGGATTTCTGGGGTAATATCTATTGAGCTACTCAGTTTAGTAATAATAGTTAAGATTTATAAAAATGTATTATGTGCCAGGGACTATGCTGGGTGGTTTCTGTTTTATCTTTACATGGTTCCTATAAAGAAATCCTGTTACTCATGTTTTATAGATGAGGAAACTAATGCTTAAACAGGTTAAATAATTTGGCCAAGATCAAAGAGTTCAAACACAGAAAACTCTCACTCCAGAGGCAACAACTAAATCATGACTCCATCCTGTTGTTTTGTCAGATATAAGGCAGACAAAAGAGCCCTACTGTTACGTAGAAAAAAGAGTCTGTCTTATCTATAGAGGGATCAAACCCATTTCCCTGGACCAGCACCATCCTCAAATAAAATTCTCAAAAAAAAAATTACAACAAAGGAAAAACAACATCTGGCATCTCAGATACACCAAAAGAACTCATCTCTCTTTGCCTAACTTTGAAGGAAAAAAAATATCAAATTCTGTGATTTCATGTCACCTCTAACTAGGTTGCATATGGTATTTAAAATACTTGCCAGAGGGAGTATGACTGGTGGGGACTCCGCAATGCACAGCCCTAATTTAATTTAATACCGGGAACATCTTCCTAGAGATCACTAAAACCACTTTTCTCATAAGACTTTGTTTAATAGTCCAACCATCTATAAAAAGTAAAATTAATTGACAAAGATAATGTTCTGCATTTAGAGTATTCTCTTCAAGAACACATCTGCCCACTCCCATTCCCCCTTCCTTGTTAATTCCCACTGTAGTTATTTTAATACAGGATTTTACAGATCTGTTTCAAACTCAAAACTAAGCAGATTTTCAGGTCTTGAATTCATACTACAGAAACCTATCTTGTGATTCTAATCCTCAGTCTTGCTTACTTTTCATTTTCCACATTTTGTGCCACTAAGAGAAAAGGAACAGCACACTTCTAACTCTTGTGCCCAAGTTGATTTTGTGTGCGTGCTGAAAAAAAAAAAAATCTGAGTTACCCAAATAAGGCTTAGAAGTAGCATTCCCTAAAATGCTAGACAACTTTACATTTTCTGTGTGGCTCTTAAAGGAGCCTGCTCAAATCTTCAAAAACTGGGTGGATTATTTGAAATCAGCCTTTAATCAAGGTTAAATGTGGAGATAAAGGAGAGAGTAAAGACAAAGATATTTTCTCATCACCAGATGTGAAAGCAATGCCCCATAACTAGAGTCAGGTACTTAAAGGACATCGATCGTAATACTTATTACATTGGTAAGTATTTACACAGACATCCATGCCACAAATACACACACACACACACACACACTCACTCAAAGGATCCTTGAGTAGAGAGCTCTATCTTACTTTTCTTTTCAGCTCCAGCACTCAGCACAGTGGCTGGCTCCTCGGAATTCAGCAATTCCTTGAATAGATTGGCTGATTTGAAACTGCAACAACTTTTGCTGTTGTTGTTGCTGTTTTTTAATCACAACTGATACACATGTATGTTTCAAGAATAACACGGTTAGGTTTGTTTTATTTGTTTGTTTGTTTCTCTTCTGAGGAGACTGAGACAGAATGGGTAGAATAAAATTTAAAACTGAAAGTGCCAATGATGTTCACCTTAATATAAAAAGAACAAACCTCCTGAGGAAAGTTTAAAAAAAAATCCGAGTGAATTATTCTGATATTTCCTTTTGAAACATTCAGTGGCTGACTGACGTTTCTGCTTTTCATCTAGTATCCTTGAGACCCAGATAGACTTTCACAGTTTCCTGAGACTTTTCTCAGCCCTTCTGGCAGCTTTGGCAAAGGCTGTTGGTATCTCCCCTCCAATCAATGGAAACACATCTCTTAAAAAGCAGGTCAGTGGGATTGCCAGTGTCTGCTTCTATCTGATGTGATTCCCAATTCTTGCCATTTCTTTCAAATCTTTTATGGAAGGAGGAAAAATGATCAAAGGATAGCAGGAAACTCCAAAACTCACAATAAACAAAAATGCTCAGTGTCACCTTAAACATTTGGGGGGAAATCCAAAAGAACAAACGAAAACAGAAGCAGGCAAAAGAATAAACCATCCAGGGAAGAATCCTTACTATCAGCTGAAAAGTTAAAAAAAAAACAAAAACAAAAACAAAAAAACCCCACTAGTATAGAGCAAAGTTTTTTTTAGAACACTTCTCAGGGAAGGACAGTTATTCCGATATGTTACCATGTCTTATTTTTTATCTCCTGCCTCCAGGAGCTTCAAACCCCAGAAACTCCTCACCCCCAACAGTCACCATCCCTTCCTCAACCCCTACATACTAGTCACTCAGATTCCTTTGAAAATGTATTAACAACGACATGTGGAAAACACAAAGCCATTTCCATTCCATTAAATAAACACACCATGTTAACCTTCAGTACAAGAAGTGGCTGTTCTTTTTTATAGGTGGCTATAAACAGACTTGGAGCTTCACAAAGCCAAGATCAATAGACTGTTGGCAAACAGTAATAATCTCATGCACACTCTATCGACAGCTGCTAAGAAAATATAGCTTGATTCTGATGGGCCCAATTATTGGGCCCTTGGCCAGCCTTTTGACTTTCTCTGAGTGAATGTCAAAATGTCAAGAAAATGCCTCTATGGGAGTGAATTCTACTGCAGTCTCCTGACGAACCAAATCGGCCAAGCTCTGATGTCTGGTAATGCAGACCAGTGGAAGGGAAGCCAAATCTCCAGTGAGAGGGCTGCTCGAGACGCGGTGGTGATGCCATATGGCTGTGCGGATGTCACAGGGGTTGTCGTCGCTATCGTCAACTATGTCTTCTGTAATCACTGTGCTCATATTAACGATGGAATCAGAGCAGGGATGAATATATTACAGACAATGGTTATTTCTGCCTTTCTTGCCAGGTAGAGATTAGATTTCACAGTGGAAAGCACTGGTATTCAATATAGACCACCTGTCAATGCCTGCTCTTGATCTAACCTTTCTATGTGAGTCTATTCTTTTCTCTCCTTCTCTCCCTCTCCTCCAACCCCTCACCCTTTCATTTCTGCCTCATTTTTTCATTCTTCCTCTACAGAGCACATAAATTACTGCAAAGACACAAACAGCCTAGGAGTGATGAAAGAGCTCTAGATTTGGAATAGAGGCCTGGGGTCTAGTGTCAGCTTTGCCTCTAATTTGCTATGTGACTCTAGACAATCATTTGTCTATCTTAGAGCCTAAATATTCTGATCTATAAAATGGATTGAGGCATGTTCCATATGATCTCAAAATCTTCTTTCTGTTTTAAAATTAAACTGGAGTGTGGGTACAGAAGACCCGGATTCCTGTCATAGTTCATCTGTTTACTAGTTGGGTGGTTTTCTATTTACTTTTCTGATATCTGGTTTCCTTATTTATAAAAATGAGTATCATAATCTCTAGTCCATAAGATTATTAGGACAATTAAAGGAGATAATGTAAAAGAACTAGAGCTCTTTAGAAAGAAGAGTTAATTTTTATGATGAATCTGAGACTGATAGAAAAATATACATGGAAAAGATTATCAACATAGAAACATCCCAAGCAATCTTTGCAAGGCTCTGACTCAGGAAATGGAGATTTTCCAAGAATCCAACCTGTCTCTCCTAATAGCTAAAAACATACACAAATAAGTTTGGGGTTTGGGGGTCACTTAAAAAAAGAAAATATTACAAAGTAGTTTTATTGAATAATTTTCATATACCAGTCATTGAGCTAGCACTTTGTATAATTTAGCTTTTTAATGCTCTCAACAACCCTAAGAAGTAGGTTAAATATTTGGTTCTACTTTATAGAAATCAATCATAGAGGGGTTTAAAAAATTCCAAAGGTCCAGCAACTTTGACTTGTACCCAAGTCAGTGTGACAACTGTCTGTGAGCTTAACCCCTAAGCTATGCAGCCTCCATTATTTACAAAGTCTCATACAAGACTTGGGATGTTTCAAAAAAACATCTTGCATTTTCCCATGAAAGTAATATCCTTATAAATAAACACCAGTTAGTCACTTGTTGGCAATCAGTCATTCAGCTCTTAAAGCTTAATTATTCACATGATTATACTCATTAAGAAAAAAATGAAAAAGAAAAAAAAATCTAAAGCCAGGGACTCTGCTTCCATCAATTGCCTATACTTCTCTCTTTTCAAAAGCCAACTATCACCTAAGTAATCCACCAAATAATGGGGGTACTTGCATTTTGATACACCCATTTGTTGACAGAGATGTTGCCAGAATAATTTGAACCATGAATTCAGTGATATTACCTCAAATAAAAGGGTCTAAGAATGTGGTAAGAACTTAGCAATTAAGGTCTTGGCTCAGGAATTCGAGAAACCTGGGTTCAATTCCCAATTTTCCTTATAATAGTTTTGGACCTTATGCAAATTATACAAACCTCTCTGAGGGATAAAATAATACTGTAGAATATAATACAGACCATTAATATGAGTTTTAAATGACTTATTTATGTGAAATGCTAGCATGCTCAGTACAGTGCCTGATACATAATAGATGCTTCATAAATGTTATCCATTATTATTACTGTACTTATGTATTCTTCTACTATCCTTTCTTCTTTCTCTAATCCTTAAAGCCTGTTAATTTACAGATTAGAAAGACAGTCTTGAAGAGACCTTCAAGATGGCAGAGGAGTAAGACGTGGAGATAACCTTCCTCCCCCAAAATACATCAGAAATACATCTACATGTGGAACAACTCCCACAGAACACCTACTGAATGCTGGCAGAAGACCCCAGACTTCCCAAAAGGCAAGAAACTCCCCTGGGTAGGGCAAAAGAAAAAAGTAAAAACAGAGACAAAAGAATAGGGACAGGACCTGAAACTCTGGGAGGGAGCTGTGAAGGAGGAAAAGTTTCCACACACTAGGAAGCCCCTTCACTGGTGGAGACAGGGGGTGGTAGGGGGGAAGCTTCGGAGCCATGGAGGAGAATGCGGCAACAGGGGTGCGGAGGGCAAAGCGGAGAGATTCCTGCACAGAGGACCAGTGCCGACCAGCACTCACCAGCCCGAGAGGCTTGTCTGTTCACCCGCTGGGGCGGGCAGTGCTGGGAGCTGAGGCTCGGGCTTCAGTCGGATCCCAGGGAGAGGACTGGGGTTGGCGGTGTGAACAGCGCCTGAAGGGGATGGTGTGCCACGGCTGGCCGGGAGGGAGTCTGGGAACAAATCTGGAGCTGCCGAAGAGACAAGAGACTTTTTCTTGCCTCTTTGTTTCCTGGTGCGCGAGGAGAGGGGATTAAGAGCGCCGCTTAAAGGACCTCCAGAGACGGGCGTGAGCTGCGGCTATCAGCGCGGACCCCAGAGACGGGCATGAGACACTAAGGCTGCTGCTGCCGCCACCAAGAAGCCTGTGAGCAAGCACAGCTTACTCTCCACACCTCCCTTCCTGGGAGCCTGTGCAGCCCGCCACTGCCAGGGTCCCGTGATCCAGGGGCAACTTCCCCGGGAGAACGCACGGCGCGCCTCAGTCTGGTGCAATGTCTTGCCGGCCTCTGCCACCGCAGGCTTGCCCTGAATTCCGTACCCCTCCTTCCCCCCGGCCTGAGTGAGCCAGAGCCCCTGAATAAGCTGCTCCTTTAACCCCATCCTGTCTGAGCAAAGTACAGACACCCTCAGGTGATGTACACGCAGAGGCAGAGCCAAATCCAAAGCTGAGCCCCAGGAGCTGTGCGAACAAAGGAGAGAAAGAGAAATCTCTCTCAGCAGCCTCAGGAGTGGCGGATTCAATCTCTACAATCAACTTGATGTACCCTGCATCTGTGGAATACCTGAATAGACAACAAATCATCCCAAAATTGAGGTGGTAGACTTTGGGAACAACTGTAGACTTGGGGTTTGCTTTCTGCACCTAATTTTTTTCTGGTTTTATGTTTATCTTAGTTTAGTATTTAGAGTTTATTATCATTTGGTAGATTTCTTTATTGATTTGGTTGATCTTTTTTATATATAGATATATATTTTTTCTTTTTCTCTTTTTGTGAGTGAGTATGTGTATGCTTCTTTGTGTGATTTTGTCTGTATAGCTTTGCTGTTACCATTTGTCCTAGGGTTCTGTCTGTCCTTTTTTTTTTTTTTTTGTATAGTTTTTAGTGCTTGTTATCATTGGTGGATTGTTTTTTGGTTTGGTCTTCGCTTATTTCTTTCTTTCCTTCCTTCCTTCTTCCTTCCTTCCTTCCTTTTTCCTTCCTACCTTCCTTTCTCTCTTTCTCTCTTCCTTTTTCTTTCTTTTATTCTCCCTTCTCTTCTGAGCTGTGTCACTGACAGGGTCTTGTTGCTCCGGCCGGGTATCAGGCCTCTGCCTCTGAGGTGGGAGAGCTGAGTTCAGGACACTGGTCCACCAGAGACTTCCTGGCTCCATGTAATACCAAATGGCAAAAGCTCTCCCAGAGATCTCGATCTCAACATTAAGACCCAGCTCCACTCAATGACTAGCAAGCTACAGTGCTGGACACCCTACGCCAAACAACTATCAGGACAGGAACACAACCCCACCCATCAGCAGAGAGGCTGCCTAAAATCATAATAAGGTCACAGACACCGCAAAACACACCACTGGATGCACTCCTGCCCACCAGAAAGACAAGATCCAACCTCACCCACCAGAAAATAGGCACTAGTCCCCTCCACCAGGAAGCCTACATAACCCACTGAACCAACCTTAGCCACTGGGGGCACACACCAAAAACAACCGGAACTACGAACCTGCAGCCTGTGAAACAGAGACCCCAAACACAGTAATTTAAGCAAAATGAGAAGACAGAGAAAAACACAGCAGATAAAGCAGCAAGGCAAAACCCCACAAGACCAAACAAATAAAGAGGAAATAGGCAGTCTACCTGAAAAAGAATTCAGAGTAAAGATAGTAAAGGTGATCCCAAATCTTGGAAATAGAATGGAGAAAATACAAGAAATATTGAACAAGAATCCAGAAAAACCAAACAAACAATGATGAACAACACAATAAATGAAACTAAAGATTCTCTAGAATGAATCAAGAGCAGAATAACTGAGGCAGAAGAACGGATAAGTTACCTGGAAGATAAAATAGTGGAAATAACTACCATAGAGCAGAATAAAGAAGAAGAGAATGAAAAGAATTGAGGTCAGTCTCAGAGATCTGTGGGACAACATAAATGAACCAACATTCAAATTATAGGGTTCCCAGAAGAGGAAAAGAAAAAGAAAGGGACTGAGAAAATACTTGAAAAGATTACAGTTGAATCCTTCCCAAATATGGAAAAGGAAATAATCAAGTCCAGGAAGCTCACAGAGTCCCATACAGGATAAATCCAAGGAGAAACACACCAAGACACATAGTAATCAAACTATCAAAAATTAAATACAAAGAAAAAATATTAAAAGCAGCAAGGGAAAAACAACAAATAACATACAAGGGAATCTCCATAAGCTTAACAGCCGATCTTTCAGCAGAAACTCTGCAAGCCAGAAGGGAGTGGCAGGACATACTTAAAGTGATGAAAGGGAAAAACCTACAACCAAGATTACTCTACCCAGCAAGGATCTCATTCAGATTTGATGGAGAAATTAAAACCTTTACAGACAAGCAAAAGATAAAAGAATTCAGCACCACCAAACCAGCTTTACAACAAATGCTAAAGGAACTTCTCTAGGGAGGAAACACAAGAGAAGGAAAAGACCGACAATAACAAACCCAAAACAATTAAGAAAATGGTAACAGGAACATTCATATTGATAATTACCTTAAATGTAAATGGATTAAATTCTCCAACCAAGAGAAATAGACTGGCTGGATGGATACAAAAACAAGACCTGCATATATGCTGTCTACAAGAGACCCACTTCAGACGTAGGGACACATACAGACTGAAAGTGAGGGGGTGGAAAAAGATATTCCATGCAAATGGAAATCAAAAGAAAGCTGGAGTAGCAATTCTCGTATCAGAAAAAATAGACTTTAAAATAAAAACTACTACAAGAGACAAAGAAGGACACTACATAATGATCAAGGTATCAAGCCAAGAAGAAGATATAACAATTGTAAATATTTATGCACCCAACATAGGAGCACCTCAATACATAAGGCCAATGTTAACAGCCATAAAAGGGGAAATCGACAGTAACACAATCTTAGTAGGGGACTTCAAAACCCCATTTTCACCAATGAACAGATCATCCAAAATGAAAATAAATAAGGAAACAGAAGCTTTAAATAATACACAAAGAAGATGAACTTAATTGATACTTATAGGACATTCCATTCAAAAACAACAGAATACACTTTCTTCACAAGTGCTCATGGAACATTCTCCTGGATAGATCATATCTTGGGTCACAAATAAAGCCTTGGTAAATTTAAGAAAATTGAAATCGTATCAAGTATCTTTTCCAACCACAACGCTATGAGACTAGATATCAATTAGAGGAAAAAAATCTGTAAAAAATACAAACACATGGGGGCTTAACAATACACTACTAAATAACCAGAGAACACTGAAGAAATCAAAGAGGAAATCAAAAAATACGTAGAAAGAAAGGACAATGAAAACATGACTGCCCAAAACCTATGGGATGCAGCAAAAGCTGTTCTAAGAGGGAAGTTTATAGCAATACAGTCTTACCTCAAGAAACAAGAAACATCTCAAATAAACAACCCAACATTACAGCTAAAGCAATTAGAGAAAGAAGAATTTAAAAAAACCCAAAGCTGGGCTTCTCTGGTGGCGCAGTGGTTGACTCCACCTGCCGATGCAGGGGACATGGGTTCGTGCCCCGGTCCAGGAAGATCCCACATGTTGTAGAGCGGCTGGGCCTGTGAGCCTGTGCATCTGGAGCCTGCGCTCTGCAACAGGAGAGGCCACAACAGTGAGAGGCCCGCGTACAGCAAAAAAAAAAAAAAAAAATGTTAAGAGAAAGAAAGAAATCATAAAGATCACATGAGAAATCAATGAAAAAGAAATGACGGAAACGACAGCAAAGATGAATAAAACCAAAAGCTGGTTCTTTGAGAAGGTAAACAAAATTGATAAACCATTAGCCAGACTCATCAAGAAAAAAAGGGAGAAGACTCAAATCAACAGAATTAGAAATGAAAAAGGAGAAGTAACAACTGACACTGCAGAAATACAAAGGATCATGAGAGATTACTACAAGCAACTATAGGCCAATAAAATGTACAACCTGGAAGAAATGGACAAATACTTAAAAAGCACAACCTTCCGAAACTGAACCAGAAGAAATAGAAAATATAAACAGACCAATCACAAGCACTGAAATTGAACCTGTGATTAAAAATTTTCCAACAAACAAAAGCCCAGGACCAGATGCCTTCACAGGCAAATTCTATCAAACACTTAGAGAAGAGCTAACACCTATCCTTCTCAAACTCTTCCAAAATATAGCAGGTGGAGGAACACTCCCAAACTCATTCTATGAGGCCACCATCACCCTGATACCAAAACCAGACAATGATCTCACAAGGAAAGAAAACTACAGGCCATTATCACTGATGAACACAGATGCAAAAATCCTCAACAAAATACTAGCAAACAGAATCCAACAGCACATTAAAAGGATCATACACCATGATCAAGTGGGGTTTATCCCAGGAATGCATGGCTTCTTCAATATAGGCAAATCTATCAATGTGATAAAACATATTAACAAACTGAAGGAGAAAAACCATATGGTCATCTCAATAGATGCAGAAAAAGCTTTTGACAAAATTCAACACCCATTTATGATAAAAACCCTGCAGAAAATAGGCATAGAGGGAACTTACCTCAACATAATAAAGGTCATATATGACAAACCCACAGCCAACATTGTTCTCAATGGTGAAAAACTGAAACCATTTCCTCTAAGATCAGGAACAAGACAAGGTTCTCCACTCTCACTACTATTATTCAACATAGTTTTGGAAGTTTTAGCCACAGCAATCAGAGAAGAAAAATAAATAAAAGGAATCCAAATCAGAAAAGAAGAAGTAAAGCTGTCACTGTTTGCAGATGACATGATACTATACATACAGAAACCCAAAGATGCTACCAGGAAACTACTAGAGCTAATCAATGAATTTGGTAAAGTAGCAGGATACAAAATTAATGCACAGAAATCTCTTGCATTCCTATAAATTAATGATGAAAAATCTGAAAGAGAAATTAAGGAAACACTTCCATTTACCATTGCTACAAAAAGAATAAAATACTGAGGAATAAACCTACCGAAGGGGACAAAAAACCTGTATGCAGAAAATTATAAGACACTGATGAAAGAAATTATAGATGATACAGATGGAGAGATATACTATGTTCTCAGATTGGAAGAATCAACATTGTGAAAGTGATACTACCCAAAGCAATCTACAGATTCAATGAAATCCCTATGAAACTACCAATGTCATTTTTCACATCACTAGAACAAAAAATTTCACAATTTGTATGGAAACACAAAAGACCCCAAATAGCCAAAGCAATCTTGAGAAAGAAAAACGGAGCTGGAAGAATCAGGCTCCCTGACTTCAGACTATACTACAAAGCTTCATAACCAAGACAGTATGGTACTGGCACAAAAACAGAAATATAAACCAATGGAACAGGATAGAAAGCCCAGAGGTAAACCCATGCACATATGGTCATCTTATTTTTGATAAAGGAGGCAAGAATATACAATGGAGAAAAGACAGCCAAGATCTTCAATAAGTGGTGCTGGCAAAACTGGACAGCTACATGTAAAAGAATGAAATTAGAACACTCCCTAATACCATACACAAAAATAAATTCTAAATGGATTAAAGACCTAAATGTAAGGGCAGACACTATAAAACTCTTAGAGGAAAACATAGGCAGAACACTCTATGACATAAATCACATCAAGATCCTTTTTGACCCAGCTCCTAGAGAAGTGGAAATAAAAACAAAAATAAATAAATGGGAACAAATGAACAGCAAAGGAAAACATAAACAAGATGAAAAGTCAACAATCAGAATGGGAGAAAATTTTTGTAAATGAAGCAACTGAAAAAGGATTAATCTCCAAAACTTATAAGCAGCTCATGCAGCTCAATATCAGGAAAACAAACAACCCAATGCAAAATTGGGCAGAAGATCTAAACAGACATTTCTCCAAAGAAGATATACAGATTGCCAACAAACACATAAAAGGATGCTCTACATCATTAATCATTAGAGAAATGAAAATTAAAACTACAGTGAGGTATCACCTCACACCAGTCAGAATGGCCATCATCAAAAAATCTACAAAAATTAAATGCTGGAGGGGGTGTGGAGAAAAGGGAACCCTCTTGCACTTTTGGTGGGAATGTAAATTGATACAGCCACTATGGAGAACAGTATGGAGGTTCCTTAAAAAACTAAAAATAGAACTACCATACGAGCCAGCAATCACACTACTGGGCATATACGCAGAGAAAATCATAATTCAAAAAGAGACATGTACCACAATGTTCAGTGCAGCTCTATTTACAATAGCCAGGACATAGAAGCAAGTTAAATGTCCATTGACAGATGAATGAATAAAGAAGATTGAGAACAAAATATATACAATGGAATATTACTCAGCCATAAAAAGAAATGAAATTGAGGGCTTCCCTGGTGGCACAGTGGTTGAGAGTCCGCCTGCCGATGCAGGGGACACGGGTTCGTGCCCCAGTCCAGGAAGATCCCACATGCCACGGAGTGGCTAGGCCCGTGAGCCATGGCCGCTGAGCCTGCGTGTCCAGAGCCTGTGCTCCGCAACGGGAGAGGCCACAACAGTGAGAGGCCCACGTGCCGCAAAAAAAAAAAAAAAAAAAAGAAATGAAATTGAGTTATTTGTAGTGAGGTAGATGGACTTACAGTCTGTCATATAGACCGAAGTAAGTCCGAAAGAGAAAAACAAATACTGTATGCTAACACATATATATGGAATCTAAAAAAATAAAATAAAATGGTACTGATGAACCTAGTGGCTGAGCAGGAATAAAGACGCAGACGTAGAGAATGGACTTGAGGACATGGGGAGGGGGATGGGTAAGCTGGGACAAAGTGAGAGAGTGGCATGGACTTATAAGTACTACCAAATGTAAATAGATAGCCAGTGGGAAGCAGCTGCGTAGCACAGGGAGATCAGCTTGGTGCTCTGTGACCACCTAGAGGGGTAGGATAGGGAGGGTGGGAGGGAGACGCAAGAGTCAAAGTATATGGGGATATATGTATACGTATAGCTGATTCACTTTGTTATAAGGAAGAAACTAACACATTCTTGTAAAGCAATTATACTCAATAAAGATGTTTAAAAAAAAAGACAGTCTTAAAGTTGTATCCCCCTACACATAGCCTCGTAGACTTTGAGGTGCTAATATTTGTTTTAATGAAAATTTGTTTTAATTTGAATATATATGAATGTACACATTAATTAGTGATCTTCCATAACTGCATGTGATAATCTCTGTATGTGTGGGAGTGTGTTTCAAATAAGCATATGTGTTAAAAGTGAATCTATTTCTTTTAACATGTGGATAGTTCCAAATGAATTTCTTATATAATAATTTTGTTTCTAATGAATTCCTCTTCCTTGCATAGAGATCTTATAACAACTTTGAGAGGAGTCCAAGTGTGCCTCCGTATTAGTAAAATCAATCATTAAAACAAATTGCTGCCTATAGCTTTCCCATCAGAAGCCAAGCAATGAAGAGGTTTTTTGGATTAAGCATTAGTTAGCTTCATTCCAACTTCATATTTAACTATGTTGAAAGAAGATGTTTCAGAGCCAGGAGAAAGGCAATTTTTTTGTGTCTCCTCTGAGCAAGTATTGTATCTACCTATAGTATTGGTCTGTGTACACAATGTTTACCACACACTAACCACCTCCTATGAATACAATTTATTGTGAGATGGAGTCTACCAGAAAAGCAGTCATGCTCAACTGGCATGATGGAAAGGCAATGAAAACAGATGTTCCTACCCTGCTATTCACTACACAAGGATTCAAGATGGAAAAGTGGATGGAGTTTCCAATGCAATCTACATTTAAGATTCACAACTAGTAACTTAACCATTCTAGGAGTGGCCCTAGACATCACTAGTCTTCTAGTCACTTGAAATTTTCTTTTTGGAGATGCAATCTCATCAAGGGATTGTTAATTGGTCCCAAGTATTATGATTGCAAAGCAATGCTCACAGGTACTCCCAATAGATTGAGATAAGGATGGAGACTAGAAAGGAAAAAGAAAAAGTGGCATATAATCAGAGAAGAATCAGATGTCAAAAAGGAAAAATAAAAGACTATTCTTACTTCCATGGCAAATTGCTTACACACTATTTCACCAACAACTCCCATGTCCCAGCCCATGATAGGCTGTTTGCTACACATAGCAAAGCATTACATTGGATGAAGGGCATTTTATCTCTGGTCATGATCAAGAATCTGCAATACACCTCTTCAGAAAAGCCAAGGCATCTTAAGTTTTCTAAAGAGTTAGAATTAACTGACAGAAGGAACTCATGTGAAGGCCCTCTTCCATGCCATTCTGTATGAAAAAGGAAAGCTAAAATAATCTTTAAGATTAAGAATGTGTAACTGAAATATTATAACTTTGTCTTAGTCCATTTGGAATCCTATAATGAAAATACCACAGACTGGGTGGCTTAAGCAACAAACATTTATTCTTTACAGATTTGGAGGCTGGAAAGTCCAAGATCAAGACACCAACAGATTTGGTGTCTGTAATAGACGGCTTCCTGGTTCATGGATGGCCATCTTCTAGCTGTGTCTTCACATGGCAAAAGGTAGGAAGGAGCTCTCTAGAGCCTCTTTTATAAGGGCACTAATCCCATTGATGAGGGCTCCACCCTCATGACCTAATCACCTCTCAAAGGTCCCAGTAACTAATGTCATCACCTTGGGGGTTAGATTTCAACATATGGGTTGGGGGGGGGCATAAACATTCAGTCTGAAACAAACTTCACACTCAATGTAGAAAGTCATCCCTGTGGCTTTCTTACTCAGGTCTGGATAACTTTTTCTTTTTTTAAAGTTCAATCTTTCAAACCAAAATATCCTCTGAGACTTCCTTAATCTATTCCCACCATAGACCAGATCCTTATTTGGTTCTAAAGCACTGATGTGAATGGGGAATCTCCCTCGAGCCCCTTTAAATTATCTTTAGCCTTCTAACTATTAAAAGGAGATTCTTAAAAAAGACAGATGAAAGTAAAAGCAAGTCAAGATAGTGACCATCAAAATGCCATTCACTAATCAAATCAAGAGCAGCAGATGGAATGGCTTTATTTTATTTATTTATTTTTTTGGCCATACCTCGCAGCATGCAGAATCTTAGTTCCCCGACCAGGGATTGAACCTGTACCCCCTGCAGCTGAAGCATGGATTCTTAACCACTGGACCACCAGGGAAGTCCCTCGAGTGGCTTTATTAAAACACCATGAAAACCTGTGAACTCACTGTATATGTAACTTTGAAATAATAACAGTAAGACCAACACAGAGAGGGATGAGGTCTGTGTGGTGAAGTCTGATGACAAAGCAGTAGTACCCAGGAAACATATTACTAATGCAGGGCTGCTCTAGAAACTTTACTGAATACAATGACTACCCTCTCATTCATGCAAGCCATCTAAACCCACACAGAGGATAAACTGTATTTTAAAACAATAGACCGAGAGATAACATTTTTCTCTTTAATGCTTTGAAAGATTGAGAGAAATTAAAGGGGGGGCAATTAAGCCTTGTATGCCACACTGCACCTGCTCTATCCTCATAACATTAAAGTACTATAAGCACAGCATAGCCTCAGTAGGTTTTGTTAGGCAATTTTAAAATCTAATATGAAAAGCTAAGAGATGTCTCCTAATATGGAGCTATGTCTGCATTTTATAGCTGACAGAAATAGAAATAGAACCTAGAGGCCCCTGCTCACTTCAGCTCCTTCTACCTTAGGAATCACTGGTGCCCCATTTTCCCAGAATCAGTTTGGGTCCTGTGCACACTGCCAGGGCTGTTTGCCATCTGGCATCTACATGGTGGAAATAAGCATAATTATAAAAACAAAAGAAATATGAAATCTTTAAACCTAAATGAAACAAAGATAGTTTAGTCAACTCTCCACACTTTATAGATGTGAAAACTGAGGTACACAGTAGAAAGTTTGTCATAAATTACATGAGTAGCAGAACACCAAATTTCTAGACCAAAGCTTTTCCCACTGCAGTACAGTGAAATAGTTTAATGCATAAGACCTAAACCTATGTCTTTACTGGGGAGTGAGCTGGCCTGAGAAGAACTGAAGCATACTCTTAGCACCTAAACTGAGAATAAAATTACTCAACTCATATAAAAATCTTTAAAAAATATCATGTATGCTTCCTTTCCAAAACAAACTTGAAAAGTATCATTGCATGTGAAAGTTCAAGAAGAGCCTAAAGGCTACAGGAATCTAAATGTATGAAGACTGCAGTAATTGTTGACTTTTTATTTTCTTTTGTGTAGATGTTCTGATCCCAGCACAGAGTAGGTACTCAATTAATACTGTTCAATGAATTAATATATACCTTTCTCTTCTACAGAGTTTTACTAGTCTCTTTTTTGCTGCTGCTAGTCTAACTACCAGTCCCTAACTCAAATGTATTCCTTCAATTTTGCCTAAAACAAGACAATGAGATGTTCATTCTTTTATTACCAAGTATAAAGTATTGATAGAAGTAAATAGTTTCTTAGTGAATATCTTGAGCTTTTTTGTGTTGTGATAAACCCATGACAATTTGTGCCTACATTTTGTATAATCATTTGCCACTGTGTCTTTTTTGCTTGCTTTTCAGTCTTATAAAATACTGACACCTAATGAGAAGGACTGCAGAGATCATCCAGTCAAATCTTGACTTCAGGGCAACAATCCCCTTTCTAACCTTCACGACATGTGGTCACTTGGCCTTTCCCGGTGTTCTCCCTCTTATAGCAGTGAAGAGAAGCCTGGGCTCTAATCTCAGCTCTGCCAATTCTAAATTACATGTTCTTGGAAATTTATTGAAATTCTGTACCTCAGCTTCTTCATTTGTAAAATGGGAATGATAATAATTTTATCTACTTCACATGGATGTTATGAGGATAAAATAAGAGTGCAGACTCCTTAGAACAGTAACTGGAACACCTTAAGATCTATTTTTATTCTCAATTACTACTACTACGACTGCTTCCTCCAACGAGAGAGCGCTCTCCCTCCTAAAGAAGTTTATTCTAATGATTAGGATGCCCCCAAATGGAAACTAATTTCTGGCATACATGATATTTTTAAAGCCCAAATAGAACTTTCCATAACTTCTTTTTTTTTTTTAAGTTCAGCTACTCTTTTTTTTTTTTAACATCTTTATTGGAGTATAATTGCTTTACCATGGTGTGTTAATTTCTGTGTAACTTCTATCTATTGGTCTTGGTTCTGGCTTTTAGCATCAGATTGATTAACAAGAACCTCTTTTCTATATTAACACTCATTCAAATAGTTGATGACAGCTGTCATATCCCTACCTAAGTTTCCCTTTTACAGGCAGAACATTGTTCCAAGTTTCTTCAATTCCTCATTTTTTTGGCCACCATTCTCACCATTCTTTCCTGTGAATAATAATAGCTCCCAGTTATGAGCCAGGCACTGTGCTGAACCCTTTACTTGCATTATACAATTTAATCCTTAGCTCACACCAAGTTGAGGTCCTCCATACCCATTTGTCAGTGAGGTAACAAACTTGTTTGAGGATTCATAGTGGTAGAGCTAGGATTTGATAACCAGCACACTGTGCCACATGGACATGCCTAATTTGTCAATGTCCTCTTAAAATGTGGCAGCAGAAGGCACACAGGACATATGCAACTTTAAAAGAATTTTCTTCTAAGATTTTGCATTTTTAACACATAAACATCTATTTGAATGAGGTGTCTTCCACTCAGAATGAGGGCTATGACTTTTTTTTTTAATCTGAGGACAAGGTTTCATATAACGCTTTTATCATTTATACATTTCATTTTAAGATCATTCTCCCTTCTTGCTGAAATTCTTTTGAATCTTAAGCCTGTCATTTACCAAATTAGCTGTTGCACCAGCTCTTTACCTTCACCATATATCTTCAAGAGAATTGTAAATGGAGAGGGGCAAAGACCCAAGACACACAACTAGAGACCTTCTTCCAGGGTATTAATAAGGATTTCAGACTGTGGTCCTGTGCTGGTACTTCAAATACATTCATTTAATCCTCACAAATTAACCCTGTGTATACTTATATCTACTTTACAGATAACAGAGTAGCCCTGGAAGGTAAATAACTTACCCACAGACCAGGTAGGTTTGAATTTTAATCTGGGTACACTCAACTTCAAAGCCAAGCACGTTCCACAATGCTACTCTATCCCACATTATATAAAGGTAGGGAAATCAGGTTCTACTGTGCCCACCCTGCAGATGACAATCTCCTGAACTACTTTATGCTTCTAGCTTCTTTTTGTCCACAGTTCATACCTGTGGATCGAGAGTCCTACCTGCCCAGAGTCAGTGTGAAATAGGCCAGGTATGAGTCTTTAGCAACAGATCTCACAGTGGCAGATGCTGGGTCTTGCTTGTCCCCCTGCCTCAATTTGTTGTCACATGTTATTTACCCTCTTACTTTAGACTCTCTGCATTTAAAGTGACTTGCAGTTCAGTCTTCAGCATTCTTGGCCCTTTGGTTTCTACTGTCACCTTGGTACTTTTATGAGGGCTATTGACCTACTTGTCTTAAGAGCACAGGCTCCTGTTTGTTTTCAGAACAGCTGGTTTGTATTCCCTCATTCTCATTGACCTCTACGCTCAAGGGCAGGTTTTGGTGCAGACACTTCACCACCTAAATCATCTGGATGTAAATTTTAGTTGATGTGACTTTTTACCAGACTAATGTCTCCCTCACTTCCAGCTCTATTCTCTTATCTAAGGAGAACTTCCTTCAGTGAATGTGGATGGTTATTTATTGCCCATAGTTTTAAACCCCCCAAATTACTTAACCCTTCACAAAAATGAAACCACCTCTGATGGTTGTTTAACAGCTGCCTCATACAATGAGCCAACATGTCAGGTCAAACAGTTTCTGCTGTTGCATACCTAATCTGAAATTACAAAGAACACTCAAAGAATGCAAAAGGTAATTACAGATCTATAATGAGGTGAAAACGCTAAGGTCAGCACCTCTCTACTGTTAAGAGAGCACTAGACTGTCTAACGACAATGAGCACTCAGTACATTGGCTGTGCATCCAAAGGTATCACTGCATTTCCTTCACATTTCATGCATATGTCAAAGACATACAAATGCAAAGTAAATGAATGTTTTTAGGGTTTCTTTTTAGTCTTGGTTTAACTCATGAGCTGCCTTTTCCTTCTTCTTATTAGTAAAACAGTTAATAACCTTTTTTGTTTAGATTCCTCCTTTTTCCCTCCCTCCCTTCTTCCTTTTTTCCTTTCCTTCACTTATTCTCTGTACCTCTACTAGACATCCTGAATCTACTTCTATTAATAAAGTCTCTATTCAGACAGAAGCTAGAAATAAGCAAAAAAAACCTGGGGTTTCCAATAAAAAATCCTACATATCACCTCAGAGAAGCAGAGGTATGCATTCTCAAGTGTGGGGACACAATTTTTCAATCCCTACTGCATGAACAATAGAAGATGTGATGGCAAAATAAAACACTGTACTTCTCTATGTTTTAAACTATCTTTTTCACCTTCAGTCAAGTTATTCAGGCTTCACTAATAAAAATTCAAAGTACAGAGGGCAATAATGAAAGCAACATTATCTTAGTAGTATCCAGCTCCAGGACATCACTCTCAGGAGAGGATCCCTCACTAGATTGGCTCCACTGGAAAATAAATGAAGCTGTTAAAGCAGCAAGATTCAGGAGTCAGCTACAGCAAGAACAGTAGAACAACAGGAGCAACAATGGTGCTTTGCATCCGGTGACAGATACTCCAGCATTTTGATGGGACTTTTCACCTCTGCCACAATCAGGTTATTAAAACAAGATCACTGGAGAAAAGAGAGAACGTATCTTGAGAATACAATGAAGAAAATAACATAAAAGAAAGGGACATGTGGCAGATTTAATTAATAAATGTCTAGACCTATAATAAAAATATCAGTCATTATTTATTATTACAGTTAACTACTGATAATTGGGTGCTTATAATGTGCTAAGACTGGGCTAAGAGCTTTCCTTGCATATCCTACCTATTCCTTGGCTTATGAACTAGGTAATAATCATCTCCATTGTATACATAAGGAAAGCAAGACACAGAGATGCTAAGAAACTTATCCCAGGGGATGCATCCAGTAAATGGAACTGCCAAAAGTAGACGCTAGACATTTCTCCGTCCAAGGCCATGTTTGTAAGTTCTACTCTTATTGTCTCCCACTGCATAATGAGCTGAAAATATTGAGTAAATATGCTTAGGTGTCCAAAGTGTCTTCAATATCTTTTTCTAATTTGTTGTTTTCTTTTAACAATGATAACGCATATTTTGCGTGACCATTTTCTAAGTGTGTACTGTCGAATAATTGCCAACCAAGGGCTGTCATGTAATGTTATCTTTTGTGTTTATGCCTGTAATCACACTGACAATAAGAATTCCTACTTTAATCTGTGAATCTACATGGAAGAGAAGTGGGCTAAATGACATGCATTAGATGCATTTGTGGAAAGAGAAGACCAAATGGCATTCTGGGATGTAGATGAAGGTTTTACAGGTGTTCAAACAGAGAAAAACAGTAAGGAAAATGAGACTTCACAAGTCACACAGCAGTACAGATGTGCCAAACTCCAAAGAAACTACACTATAGCAATCATGCTGCATTCATACTGCAAGCAGAGATTTATTATCATGAAAATATCATCTGCCACATTAAATTAATGTTCTTAATTTCAATGGTATTGTTTACATTTCATTTGTAAATTTGCAGTGAATTTCCAGTCTTACAAGAACTAGGAGCTTACAGCAGTTGCACTTGGTTTTCTGTTTGTATATATTTAGGAAACATTATAATAAATATTTTGAGTTACTCATCAGGATGCATGAGAACACGTATTAATCTGTAAAAAGAGTCCTTGGTTTACTCACATATGAGACAAACTGCCATGAGAATGCACAGGATGTTGAAAAGCAATCAACAATATTAAATAATCTTTGTTGGCCTGGAAGCAAGAGGTGGTTGCCAGGGGATTTTAAAGAGTAGAATAAAAAAAGATGCTGAGAACCCTTGCATCATACACGCTTTTCAAAAATTGTATGCATCACAGTTGCCGCTGGAATCATTAAAAAATATAGATACTTGAATTTTACTTCAGATTTAATCTTGCAGTCTTAAGGATTTAGGCATACTTTTTCCCTAAGCTTCACAGTGATTCTGATCTGCTCCCCTCTTTACCCAACTAATCATATCAAGCCAATGGATATGAAGACATTTCTTAGAACAGTGCTCTCAGACGTTAGCATGCACATGAGTCACTAGATCTGTTAAATGCAGATTCTGGTTCAGTATGTCTGGGATGAGCCCTCCGGTTCTCCATTTCTAACAAGCTTCCAGGTGTCCCATGGGCCACATTTTGAGTGGCAACATCTTAGGAGATAGGGCGGTGGCCACTTCAAAGTAGATAGAAAATGGAAAAACCAGTTAAAACATAAGCCCAGAGTTGTGGATCTTCAGTGTGATGATGTTTACATGATGATGTATACATGTGACAACACGTCAAAGAATGATACACACAGGTCTACACACACATGTACCAATGCACATATGAGTGAATTAAGAAAATAATCTCAAAGTCTTTCTTTGCTGCAGATTTGCTATAGTTTCTTTACTGAGGGAGAAAGAAAAGTTGGACTTTTATACAAGGATTCAGAATTTGAAGTTATAAAACGAATCTCACATTTGGGGCTACCTGACCTAATATCTGAAAGAAAACAGAAAAAAGAAATTCAAGGAAACCAAAAAACAGGGCATCCGTTTTGAAACCGGGTCAAAATTTAGGAAGTTTTAAGAAAAGGAAGAGGATTCCTGAAAGAAAACTGTAAGGTGAACAACATCAGAGCCCAGATGGCATAATGCTACGATAATTAAGTCATCAAGCTGTAGGCAGCTGACCTGCTCTACCTTCTACTACACGGCCTAACATATGGTCTTATTCTGCATTTCTCACTCAAATGTCAATCCTCTAACCTCCAAGGACAGCATGGCCGAGAAAAGAAACAAGCAGGACCAATGTCCCCCACAGCATGGTGAGCAGAAAATCTGTATTTTCTAGCAGAGGCTATTTCAAATATGTTATCTTTTTGCCTGAAATAAACTTTTGGTATGTTAGGCATATGTCAATACAGCATGTGCACTCCACCCTAAAGGGCAGAGAGGTGACAAACTTTCTCTTTAGAAGCCCAAATAATAATATCTTAGGCTTTACAGTCTATAAGGTATCTTTACTCAACTCTGCCACTATAGCATGATATAGGCCATAGATAATATGTAAATAGATCCACATGGCTGTATTTTAAAACAACTTTATTTATAAAACAGTGAGTTTTATAAATCTTTATTTATAAAAACAGTGAGTCAACCCCCACTCAAGGTGTCTCACATACCCTTCTTGAAGAAGTACAAAAATTCTTTGGTAGATTGTGTATTTCAGTTTTTGGTCTAGAAAAGCTGAATGGCATCCCTAAAAGCATAGACAATGGTTGAGACAGAAGTGGGAGAGGCTGTCTAGCAGAAGAGATAAAAGACAGGTCATGAGAATGGTATATCACAATCAACTCCACTTCCCTTCTTAAATATTTTGTGGAGTTTGCAAAGACAGAGGGGGAAAGGGCAGTGACAAGAGTAGGTGATATCAGGTGATATGGTGTCTCTACTTGAGGACCACATGGTTGCTGGGTCAGCTTGCACATATACAGGCCCTACTCTCATGATGTGAGTCCAAGATCAGAAACCCCAAGCACTGGCATAATCAACCCTATAAATTCCAAAAGAGTCATGGAGTTTATCCTTACAACTCATTGACATGTCTTTACTGATAAGATATAGAAAAAAGGAAAGTTGTAAGTAGATTTTTTTGAACCCAACTAGACCAGGATCTGTTGTACCTCCTCTGTAGACACATCTCTATCTTTGGGGAAGGAGGAATAGGCTATAACATAGCAGGCAAGCTTCAGCAGTCTGACCTTGGATCTTGTTTCAGGGGTCTCTGGGTCCAGCAGTCTTGGGGTCTCACTGTGAAACTCTTACCTTATACATTTACAGTACCAACACTGGTGTCAGGCAGCAGAAAATCTAAAACTGTGATGGCAGCAACTGTGAGAGGGAGAAAAGTCATGTCATCCCACATTTGATAAAGAGTATAACCAAATAGTCTGGATGGGAGGGAGTAGGAGTGCTTCTAAGACCACGTGATTTCCCTGTGCAGCCTCCAATCACCGGGTTAGGCATGCATCATCCAATAGGGAAAAATCACCTCCCAGATTTCCAGGGCAGTGACTTCCAGCGATTCCTAAGGAGCTACAAAGATTTAATTATGTGGAAAATAAACCAAAGAGAGACTAGTGGAAAGTAGTTACGGTGGAAGTGATATGATAAATAAACCTATCCAATAGCAGACACACACATTATCATGATTACTTTGCCAAATATGAGGAACTGGAGTTAGATTAAGCGTCCTTTGGAGCATTACAAGAAGGGCAAGGGCAGTCAAGTGAATTTGATGACTTACAAAATGACCAGACTATTTTTTAAATCTCCCAATACTTGATTTGCTGGGCCCTGACATTGCTTACATTAAAGACACACCTTCAACTAGAGGTCTTTTGGTTTGAACACTCAGCTTGCTATGCATTCTGTTTACACTAACCTCCTCTTATTTTAATTAATGGCAATGGCCTTTGCAGAGGAACTTGGTTCTAGATTTTCTATTCACTTTCACTCTCACTTTCCCTTAGATCTCAGAACCTTCTTCTGGTGCCTGTGGCAGACATAGCTTCTTTGATCACTCTGTACAACTAAGCACAGACATGGTCTCAAATCTTTCACAGCTTGGCAAAGGGTCCCCACAAATCCGTAAGTATTTGTGAGTGAAACCTGCTTATTTCCTGAGACCCGGTATCTCCCTCTCACACCCCTTATCTTCTGATGAAGAAATTTTTAGGCACATATAAACTTGATGACTTTTCTAATGTCAAGCAGCTAGAAAGTGTCAGAGCCAGGACTATACACTTGGTGCCCTGATTTTCAATCCAGCACTCTTTATATTTAACTCTTTCCTGCTTCTGTGAAGACTAGGCTCCTCAAGGACTTACAGATTAATTATCTTACTACAGAGAAAATGAGTAGAACTCCATATTATCAGGTTACTCCTTATAATGGCAGCAGCATGTTTAAGCCACAGACAAAATTAATCCCATGCTCTTTGATATTACCACGGCACCTTGTGCATACCTCTTATACACATATCACAATGCACTCAAAACACCTGTTTATCTGTTGCTCCTAAACAGACCATGAACTTCCTAAGGCCTGGACCATGTCTTACTCACATTTCTATCTCCAGCATCTAGTACAGGTTTGGAACACATTTGGTACTTCCCAACAATTACTAATTTGTTGAGTGACTATGTGGACAAATGAACAACTGAATGAATGGCAGTAGAATAAACTAGAAAAGAGCACTAGACTTAGAACCAACCATCTGGGTTCTAATTCTGCCTCTACTACCTATTAGTTAACTGACTTGGGGCGAACTATGTAAAATCAGGATAGCAATATAGCACAGAGTTGTTTCAAAAGTTCTTTGTACCCTATAAAGTGCATGTGGAATCATTATTATTACTCATCCAAATCATGATCAGTGACTACCATATCTGTAGCTTAAAACAGGAGTCAAAAAATCAAATACCAAATGAGCTAAGCAATAATGTGGCAAGTCATAAGACTATAAGAACATAAACACAGTGATATATGGGAACTTCATGTAGATTGGTGAGGGGGAGTGTCAGGAACCAATATGAAGAATTAGCACACTCCTCAACCAAAGAGGGCAGCTTTAACTTGTTATTATGTGGTGTAGTTATGAACCCAATAAGGCCAAATCTTCTAATTTTTCAAGAAGAGCTATAACACTAGATTGTGGTATGAAATATTACAGTTATTGAATATTAGACAACACTGCACAGACTATCCTTGGAGTATGAGCCACGAGAGTGCAACTTCTGACATATATGTTGGCATTATGATTGCTCATAAAGATGTAAGCAGGACCCACACAGCAACCACTTGTAGAAAAATCAACCTGAACAAAACCTATAGATGGATTGGAAAAAGAATGGAGCCTGGGGTCAGAGGACCATGTTATTTGCTAGCTGGGTGGCCTTGGATAAATTCACTTCGTTGTGTTGGATAAGTCATATCTCACCCGCTCCACATCCCTATAAAATATACTGTAAAGGCTCAGAATAGATAATATGTGAGAGAATGTGTTGAAACTGTGGTGTGCTTTAAAATATAAGACAGTGTCACCATTACCTAGGACAGTGGCTCGAGCTCAATAAGAGTTAATAAATGAGTGATTAAATGAACACATGAATAAGTGAATGAGTACATGAATGACGATTTGAATAGTATATCCATCCTAATGGACAGTGAATCAAGCTTTTTGTCTCTTACCTGGGATATAAGGACCATTTACCCTTCATTTTTACAAACGTGAAGATCAGAGAGTTTAGGAACATTGTCCAAGGTCATATAGCAAGCGATGCCAGAATCCAAACCAGAAGTCTATGACTTTTGGAATTATCTGATACTATCCCTCTGAGTACTTTTACCATTCCTGGAAAAGACCAAGTTTTAAGATCTCTAGTAGCTCTGAAAAAAAAAAAAAAAAGCACCCAGACCTATCAGGATGGTTTATTGAATAGATTAATCAACTGACTACATTTTAAACACACTAAAGAAGCCCCTACAAATAATATATAAATGATTGAGTTCTTCATGCAGTTTGGGGAACTTTGGTGCTAGAAAGAACTTAACACATTAGTGTTAAAAGGAAAGCAACATTAGGAGGCTGGAGGGTCTAATTAATGAGAAGATAAAATAAATGAACATGTGTGGCTGATTTAGACCAAGCGTGTGTGTGTGTGTGTGTGTGTGTATAGTTCAAATAGGCATTATATTTTATGTTTATAAGGAATAATTATGAAAATTATGTTAGACATTCAATATTGAAGGCACTCTTTCCTTAACCATTCTTATTGTAGCAATAGAATAGAGAGCCAATAAGAGCAGAAGAAACCTTAATAAAAGTTAGAGAAATCTAAAGAAAGTATGAAAATGGCCATTTTGTAGAGTTAAAATGTATGACCAATGTCTAAGTAATCTATCCCTCTTCACCTAAAGACAAAACAAAAATGGTGAAGGAAGAAGTCCTGTGGTTGCAACTAATAAAAAAGGATGGAAAACATCCATGATTAATATGAGACCCTTCTGATTCCAAAATGTCAAAAGCTAACAAAGCAGCAAATGGACCATGATACTAACTAAGTGTGGAATTGAAGCTGGTGAACTAACTATAAAGAGCTGGGGAATGGGAAACAGGTGGGTGATGGATTTAGGGTCGGGATGAATATGCCCAGCTCACAACATTAATGTTGCCACATGAGTCTTTACATAATTTAGAGCTTTCATTCTTTACTTCAAATGTACTCCAGGCAAATATAGAGGAGCTTTAAAAAATATATATATATATATGTACATAAATATATATAATCTGTTGCCCTGAGCCCTTCTTGCTATGCTAATTGAATAATGTGTTACCTTCACATAGCAAGTATTTACATATTAATTAACTTTGAGAAGTATGCAAACAGTTTACTCAGTTGAAGGTGTTAACAGTCTACACTCCTACTCAGATTCATAGGAGAAGGGGGCACCCGTGTAGACTTAATATAATCTAATTACTTGGTTGGAAGGTTGTACAGAATTTGCAATCCAGAGACAAGAGATTTATGGTAACTCATTGGGGGTTAGGGGTGTTTTTTAAATAAAAGGGCAAAAAGTGGATTTATTTTAATTTAATGATGTTATGAGTCATGGACACATATAAGATCAAAGGAAGTTTTCATTGAGAATGGAGCCAATGGAAAAGACAAGAAGTCCCCGGGGGGACAAATGATGAAAAAGGGAGTGGGGAAGGGGCAAACATCAAGAAGGACAAATAAGAGGAGGAAGACAGATGACACATGCTCTTGGGAGGAAAGAAAGTGAAAAGGAAGTTGAAGGCTAGGCAGATGGGGGAGGATGTCAGAGGAAGGAGGAGGGATGGGGTAAGGAGAAGTAAAATGGGTTTCTATGTCTGTGTTCAGAGTGACTTTAATGCAAACATATTCTCCTGTCTTAGATGCACCTACTAGTATGAATTCTTTTTAAATATATAATTGTGTGACTGCAAGTGCTTTAGGTTAGGTCTGAACAAGGAATACAGGATAACAATTCAAGATATTATACACTGCTTCCTGTTTTAAAATGTTTTCACCAGATTATAAATTCACAGAACAGTGAAAATATTAAATAAATCGCAGGGAGTTAGAGATTAAGCAAACCACGTTATGATGCAAACTAACCAGAGTGATGTTACCCCTCAAGTTATGTAAGAATTCAGATGGTTTAGCTGTGTCCCAGCTGGTTTAGGTTGGACTCTGCAGCATCCAACATGACTGAATAAGGGTCATTATTCTAAAATTGGATGAGTGTGGAAGTGAAGAGCAAGACGGACATTAGCGCTACTCCCCTGAACATGTCAGACTGCATCATATCCAAAGAGAAAGCGTTCAGTGCAGCTCAGCAAATATTTTGTGGACACTCCCTATGTGCCAGGCACATATTCCTCGCTGGGCCCACAGTATTATAGTCCCAGATCCAGGAACACCCTCATTGGGTTTCTGGAAAGATGCTGAAAAAGAGCCATGATTTCAATACAGTGATATGTTCTTGCTTAACTAAAGGGCCTGAGGCCTGGCTTAATTTCAGTTTACCAGCTGCAAATCGAATTCTACTTCTAGTTCATGTAAAAGAAGATAAGAACTCTCTGAATATGATTTCCCTCCAACTTATGATGGGAGTGTGTGCATGAAATTTTGTACACTTGCAATAATAATAATAACAAAAACAACAACAACAAATACTAACATTTCACTCACTGGAGCAGGGCACTATACTAAGTGAGGTATACATGTTTCCAGTTTCCAGTCACTAGCTGGAGCCCAGAGAAGTTGAACAACTTGCCCAAGGCGCAGCTAGAAAGTGACAGCACCAGGATTTGAACTCCTGCAGTTAGTTCTGTGATTTCAATATTATTTTAAAAATCATCACTCTTGGGGCTTCCCTAGTGGCGCAGTGGTTGAGAGTCCGCCTGCTGATGCAGGGGACATGGGTTCATGCCCCGGTCCGGGAAGATCCCACATGCCGCGGAGGGGCTAGGCCCGTGAGCCATGGCCACTGAGCCTGCGTGTCCGGAGCCTGTGCTCCGCAACGGGAGAGGCCACAACAGTGAGAGGCCCATGTACCGCAAAAAAAAAATAATAATAATAAAATAAAATAAATCATCACTCTTTATTGCTTTCATCATTACTATGTCTCTTCTGCCAACCAATAAAAAAAGCATGAGGGAATAGGAAGTAGAATGAAGGGTTATCTTTTAAAAGGAGGGGGTAGCAGGGACTTCCCTGGTGCACAGTGGTTAAGATTCCACCTGCCAATGCAGGGGACACGGGTTCCACCCCTGATCTGGGAAGATCCCACATGCCGCGGAGCAACTAAGCCCGTGAGCCACAACTACTGAGCCTGTACTCTAGAGCCCACGAACCACAATTACTGATCCCACGCACCACAACTATGGAAGCCCATCCACCTAGAGCCCGTGCTCCACAACAAGAGAGGCCATGGCAATGAGAAGCACGCGCAGGGCAAGGAAGAGTAGCCCCCGCTCGCCACAACTAGAGAAAGCCCACGTGCAGCAACAAAGACCCAACGCAGCCAAAAAAAATTTTTTTTAATAAAATAAATTAATAAAAAAATAAAAGGAGGGTGTAGAGAGAGTAAATAACACGTAATAATAATATCTATTAATACCTAATACTGACCATTCATTAAGTGTCCTGCAGGGTTAAGAAGCCAGACACAAACATGAAAGCAAGGGAAATGTGAAGAATGGGAGACAGAAAGTCATATAGTCAAATGTGGATGTAAAAAAAAAGGAAAAACCCTCTTTTGAGATTGAAGTATTTCCCTATAAATTTGCTTAGTACCTCCTGTGAGGAAACAATGAATTTCGGGCAGAAATTATGAAATCTCAGGGAGGGTCATTATTAACATGGAGACAGCTGTAACAGAGAATCCCTGATCATCTACATTCAAGGCTCAAACTCATGGGGAATATAAAGGCCCCTTTGTTAAAATAAAGCAATCATCTCTACCTTCATTAAAGAAAATATCATGGCATTAATCTACAGCAAAGCCCCATATGCTGTAGCTATACTGGTGAATCTTGCTTTGGGGAGCTGTTATCAATAGCAAATAAAAAAATAAAGCATAAATAAAGCATAAATAATGCTTTAATCATATATGGCTTAACCAGAATCATGGCATATGTTTAGTTTGCTACAAAAAACAAAAACAAAAAAAAACTTGCATTACCTCGTCAAAATTTCTAAGAATCCTCAATAATAATTCTTTCCTAAACTACAACTTTAGGACAAATAAGTGAATAACATGAAAATACACAGATATGAACATTCAGTTAGATATCTTCTAAATGTCCTCCAGGCCGTGTATTTAAAACAGAAAAAAAATAGGGCTTCCCTGGTGGCACAGTGGTTGAGGGTCCGCCTGCCGATGCAGGGGACACGGGTTCGTGCCCCGGTCCGGGAAGATCCCACATGCCGTGGAGCAGCTGGGCCCGTGAGCCATGGCCACTGAGCCTGCGTGTCCGGAGCCTGTGCTCCACAACGGGAGAGGCCACGGCAGTGAGAGGCCCGCATACCACAAGAAAAAAAAAAAAAGGAAAAAAAATAGCTGACGGTTATGATCTTGAGAATAACACTGACATAAACTATGGAAATGTGGGGCTCTATAATCTTATAAACCCAAAATGTCAGGTACAGCTACTTTGGCAACTGTGGTTATAAGGAGGTATAGGTGGGGTTAAATAAAGAATTATTATAATTTTCAAAACATTCTGCACTTTCTTTTGTATATTTAAGGTATTTATTAATTATTTGTGTCAGTTTAGTGCCTGTCTTCCCCCAATGGGCAAGAACTGCACTGATCATGTTTATAAGTGTTTATCCAGAATTTACTCAAGTTTAGTAGGTGTTCAATAAATGCTTGTTGGATGGCTGATAGAATAAATGATGAACACTTAACCACTATAGAAAAACGTTTTTCTAACTCTCCCAGACTGGGCTCCAGATTGAGAACTAAGGTTTGGAACCAGAATCTGAGAGATCTAGAGCTTTTACTAAGAATTACAAGAAGGCAAAGGATTCCACATAAAATATGAATTGTGAAGAAAACTTTTAAGCATTGCAAACCCAAATGCTACCAGGGGCAGGCTGGTAACTAAGACCTGAAGGAAAAGTTGAGACTGTTGCATATTAGGAAATTATTCTCTCCTCTATGGATATTAAGACATATACTTTAAAAAGAAAATACTTTGCTGGTCAAACAAAACACATTTGTGGGTTGAATTTGGCCAAGCTGTTTGCAGCTTCTTAGAATTTCCTTGCTTGGTGCTCTTTAGGTCTGGGCAACATCTAACTTACTCTCGTTTACTTTTCTTTGCCTGTTGTCCTCAATTCCTTATTCCTATTCCCTTAGAACATGAGACACAATGATTTTTGAGCCTCATCTATTGAATAGCCATTTGCATCCCAGAATGGGCCTTTCCCATGTCTCTGGGACCTGGTCTGCATCATATTTTACACAAAGATAAATCTGAATTATGCTGAACTTGCATTTTTGGATTTTCCTTGAGTGTTTCTAAATGGTGTGGCTAAATGGTATGGTGCATTAACAGCCACTTGTCTATTGAGTAATGATTTTGGAATTTGGCCTTGTTCCTCGGCATCTTTAAATCTGCTTCTTACCAAGTGGAACCTGCCTAGATTTCCTTCTTTCCAGAATAAATAGAACCATTTGGCCAATTGGGCATACGTTGTGTACAGATAGAATACTGTTTTTTTCAATCAGAAATTTAGAATGTGGAATGTCCTTACTGAAGTTAACATAATATTTCTAAATTACTTGAATTATTTCTGTCATAGATATTAAGATATTTGAGTTGTTTAGGGTCAGGAAATCCAAGATGCTTTTTTCTCAATAATAAACCTCATTGACTGGGTTTCCCCTTTGCTCTTCCCCCCTTCTGGGGGGTTCCAATGGGATTAAGTTTGTATCCTTCTCCCAGCCTTCATGCCTGAAAGTGATGACATCTTTTTATACAGAGAGATCTGGATGTCTTCTGGAATTCTCTTGTGTGATCAGAGACTGGTATCTAAAACAATCTTACGTTACCAAGAATGAGGTTGAAAAGATTCAACTGACCAGGATTCTTGCTTTGTTCCCTCCCCTGACTATCTTATCCTCCCTCTCCCTCTCCAAATACATACACAGTTAAGTCTCAAGAACAATAAACTTTGTAACGAAGCATTGATAGCACATCCCATTTAAGCTAACAGACTTACTATAAGCTCTATCCCTGAGTATGCTGTTTTAATTAGGAAGATGGATTTAGGAGTTTATACGTTCGGTTGTGCTATAATTCCTGCCTTTACAGTAATTTTCTCCTGCTTTTCACACTATAATGTGCCATAAATCCTAGTTAGGCTGTTTCACTGGCCTGTTGCTAGTCAGAGTCAATATTTCAGGCCTTTTGTTGCCATGGCAACCTTCTGCAGTACTCCAGTTCACTGGAATATGATACAGTCTCCTGGGGAAATTGCTACCAACTCGATCATCACATGGATTTAGGCCCCCTGATGCACCAATTCTGCCCCGTCGCTTTCCACCACCCAATGACTTCTCCCAGCTTGCACTTTATGTGTGTGTGTGTGTGTGTGTGTGTATGTGTACGTGTGCATGCACGTGCACATACATTTGCCAGGACAGATACAAGAGAGAAGAAAGCAAACAAACTAACAGAAGCAGCATCCTTTCTTTCCTCCCTCATGAAAGGGGAAGCTTAGAAAGTTGGTAAACTTAAGACAGTTTTAAAGCTTCAACAAACCAGGCACACATCTCACAGCTTTGTTCTATCCTCACCCTTTGTTCTTGCCTCATATTTTCTTTCTAGTTCTTCATTGCCATAAGCCCTTCATATATTTTAAAATCTCAGTACATTTCTTTCAAAATTTAATCACACTGTGTCCTCCTAGTTTAAATCCATTGCCCCCTACCTTTTACTAGAGAAACTCAAAACCTATCTGTCTTTCATCTTTAGGAGGTTTTTTTTTTCTTTTTTAATTTCTCTTTACCTTTAACTACCTCCTGTTCTTACAGCTTTCCTTTAGTGTGAAGCAGTGGGGGAAAACATACAACTAGTAACCAGTAGCTATGGGCACATCATGTAGCATCTCTGTGACTCATTTTCTTAGTTTATAAAGTAGAAACAATATTACCCATTCCAAAGGGTCTTTGTAGAGCTGCAGTCAAATGAAAACAATGGTTATGAAGAAATATTGAAAAGCAGAGCCTCAGAAACATTTAAATTAGTATTTTAAATAAACCTATTAAGTCCTATTCTTCAGCTGCACCTTTCAACAAAAGTTTTAAGAGCCCAGTCATGCAATCTGGTTCTCTGAGTTAAGATTTGAATAAAATTGAGGAGATGACAGCAAAGGAAGGTTTTTCATTCCGTTTTCTACCTATCTACCCTTTCCTCTAGCCACCACGTGTCAGGTTTGCATCTGGTCTCACCTACGGGGGGCATAGCAAGGTCTCTCTAGTATGTGGTACCCACATTGAATTTCACACAAATTGTACTGGGACAATTCTCAGAACTGCCCCTCACCATCACCCATCTGCAGGGGTCAAAGTTATACCAGAACGGAGACTGGCATGCAAAGTACCAAGTTCTATCCCATGGCCTTAGATTGTCATGCATGGACAGCAAGATGATTACCCAAGTAGGAAGCCCTTAGTCCATCTTTCCATGCAAACACGAGACCATGGGTCATGGTGTGCTTTTACTGCACTGCATCCCAGTTATAGCAGCCACTTTTGGAAAAGAGGCAGAAAGAGCAAAACATGTGAGTGATTAAGAAGGAGTGACGGGGTCATGGGGTTCACAAACCCTTGTTACTGGGTCCCCTGCTCTCTTCCACTCCTCTTTTCTGCTTGAACCACTGAACTTCCTCATTTCACTGTCCCAAGCCTTGTACTCCACCCAGCCCTTAGTCTTTGGAGATGTCATTTATCATAGGACAGTTTCATTTGTCTGTGGGAGAGGCATGTCTTCATCCCTGACCTGGAAGTAAGGAGGCCTGAGCTTGTGTCCACTCACACATCTTCCAATCACTGATGATGGCTTTGGATAACTTATTTTCCCTTTTCTAGGCCCTATAGGCTCCTCATTTCTAAACTGGAAAAAATAGGATAAATAACATAGCCTCTAATGTCCCTTCTGATTCTTACCATCGGTGGTTTTACAACTAATTCCTGTACCATGAAGCATGGCCTTTATTCCCCAAACACATAAAATAAAGCATCTAACATATGATTTATCTTTTTTCTGGTATCTCAGTCCTCCCACAACCCCCAAAGCAGGTGAGGTATCCAAATTAGTGGCTCTCAGTACACACTGTATTTTTCTTTCACAGTAGAGTTAAATATTTATTTAATATGATATTAATAAAACTATGAATTATTAAATTTAATTAACTTATTAAATTAATTAACTGGTTATCTTTCTGTACAGAAAGCTTTATGTGGCTCTGAGTCTATCTTGTTCATAACTGCATCATTAATGCCTAGCACAGCACATGACACACGGTTGCATTCGATAGGTAACTATTATATGAGTGAGTGGATGAATGAATGAATGAAAAGACTATTTAAGCTGATTCTGACAATCCTTTAGTTTGACTTCTAAGTTTTAAACAGCAGCAAACAGCCAATAAATACATCTTTGAAAAAGTGAATGAGGTATTTCTGCCAAATGCTTTCATCTGACCAACTAAGGAGAGTGAGGGGAATTCCTTTCAGGGCCTGGTATAAGACTGCATGTACATTTAAGGCCCAAAATGTGATTAAGTTTACTTATGCTAATTCATACCATTAAATAGAACCCCTCTCAAAGTCAGTACTGTCTGGTAAACAATATGCAATTTTTGGCCCCAATTGTGTGATTTTTTTATAGCTGTAAAATAAATTGTTGCTTATCTCTTAGGAATTGGAAAGATAGATTCTTCTCATGAATATGCATGTGCTTTGCACATTTTTAAGTTTAAAAATCACCTAGCAAAGTGCTTGTTGTAGAGTCGGTATTTTTAACTGTTGAATAAGTGAGAAATATATGAATGAAAAAATTTTTAAATGGTGTGATTATCACAAGAGTAATAACATTTATAGTTTCTCTCTCAATCCCGTCAGAAAAACTAAAATCATTTATTTGTACTTATTCATCAATATACAAAATGGTCCCTTTTTAAGTGGGGCAGTATGGAGAAAAAAGGTCCTGGGTTCGCGATCCAGTGCACTGGTAGGTACCCCCCTGAACGAGCCACGGTACCTCTATGAGCAGGGCTAAAAAATCAACACCTCCCTGGAACCACTGCTGTATGGGTCACATGAGAAAACAGTATGATGAGGAGCTTTTGTAGGCTGTGAGGCAATATACAAAAGTTTATCTCTCAAAAGGGAGCAGATACTATTCTTTTCCAAGAGAGGAAGATTTTCTGGGAGAAATTTTAGTTTATCTCAAAGTCAGTGGTTCTCAAAGCACAGTGCACAGCAGAATAATCTGGAAGGTTTGTTAAAACAAACTGGTCTCCTCCCCAGCCCACACTCTCTACCAAATTTCTGAGTCACTAAGTCTGAAGGACTAGAGAATTTGCATTTCTGACAGGTTCCCAGGTGATGCTGATGCTGCCTGTCCAGGGACCACATTTTGATTACCACTGTTCTAAGTTAAGGGTGGCAAACAGAACTGCTTCCAGGGACTAGAGGACTAACATAAATATGTAGTTCCGGCCAGAGTTAAGTAAGGAGGAGGAGTGGGGCTTGTGAGAACCTGGAGAGTGCCTGTCCTCCTTGACGCCATTCAAACCCCAAATTTACTTTAAAACACTTTACCAAGCAAAACAGGTCTATAGGTAGGATCTGGCCTTGCAGGAGCCAGATTCTCCTAAATCATGGAGTAAGACTGCAAAGAGGTTACACCATACACTAGTTCCCTGGATACCTATTTACCCTGCCTGTGAATTCCTGTATCTAATTGATGCTTGAGAATTGCTAGCAGGACATCACAAACATTTCAGTTTGTAAAATCCAATGCGTGCCTCGAGAGTGTCATGTTTACCCCTCACTGTGTTCAGTAACCATCCCTGTCCTACTCATGACCAAGAAACACAAAGGAAGACAAGGAGGACTTCCGTGGTGGCGCAGTGGTTGAGAGTCCGCCTGCCGATGCTAGGGGACACGGGTTCGTGCCCCGGTCCGGGAAGATCCGACATGCCACGGAGTAGCTAGGCCCGTGAGCCATGGCCACTGAGCCTGCGCATCTGGAGCCTGTGCTCCGCAACGGGAGAGGCCGCAACAGTGAGGGGCCCGTGTACCGCAAAAAAAAAAAAAAAAAAAGTAAGACAAGGAGAATGTAGGAGTGTGACTACATAAACATGGACAAGTTCAAAATAGCCACTTCGATCTTCAAAGGGCTTGGAGGCTTCAGAAGATAATAAACTCTGATAATTGTGTAGTTTTCTTCTCCCTGACAGATACCAAAAGAGAATTAACAGATCTGGCAAGCTGAGATACCATACCCAGAACGACCAGTTTTCTAGCTTCAAAGAAGGTCATGACGAATGTTTTTGACTGAGATCTATATCTAAAGTTGACTGGGATGTAAGCTGTGCTTTCTCCACTGGAAATATGTAAGTTCAGCCTGAAGAACAGAGTTTGCAGCTGGTTTGGTTTGAATCCCATTTCCTAACTTGCCTCCTGTAAGTTACTTAAACTTCCTGAACTAGTTTTTTACCTATAAAATGGAAAGAAGAATACTCATTACAAAGGCTATTGTAAGGAAAATATTAAATTAAGTAAAAAGAGCCTAGGACAGGACTTGGCACATAGTAGGTTGTAATCTAAAATGCAATATTGGATACCATAATTCTAAGAAAATATAGCAATGGTCAGACCTGCACCCACACGGCCTTTCCAAAGTCTGTGCATGGACACTAGCCCTCCTTCTCTGAACAGCCAATGGCACACCATGTATGAACCTCATAAAATAAGCCCCCCAAAGATAAGATCTTTAAGGGGTATACTGGGTTACATAGTATCTCCCTAAAATTCTTTTCCACCTGGAACCTCAGAATGTGACCTTATTGCAAATAGGGCCTTTGCCGATGTAAGTAGTTAAGATGAAGTCACACTGGATTAGGGTGGGCCCTAAATATGTCTATCCTCACTATAAGAAGGCCTCGTAAATACACACACACACACACGCACACACACACACAGGGCAGAAGGACATGTGATGACAGAGGCAGAGACTGGAGTGATGCATTTGCAAGCCAAGGAATGCAAGAAATTCTGGCAACAACTAGAAGCTAGGAAGAGACAAGGATTCTGATTCTCCCCTACAGGTTTCAGAGAGATAGTGACCTTGCCAACACCTTGATTTTGGACATCTAGTCTCCAATCTGCAAGAAAATAAACATCTGTTGTTTTAAGCCAACGTCTGTCTGAATTTGTTACGCTAGCCCTAACAAACTACTATAAGGGGTCGTATTATAAATGTATTTGCATCTCCCATAGCACTGAGTACAACACTTTTTAAAGAATAGGTGCTCAATAGATAACTGTTCTGTGAATCGCGTATTACTTTAGTTCTTGAGCTTATACTGATTTACATTACTTTCTTAACATCTACTAGTTGGTCAGTTGGTCCCTTGCTCCCTCACATGCCCTTTGTGGACCCCTGAAGGCTGACACTTATTATTCTCCTGTATTCTCATGTGTGGCTCAGTGGTGGATATGCAGTCACTTCCCAAAATGATTATTGACTCCATTATATCCATTCCATGAAAAATGTTACAACACTTTGGACATTTTTGATTTTTTATTTATTTATTTTTTACTTCGAGCTCGGAAAAAGATGCCTACCTCCCAAGGCAATATTCATGTATAACGTGACTATCTCTGGGGAAGTGTAGAGAAACTAATGCCAGCAATGAAAGTGTATTGAGGTATTTTTCAGCAGCAAAACAAGTTGGCTTTGGGAGCTGTGTAGGGGACTGAGGAGCTCAGATTTCCATGAGAATGAATATAATGAGGGTGACATATCAGTAGCTAAACTAAGAGTCAAGGGTTTTGCTTGGATTTAAAGGAGACAAGTTAATGAGATCAACTCTGGGAGCTGCAAAGACCTGGTATGTGGTCAGCACACTTGAAGGTGGAGAAGTTTAGAGTGTGAGATAGGTGAAGGCGTGACTGCTTCTATTGACTTGGAAAAGCCAGATGAGTCTGGAATTCCGAGAAGGATGGGCTCTTTAGAGTTATGGCCTATGGAACTTTGTCAAAGCTGTCTTCTTTGAGGGTTGCTGGAACCCCAGCTTTATGTCCAAAGACTGGACCAGCTGGAAGTCTTCCAACACATTTCTCTTCTAATTGTTACTCAGCCATTAAAAAGAATGAAATAATGCCATTTGCAGCAACATGGATGGACCTGGAGATTATCATACTAAGTGAAGTAAAATCAGACAGAGAAAGACAAATGAGGAATCTAAAAAAAAAAAAAAGATACAAATGAACTTATTTACAAAACAGAAACAGACTCACAGATTTAGAGAATGAATTTATGGTTACCTGGGGGGAATGGTCGGGGGAGGGATAGATTGGGAGTTTGGGATTGACATGTACACACTGCTGAATTTAAAACAGAAAACCAACAAGGACCAACTGTATAGCACAGGGAACTCTGCTCAGTATTCTGTAGTAACCTAAATGGGAAAAGAATTTGAAAAAGAATAGATGCATGTACATGTGTAACTGAATCACTTTTCTGTACACATGAAACTAACACAACACTGTTAATCAGCTATACTCCAATATAAAGTAAACAATTTTTAAAATAGCAGAATTTCATTATTTAAATGGGCAGAGATTGGGAACAGGCAGAAAGTCAAGAGTTTTGCTAGAAACATGATTTCCAAGCCTCTGGAAACCTTGAAGAATTTTTACACTTTCTCTTTGTTCCTTCTTTTGCATTGGTAGAAGTAAGTGGATATCTTCCATCTGTTTACCTCACTGAGACATGAGAAGAGTAAATGAGTTAGTTTCTCTGGGGCTCAGTGATTGATTGTTAGATAAAAAGCATGATTCGAGTTCAAAGGGTTTCATTTTTAAAACAATTCGATCAGATCCTTCTCTATAGATTCATTGCTCAACTAAAACATCTTAAAACAGTTTCCCTGGGACTTCCCTGGTGGTGCAGTGGTTAAGAATCCTCCTGGCAGTGCAGGGGATATGGGTTCGAGTCCTGGTCCGGGAAGATCCCACATGACACGGAGTAACTAAGCCCGTGAGTCACAACTACTGAGCCTGTGCTCTAGAGCCTGCAAACCACAACTACCGAGCCCGTGTGCCACAACTACTGAAGCCCACGTGCCTAGAGCCCATGCTCTACAACAAGAGAAGCCACCACAATGAGAAGCAAGCACATCACAACAGAGTAGCCCCTGCTCACCGCAACTAGAGAAAGCCCACGTGCAGCAACAAAGACCCAATGCAGCCTAAGTAAATAAATAAATAAATAAATTTATTTAAAAAAAAGAAAAAAGAAAACAGTTTCCCGACAGGGCATTCTAAGAGGATCCTAGTACTACATGGGTGATTTAAACAGGGAAGAGGGTGCTGGCTAGTTTGTAGCTTGGCCTTGGAAACTGCACAAGACACTAACAACTGTACAGAAGGCACACACACAACACTGCTTGAGGCATGGTTTCCTATCCAGAAACTACACCTGTATCCATTCATGTAAAATTGGGAGTGGGAAGGGGATGGCATGAGTCCAATTCAGAGTGCTCTGACGATGGAGCTTCCTGCCAATTTAACTTCACTGCTTGGATCCGTGATGAAAGCGGATGGATGCAGTTACAGCAAAGGAAGAAAGGGAAGTGTCACAGATGAGCCCAGGGCCCTTATTGAAGACTGAACATGTGAACTGAAATCTGACTGGTAAATCAGACTGCTGACCTACTAGCCAGGTACAGAATCTCATTATGCAAGAGACGTTTGAGATGCTGTCTTAACACTTCATTTAGATTCAATGGAAATTCACAATTTCACTGGCCAAGCTGTCAGCTGGTGAGTTCTAGCTAAGGATTTTCTGCCTATTGTCAATGTGCTTTCCTAGAAGACGTGAAAGTCCAGGCCCTAATCACTCATAGACTGTCAAAGTGGCCACAAAGCCTCTACCCACACCCTCCCCTTTGCCCCTTAATTCCATGCTAGGAAGACACACTAATATCCAGGTCAATTTCATGGTTTCTGAGGCTTGAGGTCTTAGTCCTTCCTCAAACTAAAGAAGACCATTGTTTTATGATTATACTCAGGTACTAAACACAGCTTAAGATGTTTGCTTTTTAACTTGGAGGCTGTTTTCTAACCTTACACTAGATCACCTAGGATGTAGATACCATATCATAAAGCTCAGGAGAAAGAGAGAAGCAAAGCCCCACTGACAGAGAAATGTGCAAGTCTCAAAGGTTTCTATTAAGCATTATAATTCATTCAAGTGTTCATTCATTCATTCAACAAACATTTATTGAGCACCAACAAAAATGATTAACATATGTTGTTACCAATGAACTTACAATTTAAAAGAAGACATATTGACAAAGGATTATATGCAAGATAAGTATCGACAGAAATCAGTACAAGGGCATAAAGCAGGAAATGGTCCATTCAGGTGCTGGGAAGAGTTTTGGGAGGAGCTTCATGAGCTTTATATTTAATCACAGGATACCACTTAGCTGAAGAACTATGTATGCTCAAGAGAAGAAAAAAAAGTTAAGAGGGAAGGAAAAATTCCTCTCTTCAAATTCACCTACTTTACGTTATGTTCTGTCCCTATGGCACCTTTCTATTGTATGTCTGAGACAGCTGCTTCTGGCCTTCCTAACACCTCCCTCCCCAAAGAGATCAGCTATCTCTTCCCTTTGCATTATACTACAGGGTCAGAAAATGTTCTCTATTTCATTCCTTGAAGGTGGATTTTCTTTCTTCCGTGGGGAGACAAAGTTTAATGAATAGTGCATTGACCAATGGATAATACCATGAAGGTAGCTATTCTCTCTCCAAGATTTCCTCTCTTAGGCCAGATATGTAGTAGTTGCAATACAAGCAGAGTTAAAAAAAAATGCCCTTCCTCTGACATTAATTATTACTATTGATATTTTGTTTGTGTAAGATCAAGTAAAAGGATCAACATAGGATGGGATCAACAGGTTTAACATGAACAAGCACCCTCCTGGGAGGAGTTCTCCTGGCCTCTTTTTTGCGGTACGCGGGCCTCTCACTGTTGTAGCCTCTCCCATTGCAGAGCACAGGCTCCAGACGCGCAGGCTCAGCAGCCATGGCTCATGGGCCCAGCCGCTCCGTGGCATGTGGGATCCTCCCGGACCGGGGCACGAACCTGTGTCCCCTGCATCGGCAGGCAGACTCTCAACCACTGTGCCACCAGGGAAGCCCATCCTGGGCTCTTCTTTACTTACTCGAATGTCTGTTGTCTGGACTCCTTCCTCCCCAATCTCTACCTATGTACAGGCTACAAGACCGGTTCTGCAGCAAAGCAGCCCAGTCATTCAAGGAGCTTTCTAGAAATACAGATGTGGGGGTCACTCTGGACGTACTAAATCCCAGTCAGGGCTGGTGGGACTCAGTTTATTAAAAAGCTCTGTAAGTGATTCTGATAATCAACCAGAGATGAGAACATGTGTTCTACCCAAATTTCAGAGTCCGTGAGGCACGTTTGTATATATAAATATATATCACTCACATCAGTAAAGTGTGTATATACTTTTCAGATATATTTGCAATTTCATATATAAATATATCAGAAAATATCTGTATGGATCTATAATTATGTAAATATTATCCATATTGTGTTCCATGTATTAATATATGCAACATTATAGACCTTTTCCTCATTTAAGTTGTTATCAGTATAAAAATTATTAATGTATTTTAAAATAATGGATTCTGTCAGAGGAATTTTTATGGAATAATAAAGTCAATTTTCTATAAAATATGCCAGTATGTACACATGCATACATATGTGTATACATATGGTAAATACAAATGTAGGATGTATGTATATATGTGTGAATTTATATATGTGCAAATGAATACAATTCTTCAAAACTGTGCTATGAGCCATTTTTCTCAGTAATGTTTTATTGCTAGGAACAAGAAAACCCTTGTTCAGATCTAGTTTCTGAACCACTAATAAAATTTGCAGGGGTTTCCCTGGCAGTCCAGTGGAAGGACTCTGAACTCTCACTGCCAAAGGCTTGGGTTTGATTCCTGCTTGGGGAGCTCAGATCCCTGCAAGCTGCAGCGTGGCCATAAATAAATAAATAAATACATAAACAAACAAACAAATGCTCTGAACTACTAATAACATTTGTTTTATTGTTTTATATTCACATCCTGCATTTCATTAAATGTGCACTCACATGCACACACAAAACAGCTTTCCCTAGACTTAATCTGCAAATGGTTTTTGACAGTTTATCAAACTCAAAAACACCATGAAAGGGTATTGTTTTGCTTTCACGAAAACAAATCAAGAGAAAGTGCCACTGCTTCTGGAATCACCTCCTTTACATACCAAGCAAGGCAGCAGTTTTTAAGTTTTCAGGTTCATGACCCTCTGCTAATAGATGAAAATTATAAGTATTCCCAAATGATTTGTGGGACTCTATGGGCCAGGCCCTGGAGCCCAGGGTTCGAATTCTCGCAGACAGGTAGTGATCTCTGCAGAGGGAACCTGTGCATAGCTGTCCCTGTGCTTTCCCACAGCAATTACCATGATGCTCCACTCAGAGCGGTCGTTCAAAAGATGTTGTTAACTAGCTCCTTTTGTTTGTAACGAATGGTGAATATTATAAGATGAGATGGAGGCTAAAGCTAAATTCTATAATAAACTGTAAAAGATGCTGTTAACTAGCTCCTTTTGTTTGTAACAAATGGTGAATATTATAAGATGAGATGGAGGCTAAAGCTAAATTCTATAATAAACACTAAATAACAGGAACAAGTGAATTTATTGCCCCTGTTAAAATGGCTAGACACTGAGGCATCAGGAAGAATGTGGGCTCTTGAGCCAGACAGCACTGCATTTACATCGTAGCCCAGCCATTTATCAGGTAAGTGACCTTGATGGAGCAAGTCAGTTATCACCATTAATTCTCAGAGTCCTCATAAATAAAGTAGGAATAATACAAATGTATAGATTTTGCATTGAATATTAAATGCACCATGATTCAAAAACCTGACTGTATGTTAAAAATCTCCTGGGAAGCTTTCAAAAAATACTGATATTTCTATCATATTTATACTTACTGATGTTTATATTTAAGAAACGCTGATGCCAAGTCCCCCTCATGGCGTCAGAGGCTCTGATTTAATTAGCCTGGTGTGGGTCCTAGGTATCAGGGTTTTATAATGCTTCCGAGGTGAGTTTGATATGCACCCCAGGTTAAGAACCACTGAGGTAACTAATGTATGTAAATACCATCTCAATGCTTTGTTATTAGTAGGCCTTCAACAAATATTATCTTGAGACTGTCTGGGTAAAAACCCTATGTTATATTTACTAGGTTGTGACTTGCAGCAAGTTCTTTCAATTATCAGGGCTTCAATATCCATATCTGAAAAACCAAGGCAGTAAATAAGTGTGCTTATTTAAAAATATGTTGTGAGAAATAAAAAGATATTTCAGGTAAATTGCTTACCATGGTGGCAGATGAAATATATGAAACTGGATATTAACTACTGTTGTTATTATTATTATCATTGTCTCCACTTCCCTCTGACCCCAGAACTAACCTTAGTGACTTATGTGCTCTTTATACATCTTAATTGAATAATATATTAACATAAATGATGATGCCTTTCAACACAATTCGAAAAACCATTACAATATCTTTTCTCTTTATATTGGAGTATAGCTGATGTGCCTCAAAATATAAATTTTGCCTAATATTGCTATTTGTCCTTACAAAATATTTTTATCCAAACTGTATCTTGATAATTTGAAGTAACTAATCCCATCAACTAATTTTTAAGTCAAAATTTCTGATTTCTATCCTAGTCATAATTATGATACAAAAATAGCAAAACTTAGTCAATGTATATTCTAACAAATTCCAGTAATATCACTATATCTAGGTCAATTTTGCTGACTTCTATATAATAAATATTCCAAATTTTAACTTTTGCCTTAATCAATCAATATGTGCTTTTTAATGTCCTTTTCCTCTTAATAGTCTATTATATTTGCTCTTCTTGGTAACAGACTGTTTAAAGAGCAGTCAATCTCACTGAATCCATTACACACATAAAACCTTTATTTAGAGGGGAGTATATTTCATCTCTCCCACGTCTTTACCTTACATGTCTATGAAAGACTTTCCATTTTGCTGCCCTTGTTTCTTCCTGTAAATGGTGACTGGAATATTTTGCTTTGATTTCTTGCCCTCCTCTTCATTTCTGGGGCAGAGCCTTCTTTATCTGTGTTCCTTGCTCTCTGTGCTATTCTGTTTCAAAGTCTGGTAATTTGCTCTGCTGTAATTACATGTATCTGGGTATGCCAGCATTGTGTAAGCAAGCCTCTATTCTTTCACTACCTAGAATGACAATTATCTGTCAGGTTCCTTATTACCTACACCATAAAAAGATTACTTGCTGAGTACTGAAGAAACCCCCCTTCTCTATGAGGGAATATAAGATATAGGCTTTTAAACCCTTTCCTCCAGGAAAAAATAAGAAAGCCAGCATCTACATTTTCCTAAAACCAGGATGCTGAGGCAGACAGATGTACTATGATATGTTCAGTTGAAAAGGGGAACCAACATATGCAACCACTTTGTAGAAACCAATGCAATTTCATGGCAAGTTATTAGACATGACCAATGGGATAATGGAGAAGATCTGAATCTGTGTAATTCTCATTAATTCTTTCTGAAACCAAGCCTTAATTCCCTCCTATCAAAAAAAAAAGATTAATAACATCAGAGACTACCTACATTTCAGTAGTTGGACATTCAATTAGAGATAGTTTGATTGCCATACAAATCTCTTCCAAGTTGTGACCCAGCACATATTTTGGTTTTATGATTCTCATGACATCCCTTAAAGACACTAACTATTCATTTCTATATTTTGTTAGATAATAATATTTGCAAAATGCTTTATGGTTTTCTGGATGCTTTCAAAAACATTATTTTATATGTCTCATATCTATGCCAATTTGAAGCAATATTAAAATCATTAACTTTATTTTAAAGATAAGGAAAATGGAGGCCCCAAAAGTCTAAATGACTTGCCCAGAGTCCCCCCACCCCCCCAGTAAATGACAGAGCTGGGACTACAATCCCATTAATGTGCCTGAGATACAGATTCTTTTTACTTCAAAAAGCTTCCTCTCAAAATGCATTCTATTCAATCTGTAGAATGCATCTGATGGAACAGTTGTAGGGTTCACTATGGAAGAAGACAGTAAAATCTACTAATCACTGTTTGTTGTGGGGTTTTTTTGTTTTGTTTTTTTAATATAGGCTATCCCAGTCTATTATACTTACTCATGTAAATATAGGTTGATTAAAAATAAATTCCTGCACACATATTGACTTAATAAATACTATATAATATCCCAAGGGGCTGTCATTGTCTCAAAAGTAATCACTGCCTTGATTTGAAGCTTTATTTAGTGGCATTGCAGTGTTTCAGGGAAGGGACAGTTGCTTATAAGGCTGAGGAGGCACAATTTGGGAGAATCTCCGTCTTGAGAGAGATTTAAACCAACGTCACTAAAGCACTACGAGTTGTCTTATTTCTGACTTTCATTTACATAGTTTGGAAAATATAATTTGCCTTACACTGTGGCAGCAGAAAGGGTTGGGCAGAGGATGACCTGAGGGTGGGATATGGGAATGGAAAAGCAGAGATGAAGGATGATGAATGCTTTATGTAGATACTTCACAAATTACCTACGTCTGCAATGATATTTCCAAACTGCTTTCAACATCATGGTCTGATTAACCCCTGACCCTTTTACAGTTAGAAAGTCAAAACCAACACAGCAACATCTTTCTTTTCCTTATTCTTATCTTGTGTTCTGCTTCCAAGTCCACTCTTCACAGAATTGTTTAAACCTGACTTTCACTGCTTCCTTTTAGAGTTTTTGATTATTCAGAGAGAGACCTTTCGTTAATCCAGCATCCTTTAGGGATTCTTCAAAGATAAAGCCCTAGTCCTTGGACCCTTTCATCTTTGACTCTCGAATAAAAGCAACAGGTTTGCATAATTAAAAGAAGCATATATAACAATATAATAACTCACAGTCATTGAGTCCTTACCATGTTTGAGGCATTGGATTCTTACACCTCCACAAGGTGATTGCTATTATTTCCCAATTAATAGATGAAGAAATGAAGGCTTGGGTGATTTGCCAAAGACATAGCTGAGCGGCAGCCAGCCAAGGCTCACACCCAGGTCTTACTCCATAACCTGCCCTTGTTCACACAGTCTCTGTGACTGTCTTTGAGGCTAGCTTTAATGGGCTTATTTGCATCAGTGCTTCTCAATGGAGAAAGCAATGGGAAGTAACCCAATTTTTTACTCTGTGACTGATAATCTCATACCACACTACTCAACATGCAATACTCCAAAAGAAGAATTAATTGCCTCTCCCTCTAAAGAGTCTGAGAACCATGGAAACATGGCTAGGAGAGAGGTCCACATGGTGATGTGTGTGATGAATTGATGGCCCTGGCTGAAGAATAAACTCCAGTCCAGGACTGAGCTTGGGGCTCTGAGTCTCTCTGTTGCACTCTGTCCTTCTGCACTGCAAAACACCATGAGGTTGTGGGGTGTGAAATCGTCACAACGAAATCACCTAAGAGAACTGTCTCGGTTTCCTAAGGAAAACAGGCAGAGGCCCGCATAGGCTAGAGCTCCCTGAGGCTAAACAACACAAGACATACCCACAAATCATGTGCAGACAGTAGCAGCAAAATATGAAATATACTTTTTAAAAAAAGAGCCACTTAAAAAAAATAACAACCAAAACAGAGGTTGCTGATTCAGATACTGCTTAAATTATCATGTCGACATCATAACCAAAGTCTTAAGTTACCTGAATAGAGAAATGGAGGTAGAGAACTTTTAGAAAAAAAGTGAGAAAAACTTACTTAGTAATAACAACAATAATGATAACTGAGGTTAAGATCTATTGAGGGTTTATCATATGCCAGATATTGTGCCAAGAACTTTATATGTTTTATTTTAATCATCCTAACAAGTTTATGAAGTTGCACTATTATTAGCCTCACTTTATAGATGAGAAAATGTACTCAGTAAGATTAAATAATTTGCTAAAGATTATATTTTGTTTAGGTGAGAATTTAAATCCAAGGGTGCCAGGCTGTGAAACCTATTATTAAAAAAACTCTCAGATGCTAAATATCTTCACAATTACAAAGCCAGAAGAAATGCCTATGGTCTAAAAGATGTAGCATCACATTGAGAAGCAAGGACTGAACTCCAGATTAACATAGTAATAATGTGCAAATATCTTTTCATCTCTTCTCGGGTAAGATGGCTGACTGGGTATGGGTAGTTCCTCACTCTTAAACCAAATCTAGCTTATTTTTCTTCTGCATTTTCTCATTCAAAAGGACAGTGCTAAGTCTTCCATCCAAAGGCATCAGAGTTGAACTTCAGTTTATACATGATTAAGAAAACTCATTGTCAAGCCCCAGTAAATGTGGAGAAGTTCCTCTTCCCATGATCCCATTACATCTTAGACATAACTCAGTATAGCAAGGAACATGGCAGAGTGTGGTTTTTGCTCAAATACCTGCCTCTTCTTCCCTTTCAGCCTCCTCAAACTCCAACACCCACATAGTGGACTGAAAGCCTCTTGAGGGCAGATCATTAATCTTCTCCTTTATATCCCTTTCGATCACCACTTAATAAACTATGTTAAATGGTTATATGAACTGAACCAAATGGAAACAAGGGGTGGGGGAAGGAAAGTGTCTCGCAATTCCTGGTTTGCAAAAACCTCTAAGAAACATTTACCAGGAGCACTGCTTCAGGTAAAAGTCATCAAGCTCAATTTTGCAGCTAAGAGGACTTCCAGCATAATGAAGTAAAAACACTGGCCTAATTTGAACAGAGATGATGATAAATTCACCAAAGGCCAATTTAGAGCTGTTACATTATAAAGGGAAGGGAGGGGGATACTCCTATTCAAGTATCATAATATTAATGAAAAGTCTGGGGAAGATATATATATACTAAAAGGAAGCAAATCTAAAAGAAGTGAAATTTATCTAGATGGGTTACATTGGGTAATAAAATGAAGCATGCATTCAAAGCAGCTTCATTCTGAGATGGTAAAGCATGGCGCTTATTCAGGCAGCAGCTAAGGTGTGACTGGTTGAAGCATTCTTTCTCCTCTGTGGTTTATTATTCAGATGGTCCCTGCATAAATTTTCTGAAATCATGTTAGAGCCAGGACTGAGGAGCTGTGCGTTTTGGGGACTTGCACTGCTGAACAAAACGGACCCTTTTAAGTTTTTGGCTACAGAGCAAACAAAAACAAACGATACAGCGTTTCTTGGAATTTACAAGCTGTGAAAAAAAATGTTGCCAATTTTGTTTTTTACATGAAAAGGAATGAATGAGAGGCTTTTTGGAGACAAATATTGAGCTTGCCTCCTTGGGACTCATGATGGATTCACAGTACAATTACTTCTTTTGTCTAAGAGGGAGAAGAGGCTGAGTGAGTTTTGAAAATTTGCATGTCCATTTCATCAAAAAGAGAACAGACAAAAATGGGAGGCTTAATGTTCAAAACAAATGAAAGGCGTAAGAGGGTTGGTTGGATAGCAAGCAAACATATGCTAACTTCCACAGTGACAAACTATATTATATAGGTTCCTTACGTCCTGTGCAGGTTCACCTTGGCATGTCCACACTGCCTAGTCCGCTGAGGTCCCAGTTAGAAGTGAAGGACTGGGAATGGGTGTTTACTTACAGTAGGAATGAAAGAATCAGACACCGGTGCCAAAATCTATAGAACTTAAGGAAAGAGTTCAATTTTATTAAAACTTTTCCAAAAATATCTAATACTACCACCACCCACCCAACCTCATCCCCTCACACGTACATACTTCTCACCTCTTCCCTGCCTCTCTAGAAGTGAAAAGCTAGAAAGAGCACTGTTGGAGTTTGAACCCCTGGTTCAAATTCTGACTTTACTATTTTCTTATATATAGGGAATAGGAAAAGTCAATTATAAAGTTAGAACCTCAATTCCTCACTTGTAAAGCGGAGCTATTGATGCTGGTTTTATTTTGATTTTGTTTTAAATTAGGTGAGACACATATATGATATTTAAGTATTCAACAGTATAAAACCACATGAAGGGAAAAATAAGTAAGTTTACCCTCATTTCTGTCTTCCTGGGCAGTTTCTTCATACCTTTTTACAGAGGCAGTAACTTCTACCCTTATTTCATGTACCCTTTCAAAGATATTCTTTGTGGGCTTCCCTGGTGGCGCAGTGGTTAAGAATCTGCCTGCCAATGCAGGGGACATAGGTTTGAGCCCTGGTCTGGGAAGATCCCACATGCCTCAGAGCAACTAAGCCCGTGAACCACAGCTACTGAGCCTGTGCTCTAGAGCCCGCAAGCCACAACTACTGAGCCGAAGTGCCACAACTACTGAAGCCCATGTGCCTAGAGCCCATGCTCACAACAAGAGAAGCCTCCGCGATGAGAAGCCCACACACCTCAACAAAGAGTAGCCCCCACTCACCGCACCTAAAAGAAAGCCCGTGTGCAGCAACAAGGACCCAATGCAGCCAAAAATAAAATAAACTAATTAATTGATTTTTTAAAAAAGATATTCTTTGTATGATAATAATAATAGTTAACACTTCATAAGGACATACTATGTACCAGAGATGTTCTGTGTGATTTAACTGTGTTCACTCATCTAATTCTCATAATAATTCAGTGAGAGAGCTTTTATTATCCTATTGTGCAGAGCAGGAAACTGAGACACAGAGAAGTCACACTGTTTAAAATGTAGTGAAGCCAAGATTATAATCCACTGACCTTGCTAGAATACTGTTAAATAAATACTAGACGTCTATTAGATGCTACTTCAGAGTAGCAACTGATGATAATTCAGAGGGTTTCTGGAGGATAAAGTGTGAGACTATAAGTTGTTTGATACATGGAAGTGAAATGTGAACCCAAAATCATCATGGACAGTTTACCAGTTGCCAATTTTCTATCTAATGCGTTTACAATTTTCTTAATGTTTCATGTAATGATACACAATTTACTGACTGCATTGTATGCTATATTAAGAACCCTGGAAGATTATTTTATGCATGCTATTTGGTAACTATTTGTTGATCTGGATGTTGTGGAATTACCTTACAAAACCTGACAGGACAAAAACTTTGGAGCACTTAAATAAGGAATTTCCTTTTGACTGAGGATGATGAATTATACATAGACTCCAGGTTAAAAAGAAGGGAAAAAACTTCCCATTTTTCAGGGGTACTGAGAGGGCAACCAGGGTCCATCTTCTTCAGAGAAAAAGAAGCATGAAAGACAAAGTCTGCGAGGCAGCAGAGTCAACATTCTAGAGATGAAGGGCAAAGGTTTGGAAGTGCCAGTTATTCTGATGACAGTAGAATTTAAGAACTTTTGGAGATCACAGAGTTCAACCTTTCTTAAAGTCTTTCAAAGAGAGCTGGCCTTTTGAGATATTATATCCCAAAGGCATTTCATCTTCAAGTAAGTTTGTACAATACTGCATATCTACCCCCCTTGGAACTACACAGGGCACATTATCATACTAAGAATTCTTGAGGGTCTCGTTGTAAAAAACAAATAAATAAGAATCATTTAACTCTGTTTACCCAGAACTTTTTCAAACTGATTCCTGTAGGGAACATTTTTCCTTGAAATACCTATATCTAACAGAGCCTTGGAGGACACTTTGGAAACACTGATGTAGTTCAGAATCTAGAACTGGCACCATCCATACCATCATCCATGTCCATACACACACAGCCCCCTCACCCTGACTGCCTCTGTGACCAACGTGGTATATCCCCTCCACCTTACTCTCCTCACCTCAAAGGGCAAATAGCCTAAAGAAATTGCCGTGACTAATATCACATTACCACATACTATGCTGGAACTAATATCCAGGTCTCCTGATTCCTAGCCAATGCAATAGTACTTCCACTAAGGATGCCCTTCAGATGAGCTCAGCCTTCTCTTTGTTGGAAAAACACCGTTGAACAGATTCTGAAGTGCTTAGAAGGTCCTACTTCAGAGTACATTCAGAATCCTGATGGGAATATCATTTTTCTTTTTAGCTCTGCATGATTCCCACCTATATACCTGCCTTATATCCAGAGAATTCACTTTGTAGATATTGTATTTCCACTTGTCCAGTAGGAATAATAATCAGATGTGGATAAGAAGAGAAGACTAGTATAAAAAAAACTAAAGGTTTTTATTGGCAGAAACTAGAAAGCATGTTTTATGGAAAGGAGATAGAGAATGAAGTGGGAGTTGGGAGTGGCGAGTGACCAGACAGCCAATTAAACTCTCCTCAATTTGCCTCATCATGTGAGTCTCTTGTTTCCCTGAGTTCTGAATCTATCTCATTTGACAATGGGATAAAAATGGTTACAGTCAGAGCTGACATCAGTGACATTTTAAAGAATGACAGTCCTCTACCATGAAGCTATAGTCCTGCCCTCACAAACTTTGAAATGCTGTCAGAGGCATTCCAGCACCACGGGAGAGGACTTTTAGATGCAGACACGGTTGTTCACTTGCAGAAAGCAGGCAGAACCTGCGCCATGTGCCTGCCATGTTATTGAAGAAGCAGCTGTCATACAAACACGGGCAGGACCCCAGGAGTCCAGACCTTACAAAAACACTCAACCTCAATACCCACCTGCCACAAAAATGTTCCTGAATGCACCTTAGTTGAAGGCTCATACTCCGGCACATCCTAGCTTTTACCATGTCACTCAACACCGTCACACAATGATTACCTTATGTCTAAGGGCTCACCAAAATCATTCTACACTCTAAAGGGCTCTCAGCTCAGAAATGATTTTAAGAAAAGAAATTGCTCTCAAATAGGTTAAGATTTCTTGTACTGAAAAAACTTCTAGCTTTTAGGAAAATGTTGAAAGAAGTGGGTACATTTTATTAGGAGGCTTACAGTTGAATAGTCAGTAGCTGAAAATAGAGAAAATGGGGAGGAAAAAAGGCACCTATAGCCTACAAAGAACTAACTAGAAAAGTAATACACTTTCTGAATTACTTTGTTGGTCCTCACAATCAAATCCAAAACAAAAAAATACACATAACAATGTTGAAGCCTGAACATTTCACAATGTCAATGGGCTCACAAAGAGTTAGGCTCCAATGATCAAGAGATGCAAACCTTAATTTTAAGCATTATTCATTCATTCAACAAAATGAATGAATAATAATTGTTAAATGCTTACTACATACATTAACCTGTGAGAGGTACTGGAAATAAAGATGAACCAGACATGGCCCCTCCTTTGTTGAATTCCACAGTTTAAAGAGGAAACTGATATGAAAACATATAATGATAGCATACAATAATAAGAGAACTCCATATAAAGTACTATTGGAACACTTCTCTGTACTTCCAGTCCTCTGTCTGCACTATTTTTATTTTCACGATTTACATTTTCTCCTGTGTATCCAGTGATGATGCTCTGACATCTGAACAAGAAAGCCAATGACAGATGCCCCAGTCTCTTTGCTGACACTCAGTTTTAAACAGGCACCCAGCAGGGAGGATCAGATGGTGGTCATCCCTGATGACTGGTTTTGGATGTGGTCAGATCTCAGGGTCTCTTGTCCTGCACCTTAGCCAGCATCAGGGTGAATGTGAGGAGACAGCAAATTGTATGTGTCCAGTGTGTCAGAGTCATCAACGTTTTCTCACAAGAACCTTTGCCCACCACTTGCTCTTTGGGGTGAGCCAACGAAAAAATAAAAAGATCTTTGCACATCAAATGAAAGAAATTGGTAATGAAGGCACTGAGGATGACCACGTGAGTAAAAGGGAGGTGGGCATATCATGGGACATCTGGTTTGGTTTGAGAACAAGGAAAGCAGAATTGCATATTAGAAGAGGTATCTAGCCCAACTCCATGCCAAGTGTTTAAATGCTTCTGATTAACACTGGTCTTTGTATATAAAATTGCCCCAAACAAGTTCTCCTACCACTCACCCAGTCAAGGACAGCTAACAAGTCATCCTATCAATGCCACTTTTCAAACTGTATAGCTGATATCACAGACTAAACCTGTTCTTCAAAACTCCCCACTTCCTGGTGACTCATCTTTGCTTCATAGAATACATTCTCACATTCATTCATTAATTTATCAGATACTTAATGATCACCAATAGGAAACCACGGACGGACTCTAGTATGACTGTGACATATTTCTCTTGATATATAACCCTGAATGATGAATATCTCAAAATCAAAGCTACTCCATACCCCCTGCCTCATCAGTCCCTCAAACTAAAAGACAAATTTATCACAGCATGTATATTGGCATTTCAGAAGTTTTAGAGGCTCCAGTCATTACCGGGATTGTATTTTCTCAAATTTCTTTCTCATGCAATTGCTTGCACAATGAAAAGCTAAGCTGAAGGTAGTCTATGAAAAACCTTTTTATAGGAAACCCCAACACCAGAGTATTAAGCTGGGACTCTTAAGGTAGTATGTGAAGCTTCATTTTTTTCACGTGTTCTCATCTCTCCTCAAATGTCTGTGGATGCCACGGATGCTGTGTGAAGCTTCCACACTATTTCTGACAATGTTTATCATTGTGCTGGGCACAGAGTAAGCGCCTAATAAACACATGTCAGTCAGCGGATAGAACGTTCAAGTATCTTTCACTTAGCAAATTTATATCAGAAGAGGCAACCGGATAGCTCAGTATGGAGATTTCTTTAAAGTAACTACAACTAAAAGGTAGAGCTTGAGTAGCTCTAATCTATGAAAGCAATATCCTAGATTAATAGGATTGCATGGCATCAATATCTTTGCTTCTTGGCTGTAAATTTGGACTGGTAATGGTGCACTCAGAATGAAACACTTCAGATCCATCCATCCGTGTTCATAACATTCATATAAATAGCAAATATGGAACATAACACAACTTTAAGAGTTCCCAGTCATAAAAAAAAAGATGCATTTTATCTAATGCATAGGCCATATTAACTGGATTCTTAAAAATAGGTTCTGATAGTTTAAGCTCAAAAGTTTAAAAAGCAAAATTAAAAAGGAGACTACCTTAGTACTGATGCCCCTAAATCCCGACCTCATCAGTGATATCATCTACCTCGGGAACAAGTTTCCCTTCAAAGGCAGCTCTTTGAATTCATGTAATGAGCTGAGTGCTTGAGAGCTTGCTTCCCATTTCTTTCTCTCCTGTGCTTCTTAGAGAATCATAGATGCAGTCAGCTTCACAGGCAATTAATTGGAGGCTGAGGATTTGAAGGGAGAAACAGACTCCTTATTTCCAAGTGAATGAATCCAACTGTACCAATGAAACAGTCTTTCTTTGATATTAACATGATGTAGACTGGGAAGGTAAAGGGTCAAGGAAGTTACAATTTGTAGAGAAATTGTTTTAGGAGAGATATATACATATATATATATATTTTTACGGATTCCTTCTTTCAACTGTGCTTCTACATTTTGATTACATACATTTTCCTACATTTAATAGGACCAATGACTTAGTTGGGAACTAGAAACACTTCTAAGAATGTCCTTTTCTCATCATCGGATCACATTTCACATATTAACCGACATGTATGGATTTTTTAAAATTCCTTTTAGTTTTTACATATTGATGAGAAATAATGGCATAGAAACCATTTATTAAACTGAATTTTATGCCTTGAGAAGATTGGGAAGTAGACTGCTGAGGGATTTGAATTTAGTGGCAAAGTGGGGCAGTGTGAAAACTAATCTAATCTTAATATTCAGGCAGTATTTCTCTCCAGGGCAAGCTATTCATCTGAAGAACAACACAGTCACCCTAAAGAGAAAGATGAGCTGAGAGGCACTGATTCTATGCCCACTGATGTGTAACAAGTGCATGTACCACTGTGGAAATAGACACATCTTCTTTCAGAAGTCACTCTTCCTTTTAACTCTTAGGTCTCAAACAACACACCAAGGACACTCATAAGACACGATGAGGACAGCACCAGATGGGTGCCAGAGTGTCTAGAACGTGTTCCTCGTCCTCCTTTTCTATGCCATTTCACCGGAGAGTCAAAACAGGGAGGGAGAAGAAGTTATATGTTTAAGGGAAGAGAAAAAATAAACATGAAAGTACTGGTTAGTAGCAAGAACACTGAAGGATAAAATGACTGGAAGAAGTAGGTTTTAATCGCCTTTTCTCTTGACTAGCTGAGCGACTGCAGGCGAATGCTTTAACTCTCTGGATCACCATCTCCTTGAAGATAAAATGAGCTGCATGGGTATCTAACAACACTGCTTTTGGTATATAGCCCAAAGCCTGGCACATAATAAGCACTCAATAAATACTTGAAAAATGAATAATTTGGATCTTTTGGATGCTTCTAAGATTTCTATAAAACACTTCGAATACTATAAATGTGGCATTACAAAACTATTTCTAGCATAATTCAAACAAGAAAATTCACCTTACTTTCATAGCATGGCATTGCTTTAGACTGAAATCAAACCTATTCAAATGTCTTTTAAAGTAAGTTAGTCTGTAGACCTGTAGGTTGCTGAGTTAATCTGCTATGGATAGGGAGAATGATAGATCAAATGATAAATACATCATAAGGAAAATTTTCCTGTTATCAAAGTTCTGATACATGAAGTGTTTTCTTCCATAGATTCCAAGTATATCTTGTTCTCAACAGGCTCAGAGACATGAATTAATTTGAAAAAAAAAAACTATAGATAACTCATAGGACCAGTCCATTTATGTATTTATTACTTTCATTTTACTAAAAACCACTACTACCAAAAATAAATCCTAGAGAATAAATGTTGCTTTTCGAGTGTATCCTAGCAGGAGCAATATAAAAATAATTTGGGACCAACTGTGTAATTATGTGCATTTATTCCAAGCTTCCATTACTAGAGATAACAAGATGAATAGTAAAATGTGAACTTTAACAATCCTGTAATTATAGCCACTGAACCGTACATTATTGAAAGAATTGTGCAAAATCCAGATGCAAAAGAATCAACTTGGTATGTAAATAGAAATGAAACAGTAAAATAATCAAGTGATGAAGAAGTAATAGAGAAAGCTAAATCACTTTCCGGCATCTCTTATTGTCATGTTTTCATTTCTTTAACAAATACTCAGTTTATTTTTATTATTTTGCCACACTTTTTACAACTACATATTGTTCAGTAGCTATAACCAGCTCAGGCAAATATTCTGGGATTGCCTTTCGGCTTTTTATCATTCCCCCCACCCCTTTTTTCCCTTCTAGAACATAACTGGAATTGATACAGTGTTTTCCACAAGCATTTTGAGTAATGAGGGCAATAATATACTCTCCACTGTTATTTCTTGAACTATAAGAATTTGCGTCTTTGCTTAGAAGATACAAGTCTCAGCACTAACAACTATATTTAGGAGAGTCTAGGTATTTCTCTGTATGAGAATGAGCATGCCCATTCAGAATTCAACAAGAGCAGCTCATTCATCAGTAAATGGTTTGGGATTTGCTGAATGCAATTTGGGGTGCTGATGAGAGGTATCAGATTCATAGAATTAGACAAGGAAGTTAGTTTACTCATTCAAACCAGAAAAAACTCATGGTCTCATTTTATATTTCTCAGGGGCTGTATCTTAATGGATATCATGAACAGATTTTTTTTTTCCAGAATTAGGTCACAGTTAATGCTCAATTTTATCTGCTAACAAGGAGCAGTGATATGCATGATAAAAAAACAATAAATACTAAAAAGCAGTCTATGTTTTGTTTGAAATGAGTGATATGTAGACTTTCTTAGTGCAGGAAGTGCAGGAGAAAAATGGAGATTTCAGAATATTTATTTTCCTAATAATATTTTATTTAAGTTTATAGTAAAGTCATTCACACACTAAAGTGCACCTTTCCTAACAAAAAGCATAGACCATAGCATAGAATTAAAATTATCAAACTCTACAGACTTCCCTGGTGGTGCAGTGGTTAAGAATCCGCCTGCCAATGCAGGGGACATGGGTTCAATCCCTGGTCTGGGAAGATCTCACATGCCACAAAGCAACTAAGCCCATGTGCCACAACAACTGAGCCTGCACTCTACAGCCCTTGAGCCACAACTACTGAGCCCACGTGCTACAACTACTGGAGCAACTAAGCCTATGCGCCACAACTACTGAGCCTGCATGCCACAACTACTGAAGCCCATGTGTCTAGAGCCCGTGCTCCACAACAAGAGAAACCACCCCAATGAGAAGCACACACACTGCAATGAAGAGGAGCCCTCGCTCATTGCAACTAGAGAAAGCCCACATGCAGCAACAAAGACCTAATGCAGCCAAACCAAAAAAAATTATTAAAATATCACACTCTATGACCAATAAAATAGACAATAAGGAGATGAGTATATCCACTCTTTTTACAAAAAGTCAGTGGTAGGAAATGGTCCAAAGCATATGTAAGCACCACCTCTGTGTGGTTTTAATTTGCCTACAGTTTTCCTATGAGAGATTATTGTGAGATACAATAAATTAAGAAGATACATGTATTTCCTTGGGGAAAAGCTCTTACAAGATAGAATCTGACCTTGGAAATTGTTTTTATTCTATCAGAGAGAAAAGACAAAATGACAAAGAAAAGTATTATAGAGAGGGATAAGCTGGTGAGGGAAAAAGTGTAAGAGAGACCTTGCATATAAAAATTTATAATTTGAATCAATCTTTCAGAACCCTTTAAAGGGCTTTCAGAACCTGTTTTCGAAATATAAAAACTCCCACTTCAATATAGTGTTTTAGTCTCAAGCAGTTTTTTGTTTTTTGGGTTTTTTTTTTTTTTTTTTGCATTTACAATTGATAAGCTGGTGCTCTCTCTCTCTGTATGTAAATTAAGTATGTATGTTTGATTAAATGTACTTGTGCGGATATAAATGTATTGTAAACACTGCTAAAATGGTCATCTATATTAGCATATTAATTGCTCTGTAAAAGAGTAAAACAAAAAGCTTAAAAGATATTTAGTGATTTATTCTAAAGTCATTTTAGTTGGCTTTTACTTATTTATTTTATTTGAAAGAGCTTCACTTATAAACATTCCATTTAAAGTTAAATGACTGGACATATGGTCTGGCCCGCTGAGCTAAGGTGTCAGTGCAGCCATTTCTCACTAGGCACTCTGATCTGAAGTGCTAAATGCAAGGCCTCTGCATGAAGCACCCTGTGAACAAGTGAAACTAGATGAAACACAAAGGAAAAGAAAAAAGAGAGAAGGGAAAAGCAGCAAAGTAAAAAAACTGGATACAAGTGTCCCAAAAGCCATGGTGGTTGCAGCTGTGGGTCTTACTCCTCCTCCCTTGCCAGAGAGGATCTTCTCTTATTCTCCTTTTCTGCCATTACAGCAAGCTGAAAACCCTCTGAAAAAAATGCTTCTGCACCACTAGCTCTGCAGAGGTTGGCGTCTTCAGTGGAGTCTCCTATTGCAGGGGGACCTTCAAGATGGCGGAGGAGTAAGATGTAGAGATCACCTTCCTCCCCACAAATGCAATAAAAATACATGTACATGTGGAACAACTCCTACAGAACACCTACTGAACGCTGACAGAGGGCCTCAGACTTCCCAAAAGGCAAGAAAATCCCCACATGCCTAGCCGTGTGGCTGAGAGGATCTTGGTGCTCTCGCCTGGTGTCAGGACTGAGCCTCCAATGTGGGAGAGCTGAGTTCGGGACATGGGATCACCAGAGATCTCCCGGCCCCACTTAATATCAATCAGCGAGAGCTCTCCAGGGATCTCCATATCAATGCTAAGACCCAATTCCACCCAACGGCCAGCAAGCTCCAGTGCTGGACGCTCCATGCCAAACAACTAGAAAGACAGGAAAACAACCCCACCCCATTAGCAGGGAGGATACCTAAAATCATACTAAGCTCCGAGACACCCAAAAACAAACTGCTGGATGTGGCTCCACCCACCAGAAAGAAAAGATCCACCCCACCCACTAGAACACAGGCACCAGTCCCCTCCACCAGGAAGCCTACACGTGCCACTGAACCAATCTCACCCACTGGCGGCAGACACCAAAAACAATGGGAATTATGAACCTGAGGCCAGTGGAAAGAAGACCCCAAACAAAGTTAGTTAAACAAAATGAGAAAACAGACAAATATGCAGCAGATGAAGGGGCATGGTAAAAACCCACCAGACCAAACAAATGAACAGGAAATAGGCACTCTACATGAAAAAGAATTCAGAGTAATGATAGTAAAGATATTCCAAAATCTTGGAAATAGAATGGAGAAAACAAGAAATGTGTAACAAGGACCTAGGAGAACTAAAGAGCAAACAAACAATGAGGAACAACACAATAAATTATATTAAAAAAATCTAGAAGGAATCAATAGCAGAATAACTGAGGCAGAATGGATAAGTGACCTGGAAGATAAAATAGTGGAAATAACTACCTCAGAGCAGAATAAAGAAAAAAGAAGAAAAGAATTGAGAACAGTCTCAGAGAACTCTGGGACAATATTAAATGCACCATTCGAATTACAGGGGTCCCAGAAGAAGAAGAGAAAAAGGGAGGGACTGAGAAAATATTTCAAGAAATTATAGTTGAACACTTCCCTAATATGGGAAAGGAAATAGTCAATCAAGTCTAGGAAGCACAGAGAGTCCCATACAGAATAAATCCAAGGAGAAACACACCAAGACACATATTAATCAAACTATCAAGAATTAAACACAAGAAAAAATATAAAAAGCAGCAAGGGAAAAGCAACAAATAACATACAAGGGACAAACCCACCCCCCATAAGGGTAACAGTTGATCTTTCAGCAGAAACTCTGCAAGCCAGAAGGGAGTGACAGGACATATTTAAAGTGATGAAAGGGAAAAACCTACAACCAAGATTACTCTACCCAGCACGGATCTCATTCAGATTTGATGGAGAAATTAAAACCTTTACAGACAAGCAAAAGTTAAGAGAATACAGCACCACGAAACCAGCTTTACAACAAATGCTAAAGGAACTTCTCTAGGCAGCAAACACAGGAGAAGGAAAAGACCTACAAAAACAAACCCAAAACAATTAAGAAAATGGTAATACGAACATACATATCGAGAATTACCCTAAATGTGAATGGATTAAATGCTCCAACCAAAAGACATAGACTGGCTGAAGGGATTCAAAAACAAGACCCATATATAAGTTGTCTACATGAGACCCACTGCAGACCTAGGGACACATACAGACTGAAAGTGAGGGGATGGAAAAAGATATTCCATGCAAATGGAAATCAAAAGAAAGCTGGAGTAGCAATTCTCATATCAGACAAAATAGACTTTAAAATAAAGCCTATTACAAGAGAAAAAGAAGGACACTACATAATGATCAAAGGATCAATCCAAGAAGAAGATGTAACAATTGTAAATATTTATGCACCCAACATAGGAGTACCTCAATACATAAGGCAAAGCCTAACAGCCATAAAAGGGGAAATCATCAGTAACACAATCATAGTAGGGGACTTTGACGCTCCACTTTCACCAATGGACAGATCACCTAAAATGAAAATAAATAAGGAAACACAAGCTTTAAATGATACATTAAACAAGATGGACTTAATTGATATTTATAGGACATTCCATCCAAAAACAACAGAATACATATTTTTCTCAAGTGCTCATGGAACATTCTCCAGGATAGATCATATCTTGGGTCACAAATCAAACCTTGGTAAATTTAAGAAAATTGAAATCATATCAAGTATGTTTTCCGACCACAACGCTATGAGAGTAGATATCAATCAGAGGGGAAAAAAATGTAACAAGTACAACCACAGGGAGGCTAAACAATACGCTACTAAATAACCAAGAGATCACTGAAGAAAACAAAGAGGAAATAAAAAAATACCTAGAAAAAAATGACAATGAAAACACGACAACCCAAAACCTATGGGATGAAGCAAAAGGAGTACCAAGAGGAAAGTTTATAGCAATACAATCCTACCTAAAAAAAAAACAAGAAAAATCTCAAAAAAAAACTTAACCTTACATCTAAACAATTAGAGAAGAAGAACAAAAACACCCTCAAAGTTAGCAGAAGGAAAGAAATCATAAAGATCAGATCAGAAATCAATGAAAAAGAAATGAAGGGAACAATAGCAAAGATTAATAAAACTAAAAGCTGGTTCTTTGAGAAGGTAAACAAAATTGATAAACCATTAGCCAGACTCATCAAGAAAAAAAGGGAGAAGACTCAAATCAACAGAATTAGAAATGAAAAAGGGGGAGTAACAACTGACACTGCAGAAATACAAAGGATCATGAGAGATTGCTACAAGCAACTATAGGCCAATAAAATGGACAACCTGGAAGAAATGGACAAATATTCAGAAAGCACAACTTTCCAAAACAGAACCAGGAAGAAACAGAAAACATAAACAGACCAATCACAAGCACTGAAAATGAGACTGTGATTAAAAATCTTCCAACAACCAAAAGCCCAGGAACAGATGGCTTCACAGGTGAACTCTATCAAACATTTAGAGAAGAGCTAACACCTATCCTTCTCAAATACTTCCAAAACATAGCAGAGGGAGGAACACTCCCAAACTCATTCTATGAGGCCACCATCACCCTGATACCAAAACCAGACAATGATCTCACAAAGAAAGAAAACTACAGGCCAATATCACTGATTAACATAGATGCAAAAATCCTCAACAAAATACTAGCAAACAGAATCCAACAGCACATTAAAAGGATCATACATCATCATCAAGTGGGGTTTATTCCAGAAATGCAGGGATTCTTCAATATACGGAAATCAATCAATATGATAAAACATATTAACAAATTGCAGGATAAAACCATATGATTATCTCAATAGATGCAGAAAAAGCTTTTGACAAAATTCAACACTGATTTATGATAAAAACTCTCCAGAGGGGCCTCCCTGGTGGCGCAGTGGTTGAGAGTCTGCCTGCCGATGCAGGGGATACGGGTTCATGCCCCGGTCTGGGAGGATCCCATATGCTGCGGAGCGGCTGGGCCCGTGAGCCATGGCCGCTGGGCCTGCGCATCCGGAGCCTGTGCTCCGCAACGGGGGAGGCCACAACAGTGAGAGGCCCGCATACCACAAAAAAAAAAAAAAAAAAAAAAAAAAAAAAAAACTCTCCAGAAAGTAGGCGTGGGGGGAACTTATCTTAACATAATAAAGGCCATATATGACAAACCCACAGTCAATATCATTCTTAATGGTGAAAACCTGAAACTATTTCCTCTAAGATCAGGAGCATACACTGTCACTGCTATGATTCAACATAGCATTGAAAGTTTTAGCCACGGCAATCAGAAGAAAAAGAAATAAAAGGAATCCATATTGGAAAAGAAGTAAAACTGTCAGTATTTACAGATGACATGGTACTATACATAGAGAATCCTAAAGATGCTACCAGAAAACTACAAAAGCTAATCAATGAATTTGGTAAAGTAGTAGGATACAAAACTAATGCACAAAAATCTCTTGCATTTCTATACACTAACAATGAACAATCTGAAAGAGAAATTAAGGAAACACTTCCGTTTACCATGTCAACAAAATATAAAATACCTAGGAATAAACCTACCTAAGGAGACAAAAGACCTGTATGCAGAAAAACATAAGACAGTGATAAAAGAAATTAAAGATGATACAAACAGATGGAGAGATATACCGTGTTCTTGGATTGGGAGAATCAACTGTGAAAATGACTATACTACCCAAAGCAATCTACAGATTCAATGCAATCTCTACCAAACTACCAATGGCATTTTTCAAAGAACTAGAATTTAAAAATTCACAATTTGTATGGAAACACAAAAGACCCCGAATAGCCAAAGCAAGCTTGAGAAAGAAAAACAGAGCTGGAGGAATCAGGCTCCCTAACTTCAGACTGTACTACAAAGCTACAGTCATCAAGACAGTATGTTGCCAGCACAAAAAACAGAAATATAGATCAATGGAACATGATAGGAAGCCCAGCGATAAACCCATGCACATATGGTCAGCTTATCTTTGATAAAGGAGGCAAGAATATACAGTGGAGAAAAGACAGCCTCTTCAGTAAGTGGTGCTGGGAAAACTGGACAGGTATATGTAAAAGAATGAAATTAGAACACTTCCTAACACCATACACAAAAATAAACTCAAAATGGATTAAAAACCTAAATGTAAGGCCAGACACTATAAAACTCTTAGAGGAAAACATAGGCAGAACACTCTATGACATAAATCACAGCAAGATCCTTTTTGAACCACCTCCTAGAGCAATGGAAATAAAAACAAAAATAAACAAATGGGACCTAATAAAACTTAAAAGCTTTTGCACAGCAAAGGAAACCATAAACCAGACGGAAAGATAACCCTCAGAATGGGAGAAAATATTTCCAAATGAAGCACCTGACAAAGGATTAATCTCCAAAATACACAAGCAGCTCATGCAGTTCAATATCAAAAAAACAAGCAACGTAATCCAAAAATGGGTAGAAGACCTAAATAGAAATTTTACAAAGAAGATATACAGATTGCCAACAAACACATGGAAGGATGCTCAACATCACTAATCCTTAGAGAAATGCAAATCCAAACTACAATGAGGTGTCACGTCACACCAGTCAGAATGGCCATCATCAAAAAATCTACAAACAATAAATGCTGGAGAGGGTGTGAAGCAAAGGGAGCCCTCTTGCACTGTTGGTGGGAATGTAAATTGATACAGCCACTATGGAGAACAGTATGGAGGATTCTTAAAAAATTAAAAATAGACAATATGACTCAGCAATCCCACTACTGTGCATATACCCTGAGAAATCCATAATTCAAAAAGAGACATGTGCCACAATGTTCATTGCAGCACTATTTTCAATAGTGCTAAGTTTTCAATAGAAGCTAAGTTTCCATCAACAGATGAATGGATAAAGAAGAGGTGGCACATATATACAGTGGAATATTTCTCAGCTATAAAAGAAACAAAACTGAATTATTTGTAGTGAGGTGGATGGACCTAGAGTCTGTCATACAGAGTGAAGGAAGTCAGAAAGAGAAAAACATATACCGTATGCTAACACATATATATGGAATCTAAAAAAAATAAAATAAAATGGTACTGATGAACTTAATGGCTGAGCAGGAATAAAGACGATGCAGATGTAGACAGTGAACTTGAGGATACGGGGAGGGGGAAGGGTAAGCTAGGACGAAGCGAGAGAGTGGCATGGACATATATACACTACCAAATGTAAAACAGATAGCTATTGGGAAGCAGCTGCATAGCACAGGGAGATCACCTCGGTGCTTTGTGACCACCTAGAGGGGTGGGATAGGGAGAATGGGAGGGAGACGCAAGAGGGAGGAGATATGGGGATATATGTATATGTATAGCTGATTCACTTTGTTATAAAACAGAAACTAACACAACATTGTAAAGCAATTATACTGTAATAAAGATGTAAAAAAAAAAGTTAAATGACTGTTGTATCTTGTCTATTTTAAATGGAATTAAACATATATCTATGATACACGTAAGATTGTTATGTGTGTATGCCTATGTGTTTTTTCCAAAAATGAATGGGCCATATCATTACTATGATGGCACATTACACTCTTCCCCATAAAATTAATACTTTCACTGCTATCCAATGGTCCATGCTGATCATTGCTAGATCTTATGCCATCCAGAGAGAATTCACAGTGCCCATGAAATGAGAAGGTCTATTTTACTACTCTGATCCATTAAATATCAAACCTGATAGAACCATGTGTGTGGATTTCCCCTCAGATTAAATACAGGAGGACTTAGATCCCATTCTTTCACCATCTCTCAACAAACATGACATTTATTTGGGTTAGACAGATCCGATGTAAGATTGATCTGATGGTCACTTCAATTAGCGATAGTCAAGCAGTATTTCTGGATTCAAAAACTATTATTACACAAATATCTATTCCTAGAGACCAACCTACAAAAACTAGTTTAGTGTCTGCCAGAAGGGCAGGTGGATAAATCACATGATCTGTCACCCTCACTTTCTGTGGGCTTTTATTCTATATTCTTAAATGGCATGTTGTATTTAAGTAACTCATTCCTTACAAACATCTGACTAAAAAATAGGAAAACAAGTTTAGACAATGATAGCTCTATGAGTGGATGGATTAGGTAGCCACCAGTTGTACATTTTGGAGCTACTACTGAAGCCCACCTGATCCACCATATTCTTTTCCTACTGCTTGATGATAATCTGGAGCAGTTAGAAAAACATATTTAATGTTGACATTTTTCCCACATTAAGTGAGAGAAATAACACTAAGCCTCATTAGCTGAAACAATCTCAACTCCACATATGACTTTGGGGAAGTTATTTAAGTTCTCAGAATCTTGGGGGTTTGGTCTATAAAACAGAGTAACACCTACTTTGTAGGATTAATCATAATGCATGCAAAGTGTCTGACATAGGGCTTATAACATATTAGGCTTTTAATAAAAGTTAGCTGTTCTTATTATAATTAACTTATGCCTAACTGTGAATTAATTTAAGTCATTTCCTGGGAACATATTTTTGATTGGAAAGAGGAGAAGAAAGCTTGTGAGGAAAGGATTCACTGGAGATTCTAATGGAAGTTAAAAGGCAGCCTCAAGCCCCAATCCATAATGGTGAAACCATGGATTTTAGAATCAAACGCCCCAGCATATCTTCCTGGACTAGTTATTTTACCTAAGCCTCAGTTTCTTCTCCTATAAAACAGAGATTATAATAGTCACCTCATTCTAAAGGATTAAATACAATAATGTGTATAAAGCACTTACACAGTGTTTGGCCAATGGTAACTTAATAAATTGGAGCAATGTTTCCTCATCAGTTAGTGGGGATAGAAGTGAGGACAAGTTTAAGGGAGGCCTGCAAAGACAGACTTTTCTTCCTCCACAACGTTTGTCTTGTCTGTCTGATTAATATGGAGTTTACATAATTCAACTTAATTTATATAATTAACCAAACAGTGTGTGAAGGTCAACAGTACCAAAATAATTTCTGGATGTAAACCAACACAACAGCTCAATATATGGAAAGTGTGCTGAAATCTAAACGTGGGTGTGGGGTGGACATAGTAAACCATTAGCTGCCTGTGAGTCAGCAATGCAGCACCATTATTTCTTAACTGACAGCTACTGGTAAATATTAACAACCATGCTCTCTGTCTTCAGGATTAGTCATGTTCTGGCTGAAGTGCTTTTGTCTGGCTCAAGCCTCTACATTTTTCAAAAGACTGAAGAAATTAAACTGTACACAGAGACTACTGAGCAAACTTATTAAAATGAGAGGATCATAAATAATTGGAAAAGAGAAAATGGTGGGGTAACATCTGTCTATGATTTTACAGTGACCTTATATTAAAGGGATGCTGGCTCTACTGCTGGTGTTACTATGAGCATCAAAAGAATAAATGAGCCAAACTGTTACAGAATTTAAGTGGGATATTAGGGGAAAAAAAAAACTAGTATAATTGAAGTTTTGAACCTTGTGTAAATTTAGAAAAGATGTAGAAGGCCAAAGGCGAGATGACTTCTTCCAGTTCTATTGTTCTGTATAAAATTCTTTTAACCCAACCTTGTGACTTTTTATGTTAGGGTGTATCATATTAATCTTGACAATTCAAGTGCAAAAATCTAAAGGGACACATAAGTTAAGTGAGCTGACAGAGGCAAATAGTGAGTCATTCATTCAGTGGCCAAGCCAGAAATGGAACTTTCATATCTTTAGCTGAGGAATCTCTTCCTCCATGGGCTTTCCTTGATTATCTGCAAGAAGAATCCTACTCCCACTCCAATTAAATATTCTTACAAGATTTTTATTCACCTTTTCACTGGTACTGTTTCTCAGTGTCTCAGTCTCATTCCACCCACTGGGTCATGAAACCTTTGCCTTTCACAAATGTGTTTCAAGAAATTCTTCTTTTTCAAGTACGTAATTCCAGGTAGCACTCCTAATAAAAGATTTGTTAACACCACGGACATTTTATGGACTTTGCCAAGCTCTTCATAATGTTGAAGTCACTACCAATCATCTTTCCTATAAAGCTATGCAGTGAATAACTGCCATCCTCCTTAACATAGAAGCCAAAATATAATGGGCTGAAGGGTCTACCAAATACTCTACTTCTAAAGTCGCTACTATTTTTTCCCTATAAACCAACCTCTTTCCAATCGGTCCTTTCCTCCAGGTTTGTTCTATAGTATCCAACCTTGTGTATACCCTCTACCTATTTCTGAAACTTCCTACAGCATCACACTAGCTTATTCTTACTATATCTCTTTTAAAATACCATTTCCAAAGCAACTCTCCTTTTCTTTGTTTGCACATCTTTCTGCTTACCTCATTATTATCTGTTATTATAACTTCATGTTATCCAATGCTGCTATTTATTTTTCAAATATTTTGGTCTGAGGATGACTGTCCAAAAATAAATTTCCTGGCAGAAAATTTGGCTAATTTGGGTAGCCTTTTGATATAATTATTCTTCTTTGATTCTAGGAAATGGAATCCATAAAAATTTAATCTGAGCAAATTCACTAATGGGAGACGGGAATCAAATGAAATGAATAGTTGGAATGTTCACAGAATATCATTTTGTTTTAAATCAAGGTTACCTATCTCCAGCCCAAACTCTCATGAGGACTGATAACTAGAAGAAAAATTATAATTATTTTGCTGCTTTTATATTCCCTTATATTGTCTGGTAGAGATGCAAATATTCAGGGAATTGTTAAAAACACAGCTCAGAAGACAGCACAGGTGGAGAGTCCACAAATTAACTCATTACCCAGTTCTTTATCAATCAAGAATTGCAATACTGAGTATTGACTCAGTAGGAGTCAAGAACCACTGAACTCAGAGCATGATGCTTGGTCAAAATAATGGCACTTAAAAGAAGAGATTAACGTCTCTTAAAGCAAAAATTAGGAAGACAAGTCTTCTTTCTAATATAGCTTGTTAAAACACAATTCATATGTATTTATAGCCTCAACACCTACCACCGACTCTGGCAAAGAGTAGGTGCTTAATAAATGGTTGCTAAATTCATCTAAATTCATTTAAGGGACTAAGGAGCCATGGACCCATAAATTAGCCTGTCCCAATTCTCTTAATTTCTTATAACCTCTAGCATGGAGTCAGTATATTCCTAAAATGGGATATTGAAAAAATAGGACATGTCCCCTTATTTTTTTCCCTACAGGAACCCTGCTCCTAACGTGTCCCTTTATTGTCAAGGTCTGTATCTTATTAAGCCCCATAAGATTTGCGGTAATAATGTTCCAAGTGATGATGGAAATTTGGGGTGGCCCTGATTTTTTCACTATAGCATATCCAACAGGTGTCAGGAGCTCCCAAGTCAACCTAAGAACTTGCTCTAGAACATAGATTTGCAAACATTACAAGAAGCAGAAACATGGGAGTCCGCTTCTTGGATTCCCTTCCCCATGATGGGATTTAAGTCATTAAATCTAGCATCAGTCCAAGCTTTCTCAAATCCTGGGCCTGCCACTTGCTAGTTAAATAATCTTGGCAAGGTTATTACATTTATCCAATTTCCAGTTTCCTCATCTGTAAAATGAGGAATGTAGAATATGCATTAGGTTATTTATAAGGAATAAATAAAAGTAATACAAATAAAGTTCTTGGCATTGTGCCTGACATGAATTAAATAAAGAACTTAATAAAATGTGAGGATCAAGAATATGCTCCATATTCTTAAGGCTGTAGTGCATTGTAGCCCTTCAAATATCCAATACAGTGCCCATTCAACAGCCATCTATGGCTACTGAGCAGATGAAATATGGCAAAGAAGAGTGAGGAACTGAGTTTCCAGTTTTATTTAATATTCGTTCATTGGAATTTCGGTTTACAAAACCGATCATAGATTTCAGCTGTCGAAAGCGGTTTCTTTTAATGTTTTTAATGTTGCTACTTGAAAATTTAAAATTACACATGTGGCTCTCATCGAATCTCTATTGGAGAGTGCCTGCCAGCAGATAGAGGCACATATTCATCCCCAGTGTTTTCCTTGTACTGGGGACATGTTTTCTCCCTGAACTGAGAATAATGATGTCAAAAACTTTAGTTCTTTGGGCTTCTTGGTGGAATTGTGTATTGTATTTAATAAATGATGAATAAAGAGCAGAAAGACAAAGTAAATGAGAGGAGATGCCAAAAATTAGTGACTTAGAAAGGAAAGAAGGTAGAGAAAGAGGAGAGGGATCTAAATCAGATGTAAGTACACAGCTAACAATTTACCAGTGCTCTGATTCTCATCCCAAGAACGCAGGAATAAACTCTATCAGGGGTAACCATGGTGCCCTGTGTCTTTTTACACTGAGTCTGAAGGGTCTGAAGAGAAGGACTTTGTCAGATTTATTCTGAATCATTTTTATAAGACCAAAGTGTAGTACACTAAACTCAATTTTATCTACATAATCAGAAAGTGGTCTGGTTTTAACCGCTTCCATGGAAATATGAATTTTAATATAATATATGTGTATGAAAATTTGGAGGCACCTTAAAAAGAACTATATATATAAATTAAAGTTATAAGTGCTTTTTGGCTAAAACAGAATATCTCTTCAAGATGTTTTAGTAGATAAAACTCTTCTATGGCAAGAATACAAAGAAGCAAATAAAAAGAAGGTACACAAAACTTGTTCTCTTTAGTGACTCAGCAGATAAATATGTTTGGGGTAAGGAATAAAAAATGAAACATCAGCATCTTTCAGAGGCAAGCCCTTTCCTCTGTGTACTTTCCCATCAGCTGGACCAAGGAGAAATGCTGTACTTTTCCTTACTTCCTGTGTTCTGCTCTTAGTCTGCGGTAGTGTCACTGCCAGAAATGAATTCAACAAAGAAAGCACCAAGAAATCAATTGTCCTGTTCTATAGAACTCATGATTCCCTACTGCCCAGTTCAACCACAGTCATGGGAAAGAACCCACAAAAAAACCCCTCCAACTAAAATGCAACATTGCAATCTTTTCCTTTCATATTATAATTACTGAGCTAATGTATTAGGAGGAGAAACAGAAAGAGTATCTGATATTGAAAATCAAATATCTAATATTGAAAATCAATGAAAAATACAATCTCTTCCCAGAAAGAGTTGGAAGAGTGCTAGGGTTTGTGAATTCTGAACAGCAGTTAGAGGCACTCGTCATATTCAGCCATGAAGGGAAAGGGTCTCTATTAATTTACCGAAGCAAGCTGTATTTTCAATAGCTAAAGAACACCTACTGAGCACCTTCAGATCTATGTAGTCTTGGAAGGAGAAATAAATTTAAAATACCATCATTCTAATGAAATTTTCAACTTGTAATATAAATGTATGTAAAAGAGATACATTTTTGAGAATTCTCTTTGCACTTACTTTCCCTGTATATTTCATTTTTAACTAATTGAGTCATTGAAAATAGAATATTATTACATATCTGCAAAGAGACTGTCTAATTATTAGTTTCCCCTATTTGGTTTAATATAAACTCATTGTATTTTATTTCTTAAATTTGTGATTGATTTCATGCTTCTATATCTTTGCATTTTGGGGTAAGGAATAAAAAATGAAACATCAACATCTGTTTAGAATCCTCCCTTATAAAGATCAAATCATAAAATTATTTGCCTTTAAGTTATGATTGAGTTAAACTAATTTCTAGGCACATGGGAAATATCCTATGCCTGGAATCAAATTAAGAAAAAAACAAACTTTTAGAAATATTAATAAGTAACCACATTTTTCTATGAAGGGTGGACATAAGGTTTGTACTTCTGTCCTCTCTCAGAACCTAATCAATTACCACCAAGTTTCCAATGGAGTGATTAGAACCATTGAAAGCAATGAAGAACAGAAGGGGGAATGTTTTAGGGCACTTCACAATTTTAGGCAGAATTATGGCAGACAGCAAAAAAGAGCAAGAAATGGAGAGAAATAAAGTGGATTGAAGCCACAAATGACAGACTGTTGAAAGAAAATGAAAAGAAATGAGAAGAGGAAGCAAGAATGATTGCCACAGATATATGGCCACAAATCCAGAGACACCTATCACTGGGTCTATGCATGTTGCTTGCTGACGTTGTCCTACAGTGTTGCACCCCAAGCACTCATTATTCTCTTCATCTGCTAAAGAGTAGGTGTCAAAATGATAGATGCTAGCTCACTGTATCAACATTTCCCTATAGCGACGAAGTCCATTATCAACAGAGATAAAGCTGCGCCAGGATAAATTTCTTATCAGAATATGGGCAAGGAAGAGTTCAAAATGATGTTAGATTCAACAGAATTTTATTGTTGCAAGCTCCCTAAAGCAATTGAAAACCATTAAGATATTCTATGCAGAAATTGGAATCCAAATATCATTCTTCCAATCTGTTTGGATTTTTTAATTGTTGTTTAAGAAAGCAGGGGGAGGAAATGTAGATACAGTACCACTTAAGACAGTGGCAAATGAGAAAAAGCTCTTTTAACTTTCCTGAGCAGTTGCTGAGTGCATGGTTGTTATTTTGGTTGGACTTCTGCCCCCACATGGGAGCATAATACTAATTATGGCTATCAGGCTGGAAGCAGAAAGATGAGGGAGAATATGTAGAGACGTTTTAACGTTGGGATCAGTTGAACTGGGACATAGCTTCCGACAGATATTTCAATCTAAATGAGTCAGATTGCTCTAGGAAATACTAAAAAAGACTATTCTAAAAAATGCTAAAAAAGACTACCCATTTTCTGTTTGGCAGCAAGTCATTTAGCAAACCTTTTATACATTGCCTATGTCTAATTAATTTTTTTCTCCAGATTTTAGTATTCAGGTTAAATACATTTATTTTTCCACAACCTTTGAACAATTTATTTATAAGCCATTAGCATGGTTGATGGTCAAATAAAATTGACAATTGTACGTGGTTATTGAGACCAACCAGTGCTGTTTCAAATAGGCTAAGCTAGAGGAGAGATGAACAACCTCAAACAGAAATATATAGCCTATTAAAATGATAGATTTTTTTCATTTAATTGAACTTCTGTTAAAGTAGAATAGTACAAAAGATACACTCTTTGCCTTGAGGCTCTTAGCAGTTGCGAAATCACTGAAAGTTTAAAAAAACTAAATCAGTACAAGAAAGCAAAGCCTGAGATTTGGGTCATACTGTCTAGTGTCTTCAGTCCTATTATTCCATTTCCTGGCTTCTTAGAATCTTGATACCTATAGTCCAAGTGAAAACATATTGTTCTCTTGTATTTGGTCATTGCTCTGAAAGTCATCAATCAACACCTAACATTTGATTGTGTTAAATATTTCATGTTTGGTGTCATTCCTTTGTCCTCCAATTTATCCTGTTTGAAAGAGTACTGGATAAGCTTCCTTTTTTATTATATTATCAATGGTTGGGGTAGGGGCCAGTGGAAGTGAGGAGGCATTCTATCTACAGCAAGTAAGGCAGCCTGCTGAAACTCATTAACTGATTCTTACACAACTAGGGGGATTGGAAAAGAAAAGCTAGAAAAAAAAATGGGTTGGGGATAGCTTACCAATGCCCCCGTAAACCAGCACCATCTCTCACAGTTTATTAAATAAATGAGTGCGTTATGCTGTATCTTAGAGGTGAAAAGAGAGTAAATGGCTCCTTTCCCAGGACCTTATTAACACTTTCAGGCCACTGATGATTTCATTTAGCATATTACCTCTTCAAAGTAATATCTCTGTAATCAAATTACCCTTCAGAAAGGAACTACGTACTTACTCTTCACAGTATGATCACAGCTATCAACTTTAATCACACATATACAGGTGATTCCTCCTCCTCATTCATATTTAAAGGACTAGACTTGGCATGATATTATTTCCTACACCCTACTATCCTCTAAATACCTGTAATAATCACTGTCATTTAGTCATTTATTGAGCAACCACTATGGCTCATATTTTTCATGAATTATCTTTTTTTTTTTTTTTTTTTTTTTGGTACGCGGGCCTCTCACTGTTGTGGCCTCTCCCGTTGCGGAGCACAGGCTCCAGATGCGCAGGCTCAGTGGCCATGGCTCATGGGCCCAGCTGCTCCACGGCACGTGGGATCTTCCCGGACCAGGGCACGAACCCATATCCCCTGCATCAGCAGGCAGACTCTCAACCACTGCGCCACCAGGGAAGCCCTGTGAATTATCTTAATCTTCATAACTGCCTCATAATATGAGTTTCATCCACATTTTATAAATAGATGAGAATACTGAGATTCAAAAAAATTACATAAATTTGCCAAGGTCACATCATTTGATAAGAGTACAGCCTAATGAATGTTTCTCCCACCCATTTAATTCCTTGGTTCCTATGTTTATCTAGAAAAAAATAATTTAGCCATACACAGATTGTTCATCCAAAATGTATATGATCATTTTTTAAGAAGAAATGAATGACTAAAAACTCCATAAAACATTTTACCTCCAAAGTCTTAAAGTACATGAGTTACTTATTGGGAATCCACTATTCAGCATAATCTTCAAAAGTCTGTTTGAGGGGCAAGATGATACTTTCTCCTCTGTTACAGTGGCACATAGTAGATGCTCAATAAATATGTTAAGAATGAATGGATACTGGAACACCTTTCACTGACAAGAAAAAGACAATGCTCTACGAATGTTACAGATGTTTACTCTAATAAAAGAGTAACTCTGTTTTGCTCAAATCTAGGAATTATAAAGGTAATCAGCCTAGAAGGAAAACAGAAGAAAATCCAAATTGTATGTAGATATTTAGATCTCAGCAGGAAGCTGACCATACACTGTACTATGATGCTAATTATCTGAGCAAATTACTACTCTGAAATGCAATGCACTTACTTTCCCACAATCTCTACCCAGAGGGAAACTACACACAAAATAGCTCTGTAGAGAATCATTCTTGCAAGCCAGTTACTTAAAAATTGGTAAAAACAGTTACCCCTACCCTTACTCTGAAGGTGACTTCCACAAAGCATAAAAATGGAAAAATACTTAATTTCTTTACAAAGCTACTAGAATTAAAGAGAACAGATATGCATTTGAAGAGCTGTGCCTGTGCTACCTAAAACCAAAATACTCAATAAATTAAAATAGGCATTTGGCATTTTCGATTACAGAAACTAATACAAATGTTCTCCCACTGAGGTTAAGACAATTATGAAAAGAATTATGCTCTAAACATATGCAGCTATTTACTTGAGGCCACAAATCAAGGTGGTATATTCAGTATACATAAGTGTATTACAGGAATTGTAACTGTAGCCTCCTCTCATCTCACATTAACTTCTGCATCAAAATGACATTTTTCTTTTTGCCCTACTTGAAGAAAATCACAATATAACTTTTTCTCTTTTAAGTCACATCCTAAGGATGTGAGAATAAAGAAAAGAGGATTACAGTGATTGGCCTTCCCACAGACTCATGGCAGGAGATAATGGTCAGATGGACAGTTCAGAAAAGAGTACGATGGGAGGCTTTTGGGAAGGAGCTCATTCAAATAATCCTAGAAAAAAACAGAATAAACATCATTTATCTGACACTAAAATGCCCAAAAGATACTGCCACTTCTTTTAGTAGTTTCTTCTAATGGTCTTCAGCTCTTTGTTCTCAGCCTAATTTGAGTATTCAGGGACAACACTTCCCATTACTTTTGTTTAATTTGAAGGAAATGCCCAGGCTTGGCTTGCAGAAGATGAAAGTACCAGGGCTCACTTCCCAGGGACCTCTGCTCATTTTAAGAATAACTGCTGTGCTATGAGTAGTTAATGCCCAAATAACTATCACACAGTATCCTGTATATCTGAGACCCAAGTAAACACCTCAAAACAAAGGCACAAGCTGACTTCAAAACCCACTGCTCCATGTTACTAACCTCCAGCCTCCCTTGGTGTGGCAGAAACGTTCCCATGGAAACTGAGCAAGGGAAGGGGAGCAAGGACCAGAGGACAAGAGATAAAATACCACTAACATAACAAACAAACAAACAAAACAGGAAAATCCTAACACAGAGGATGCAAAGTTAAACACATGACGTGTGTCAATTATACGTGTAACATTCACGACTATGGTGATGCATTGGGTTAAAATGTTCATTTTAACTCCCTGGTATCGTTCTAAAGATCCATTTTTTAGGGAAATAAACTGCCAGCGCTTTCTTTTTCTTCAATCCTGAAAAGGAAGAAAGTGCAATTCTCAGAAATATCAAGCTGAGGAAATTGGACCTAATTTAATAACTTTAGGGAAAAATGCTCTTTAGCTGAAAGCCTAGAGGATCTCAATAGTCTGATGGCATGGCCTTCTTGAAGAAGTCCTAAGGTGGGCCAGCTAGGAGTCAACAGTAAGTATTCAAAAGAAGAGACCAGTGGATTGAATAGGTGTTAGAACCACTATAAAGAGACACAGAGAGGGTATCAATCTAACAGATGCCCTGCCCTCATTCCCTCGAGAGTCATTTGCTTGCCCATCCACACATCAGTTTCCCAAGAACCAGTGGAACAGTATACATGACTTTAAAAGTTCACATCAGGTTAACAGGAGATATGCATATCTCTTTTGTCATTGCTTCCATATTTCATGCTAATAAGTAGTATCAAAATTAAGGTGACTATCCCTCCCATTTTTCCCAGGGGTGAGAGTTGCCCCAGGACAAGGAACTTTCAGGGCTAAAATTGTGACAGTCCTAGGAAAATTGGGATGATTGGTCACCCTAAGATTGACCAAACTCAACCCAGTTCAAATGTCTGTTTGTTTGTTTGCTTTCCTTTTTAGGGGAATGGAAGTCAACATTTTCCTTAAAGATTTTTAAAAGACCTTTACAACAAATCACAAATATCCTCAAAGTAGAAAGATATCCATAATTGTAGCTACTGCCTTCAGTCACTAAACTGAAATTTGTTATACAGAAGGGAAGATGACAATAGGGAGTACAGACTGCAAGATTTCCTTGTTGAAAAGTCTTCCATATTATTTAATAGAAACATTCAGAACGTTCCATTCACAATGTTCCACAAAAGTCAATGATAGTAACACTCACTCTTTACATTTCAGACTTTCCCCAAAAGCTCAGGTCCACAACTATTTCAGAAGCAGCTACATTAAATATCACAACCATATACAATTAGGAATTAATGCCTTTTATGGCATCTTTCAACACATTCATTTATCAAATTGAACACATCACCAGGAGCTTTGGTTGAATTGGGGAAGGGGGCGGATAGAGACCATCACAACAGGCAAAGATTATAATCCAATAATAGGAAATTGCATTATGCCTAAAATAAAGAAAAACAGAGATGTTAATGGATGTTTTCCCTATCAACGTTGTTTCACCTTCTGCAATTATTTTAAGTGAAGTGAGATTGTAAATGGATTTAAACACACTCTTGAACACAATTTCAAAGGCATGAGCACGCAGCATCCAGGCATGACTCTGAAGGCTGAACTAGGGAGCTGGGGAAAAGTTCTGTGTTCCAGGGAAAACAAGAGCTTTAGAACAACACAGCTGGCAGCATTAAAAACAATAGCAAAAATCGGGCTCTCATGGTTCCAGTCATGAAGAACTGTGCCTGCATGAATAACACACCCCCAAACATAAATGAAAAGAGGAAGTAAGTGTTAAGGTGACCTTTTCTTTGAAATGGTAGGAGGTAGCAAAGAAGGCTGGTTTTAGTCAGGTCACCTGGTTTTATATTAGGATAATTTAATAAAAGGTAGATTTCACCTGATTTAGTCTTTTAAAAGACTAACTCTTCATTGTTAGACTATGCTATGGAGAAAAAGCAGGGCTGTATATGACTAATAAGGACAAAAATATTACCAAAACACATCACAAATAATAATCTAATCATTTAGTTTTATTTTCCCTATTCTCATTGAGACTTCATATTATGCAACACTTATAACAGTAAATTATAGCATATATAAGGGAAAAGACTTTGATTTACATGACCATATTTGACCTTAGTTCCTTTACTCAGGTGTGCATGAGAGATTTTAGCCACTGTAAATTTCTACTTATGGTCAAGAGAAGAAATAGAAAAGACATGAGATGGGTCATCTGAGTCCTGAATGAACAGAACAGAAAGGCCTATTTGAGAAAGGAGGATAGAAGGGCAGAAGATACCAGAGAATTTATAGATAGAATAACAATATCATATACATAAAAGTCAAGAAAATAACCAATATTTATTTTGGCGTTATTTTTTTCTTTTGAACAATGAAAAGGGCTTTAATAACAGCCATAAGAATAACAAGAATAATGGTTAGTTACTAAGTGCTAGAGTGACCAACTGTCCCACTCTACCCAGGACTGAGGGTTTTTCAGGATACAGAACTTTAAGGGCTAAAACCTACACCGTCTGATATGGTAGCTGCGAGGATGAAATGGGGTAACCAACACAAAATACTTAGCACTGTGCCTGGCACAGAGAGAGTGGTCACCTGTCCCAGTTTGCATGAGACTGCCCTGGTTTTAGCACTGAAAATCCCACATCCTGGGAATTGAGCTTCTATGTGCATTAACTCAGCTAACATTCACAGCAGCCCTGGGAGGTAGAAATGTGTACTAGTGTTACTCCATATTACAGATGGCACAAAAGAAGCCTAGTTTGTGTGTGTGTGTGTGTGGTATGCAGGCCTCTTACTGTTGTGGCCTCTCCTGTTGCGGAGCCCAGGCTCCGGACGCGCAGGCTCAGTGGCCATGGCTCACGGGCCCAGCCGCTCTGCGGCATGCAGGATCTTCCCGGCCTGGGGCACGAACCCGTGTCCCCTGCATCGGCAGGCGGACTCTCAACCACTGCGCCACCAGGGAAGCCCAAGAAGCCTAGATATTTTAAGTAACTGCTCTTGGTGGCACAGATCAGCGTGTGGCTGAACAGGGACTGGAATTGAACAGCCTAACTCCCACCAAGACTGCAGAGCTCCCCGCGGCATTATATTGCCTCCCAGTTAAGTCTTGTTAGTGTCAGAAGAAAGAGAACCAGACGGAGAAGGGGGCTACAAGACCCAGCTAGCATACAGGTATCTTTGTTACCATTAGATGGTAGATTGATATCAATAGATAATAACAGTAAATTCTAAGGAACTCAACTGTGCAACCTGAAGGTGCCTTAAAACTTGTTGAGGGCATCAGTGCCACTAGAAGTTCAGAAACAATTTTGAGCTTTCATATTCCCCTCGTCCTAGGTTTACCTTTTATCTACTCTGACTAGGGTTTTCGCTAGGGTTGTAACTAGGCATAGTGTAATGTGGCTAGCAGTGGAAAAGAAGTTAATTGATGGAACTGTGAAATGCAAAGGAAGAGAGGGGGAGATAGAGGAAGGAAGCAAGGGAGAAAGGAAGGGAAGAACGAAGGAAAGAAGGGAGGAAGGAAGGGAGGAGGGAAGAAGCCTAGGAACGGGGAGGAGTAGCCACATTTTTTATCTACAAATATGGCACAGTAGATTGATTCCTTATAATTAATCATTGATGATTTATTCAAAATCAGTACCAAAATCCAGCCAATCTAGATTAAAAGAGTTCTCTTTCAGCTAATAATCAAAACTGTGTCACTCTCCTTTGGCAAATAATCTGATTTCTAAAGCCAAATTCATTAAAAAATCCATTAAAAATGTGTCTATGCTTATTGACCTGACTCTGCAAGTTTGATCATTACAAACCAACAACAATCATCTATATCTTGGGCAAGATCTGTATTTGGGAAGCAGAAGCCAAATATCACCATGCATCTTTCCCACGCCCCACGTGTCAGCACCTACCACAGTGTCATATACAATTAAGACACTTAGAAAAATGTTCTTTGGAGACACAACACAATTTTGTGTTGCTACATTATTTCTAAACCAATAAATGAGGACACACTGGGCTGATTAGAAAAATAAAATGATATGGTATAAAAATTATAAAGGTTTTCCTGTAGAGTTTTAACAATCCAGGTTTATTTTCTCTTTATCAACTGCATTAAAGAATAAGACAAATATAATTAGTGAGGATTGTTACCATTTCTTGAGTGCCTTCCATTTAACAAGCACTGGGAGAAATGATGACTGGCATGGTGTGTGTGTATGTTTACACATGTCCATACATGTGGGACAGGAGGTATTGTTACACAAAGGGCTGGATAAAGGATTAGAAAGAATCCTCCTTCTGCTGTGACCCAGTAAGTTCTCAGGTTTTATGGACTAAAAAATTTTGAAAATACTCATCTATGTTTTTAAATGTGGGGGGTTTTTTTGGTGACACATTTCTAGTGTTTTGGAAAAATAACACTTATTGGATATTAATTGTCTAATCCCTTCTATTTACTAAATGTTTAGTCTTATTGACATTGTTTTTAAAGCACAATGTTTACCAGTGGATTTTAAATTTCTAAAATGTTCTATTTTATAGTTTATTTCCTTGAAGAAACCTCATCACAAGTCATTTCATGGAAATAGACTTCTTCTATTGTTTATGCTGCATCTCATTACGGTTTTACTTCTATCTTTTAAATTTCCTTCTGAGATTAAACATTTGACTTTTATGAGGGCACTAAAAGAACAAGAATGGGCCACTTTCATTTTGGGTCTGAAAACATCATAATCTTGCAATTTATTCGGGATAAGTGTTGCCAAAAGCTGCTTTAGCTGTTTATAGAAACCAACAGAAAGTCGGCACGTTCTGAAAAGTCTCTATAAAATGTGTCAGTTTCGCCCATTGTCCTATCAAAGCTGATGACCAAATTTACTCCCTAATTATAAACTTGTACTCCTCACAACATGAGGAATGGAGGATTCTGAGAAGCAAATCAATCACATAAAGGTCACTCTAAGCAAAAGTAATGAAAATGACTAAAGACCCCAGATCATAAGATAAAATGGTTAGCAAAAAGAGTTGCCCGCTGATACCTAAGTGCCAATCACAACAACGTGTGGTAATTAAATTAGGAAATGTATGCCAAGCATGAAGCAATGTATCTGGCCTGTAGTAAGTACCCAACAAATGGTAGCTTTCATCATTATGCTTACTAATAATAGCAATAGTTCATGTTTTCTTGGATAGCACACTGGGCCTCGAGTCCTTAGATGGGTTAAACTATTGCTTCTCATTTTTTATTTATGAGACATGATGCAATTACTTAAAACCTTCATTCCTAAACTACACAACCAAAGGAAAATCAAAAACAAAAACAAAAAAGTCTGTCTTACAGGATTGTTCTGAACATGAAATTGTTAAGTGAAGATAGGAAATGAAGGACAGGAGGAAGTAAAGGAGAAAGAGACGGCACCCAAAACATCCATTCCCATTAACAGTACTCGATAAATGTCCATTGTACCTAAAATAGAAGGAAAAAATAAACAGAATTTTCCATATTCAGAACATGTTTTTCTATTGGAATGAAGCAAAAAAATATAATAACTTGAGAGCTATCAGTTATTCTATGTAATAAGCCTATATTAAGAATTGACCTAAAATATTAACCTTTGGGGAACTTTCTCCCAAAAGACAAAGAAACAAACAAATGAAACAAAACAAAACAAAACAAAAAACACTGTTCTCTTGGATTGGTTCTCAGGAGGTGAGGTTTTTAAAATTTATTTTTCAAATTAATTAAATCAGTATTGCTATACTTGTTTGATCACAGATATTATATAACCTAGTAACTAGAAATAGCTACCTTTCATTTATTTATTTATTTTTTAAAGTGTTTTTATTTGGACCATTTTTAAAGTCTTTATTGAATTTGTTAACAATATTGCTTCTGTTTTATGTTTTAGATTTGGGCCATGAGGCATGTGGGATCTTAGCTCCCCAACCAGGGATCAAACCCGCACCCCCTGCATTGGAAGGCAAAGGCTTAACCACTGGGCTGCCAGGAAAACCTGCTACCTTTTATTTAGTACTTACCATAAACCAACATTGTTAAGTGCTTTTACATGCCTTCTCTCAATTAATTGTCATAACAATATTTTTAAGGTAGGTAATCCTATCCCCATTTTATAGATTGCAAAACAACAAAAAACAAAGCTAGTAAGTGATAGTGCCAGAAGATGAGTAAATAACTTTGGTCCAAGAGGTGGTATAGAGAGTATTATATAGGTTAAAGATACAGACTCTAGAATCAAACTGAGTTCAAATCTTGATCTTCTGATCTTGGGCGAGTTGTTTATTCTTCTCTCTGCTCCTTAGTTATGTTGTCTATAAAATGGGGAAAATAATACTGCCCACTTCACAGGCTTGTTTTTAGGTTTAAATCCACTTCCATACAAAGTGCTTGGAAGAGTTCATGGCCTATAGTCAGCCCTAGATACATCTTGGCTGTTATTAGTGGTCTAGCTCTGAAATCTTTACTCCTTTTTAACTTTCTCTCCAAAGGTACAAATTGCTAGGCCATTGTATAGCCAAGTAGAGGGACTCCTAGGATTCTTTTAACATGAGTTTCAAGAGTCCATACAATGCTTCCAAACATTTTCTCTCAATTGATCCTAATTCTGCCCAAGGCTGTGCAACTATTAAGAGAAAAAACAAGACCTTGGCCCTGGGACTTCAGGCTCAAGATGCTATGATCTTTCTCCTGATAAAAGAAAGAATTCTTGGGTTTCCTTGGTGGCGCAGTGGTTGAGAGTCTGCCTGCCGATGCAGGGGACACAGGTTTGTGCCCCGGTCCGGGAAGATCCCACATGCCGTGGAGCAGCTGGGCCCGTGAGCCATGGCCGCTGAGCCTGCGCGTCCGGAGCCTGTGCTCTGCAACGGGAGAGGCCACAACAGTGAGAGGCCCGCCTACCGCAAAAAAAAAAGAAAAAGAAAAGAAAGAAAGAATTCTGGAGTTTATTTTTTGGCTCTGTGTAGTAACACAGCACTAAATAACTGGATGAAAGAGTGTAACGTTTGGTTACACATCCAGATGTCTCATCTGGTGTGAGAACAAACATATGGCTGATGAACGGGATAATGCATTTTTTTTACCCTGACATTGGGCAATGTGTCAAATATGATTGATGTGAAACAGAAGAAAGGAAAGCATACAGAAGGAGCTGCTAACAAGAAAAATACTCTGTTAAATAAAAGATGGCATGGACTTTGCTATGATCACCTGTACCAGCAATTTATTTGTAACCAACATCAATAGCTCTACTGGGGAATACAATCTCACTTAACTTGTTCTACCATGTTGACACCTCTAACTCAGAAATGTAATTTAAAATAAAGATTCATGGAGCTAATATCCTTCTTGCTTCAGACTATTAAAGCTCCTATTCTCACAGTTTGGAGGTGGGTGAGACTCCACATGCATAAATGAACACATAGTTGATAGACTGCTGGATATAAATATTACCCAGCTTTTAGTGAGACATGGATGCCTGTAGAATACAAAGTTAAAATATATACTCTGCATAAAATGCCTTATGATAAAAAAGTAGTCATGATGGGTACTTTTTCTATAACCCTAAACATACTGTGATTTTCCTGGGGAGGTAATAATAGAACCGATCACACCAATGATTATCACATTATTATAGCTAGAGCTGGTGAGCACTTACTTGCCCTGTTCCAGGTATTTTGCTAGGCATGTGTAATATCAACCCTAGGAGGTAGTATTCTTAGTATCTCATTTTGTAGATAAGGAAACTGAGGCTAAGAGCTATTAAGTGACTTGACCATTTTCTCATATTTATCACGACTTTGTATTTCCAATTTCTAACTTATAAAAAGGTTCAGTCAAGGGCCAAGTACACACATGGGTTGAAAAGGAGTTACACTGAATGTGAAAGAATCTTAGAATTTTAAGCCTGCCGGGGATCTTTAAAGAGTAGTTAATCCAACCCTGACATTTAGAGATGATAAAATCAAGGCTCGTGAGGTCATGATTTGTCTAAGATTATACATTTTGCCAGAATGAGAACAAGAGATTCCCACCATGAGTTTCATTTCTCTCTGCCAACACATTATTTCATAAACATCTAGTGAAATGCAAATGTCCTTTCCACAGTGAAGAGATCCACTATAACTCACTGTTACACAATCAACGATTAGTTGTTCAGACAGACCAGGCAGGATTTGATGGAGAAATCTGATGCCTGAGAGGCTGTTAGGGAAGGCAGCAGGGACCATGTCTTAAGAGTATCAGTCCTGGGGCTTTCCTGGTGGTGCAGTGGTTGAGAGTCCACCTGCCGATGCAGGGGACACGGGTTCGTGCCCTGGTCCGGGAGGATCCCACATGCCGCGGAGCGGCTGGGCCCATGAGCCATGGCAGCTGAGCCTGCACGTCCGGAGCCCGTGCTCCGCAATGGGAGAGGCCACAACAATGAGAGGCCCGCGTACCGCAAAAAAAAAAAAGATCAGTCCTAGGTTGGAGTCCCAGCTCCAGCATTTATTGCTAGATGACACTGGGCAAGTAAAGTAACTTAACCTCCTTAAGCCTCAGTTTCTTCTTCTGTAAATCGAAGATAATAATATCATTAATGTCAAACAGTTCATGTGAGTATAACACTTATAAAGAGTTGTGTGCAGCACATGGTGTCTCTCAAGTGCTTGAGTAATGCTGACCTTCATCCTTGCTCCTGGGGAGGAAGGCACAGAGGGAGTTCTGGGAAGCCAGAGGACTTCATGAAATGTCTAAGATTGAGGAGAGATTCATGGAACCAAAGAAAGGTGCCTCTGACTTCTTACTATATGGCTCAGGGCTAGCCCTGATTCTAAACTCTACTTCTGTACTCATCTATAATTGATCATTTTAACATCCAGAGGAACCAAGAAAATGGGTTTCTACTGTCATTACCAAAAAAACCTACAAAACACATACCCTTTCCACCAGCAAGCATCAGAGATTGATCTGTGCTATGCCACACAGGGTACACAACCTGGGGTATGCAGAATAGGTAGTTTATGGACTTCAATATAAAATGACGAACCTGATGGATCACTTTTGGTCCAGATGCAAGCTAGTCCAGGATAAATCTCCATGATAGGTTCCCTTTGCCATTTTATAATTCAAACACCATAGATTCCCTTTGCCATTTTATAATTCAAACACCAGAGTCCCAGAGTACAACTGATGCTAGTTGACTGAATTCCCCATAAATTGTAGTTCCTCACCCTTGGGTTACTTAACATTCAGAATCAGGCTTATCAAGGACTGTGCCTTGGTCTCATCACTACAAAAAAAAAAGGGTTCCTTTTTTAAAAATATATATGGAAATCAATCACCTCAATCAGCATGCACTTGAATCTTTGATTATAAAATGCTTTGATATAACTCTGCTTGGTTTCTAAATTTCTTTGGATTCTGGATTCCAAAGTTCAACGAAAACAGTTAATGTGACTCGTGTAGATTTTAGCATCCTGGTGTTTGGGAAAGCTTCCATATCGTTTAATATGAAATGTTAGTCATAATTCATGGGCTGTTTTAGTTTTCTAGGGCTGTCATAACAAAGTAACACAAATTCAGTGCCTTAAACAATAGAAATCTATTCTCTTACAGGTCTACAGGCCAGATGTCCAAAAACAAGGTGGTGACAGGGTTGGTTCCTTCTGAGGGTTATGAGGGAAAGATGTGTTCCAGGCATCTCTCCTGGACTTGTAGATGGCTATCTTATTCCTGTGTCCCTTCACATTGCGTTTTCTCTATGCATATCTGTACCCAGATTTCTTCTTCTTATAAGGACACCAGTCCTATTGGATTCAGTCCTACCCTAATGACCTCATTTTAACTTGATTCCCTCTATAAAGACCTTACCTTCAAATAGGGTCACATTATGAATGACTAGAATAGGATTTCAACATATAAATTTTGGTGGGGTGAAGGACACAATTCAACCTATAACATGGGTCTTCAGAGTAAGAGACTGAAAAGTATTTGCATTCATTTCTTCTTACTTTATTTTTTTCCCCTGTAGTCCATCTTGCTTTCTGGAAACAGGTCCATTCCTGAAGCACCCCTGTGGTGCTTCACTACATGGTATTCATTGAAATTGTGTCTATAATAATGTGGATTTTTTATGATTCCAGAGACCTCATTTTTTTGTACTTTTAAAAACTTGATCCTTTTATCACATCCTGTCTGACATAGATACCTCTAGACTGCTGGAGAAATTGCAGCATAGAAATTAAAACCTGGCACAAGATAACTGCTGAAAAGTATGTGTGTTAAGAAAAATTACATGTGTACTATGCTCTCAGAAATCCATAAAGCAATTTACTCCCTCCACTTTTCATGGCACTCTGTGCTAATTTATATAGTGATAACTAATGATTTGCCACATCAAAAGATGGAAGTAAATCCATAAACATTGACCTTATTGATCAACCATTTTCAATTAAATTAAAGGCAGCACTGATCAACTCCATTGGGGTAGTGATAGAAGAAAGAACATTGTCTCCTAAGGTTGTCTGATAAGAGAAATCACCTTTTGAAATGTGATGCAAAACATAGTGGACCTGAGCACAAAAAAACTACAGTAATTGATAACACAGAAATTTAAGCTATTCAATATACTTCCTTGGTGCAAACTTAAAAATTACAGTCACCTCCCAGTGATACCATAATCCTGGCTCATTTCCATATTCTGGTAATTGCCCTACTCTAAGTGATAAATTAAGAAGATTAACTATAGAACTAACTACCAGAAATGTACCTAATTTAAGAAATTCCAGCTCTCTATTATCTATTCTTTATCCAAATTAAAATAAAATACCTATCTGTGCTTTAACTGGTAATAAAACATTAGGGAAGAAAATTCTACTTTTGTCACAGAGTTGAATAAGAATCAACTAATAGTTTCAAGTCCAAATCAGCATTTTCTCATGGATGGGTGAGTCCAATATACTAGAATGATCTTGCGGCTTTGTTGACAATGATGGAAATACTGCAATGAATCCTCTCTTGGCAGGATGCTGGCATTTGAAGGATTAATGGGTCAAGGAAGCACAAAGGTTATGTAAAGCTTAAAAGGCCATGAAAGGAGAAAAATTAAATACAAAACTATATATTAAGGTTTAATTCAAATTATATGCTCAGAAATGGACTAGGACCTGAGTGAGTCAAATTTCATCATCATTTCACTCTCAAAAGTTGTGAATGGTCTTAAAGGGAGAAAAAAGGCTCAAGAATGCCTTTGACATACTTCTAAACCTTCCTGAGGTGGATGTGATATTTTTAGCAAGTATGAATCAAGACTTGCAATCCTTTGTTCGCCAACTCTTCCTATCAGCATTTCTGTGTCAACATCAAGGAGGTTTCAAGTGCTACTGAAAAGGAAAATGTTGCCTCATTCTAAAAACCATTCCAGATAATTGCTGAAAACCCAAGGAAAGTGACACTGAATAATCACTTTATCACGCAGCTTAATGAGGTCTTTTCTGAAACTCGATCAAATTAATACTTTGTTAAGACATTAAGTACTATTTCTTTTTCCTTTTTATTTAATTTTTAAAACTTCTCCAAATTAAAAAAGTCCTCTCAGAAACTTTAAAAATATTTGCAAGAAGTTTTCCTTTCTTTTTTAATCCCAAAGAAATTTATCCTGTATTTTCTGATCAGAGTAGAGGTAAAGGTAGTGGAAAAAATCATGGACATCACCTGCTTCCTTCCCAGAATCTATTAAAATATTATTTAACCTCAAGATGCTTACTCCAACTGGTGCAACTACTCAAAATACTGACTAAATAATCCAGGTCTGAATGCTTTTACATTTGGCTAAAATCCTGTGGCATTTTCAGTACGTGTATTTATTGTCATGTTATTGAGACTCTGTTATACACGAGGTGCAATATTAAAATGTTGGGGGTAGGGTGATAAACAAGACAGAAACACAGACCTCATGGACTGAACTATCCACTGACACTGGGGAAGACAAATGATACCCACATAAATAAGTTAAATAGGATATTTTTAGACAGGGCAGTCAAAAAACATTTTCTTTGCTGAGGTGATATGGAAGTGAAATCTGAATGATGAGAAGGAACCATCCACCCAAACATATAGGAAAAGCACATTTCATAATCTGAATGATGAGAAGGAACCATCCACCCAAACATATAGGAAAAGCACATTTCATACAGAAACAATGGCAAATTTTCTATGTTGCCTTCAAAGAACAGGAAGGTTAGGGAGAGCTTCAAAATGGCAGAAGAGTAAGATGCGGAGATCACCTTCCTCCCCACAAATACATCAGAAATACATCTACATGTGGAACAACTCCTACAGAAAACCTACTGAATGCTGACAGAAGACCTCAGACCTCCCAAAAGGCAGGAAACTCCCCATGTACCTGGGTAGGTCAAAAGGAAAAAGAATAAACAGAGACAAAGAATAGGGACAGGACCTGCACCAGTGGGAGGGAGCCATGAAGAAGGAAAGGTTTCCACACACTAGAAGCCCCTTCGCAAGTGGAGACAGCGGGTGGCGGAGGGGGGAAGCTTCGGAGCCACGGAGGACAGCGCAGCAACAGGGGTGCGGGCGGCAAAGCGGAGAGATTCCCGCACAGAGGATCAGTGCCTGCCGACCAGCACTCACCGGCCCAAGAGGCTTGTCTGCTCACCCGCCAGGGTGGGCGGGGCTGCGAGCTGAGGCTCGGGCTTCGGAGGTTGGATCCCAGGGAGAGGACGGGGGGTGGCGGCGTGAACACAGCCTGAAGGGGTTAGTGCGCCACAGCTAGCCAGGAGGGAGCGCAGGAAAGAGTCTGGAGCTGCCCAACAGGCAAGAGACTTTTTCTTGCCTCTTTGTTTCCTGGTGCGAGGAGAGGGGATTAAGAGCGCGTGCTCGAGGAGAGGGGATTAAGAGCGCCGCTTAAAGGGGCTCCAGACACAGGCGCGAGCTGCGGCTAAAATCGCGGACCCCAGAGACGGGCATGGGACACTAAGGCTGCTGCTGCCACCACCAATAAGCCTGTGTGCGAGCACAAGTCACTCTCCACACCTCCCCTTCTGAGAGCCTGTGCAGCCCGCCACTGCCAGGGTCCCGTGATCCAGGGGCAACTTCCCCGGGAGAATGCACACCGCGCCTCAGGCTGGTGCAACGTCATGCTGGCCTCTGCCGCCGCAGGCTCGCCCCGCATCGTGCCCCTCCCTCCCCCCGGCCTGAGTGAGCCGGAGCCCCCCAATCAGCGGCACCTTTAACCCCGTCCTGTCTGAGCGAAGAACAGATGCCCTCAGGCGACCTACAGGCAGAGGAGGAGCCAAATCCAGAGCTGAACACCGGGAGCTGTGCGAACAAAGAAGAGAAAGGGAAATCTCTCCCAGCAGCCTCAGAAGCAGCGGATTAAATCTCCACAATCAACTTGATGTACCCTGCATCTGTGGAATACCTGAATAGACAACGAATCATCCCAAATTGAGGAGGTGGACATTGGGAGCAATGATATATAATTTTTTCCCCTTTTTCTCTTTTTGTGAGTGTGTATGCATATGCTTCTATGTGTTATTTTGTCTGTATAGCTTTGCTTTAACATTTGTCCTAGGGTTCTGTCTGTCCAATTTTTTTTTTATTACCTAAAATTTTTTTTCTTAATAATTATTTTTTATATTTTATTTTAACAACTTTATTTGATGTTATTTTATCTTCTTTCTTTGTTTTTTTCCTCACTTTTATTCTGAGCCATGTGGAGGACTGGCTCTTGGTGCTCCAGCCAGGCGTAAGGGCTGAGCCACTGAGGTGGAAGAGCCAAGTTCAGGACACGGGTCCACAAGAGACCTCCCAGCTCCATGTGATATCAAACGGCAAAAATCTCCCAGAGATCTCCATCTCAACACCAAGACCGACCTCCACTCAACAACCAGCAAGCTACAGTGCTGGACACCCTATGCCAAACAACTAGCAAGACAGGAACACAACCCCATCCATTAGCACAGAGGCTGCCTAAAATCAAAATAAGGTCACAGACACCCCAAAACACACCACCAGATGTAGACCTGCCCACCAGAAAGACAAGATCCAGCCTCATCCACCAGAACACAGACACTAGTCCCCTCCACCAGGAAGCCTACACAACAACCCATTGAACCAAACTTAGCCACTGGGGACAGACACCAGAAGCAACAGGAAGTACAAACCTGCAGCCTGCAAAAAGGAGACCCTAAACACAGTAAGTTAAGCAATATGAGAAGACAGAGAAACACACAGCAGATGAAGGAGCAAGGTAAAAACCCACCAGACCTAACAAATGAAGAGGAAATAGGCAGTATACCTGAAAAAGAATTCAAAATAATGATAGTAAATATGATCCAAATCTTGGAAATAGAATGGAGAAAATACAAGAAACGTTTAACAAGGACCTAGAAGAACTAAAGAGCAAATAAACAGTGATGAACAGCACAATAAAGGAAATTAAAAATTCTCTAGAAGGGATCAATAGCAAAATAACTGAGGCAGAAGGACGGATAAGTGACCTGGAAGATAAAATAGTGGAAATAACTACTGCAGAGCAGAATAAAGAAAAAAGAATGAAAAGAATTGAGGACAGTCTCAGAGAAATCTGGGACAACTTTAAACACTAACATTCGAATTATAGGGGTCCCAGAAGAAGAAGAGAAAAAGAAAGGGACTGAGAAAATATTTGAAGAGATTATAGTTGGAACCTTCCCTAATATGGCAAAGGAAATAGTTAATCAAGTCCAGGAAGCACAGAGAGTCCTGTACAGGATAAAGCCAAGGAGAAACACGCAAGACACATACTACTCAAATATCAAAAATTAAATACAATGAACAAATATTAAAAGCAGCAAGGGAAAAACTACAAATAACACATAAGGGAATGCCCATAAGCTTAACAGCTGATCTTTCAACAGAAACTCTGCAAGCCAGAAGGGAGTGGCAGGACATATTTAAAGTAATGAAGGAGAAAAACCTACAACCAAGATTACTCTACCCAGCAAGCATCTCATTCAGATATGTCAGAGAAATTAAAATCTTTACAGACAAGCAAAAGCTAAGAGAATTCAGCACCACCAAACCAGCTTTATAACAAACGCTAAAGGAACTTCTCTAGGCAGGAAACACAAGAGAAGGAAAAGACTTACAATAATAAACTCAAAACAATTAAGAAAATAGTAATAGGAACATATGTATCGATAATCACCTTAAATGTAAATGGATTAAATGCTCCAACCAAAAGACACAGACTGGCTGAATGGATACAAAAACAAGACCCATATATATGCTGTCTACAAGAGACCCAGTTGCGACCTAGGGACACATACAGAGTAAAAGTGAGGGGATGGAAAAAGATTTTCTATGCAAATCGAAATCACAAGAAAGCTGGAGTAGCAATTCTCATATCAGACAAAATAGACTTTAAAATAAAAACTATACAAGAGACAAAAAAGGACACTACATAATGATCAAGGGATCAATCCAACAAGAAGATATAATAATTGTAAATATTTATGCACCCAGCATAGGAGCACCTCAATACATAAGGCAAATACTAACAGCCATAAAAGGGGAAACCGACAGTAAGTCAATCATAGTAGGCGATGTTAACACCCCACTTTCACCAATGGAGAGATCATCCAAAATGAAAATAAATAAGGAAACAGAAGCTTTAAATGATACATTAAACAAGATGGACTTAATTGATATTTATAGGACATTCCATCTAAAAACAACAGAATACACATTCTTCTCAAGTGCTCATGGAACATTCTCCAGGATAGATCATATCTTGGGTCACAAATCAAGCCTTGGTAAATTTAAGAAATTTGAGATCGTATCAAGTATCTTTTCCGACCACAACACTATGAGACTAGATATAAGTTACAGGAAAAACTGGGTCAGAAATACAAACACATGGAGGCTAAACAACACACTACTTAATAACCAAGAGATCACTAAAGAAATCAAAGAGGAAACCCAAAAATACGTAGAAACAAATGACAATGGAAACACGACAACCAAAAACCTATGGAATGCAGCAAAAGCAGTTCTAAGAGGGAAGTTTATAGCAATACAATCCCACCTTAACAAACAAGACACATCTCAAATAAACAACCTAACATTACAGCTAAAGCAATTAGAGAAAGAAGAACAAAACAAACCCCAGAGTTAACAGAATGAAAGAAATCAAAAAGATCAGATCAGAAATCAATGAAAAAGAAATGAAGGAAACGATAGCAAAGATCAATAAAACTAAAAGCTGGTTCTTTGACAAGGTAAACAAAATTGATAAACCATTAGCCAGACTCATCAAGAAAAAAAGGAAGAAGACTCAAATCAACAGAATTAGAAATGAAAAAGGGGAAGTAACAACTGACACTGCAGAAATACAAAGGATCATGAGAGATTACTACAAGCAACTCTATGCCAATAAAATGGACAACCTGGAAGAAATGGACAAATTCTTAGAAATGCACAACCTTCTGAGACTGAACCAGGAAGAAACAGAAAATATGACCAGACCAATCAATCACAAGCACTGAAATTGAACCTGTGATTAAAAATCTTCCAACAAACAAAAGCCCAGGACCAGATGGCTTCACAGGCGAATTCTATCAAACATTTAGAGAAGAGCTAACACCTATCCTCCTCAAACTCTTCCAAAATATAGCAGAGGGAGGAACACTCCCAAACTCATTCTACAAGGCCACCATCACTCTTATACCCAAACCAGACAAAGATGGAAGAAAGAAAACTACAGGTCAATATCACTGATGAACATAGATGCAAATATCCTCAACAGAATACTCGCAAACATAATCCAGCAGCACATTAAAAGGATCATACACCACGATCAAGTGGGGTTTATCCCAGGAATGCAAGGATTCTTCAATATATGCAAATCAATCAACGTGATACACCATATTAACAAACTGAAGGAGAAAAACCATATGATCATCTCAACAGGTGCAGAGAAAGCTTTCAATACCAGTTATGATAAAAACCCTGTAGAAAGTAGGCATAGAGAGAACTTTCCTCAACATAATAAAGGCCATATATGACAAACGCACAGCCAACATCATCCTCAATGGTGAAAAACTGAAACCATTCCCACTAAGATCAGGAACAAGATAAGGTTGCCCATTCTCACCACTGTTATTCAACATAATTTTGGAAGTTTTAGCCACAGCAATCAGAGAAGAAAAAGAAATAAAAGGAATTCAAATCAGAAAAAAAGAAGTAGGGCTTCCCTGGTGGCGCAGTGGTTGAGAGTCCGCCTGCCGATGCAGCAGGCACGGGTTCGTGCCCCGGTCTGGGAGGATCCCACATGCCGCGGAGCGGCTTGGCCCGTGAGCCATGGCCGCCGGGCCTGCACATCCGGAGCCTGTGCTCCACAACGGGAGAGGCCACAACAGTGAGAGGCCCGCATACCGCAAAAAAAAAAAAGAAGTAAAGCTGTCACTGTTTGCAGATGACATGATACTATACATAGAGAATCCTAAAGATGCTACCAGAAAACTACTAGAGCTAATCAATGAATTTGGTAAAGTAGCAGGATACAAAATTAATGCACAGAAATCTTTTGCATTCCTATACACTAATGATGAATAATCTGAAAGTGATATTAAGAAACCACTCTCATTTACCATTGCAACAAAAAACTAAAATATCTAGGAATAAACCTATCTCAGCAGACAAAAGACCTGTATGCAGAAAATTATGACACTAATGAAAGAAATTAAAGATGATACAAATAGGTGGAGAGATCTACCATGTTCTTGGATTGGAAGAATCAACATTGTGAAAATGACTCTACTACCCAAAGCAATCTACAGATTCAATGCAATCCCTATCAAACTACCACTGGCATTTTTCACTGAACTAGAACAAAAAATTTCACAATTTGTATGGAAACATAAAAGACCCCGAATAGCCAAAGCAATCTTGAGAAAGAAAAATGGAGCTGGAGGAATCAGGCTCCCTGACTTCAGACTATTTCAGGCTCCCTGACTTCACCCTCTTGCACGTTGGTGGGAATGTAAATTGATACAGACACTATGGAGAACAGTATGGACGTTCCTTAAAAACTAAAAATAGAACTACCATACGACCCAGCAATCCCACTACTGGGCATATACCCTGAGAAGACCATAATTCAAAAAGAGTCACGTACCAAAATGTTCATTGCAGCTCTATTTACAATAACCAGGACATAGGAGCAACCTAAGTGTCCATCAACAGATGAATGGATAAAGAAGATGTGGCACATAAAAAGAAACGAAATTTGAGTTATTTGTAGTGAGGTGGATGGACCTGGAGTCTGTCATACAGAGTGAAGTAAGTCAGAAAGAGAAAAACAAATACCGTATGCTCACACATATATATGGAATCTAAGAAAAAAAAAATGGTCACGAAGAACCTAGGGGCAAGACAGGAATAAAGATGCAGACCTACTAGAGAAGGGACTTGAGGATATGGGTAGGGGGAAGGGTAAGCTGTGACAAAGTGAGAGAGTGGCATGGACATATATACACTACCAAATGTAAAAGAGATAGGTAGTGGGAAGCAGCCGCACAGCACAGGGAGATCAGCTCGGTGCTTTGTGACCACCACCTAGAGGGGAGTGATAGGGAGGATGGGAGGGAGGGAGACACAAGAGGGAAGAAATATGGGGACATATGTATATGTATAACTGATTCACTTTGTTATAAAGCAGAAACTAACACACCATTATAAAGCAATTATACTCTAATAAAGATGTTAAAAAAAAAAAGAACAGGAAGGTAAATGTGGTCAGAGGGTAGTGATTTCAAAGAGCAGGGTGGGAGTACATGAGATCTGAGATTTGGGCAGCTTGAAGATTATGTAAAGACTTCCAGGCAGTAAGAAGGAATTTGCATTTTTACTTTAAGTGCATTTGGACCTCACTGGACTTTGTGGGGGTGGCAAAGGAAGGGTTTTATGATGTGCTTTATATTTTAAAGATAATTCTGGCTGTGTTTCCATATGATGAATAAATTGTTGTGAGTCAAGGAATGGAAGCAGGGAGATCAGGGGTATAGTTGTTGTCTATGTAAGGAATGGTATGGCTTACACTGGGTTGATAGAGGCAGAAACAGTGAGCAGTTGTCAAATTTGAGATTTATTTTGAAGGCAGAACAGACAAATCTTGCTGATGGAGAATATTAAAAATCAAAGTCCTACTAGTCTATATTTTCTTAAAACCTTAGCATAATTGCCCTGAAGACAGGAGCGATATCACAGGTTTCTTGTGACCCCATATTACACAACTTGGTGCTGAGGACAGAGTTGGTATGGAACAAATACCAATATTTTCCCTTATTCTCCTAAGACTATTAATGTAAGCAGTGTGTACTCTCTTACTGTCAAAATGGGGATGCATTTCCTTATTTACCATTTGAATGTGAATATTTTCTAGAAATATTTGAAACATGAAAGGGCATTCAATCTCTACCAAGCAAACTACAAACCACACAAATTTGCTTTTAATGTTCGGTCTTTTCCTTTCATTAAGCGCCACAGAGACCATCAGGCAAAATTTTTTACCAATAGTACTTTGGGTAGTCAGAAAGTGCAAAATACTCATCAAACACAGTAATTTAATAAAAACAGCAAACACAGTTAAATTGGAAATGTTTTCTTGTCTTTTTGGTGAGTAGAGGACTTTTTTTTAATTGTGAAAAACATATTGGATGAAGCCCATGAGAATCTATTGTATGGAGATTATATTCAGAATAACGTATAATCAAATGGTTTACTTCCTCTACAATACATGTCTCCATGATATTTCCCTCTGAACTATGAAAGTCTTTGCCCAGGTTGAATTCTGGAACTAAGGTGACTTACGTGTTCTCTAAGTTTCTTTCAACTATTTTGTCAAAGATTTCCCTGATACACTTTGTGTTACAAAAAGTTCTACTGTCAAACTATTTATTAAGGGGGATATTTCAGTTTCAAAGGAGAAATTTCCAGAGGTTTTTGAATCACAGCTTATTTTTCCAATCTGAATATGTTTCTTATTTTTACCATATCTAAAGAACTTGATTAATTTAGCAACAAGAAAGTCAATGTATGATTGTTTTCACTGGCTTCAGATCTATGTTCATGGCATAGAGTTTAATGTAAAAATCAAATAACTGTAAGAAAAAAAGTTTTAATTTATTATTTTAGTTCTTTCATATAAACAATTCATGGCAACATTTTTTTAAAATTAAGGGAACTGAAGGGTGTTGGGAAAGGTTCTACTTTTCCTATGTAACAATAGACAAACAGGGTTTGGCAAAAACAGGCATTGAGCACATAAATATAAGGGTCATACTGACCACACAGAAGGGCAGAGGCTCACTGAAGGAAGAAAAAATCTAGCTCTTCTTCCACTTACCCCTTTCCCAGTACTCAGCTAGGTACCCTTTCCATTAACCAGGAATCTTACATAATAAGCTGGCCAGTGCCACAATCCCAGAGATTTTATTTATGGGCTTTTGACTTCAGAGCCTACATCTGTAGAATAGAGATAACAATACCTGCCTCATGGTGTTGACATGAGGTCTTGAAAGTATTGTGAATGAAGCACCAAGTAGAGCAGGCACTCAGGGAAAGCGGGGCAGCTGGACATTTCATCTCCCTGATTTCCATTTGGGGGCCCATGAGGTTGGAGGAAAGCTTCCCCAGTTCCAGGGACAGAGCACATGCTCCAACTGTATCAGCTATTCCACTGGCAAAAATGATGTTTTCAGGACAGTGCATGTTACCTAAGCCAGTCCAATCTCAATGCATCTAAAAACATTTTCCTGAGATTGACGGGACAAAGATTGTCTATTTCTCCAACTTGAGACAAATGAGAAAGCAGGTAGCTCTAGAGTTGCTGACCACCGTCTGAAAACCATATGAGTATCCAACCTTGGTATAAAGTCAGTATCAGAAAATGCAGAGGAGAAAAAGAGAAAGGAATAACTCCTTGGGTGACGTCTTTGTTCTGTGGATCAAGTCTCACCTGAAGTGAGCTCAAGGCTCTTTTCAGCTGCAGGTGTCAGTGACTTGGTCTTGTTGACTAGGACAATTTCAATCAGATTTGCTCCAGTTTTAAAAACTGCTGGAAAATGTGCTCAGAGGGATGAAACTGCTCCCTGTTCACAACTTCCACCAGTACCCCCATTCCCAGACATGCCACTGACTTGATTCCTGGGACAGAGGCAAAATTTACCCTTTAGCTTAAGTAAGAATATGTGCTACTCTAAACTAAGCCCTTTTGACTCTAGCTTCTAAATCTAGGCTGCAAATAATGTGGAGCCTCATTAATACTGGCATGTGATTTTTCATTATTGTTCTATTCAACAACCTCATATCTTATTTTTGAGCTTACCTCTGCCTTACACTTTGTTACAGCACTGTCCTGTTTGTTTTGTTTTGTTTTAACCCTTGGGGTCTACTTAGATCTGTCCCACAGGCTGACAAAGCTTAATCAGACTTCCTTAGATGGGACTAAATGTAAAGCATATCCTTCAGATTGTTGAGTAGATAACCTCACACTCACACATTTCTTTAGACCTGTAGCTATCAGAGTGGTTATAACCAATTATGAAACCCCTTCTATCCTGGCAACAACTAACCTCATCCTCTGAAGTTGAACTTCAGATGGGTTTAGGTGTTTGCCAGTTCAACTTCCCTCTATTTAAGAACTGCAAAAATACTCCTCAAACTTTAGCACACATATGAATCCTCTGCAGATCTTATGAAAGTGCAAATTCTGATTCAGTGGGTCTGAGGTGGAGCCCGAAATTATGCAATTCTAACAAGTTCCCAGGGCCTTCAGATCACACTCTGAGTAGTAGGGTTTATAGTATGAGGTCTTACAGTTTGCCTTCCTCACACACCTACCCTCATTCCAGAGGACCAGTGGGAGATGCTCATTAAGAACTTGGTGACTTCCTGTTACAGCTGATGGAGTTTACCCTGGGTGCTATTCAAGCAGTGGAGACCCCCACTGCCCAACCTGTAAATGCTAAAAATGTAGTTACAGTGCAAGGCATGCATCTATAATGACCAGTCCTAAAGGGCCTAGGAGCCAACAATTGTATAGGAGGCAACAAATTTAGAAAAGAGTCCCTACAAGCTGAAAGACACCCAGGGTTGAAAGACCTCTCAGTCACTTGTGCAGAGATCTACATTGTAACCCAGAAAATAATGTCCCATTAATCCTCTTAAATTGCATTAGCGCAATTATTTTATTCTATCTTCCCTGCATCCATTATATTTCACTTTTACCTAATACAACTTTGAAATTTCTGAGCTTTGAGAATATAAAATACTAAAAGCAATGGGCTTATTTATCAACTGATGAGGATGTTGAGAGGGCTGAGGCATCTTCCAACTGCCAACATACTAGAATTGCAGTTGATCAGAGAATAAAGGAAACATCGCTAAGGACTACACTTTTAAAAATTAAATATTGCCAAATACCCTATTTTATATAGCATATTTCACTGTTCTCAAAACACTTATTAACAGGCCTCACCTTCATTTTCATAACACCTCAGTGAGGTTAGAACGTACAAACAGATGTCAAATATTACAAATCTAATTTTATCTTTAAAAGCACATACCATACTCTATTACTAGGGAGAAAGGAAAATGCCCTAGGTTCTTCCCTCACACCTCACCTCCAAAAAACTGTATGTCTGTCTTTCTGTGTCTGTCTGTCTCTTTTGCTCTCTCTCTAACACACACACACACACAAACATACACACATTCGGAGGTAAACCAGGAGGCTGGGATATGGCAAACCTGATCCATTTCATACCACAGCTGTGATTCACAGTCAAAATAACACAGAGAGGACAACCCAGCTATACTGTGGAAATAGCTTCTCTCAAAATAGGACAGATGAAAACACTTCAGAGAGAATTTCAAATACCTCCTTCAAACAGCTGTTTTTAATGGTTTCACAGGACAGATTACACATAAAAAGGAATGAGAACGTCATTTAACAACACTACTAATTATATACACTTTACATATATTATCACATTTAATCTCCACAACAACTTTATAAGTACGATCATCCCAATTTTTCCAGATGACACTGGAAATTAAAAAGAAAAAAAAAAGATAGCTTCCTCCGAAGTCACAGGGTTAGAGAATGGCAGTACTGAGACCTGAACTCAGGTCTGAATTATTCACACTCTGAGTTCGCCAAAGCTTTGCCTATAACCACTAGATCAGTGTATCTCAAACTTTCAATGTGCAAACAAATCACCTAGGGAGTTGGTTAAGATGCAGATTCTAATTCAGTAGATCTGATGTTGGGTCTGAGATTTTGCATTTCGAACAACCTTCCAGGAGATGTTGATGTTGGTGGTCCAGGGACCATATTTTGAATACCAAGACACTTTAACAGTGTTTCTCGAAGTGTGGTCCCTGGTCTGGCAGCATCAGCATCAGCTGGGACCTTGTCAGAAATGCAAATTCTCAGGCTCCACCTGAGGCCTACTTTGGAGTAGGGTCACAGCAATCTGTGACTTAATAAGCCCCCTGAAGACTCTGATGCACATTCAAGTTTGAGAACCAATGGTTAATATTCCAACATTTCCATAGATATGAGCAATCTAACTCTACCCAGTCTGGGAGGATTTTTAGCTGAGTAGACGTGATTTCTTCTTGTTTTCCTAGGTCATACTTTCTGAATGACCTGAAAATTTTCACTACATCTTTGGTAAAAAAGTAGCCTGGATGGAGAAAGGCTGTGACTGTGAATGTGACCTTGGTCCACTGCATTACAGTGGGACATCATCACAGTCTGTGGTGTGTGAGCCCAGACAGAGGTCATGGCAGAGAGGCTGACACCTCATTAATTTCCTTCCTCTAAAGTGGGTAGGAATTTTTCTTTCTCAAAGGGATCTCCCCACAGTGTGCCCAAACTATTTTTTCCTCTTTCACTGTGCTTTTCAAAACAAATACTTAGTCTCACATTCTCATTCTAAACAGTGACTAAGAAATAAGCGTTTTTTTTCCTTAATTTGAGAAGAAATGTCAAATAATTAACAATCACAAAAAAGATAGTTATCTTAGATCTCCAGTTGGGATGAGCAGTAAGACTCAGAGGAAAATTATAGTGCTTGAAAGACTGAGATGAATGGAAATGAAAGATTTTAATTGGATTTACTTAAATAAAAAAAATCTTCAACCAACACATTTCTAATAATAAGAGATAATATAATTGAGTACTGGGCTATGACCTTTACATGAATTATCTCATTGAATCCTTGCAGCAATACGGAGCACAGGCTTCGGACGCGCAGGCTCAGCGGCCATGGCTCACGGGGCCAGCCGCTCCGCGGCATGCGGGAATCTCCCGGACCAGGGCACGAACCCATTTCCCCTGCATTGGCAGGCGGACTCTCAACCACTGAGCCACCAGGGAAGCCCCCTTATCACCATTTGAAAGATTATAGAATGGGCTCAGAGAAGACACATAAATTGCCCAAGTTTATACAGCCATTAAGAATCAGAGCTGAGATTTCAATCCAGGTCTATCTTTTCCCTTCCCTGTGATGCCTGCTATACTGTCCTAGCTTTTACTCCCCTTCACACACAACAGTGGCTACCTGGGCCCACGTGAGAACTTGCTAATTCCACCCTAAGTCTCCCAGCTCCTACGTGTGAAGATCAGTTAGAGGCTGATTGATCTCATAGCCAAGCATTGTTACCGCTCCCACAGCCAGGTAACAGGACTCCCTTGGAGAATCAATGATGGGATGGAAGAAGGAAGTTTCTTTGATCTTGTACTTAGAAGGGCAAATTTACAAATTCCAACATAGAAAGGACAGGGCAGATCTCGGGGAGTCCTATAAATAAGAACAAAGCCACATGCTATTCTGTGAAGTAATCAGAAAGGAAGAGAAATTTAAGAGAAGTACCTTAAATATCTAGTTTATAAAATTAAAGACACAGAACAAAACAGTAATTAAGTTTGGAAAACTTGAACTCAAGAGCCCATCCCTCACCAGTCGAGTGTTACAATATATCTTTTCTATAGGATCACATTTGGCCCTCCAGCCATTCCTGGGAATCCCAAGATGCAGAGTTAATAGATATCTTATGGGGACATAGCAGCACAGAGATTTCCATATTGCATCAGATTCTGAAGAGATCGACCATGTAAAGCTTTGAGGAAAAGAAATCGCCTCCTCTTTTACAATTTTCAGGCACACATCGTTCATTATAACAGATGCACTCTCTAGAAACAATGAGACTCACTCTTCTTTTCTCCCTACAATCAAAGTAGAAAGCTAACTGAAACAGACTGTACTGCACAGAACAAAGCAATATATTGCATCCTTTCCCTGAAGTCATCATTAGAGATACAAGCCCCTGCATCTGTGAGGGACTTCCATTTGTGCTTGGTTAGTTATGAGTCTACATTCACTTCAAGCCACCTGATTGGTTCCAACAAATTTAATGATTTTAACAAAGATGAAGATATTAAACATAGAGCTCATTATTAGTCAGAAGTCTGCCATGTTCCCTGCTGTATAATTAACTCCTTTCATTCAATGCATTTAAAATAGGATCAATGAAGAATATTTAATTACCTCCCTCCAGAAGAAGGTCCTGACTCAGATTCAGTAGCCAGTTTCACAATGAGGTCCAATTTAAATTGTTCTTAAAATAATGTTTCCTCTAACTATAGGGGCAGCTTAAGCCCAGGAAATTTAAATCTGGGGAACAGAAATTTTATGACAGAATTGGAAGAAACACATCTTCTTTAGCCTGCCATTTTTTTTTTTTTTACAAAATAGGTGAAGCATTATTAATGGCAGTATATTTTCCCATGGAATTTAAAGTACATGGCCCATGTCACAAGAAAAAAGAGAAGAAAACTGTAGTGATGGGGAGAAAGTGATGGATGAATATTTGTGATCAGGATGTATTATATCAATAGGAAAATATATAAGATACTGGTTTTTTCACCGATCTGACCTTGGCATTGTTCATAATCCAGCTACTATACTGTGAGAATATGAGGATGGAAATCACGAAAGTGACAACTAAGATAATGCTTCAATTATGCCTCCAGGGCGGAAAGGGACATAGCACAGGTGATTCAATTAGGCGTCCTTGTTTCTAGTGCATGCAATCTTATTCAGTGAATACAACACCTGCTTTATACAGTATTATACTTTTTATTACTGTAGCCTTTGCGAAAACATTGCTGAAGGCTAAATCCAAAAAGAAAGGATGGCTAGTCTATATTAACTTAAGATGTTGACAGACCATACTATTTGTTTGCCATTCTGAATGTAAGGACATTTTGTGATTATTTCCTCAAAAGAACAGAAATACTTATAACTCTTCTCCGTATCATCACCATCACCATCACTGTCACCAGACCTGTTGAGAGTTCTAACAATGGACATCAAAGTGTACTTGATATTTTAGTTGAGAGTTGGTTAGGGTCACCCAGTGTCCTGGTTTTCTTTTGGGTAATTATATCTCCTTCTCATTGTCCATAGACTCATATGACTATCAAAAAGGTGACTTAGGGCTTCCCTGGTGGCGCAGTGGTTGAGAGTCCGCCTGCCGATGCAGGGGACATGGGTTCGTGCCCCGGTCCGGGAAGATCCCACATGCCACAGAGTGGCTGGGCCTGTGAGCCATGGCCACTGAGCCTGCGTGTCCGGAGCCTGTGCTCCGCAAAGGGAGAGGGCACAACAGTGAGAGGCCCACGTACCGTGAAAAAAAAAAAAAAAAGTGACTTATTTCTACTTCCCTAAGGGAGAGCACATGACCTGACACCTTTGAGGCTTCAGCAGACTATTGAAAGAATGGTGGGAAAATAACTGGAGTCTATGCATTCTAGCAGCAGCAGCCCGGAAAAATGACTATTTCCTGATACCTAGACCTCCCAAGATTCCCCGATTCTTTTTGGAAACCTTTCCTTTCAGTCTTTGCTTTGGTTCTGTGAGTTACCCAAAAGTCTTTCTATACATTTCTAACCTACTGAAGGTAGTCTAATCCAGCTTCTGTTGTTTACAACCAAAGAGCCTGAACTGATGCAGATCTGGGGCATATTAGGAGGCCTAAAGAAGCTGATGACCCAGTTGGCTAGAAATGACAAATGCACAGAAAGGATAAATAGCATTATAAGGTAATCAGTGCTAAGTGACAGGTAAGTGGGAACAGGTTGGGATGTAAGGCGATATTACAGGCAGCATACGGGGGGTTCCTGGACACGGTAGGACCGATCTTCACTAAATGCAGAAGAGCGTCTGGGGGAGTTACATAATCAAATAGTGGAGAGATATATAGATATCTCCCCATCCTCAAGTCCTTAACATTGCCTACCATAATTCATGAGTTTAATAATTCATATTTCCTTTTAGCTTCAGATGGAGAATCAAATATATATATATATGTATATCAAATACACACACATATGTGTGTATCCCTCTCCTCTTGTACATCTCTCACTTAACAGAAGGAGTGCAAAATATGGCATAAACTTTCTCTCAAAATGCCTATTAAAAGAGGGATGTGATCACACGGAAATGAAGCAGGGAGAAAACATAGGGCAAACATAACTTCAGCATTTTCTGCTGCACCTACTGTGAAGAAGAACAAAAGTCAACCGTCATGTCATTTACCCCCACAATTACTTCCTTTAATGGGAGAAAAAAAGCAAAGTAAAACAGTCACCCAGTGCAAGCTTATCCACATGCTCACACACACGCCACCATGGCAACAAATCCCTTTTCTTTAAAATAAAAACCCTTTAGACTGCAATACAAGAGCACATCCCCTGTAGCTGCAATCAACATTTTGACAGAGAAACAGTACATTTCTCTACAGCAATTAGAAGAGCACTCATGTTCCACTGCTTAGCTTTCTGCCTCCCAGCTAGGGAAGGACAGCGAAGGGAGACCCTGGGAAACTTAGAGGAAGCCTTGACTCTCAATTGCAATCTCGTAAGCAGAGCTGGTAGTATTTACAGATCTTCCTACTTATGATGGGGTTGAGTCCCAATAAACCCATTGTAAGTTGAAAATATCCTAAGTCAAAAATGCATTTAAGGGCTTCCCTGGTGGCGCAGTGGTTGAGAGTCCGCCTGCCGATGCAGGGGACGTGGGTTCGTGCCCCGGTCCGGGAAGATTCCACATGCCACGGAGCGGCTGGGCTTGTGAGCCATGGCCGCTGAGCCTGCGCGTCCAGAGCCTGTGCTCCGCAACGGGAGAGGCCACAGCAGTGAGAGGCCCGCGTACCGCAAAAAAAAAAAAAAAAAAGAAAGCATTTAATTCACCTAACCTACCAAACATCATAGCTTAGCCAACCTACCTTAAATATTCCCAGAGCACTTACATTAACCTACAGTTGGGCAAATAATCTGATACAAAGCCTATTATATGATAAAAACATTGAATACCTCATGTAACATATTGAATGGTTGGAAGTGTATCGATTGTTGAACCTCGTGATCATGTGGTTGAGTGTGAGCTACGGCTGCCACTGCCCAGCATCAGGAGAGAGGATCATACTGTGTATCACTAGTTCGGGAAAAGACCAAAATTCAAAATTCGAAGTATGGTTCCTACTGAATGCGTATTGCTATAACAGCATCTTAAAGTCAAAAAATCCTAATTGAACCATTAAGTCGGGGACCGTCTGCATTTGGCTCTAGGGCCACACAGCCTTCTCTCCAATCAAATGTCTAATATATAAACAGATGTAAATTAAGACCAATCCTCTTTCAATATTTTATATCAGTTTACAAAAAAAATTAAGAAAATTATTATTCATGTATCAATTTCAAAGTAAGTAACAATTCACTAATAGGTCCAAATCACAGCTTCAAACTCTGCTAATTTATGAAGCAAACACTGGTGAAAGCAGAGAACATGCAAACAATGTCCTAACACTTGATTATTCACCACCCTAAAATAGTAACTTTTGCTGGATTCCTGTGGTAGCCTCCTAAGTGTGGCCTTTCTTCCACTTTGTCTCTTTATAGTGTACTTGGCACCTAGCTGCCAGGATGAGTCTTTTTAAACTATGTAAATAAGATTATACGAAATCTGAAGACCTTTCATGCACAGTTTGGCTGTCGGTATCTCTCAGGCCTCATTTTACCCCCTGTACTGCTAACTCACTGTATTATAGCCACCAGCCTCCTTGCTGTTCCTCATATAAGCCAACTGCATTCCTGTTTCAGGGTGATTACACCTGCTATTCCTTTGCTTGGAATGTTCTTTCTGGATATTCTTATGGCTTGTTGTCTCCCTTCATCAGTCATCTGTTTCAATATCACTTCCAAAGAGAAGCCTTCTCTGATCATTCCATCCAAAATAGCATCCCTTCACCATTCCCTCATCTTAGTTTATTTTTCTTCATAGCACTCATCACCACTTGAAAGTATACACTTATTCTCTAATCTGTTGAATGTCTGTATCCCTGACTAGAATGTCACTTCTGTTAAGGCAAGGACCTTGTGTTGCTTCCTGTCCCATCCCCTGGGCTTTACACTGTACCTAGGACATAGTAGGCATTCAATAAAAAAAATCTATGAATGAATGAATGCACTATTTTACAATAACATGTTGCTTTCAAGTTTGCATATTTTTTTTCATTTAGTACCTAAAACAATCCTAGAAGCATAGCCTCTCAGGGCCCAAGAATGGGCGCACAGCATTATTCACATTTGATTAAAAAAGAGAAAGAGACACAGCGAGTTGGATAGATTAATTCAAATCCTCACAGCTGTTAAATTTCCCTGCCGGCTTTTAAACTAAAGAATATCTGAAGATGCCTAGAAGCATCAGGATATTAGATCCAGCTAAGATTGAGACTTTTTCTGAGCCACTATGGAAGTTTCTCTCACAATTTCAGCATCAGGAATGGACAGAGGAGAAAGCTGGTAAAGACCAAAGGGCCTTATTTACCAGAAGAAGGAAATGAACGGGCATATCTCTTCCACCCCCTCCTTGGCTCCCTTTCTTAATTCCTATCAGGCCATAAACTACTGCCTGAGGACTCATTATCCCAGCCTTCTGAGGCCTCTCCCCAATGATGGGGAAAAGGACTCCTCCCACTACATCATCTTAATCAGCAACTTAGAAAACAGTGTCACATAAAACAGCAGCATACCTGAAAAGTGCAGTAATTGCAATACCATTGCTAACTAACCATTCTGCTCAACGTTTGCATAACTAAGAAGGTGGTTTATGACAGGCATTTGTGGCATTTAAAACATCAAAAGGAAAAGTAGCAGAACATACCACACCAGGAGCCCTACAGTTGCTGAATGGAGAGGAGGTGAGGAATAAGGCTAAACCCAAAGAAAACAGTCTCTTTTCTTGCTAGAGTCTCTTTTTCCTTCCAGTGTTGTTTTTTTTTTTTTTCTTTCCCCTACTGCAAAAAGTGAGTAGCCAAGGGGATAATTTAGCAACCAAGCTTTTGCAAAGGTAGCTGCTGTGTGCTTAAATTACCAGAGAAATGCTTTCAATTGCTCCTCTTTAGAATGAAAGCACGGCACAGGTATTTTCCTAGGTTTGGAGCTTTGCACACAGCAGGAGGGCACAGGGGAGTGCTGGGAAAGTAGGATGGGGATGAGAGAAAGACGGCTGGTAAGGATAAAACTCCAGTTTATCTACTTTGGGATATGCAATGTTAGAGAACAGAGAAAAGGCTGGTCATTATGTAAGTAAGGAAGGTGCCCCACTTAGTACCTCCCAAGAAGGTCTTCTGGCAAAACAAATCATTCTTCTCGTCAGCAAACATGTAGTGGACCCCTACTTGTGCCAGACACTAGGCTGGATGCTGTGAACACAGAAACAAATAAGAGATCAGCTCTGTACTCACAAGCACCTCAGAGTCTATGAAGGGAAGAAGCCAAATGGTTAGAACCCAGTGTGGATTAGTAATGATGGTGAATAGCAAGTGGTAAGAAAACACAGAGGAAGGAATGCTTGAGTCTAGAGCAAGTTTCCCCAAACATAACAGGCATTCAAGTAATGTTTCTGAATGAGAGAATCAATAAAACAATAGATCAATCAGCTCATTTTTAAGGGAGGTGCCACTGGAGCCTGGTCTTGAAGGAGCAGAAGTTCACAAGACACTCTCAGAGAAGGAAACTGCCTATAAAGATGTGGAAGCCCGATGGTGCAGAGCATGCTAAGGGGCCTGGAAGAGCCAGGTGCGGGCTGGAGCCACTGAGGCAGACTGGTGAGTGACAGGAAATGAGGCTGGTAAATCAAAGTCCATGTCAATTTCTACACAGAAATCTGGTATGACCAAGACTACAGAGAAAACTAAAATCAAGGACAAGCAAACCAGTCAGAACCCTTCCATTATAGAAGAGGCAAAACAACAATAAGCACTGGAATTAAGGTCTCCTTCAGCAGTGTAATTCCAAGACCTGGTGATTCTTGTATCATTAACATGTGCCCACCCATGTGGAGTAAACACAGTTGAAGGCAGCCATGCAGATAAGTAACAAAACTGAAACCATGTGTCACTATAAAATACACCCATGCTGTCCCATCTAACCAGCACATCTCCTTATCTGGGAATGGAAAGGAGGAGGAGTACCCGCCTGAAGCAAATGCCGTCAAAATGTCTCAACAATGACAATAACAAAACAACTAAACTGTGTAGTACTTTCTCACACACACATGCACGCATGCACGTACAAAGCAAAAGCCTTTAAAAACAGAAGAGAACATTCTTGGGAGTGTTTTTATACCTTAGGCAAAGGGACACATGTTCTTTGATGTGCCTTGATAGAGAATGAGACAAGATGAGAGATAAGACCAGTACTCTGATGGTGCAAAAATCATTCTTGCAAAAGGCACTGAAATCATAGTTTTAGCACATCCAAAATCGTTAAGGGTGGTGGGAAATTAAAGGTGACTGTCCTGAAAATTGCTATGGGTTTTCCAGACTCAGGGTTGCCTATAAAGAAAACACGGATACCATTTTTGAAATCAAAACTTGAGAGCACTGGTTGTAATAGTGACCATAGAAAGTTTAAGACAGATCTTTCAAATCTGGCTGATCCAGTTTGCTATAGATTTTCTCAGTATAACAGTAGCCAGCAGAACAGCAGTTCACTGCTGTTCTAGAGGCAAATTCCAGCCAAGCCAGGGAACTAAACTGCAGAGCATGGGCCAGATGGTCCTGTGTCTAGGCAAGTCTATGGAGAGGTTGGGAATACAAACAACCCGTATACTCTGTGCACAAGCATGGGGCCATGGTTCGGTGCACCCTCAATGCACATTTACGGACCAGAATGATACAAAGAAATCTCATGTACATTTCCCCATGTAGACAAAATATTTGCTAATATGCAGCTTAATACACAGCATTCTAAGCTTCTACAGGAAACACATTATAAGGCTTTCCGTATCTGTGACATTCACAGTATCTATGATATCTCAATACCTGTGATGCTGTCCTCGTCATTCCTAAAATGCATCTTTAAGAAGAACAATCAGCCAGCCACACCAGTTGGGGTAAAACTGAGCGTGTGTTTTTGGGAAAAGACCAGAATACCAAACTTGTTTAGCCAAAAATGAAATTCAGTTCTCTAAGGGAAGCATTACTTGAGCCACTAAATTGCTTCTGCATGTGATTCATCTGAAGATGAAGAGAGATTTACACTATGAATGAGATTTACTTCACATTATACTGGTTTCATTTCACTCTAGCTTAGCGACCAAGCATGGGTTTCTTAATCTTTCTGGAAAAGATTAAGCAGGAAGGTAAGTTAGCAACTTAATTTGAAAAACAGGGCTACATCAAGGTATGTAAGTCGCTAAGGTACTGAGCTTTCCTTCTCCTCCTCCCCTCTACGCTTTCCCCTCTGGGGGTCACATCTGCTGTTACTGGTTCAGTTCCCCGTTCTGTGAGGATGGACCACACACTTACTGCCCCTTATAGCTTTCATCAATGCCAGCGCCACACCTTGAATGCCCCACTAGCATCAGGTACACCCAGCAACTCAACACCAATTCAAACAGCCCACGCTTCAGTAGCCACCTAAAATCGGCAGCCTGCCAGCCACCTCTGTTTACGGTCATTTCAGCAAACAAGAGGTACACATAATACAGGTCCCTGGAATGAATGAAGCATCCATTTTGCAGCCTTCCAGGTGTAAAACCTTGGTGATTTCTTCCTTTTCTTCTTCTCTCAGCTCTCACTTTGACTCACTCACCACATCCTGGTGACTCTTGACTTGGAAATTCCTCTCAAGTCAGATCCTTCCGCCACTGCAGCTCCTTTGTGACCATGCCAAGTTCCCTACCATCTCATGCCTGGACTCTCACAATAGCTGCCTTGCTAGGCTCTACACTGCCAAATTCGCCCCTTCCTGTCTCTCTGACATAACATATCCATATTAAGACTGTAAGTCGCAGGGCTTCCCGGGTGGCACAGTGGTTGGGAGTCCACCTGCCGATGCAGGGGACGTGGGTTCGTGCCCGGGTCTGGGAGGATCCCACGTGCCGCGGAGCGGCTGGGCCCGTGAGCCATGGCCGCTGAGCCTGCACGTCCGGAGCCTGTGCTCCGCAACGGGAGAGGCCAAAGTAGTGAGAGGCCCGCGTACCGCAAAAAAAAAAAAAAAAAAAAAAAGACTATAAGTCTCCTTTGATCACGTTAATTCAATGTTTAGAATCATCAATCACTCTCTATTACCTAGAGGACAACATTCAAACGATTTAACCTGACGCTTCAGAATTAAGCTTCCTCTGACCTTCCCAGATTTACCTCCCACTGAGTAAGCAGTTCTCAGATAGATCTCAGACTCTCTTACCTCCATGTTACCACCTAAGTAGGGATCAGCAAACCATGGCCCACAGCCAAAGCCAAATCCTGGCCACCAACTGTTTTGGTAAATAAAGTTTTATTGGAACACAGCCACACCTATTTGTTTACATATTAGTTATGGCTGCTTCATGTTACAACAGCTCAATAGTAGAGACAGAGGCCATATGGCTGTCAAAGCCCAGGGCTGGCTTTGTGGGTTTGCTACCTAAACTACAGTATCACAGGGCCTCACATAATCTGCACGTAGTTTGACATTCTCCTGTTCCCATCCTGAAATCCTTAGTAACTTTGTCTTTGAATGTGTGTTCTTTTTTAGCATTAAAAGTAATTTTATTTTTAACAATAACATACATGTGTCCTTTAGAGGATTAATTGTAATCCCTTGATTTTTTTTAACTGTTTTTTAACATCTTTATTGGAGTATAATTGCTTTACAATGGTGTGTTAGTTTCTGCTGTTTAACAAAGTGAATCAGCCATACATATACATACATCCCCATATCTCCTCCCTCTTGCATCTCCCTCCCACCCTCCCCATCCCACTCCTCTAGGTGGACACAAAGCACCGAGCTGATCTCCCTGTGTTAGGCGGCTGCTTCCCACTAGCTATCTGTTTTACATTTGGTAGTGTATATAAGTCCATGCCACTCTCTCACTTTGTCACAGCTTACCCTTCCCCCTCCCTGTGTCCTCAAGTCCATTCTCTATGTCTGCGTCTTTTGAATGTGTGTTTTTAAAATGAAGTCTAATGAGACATTTAAGCATGTGCAAGAGCAAGGAAAGACACAGTATGCACACCCATTGTTTTTTGCCACTCTATTTTCATATAGCATTTGCAATGCCCACTGAGAACAGGATTCTGGTAGGCAGACCTGCAATGCACAATGCAAGTTTAAGGAGATTTAAACTGAGTACAAAATAAGTGTGTAACCTCTACTGCTGACAGTCCTCAGAGGCCACGTTTTTACTTGGAAGCAAAACTTGCTTCAAACGCATCAAGAAAATAGTAGCATTCTAAGACACACAAATTACCAAGGAATCCTATCATATCCTTCCTTACTCGCATTACTTCCATGAATTTGCCAAGCACCGAATGTGAAAATGATGACAAAGAGGGAAAGGGAAAAATAAGCAACCCATAGTTTATTTTCTTTTCAGTCCTTTCTTACTCAATTAGTAAGCCAAAGTCAGAGAGTGTTCATAGAATGTGTATATCAAGAGGTTAAAAAAGTTGAGTTAGCTTGTGCAGGGTTTCCACTTTTCTGGTAAGAACAAGATAAATATGCACTGCAGGAGTTATGAAATAGGAAATGTTTCCTATTTCAGTAATTCTGCATGAGTTAAAAGTTCCTGGGCTTCCCTGGTGACGCAGTGGTTGGGAGTCCGCCTGCCGATGCAGGGGACACGGGTTCATGCCCCGGTCCGGGAAGATCCCACATGCCGTGGAGCGGCTGGGCCTGTGAGCCATGGCCGCTGGGCCTGCACGTCCAGAGCCTGTGCTCTGCAATGGGAGAGGCCACAGCAGTGAGAGGCCCGTGCACCGCAAAAAAAAAAAAAAAAAAAAAAAAAAAAAAAAAATTTCCTGTGTCTGCATTTAAAACTGGCATTGTACAATATAAAGATGGATGGCAACATTCATGCTAATAATTCAAAATTTAAAATTTTCTTTACTTAGGATGACATTAAATAGCAAATATACAACACTGTGACAACTTGAAAGAGTGAGGCCATGGAAGGAAGGAAAAAGCTTTATATTTTAGTACATTTAATGGCACTTTGTTGTTGCTTTTTGTATAAGGAACCACATTTTCATTTTGCACAGTGTCTGCAAATTAAGCAACCAGCCCTGAAATTTAGTCTCTTTTTGGAAAATGTCTTGTGACTGGTCCTAATGTGATCACCTGCACAGTAGGCTTTCCTGCCTCATTTCTGCTCATTAGAACACAGCTTTTGTTCAGGTCCCCACCAAAATATCAGCTACCCCTCAAAATCTTCTTACATTCACCACTGGTACTAAAGTAACTCTTCTTATAAGTTGTATTTGTACATTTCATTTGAGAATTAAGCATGTTCATCTTTGCAACAGCCACTGTTGTTTCTAAATGTAATAAAGGACTTAATTACTTATATTTTTTGATTATTTCTGCCACTAACTTGTAAGCCATTCAAGAAAAGCAACAATAAATAAGGGAAAGATATGAAGAGAAAACAAACTGTGCCACTGTTCTTAGAAAAAAATAAAGCCATTGTAAGTACAGGCTTTTCTTACCTGGGCATCCATGAACTCATCATTTAGGAAACCATGGTGCTGTGCTAGAGTCTGTGGTATCCAAACAAATTAATCAGAAGGCCTCTACCCTCAAGCATATATAATCTAATACGGACCTCAGACATGTTCAAACAATATAATAATATAGGGTACATGGGATTAATATAAGAAGAGGTACAGGATAAAGTGCTATGGGAATCAATGGGTTTCAACTGGGACAGAGTAGAGAAGACTTCATGGGACAGGGGTGACATTGGAACTAGGCTGAGAGGGAAAGTGGAATTTGGATCTTAGATGCACAAAGAGCAGTGCAGGTGGAGGAAACTGGACAAGCAGAGGCCTGGGAGTCTGGATGCATGTGTTGGTACGGGAAAGCACTCATCAAAGTGGGGCTTCCTCTGGCTGTCACCAGCCATTGCTGTGGATGTTTTCAAGATGAAAATATCCAATGGCCATGTATATAATACCCTGTGGGGACAGGTCCTAAATTTCCAATCCTTGGATTAAGAATCTATATGGTGTTATAAGAAAAAGATGAAAATCTATATATGAGTCTATGCCAAGGAGTTTCAAGCAGAGTAATAGATTCTTCCAAACTACAGCACTACTGGGGAAGTTGCAAAAGCAGTGTTATACCCTCTAAACATAAAGAGCCCTTGGAGTGGCATCAAGGAAACGACTATTTAGTTTGTAATGCCTACTTCCCTTGAGTTGTCACTCTAGGACATGGGGCGTAGGAATAAAGAGGAAGGAAGGTATGAAGGAGAGGGAAGAGTATGGAAAGAGGGAGGGAGGGAGGAAGGAAAGAAGGAACAAAGGAAGGAAGGCAAGGAGGGAGAGAGGGGAGGAGGAAGAAAGAAAGGGAGGAAGAGGGAGAAAGGGAGGGAAAGCAAGGGCAAAACTGCTTCTAATTATCCATCTCAAGATTAGAGACTGAACATTTTTTGGTGCTTTTTGAAAAAGGGGTCCCACATTTTCATGATGAGGAAGGATGGTGGGGATAAGAGAGCGGAGCCTCAGGAGAAGGTACAATAGGAGAGAGGATCTGGTTGGATCTCATGCTTAAAGTGTTGTACCTATGTGGGGCATTAAAAACATTTTTTTTTCTTTCTTTTTAAAATCTCTGCCCATGGATGAAACAAAGAAGACACACAATCAAGTAATAAGTGCCATCTGGCAGAGTTGTATCTAGCACTGCCATATAGCTTTATCTCAAGGCAAACAAGGCTCTTTTATATTCATTTCAAAGAGGAGTTTCTGGGCAGCTGGAGTAAGGATGGGAATGAAAGAGAAAGAAATGGACCAAGGTCAGAGTCCCCTAATATTTTTTTTTCTTTTTATTCCAATTGTTACTTCCTGAGAAAATACAAAAGGTTTTCTGTTTCTTAAATCTGAAAGAACAAACAGTCTGTAAGATGAAAGATACTGTGGCTTAGCATGTGGGTAAAGCCCTTGGAGTCAGATGTCCCTGAACTGAGACTCATGCAAGCTGTTAATATTTCTAGCCCTCAGTTTCCTTACTGTATAATGGGGATAATAATACCTACCCTCATAATGTTTTCATGGGGGTTAAACAATAGCATATAGAGTCATAATCCAGCCCCGTGCCAGACATGCTGGCACCCAGTAAGTGGTACTGTTAATGTGATTTAGGGATATGGACTAGGGACTCATTTATGCACTGGGGTCTTTGAGGAGGAAAGGGATGAGACTCACCACACTGTGGCCTCTGCTACCCCTCTGAAATACATTACCATCACTTCCAAGTCTTAAATTATGTAAAACACATCCCTGTGGTACAAATACTAAGCAAATGGTAATGATGTCACTTTGGCAAAGAATGTAAATATCAGTGCAAATGGACAGCACTTGGAAAGGCAGCTGCTTTTATCTCATCACTGCAGCAATCCTCTCCAGAAGACTTAGACATCTAAACCACAGTGATAGAGGGCACACGCAGACCCTTCTCTCTGCCATTCCAGCAAGGGTAGTTCTTTTCCCTTTTGGAGTAATGCATCTCAAAGAGAAGTTGTATTTCACAGTAGCCCTGTCCTCTCACAGACAAGCAAGCACTGTGCACACAGGCAAGTCAGAGTGTGAAGGTAGCACGTATGCAAGGTGCCACATCTAAGTGGCAGGCAGCTTACAGCCCTGCATGCTGATTCTCAGCAACACCTTGAAGGAGTGGTTGACAGCTGCAGTCTTGACAGGAAGAGAAGGAGACCTTCTTGAACACACACACACACACACACACACACACACACACAGACATATCACATATTCACCTGGGGCAAAAGCTCTTACACTGTCTGTTTACAGAGATCTGCATAAAGCAAGACAAATAGACATTAGGGCACTAAATGACAGTGGGAATCAGCAAGTAATTTAAATATTTAAGTCTTTACTTTCCTGTTCAAACAATTATAGACACCTGTCCACCACTATTTGCTATGATTTTTAGAATCTACCACAATTATTCCCAGACCCCAAAACAGTAAGTAACAAAGCTACTCCTAGACCAAAAGTAAACTGGGTTGTAGAATTGGGAGGTGCCAACATGTGAGGCAAGTGTCAGCCCTCTGTCACCTTGTCAATGCCAGCATGGCACAATGTTTGTTCTTTGCTGCACAGTCTTGGAGCACTAGATCAACTCTCTCATCACCTTTGGCATCAGAACTCCAGGGCCAGGAAATCACAACTCTCTAAGAGGTAAGCAAATGCCATATGTTAAAGGAGAGAAGAAAGCAATAGAATAGCTTATTCTAATGTTTCTTTTACAAAGCTACAGAAAAAAAAAAAAAAGCCAAAAAAGAGGGAAACAAAGCAGGGCCAGGGAACAGGGCATAGATGATAGAAATAGAAAGTCAGATAAATGTATACAGACAAATACAGCCCTTATGTTTCCATGAATAATTCAGGACTCACACTGAACTGACATGCTTAGGCAAGGAGGGAAAATTGAGTTTTTAAGGGACAGGGACCTGTGACCACTCCTGGGAAATTCTTGAGGTCTGTTTTATGTTTTCATCATATACACGCACATATACACAAAAATGCACATGTACATACAATACACACATACATATGAGATACATATACATACTGATAAGAATGCTTTGTGTTCCAAGGATTGAATAAAGCTATTAGATATTAGGAAATCCTGCTCAGAAATCCACAGATGTTCTCTTTTTCAGAGAAGATGACTTGAAGGTTTTCAGACTTCACTCCTTCTATCCCAACCTGAACCCAATGGCTCATGACTCCATATATGGCTAATCAAATCTACCTGTCCAAACATCCTCAGTTCTTTCCGCAGTCAAATGTTCTGACATATCCTCATTACTAATCTCCAAACCTGATACACTTCCTGGAATTTCCTCTGCTCCCATTCCTACGAAGTCACATAACACCAACAAAAATCACAAACTTCTTTATTTGATCCACAAATTTATGGTATAGTACTGAATACACCTGGAGCCTGAATATCAATACTATTTATCTAACTGAACTGATTATTTTCTCTTTCTGCAAACCTGTCTCTTCTTCTAATTAATCTGGAGTTATTTAGGAAGGAGTTCTTGCTTCCCTGAAATTGAGTGTGAAAGTCTGTGCCTGCATATATGTGTGTATTTAATTCAATACCTTTTATCTGATTTTCAAAAGAGGATAAAATCCTTCCCTCTCTCTTTAGATTTTACCAAAATCTAAAACCTTGGCAGCATCATTCCTTTTTCTAGCCTGCTCTTCTTATGGGCCTGATTCCATCTGCTTTAATTTAATAATATGACACAATCCCTGGTCAAGCTCCTTCTGGGGAAAAAAAGCAAACAAGGCAAGGGCCTCCACACCTGAACTTAGATTTGTCTCATTTCTCTTTTTGTTTGTTTGCTTGTTTTTGAGAAATCCATAATTCCTCAGCCATCAAACACTTCAAGATTCTTGGGGCTTAACAAATATTTTCTAATTAATCAGCAATATAAATAATGTAGATATTTCACCATTAATGTATCCCCATACCAGGGGAACAAACACCACCATATGCAGGTACTTCTGAAGGTAGTGGGACATCCCGTTGTTAGAATTATTGTATACAAACTATTAATAACAATGTTACCTACTAAGAAAATGCCACATATGTCTACACTAATATTCCATGCCCCATTAGCTCTGTCTTAGTTCAAACTGTTAGCAAGAATTTCTGACGTATATACACTACCAAATGTCAGATGGATGGCTAGTGGGAAGCTGCTGCATAGAACAGGGAGATCAGCTCGGTGCTTTGTGACCACCTAGAAGGGTGGGATAGAGAGGGTGGGAGGGAGGTTCAAGAGGGAGGGGATATTGGGATATATGTATACATATAGCTGATTCACCTTGTTGTACAGCAGAAACTAACACAACGCTGTAAAGCATTTATACTCCAATAAAGATGTGAAAAAAAACCAAAAAGAACTTCCTTACATTGAACAATATGTGGCCTTTCTACTTCTAAGCATGAATTCCATTTCTTTCCATTAAAGGTACACTGACCACTAATTCCTCCTTTAAAATTATGATTTAGCATATGTATTGCAACAGATGTTGTTTCACTCACCCATTCCCTGACATTACTCTAATCACTCCACACCTGAGCCTTCTACAATCCTTTAACTGTCATCTACACAATACAGGCTCAAGACCCATCTTCTCAGGTTTTCTTTTTCAAAATGCTTTCTAGTGTGTGACTGCAGTGAGGTGTGTAAATATAATATCCTTCATGTGTTCTGCCCAGCACTATGTACAACAGGATTACTTACTGTGCAGGTTTATTTTAGCAGCTGATCATCCACATTGAGTTTGTGATGAGCTATAATCTTCTGGCTTGCTTTGTGTGAATTTCTGTCAAAACAGATCTCTCTAAATGAATTGTGTTTATTCATTTGTTTATTTCAGTGTAAGAGGATAGATTCTAGAATGAGAAAGAACTAAACTCAATTCCAGACACAATATTTTCAAGCCACATGACCTTGAGAGATCAATTTAATATATTTAATTTTCAGTTTCCTTACCTGGAAAAAATGAATAATTCCATATCTCACAGTTTCTCTCAAGGAATTCAGAGACAAAATGCCTGGTATAGAGTAGGTGTTCAAGAAATGTTGGTTCCTTGTTCATTTCACTTCATGGTTTCAGATTATCAAAAAACTTTTTTGATCTGGTATTTGTGCCATCCGTAGATTTGGTTAAACATGTGCTCAGAACCTTCCTGTGAGCTGTGTACATCAATAGAGGATAGGCCGGCACCAAGGACAGCATTCAGGGGTTTCTAATCAAAATGCTGCTAAAGCTAGTGAAGGGATTTAAAAGGTTCCATAAATAAAATGTTGATTTGTGAGTTTAGTCATTACGGAACTATAAAAATAAATAGCTACCTAGAATATGAGACAGGTGATGTCACATGACGTTGCTTAAAGTCACATATCATACATACATGCATTATCAAGTCTTGATTCACTAATCATTCCACAATTATTCCCACAAATTACCTTCCATATGTTTACCATATATATGTATTTATGTACGTGTATGTGTATTAAAAACCTTTGAGACATTCCAGGTCACTTCCCAAATACCTAACAAAATAATTCAACTGAACATGAGTATATAAATGGAAAGAAAGCTTTGTCCCAGGGTTCTTTAGATGATAATGAAGAACAGAGTGTCCTTACTTTTAGGAATCTGCTCACTGAAATACAAATCATTCAGAAAAGAAAAAAAACGTGTCATTAAGCCATAAACAGCACCACACAATGTGAGTTACAACATCTGGCAGGGAAAATGATTTTTAGTTAGGGCTGATTTTGAAAACTAACAACTTCTTTTTTACCTTCCTAAAAAAATGTATAAAATGGTATCTAGCTGGACCATAGCCATACAAAAACAATGGTATAGACAGAAATGTAGGGAACTACAAAGCTCAAAAAAAGGGAAAAAATTTTGATATGATTAGTAATAAAACAGACACGAACGTATAGAAAATTGCACTGGCATAAAGAACATCATCAACCTGGAAGAAATCACAAAATCATTCAGCTATCATACTCAGATACAAAAGTATGAAACATGCATTCATTCAACAAATATTTATTAAATGCCAACTGAGGACTAAGCACTGTGACAGGTATTGGAGTTCAAAAGTCAATAAAGAAGTCATTCCTGACATTAAACAGCCAGCACAGTGAATTTTGTTAAAAAAAAAAGAACAAAAAAAATCCTTGCTGAGGGTTTCAATGTCAAGATTTACCCACATACGCCATATTATGTTGATCTTCCCAGACATAGCCTGAAAACTACATGATAGACACTCCTCACATGTCAAGTATGCTTTTGGTTGTACAGGAAGAATTTAGAAGGTTTGTAGTAGCTGCATCAACTTATGGACATCATTTTAGCTCTCCTGAATAGGTTTCTTCATTAACAATGCAGAGACTGCAACAGTAACTCATGAGACCCGGGGCAAATCTAACGTTTTGAGATCAAGCTATATAAAATAAGGTGGACATTCAGTGTAGAATGTCCACTGTTTATTTAGTCTACTGATAGCGTTTCTTATAAACAAGAGTACATTGTGTATTTACTCATGGGTATTTGCATGTTTAACAACCAGTAACTTATGCTTTCATAAATAGCATTTCATGGATATACTGAACATGCAAAATTAGAAAATTGTGGTAAGTTATTAGACATCTTAGGTTAAACTGCAATTTTGTATGTACCGGCCAAAGACCTAAATTTCAAATTTTAATCTGAATTGTTTGTTAATGACTTTAATTTTTTCAGTATGGCTATGGCTTTGTATTATTACCTAACACCAGAAGGCATATATTATCCTGAATAATAAATTTAAAAAATGTTTTGTGAGTGTGTATGTGTATGCTTCTTTATGTGGTTTTTTTCTGTATAGCTTTGCTTTGACCATTTGTCCTAGGGTTCTGTATGTCCATTTTTTTGTATTTTTTTTAGTATAGTGTTTAGCGCTTGTTATCATTGGTGGATTTGTTTTTTGGTTTGGTTGCTCTCTTCTTTCTTGCTTGCTTTCTTTTTATTATTACTTTTTATTTTTAATAATTAAAAAAAATTTAATATCTTTATTTTATTTTACTTTATATCATTTTTCCTTTCTTCCTTCTTTCTTTCTTTCTTTTTTTTCTCCCTTTTATTCTGAGCCGTGTGGCTGAGAGGGTCTCAGTGCTCCGGCTGATGTCAGGCCTGTGCCTCTGAGGTGGGAGAGCCGAGTTCAGGACATTGGTCCATCAGAGACCTCCCAGCTCCACGTAATATCAAATGGCAAAAGCCCTCCCAGAGATCTCCATCTGAACACTAAGACTCAGCTCCACTCAATGACCAGTAAGCTACAGTGCTTGACACCCTATGCCAAACAACTAGCAAGACAGGAACACAACCCAACCCATCAGCAGAAAGGCGGCCTAAAATCATAGTAAGGTCACAGACCCCCCAAAACACACCACCAGACACAGTCCTGCCCACCAGAAAGACAAGATCCAGCCTCATTCACCAGAACACAGGCACCAGTCCCCTCCATCAGGAAGCCTACACAACCCACTGAAGCAACTTTACCCACTAGGGGCAGACACCAAAAACAACAGGAACTATGAACCTGCAGCCTGCAAAAAGGAGACCCCAGACACAGTAAGTTAAGCAAAAGGAGAAGATAGAGATAAAAACAGCAGATGAAGGAGCAAGGTAAAAACCTATCAGACCAAACAAATGAACAGGAAATAGGCACTCTACCTGATCAAGAATCAGAATAATGATAGTAAAGATGATCCAAAATCTCAGAAATAAAATGGAGAAAATACAAAAAACATTCAGCAAGAAATCAGAAGAAATAAAGAGCAAAAAACAATGATGTACAACAAAATAAATGAAATTAAAAATTCTCTAGAAGAAAACAATAGCAGAATAACTGAGGCAGAAGAATGGATACGTGACATGGGAGATAAAATAGTGGAAATAATGACTGCAGAGCAGAATAAAGAAAAAGGAATGAAAAGAATTGAGGACAGTATTAGAGACTTCTGGGACAACATTAAATGCACCAACATTCGAATTATAGGGGTCCCAGAAGAAGAAGAGAAAAAGAAAGGGACTGAGAAAATATTTGAAGAGATTGTACTTGAAAATTTCCCTAATATGGGAAAGGAAATAGACAACCAAGTCCAGGAAGCGCAGAGAGTCCCATACAGGATAAATCCAAGGAGAAACATGCCAAGGCACATATTAATCAAACTATCAAAAATTAAATACAAAGAAAAAACATTAAAAGCAGCAAGGGAAAAACAACAAACAACATACAAGGGAATCCCCAAAACATTAATAGTTGATCTTACAGCAGAAATTCTGTGAGCCATAAGGAAGTGGCAGGATATATTGAAAGTGATGAAAGGGAAAAACCTACAACCAAGATTACTCTACCCAGCAAGAATCTCATTCAGATTTAAAGGAGAAATTAAGACCTTTACAGACAAGTAAAAGCTAAGAGAATTCAGCACCACCAAACCAGCTTTACAACAAATGCTAAAAGAACTTCTCTAGGCAGAAAAAACAAAAGAAGGAAATAACCTACAAAAACAATCCCAAAACAATTAAGAAAATGGTAATAGGAACATACATATCAATAATTACCTTAAATGTAAATGGATTAAATGCTCCAACCAAAAGACATAGACTGGCTGAATGGATACAAAAACAAGACCTGTATATATGCTGTCTACAAGAGACACACTTTAGACGTAGGAACACACAGACTGAAAGTGAGGGGATAAACAAAGATATTCCATGAAAATGTAAAACAAAAGAAAGTTGGAGTAGCAATTCTCATATCAGACAAAATAGACTTTAAAATAAAGACTACTACAAGAGACAAAGAAGGACACTACATAATGATCAAGGGATCAATCCAAGAGGAAGATATAACAACTGTAAATATTTATGCACCCAACATAGGATCACCTCAATACATAAGGCAAATGCTAACAGCCATAAAAGGGCAAATCGACAGTAACACAATCATAGTAGGGGACTTGAACACTCCACGCTCACCAATGGACAGATCATCCAAAATGAAAATAAATAAGGAAACACAAGCTTTAAATGATACATTAAACAAGATGGACTTAATTGATATTTATGGGACATTCCATCTAAAAACAACAGACTAAACTTTCTTCTCAAGTGCACATAGAACATTCTCCAGGATAGATCATATCTTGGGTCAAAAATGAAGCCTTGTTAAATTTAAGAAAATTGAAATCATATCAAGTTTCTTTTCTGACTAGATATCAATTACAGGAAAAAAAACAAACATATGGAGGCTAAACAATATACAACTAAATAACCAAGGGCTCCCTGAAGATATCAAAGAGGAAATCCAAAAATACCTAGAAACAAATGACAATGAAAACACGACAATGCCAAACCTATGGGATGAAGCAAAAGCAGTTCTAAGAGGGAAGTTTATAGCAATACAATCCTACCCCAAGAAACAGGAAACATCTCAAATAAACAACCTAAACTTACATCCAAAGAAATTAGAGAAAGAAGAACAAAGACCCCCAAAGATAGCAGAAGGAAAGAAATCATAATGATCAGATCAGAAATCAATGAAAAAGCAATAAGGAAACGAGAGCAAAAATCAATAAAACTAAAAGCTGGTTCTTTGAGAAGGTAAACAAATTTGATAAACCATTAGCCAGACTCATCAAGAAAAAAAGGGAGAAGACTCAAATCAATACTCAAAATCAATTAGAAATGAAAAAGGAGAAGTAACAACTGACACTGCAGAAATACAAAGGATCATGAGAGTTTACTACAAGCAACTATATGCCAATAAAATGGACAACCTGAAAGAACTGGACAAATTCTTAGAAATGCACAACCTTCCGCGACTGAACCAGGAAGAAATAGAAAATATGAACAGACCAATCACAAACACTGAAATTGAACCTGTGATTAAAAATCTTCCAACAAACAAAAGCCCAGGACCAGATGGCTTCACAGGCGAATTCTATCAAACATTTAGAGAAGAGCTAACACCTACTCTCCTCAAACTCTTCCAAAATAAAGCAGAGGGACGAACATTCCTCAACTCATTCTATGAGACCACCATCATGCTGATACCCAAACCAGATAAAGATGGAACAAAGAAAGAAAACTACAGGCCAATATCACTGAAGAACATAGATGCAAATATCTTCAACAAAATACTAGCAAACAGAATTCAACGGCACATTAAAAGGATCATACATCATGATCAAGTGGGATTTATCCCAGGAATGCAAGGATTCTTCAGTATATGCAAATCAATCAATGTGATAAAACTTATTAACAAATTGAAGGAGAAAGGCCATGTGATCATCTCAATAGATGCAGAAAAAGCTTTTGACAAAATTCAACACCCATTTATGATAAAAACCCTTCAGAAAGTAGGCAAAGTGGGAACTTATCTCAACATAATAAAGGCCATATATGACAAACTCACAGCCAACATCATTATCAATGGTGAAAAACTGAAACCATTTCCGCTAAGATCAGGAACAAGACAAGGTGATACAGTCTCACCACTATTATTCAACAGAGTTTTGGAAGTTTTAGCCACAGCAATCAGAGAAGAAAAAGAAATAAAAGGAATCCAAATCGGAAAAGAAGTAAAGCTGTCACTGTTTGCAGATGACATGACACTATACATAGAGAATCCTATAGATGTTCCCAGAAAACTACTAGAGCTAATCAATGAATTTGGTAAAGTAGCAGGATACAAAATTAATGCACAGAAATCTCTTGCATTCCTATACACTAACAATGAAAAACCTGAAAGAGAAATTAAGAAAACACTCTCATTTACCACTGCAACACAAAGAATAAAATACCTAGGAATAAACCTAAGGAGACAAAATACCTGTATGCAGAAAACCAGAAGACACTGATAAAAGAAATTAAAGATGATACAAACAGATGGAGAGATATACCATGTTCTTGGATTGGAAGAATCAACATTGTGAAAATGACTCTACTACCCAAAGCAATCTACGGATTCAGTGCAACCCCTATCAAACCACCAATGGCATTTTTCACAGAACTAACCAAAAAAGTTCACAATTTGTTTGGAAAAACAAATGACCCCAAAGAGCCAAAGCAATGTTGAGAAAGAAAAACGGAGCTGGAGGAACCAGGCTCCCTGACTTCAGACTATACTGCAAAGCTACAGTAATCAAGACAGTATGGTGCCAGCAAAAAACAGAAATATAGATCAATAGGACAGTATAGAAAGCCCAGAGATAAACCCGCAGACATATGGTCACCTTATCTTTGATAAAGGAGGCAAGAATATATAATGCAGAAAAGACAGCCTCTGGACAGCTACATAAAAAAGAATGAAATTAGAACACTTCCTAACACCATACACAAAAATAAACTCAAAATGGATTAAAGACCTAAATGTAAGGCCAGAAACAATCAAACTCTTAGAGCAAAACATGGGCAGAACACTCTATGACATAAATCACAGCAAGATCCTTTTTGACCCACCTCCTAGAGAAATGGAAATAAAAACAAAAATAAACAAATGGGACCTAATGAAACTTCAAAGCTTTTGCACAGCAAAGGAAACCATAAACAAGACAAAAAGACAACACAGAATCGGAAAAAATATTTGGAAATGAAGCAACTGAAAAAGGATTAATCTCCAAAATTTACAAGCAGCTCATGCAGCTCAGTATCAGAAAAACAAACAAATCAAACCAAAAATGGGCAGAAGACCTAAACAGACATTTCTCCAAAGAAGATATACAGATTGCCCACAAACACATGAAAGGATGCTCAACATCACTAATCATTAGAGAAATGCAAATCAAGACTACAATGAGGTATCACCTCACACCAGTCAGAATGGACATCATCAAAAAATCTACAAACAATAAATGTTGGGCAGGGTGTGGAGAAAAGGGAACCCTCTTGCACTGCTGGTGGGAATGTAAATTGATACAGCCACTTTGGAGAACAGTATGGAGGTTTCTTAAAAAACTTAAAATATACCATATGACCCAGCAATCCCACTACTGGGCATATACCCTGAGAAAACCATAATTCAAAAAGAGACATGTACCACAATGTTCACTGCAGCACTATTTACAACAGCCAGGACGTGGCAGCAACCTAAGTGTCCACTGACAGATGGATGGATAAAGACGATGTGGCACATATATACAATGGAGTATTACTCAGCCATAAAAAGAAACAAAATTGAGTTATTTGTAGTGAGGTGAATGGACCCAGAGTCTGTCATACAGAGTGAAGTAAGTCAGAAAGAGAAGAACAAATACGTATGTTAACACATATATATGGAATCTAAAAAAAAAAAAAAAAAAAATGGTTCTGAAGAGCCTAGGGGCAGGACAGGAATAAAGACGCTGACATAGAGAATGGACTTGAGGACACAGCAAGTGGGAAGGGTAAGCTGGGACGAAGTAAGAGAGTGGCATGGACATATATACACTACCAAATGTAAAAGAGATAGCTAGTGGGAAGCAGCCGCCTAGCACGGGGAGATCAGCTCAGTGCTTTGTGACCACCTAGGGGGGCGGGATAGGGAGGGTGGGAGGGAGACCCAAGCGGGAGGAGATATTGGCATATATGTATATGTATAGCTGATTCACTTTGTTATAAAGCAGAAACTAACACACCATTGTAAAACAATTATAGTCCAATAAAGATGTTTAAAATAAATAAATGGCCACATTTTTATGCAAAGATTAGAAAACGTATATATTATGCAACCTAAAGGAAGAGTACTTCACACATGAACATTTCAGGCATATTCTCACCAAACAGAGTCCTGCCAGATCAGTAAGAAAATTAGTTTCCTAAGTAAGGACACTCATTAACAGAGTTGGTCATGAAGAGAGTATGTGGTTCATGCGAGGGTAATGATACTACTAACACTCAATTGCAATGAGGCCTACAAAGATTCACAAGTGATTTCAGCCACAACTATAACCCTAAGCCTACCTAAAAGCGGCACACATGAAATTTAACACTGATAATATTATCAATGGTCTGTCCTAGGAATGACTACATATCACAAGTAGAATAGACTAGAAAGCCACATCTTACATCTTTGAACTCTGTCCTACTTACTGAAACACAGTTTTCTTCCTACACATCCTATTACTCCAAATATCCCAAATTCCATAAAACATTAAGCCTGTTTCCACTCCGCAGTTTTTATTGCTGTTAAAATGCTAATTGTTAATTTATTTATCTGTCCAAAACATCTCCCAGAGCCTGAGTTTTTCTTCATTGAATCAGCTTGTCCTGGGGATACAGCTAAACCTGCCTTTGATCAGTGTTTAATCCTTCTAGATGCTCAGGGGTGTGTAGTTTAGTATCTATGAGAAAGTAATTAGAAAGGATGGAGAAAGATAGTATTATAGCTCCTGCCAGCATGAGAAATGAAGTCAGAATTCTCTGCCCCCTCTTTTGTCTTCACAGACAAGGGATCATGCTACAGAATGTAAAACTCAAAAGTCTGGTGATACTCTTAATTAAACAAAGGGGTGTGGATTGAGATTCAATAGAATTTATTATAACAGAGGATCTTTCAGAAACAGAACGCTAATATGGATGAGAAACAAGGAAAATACACTCTTCTGTCCTTAAGCAGTTATAGGTATCCTTGTTCTAACACACATTCTTAAGTAACTATAAGGAAATATTATCTGAAAAGCAAGTAATTATATAACTCAGCCAAAAATAAAGTGAGCAGAGAGAAAGAAATAAAACATCAATATTCAATGATTAGGGTATAAACCACAAGGAAGGGAAGGAAAGGTATGCTTAGTGGCTGATGCTAATGTAAGTGGGAATGATGAGGCAAGAAATTAAGAAAGAAAAATTTAATATTAGAAAATGTTCCATGGTGGACAATCACAGGAATATTCAAAATTGTAACAGAAATTCAATAATGCACAACGATTATTCAAAATTGAACCCAAGGAATGTTCCATAGAAATAAATGAAGCAGAGGCACCCAAACTTATCTCTAGTTCTAATTTTCTGGACTTACCTAATGGAATGCTCCTAATAAGCACAGTATTACTCAGCAATTGATACATGACAACAGCTCAAGAATGGCTTAAGGT